>NC_057826.1:11252500-11877500 GCF_910594005.1 Cervus elaphus
TTTTTGATTATTTTCTCATAGGCTTTAAATAGACTTGGAGGTTAAAATAGTCAACTTTAAAAGTAAGGATTTCATGGATCAGCTTAACCTTACAACTTGGTTTTGGCTATGATACTAATGAAAATTATCCTATAGTTAACCCTTAGAAGTGTGAGTGTATGAGTCCTACTCAACAGTGATTAGGACAAAGGCTTATATTCAGGGACGGTTTACATGGTTTGGAGTCTGTGTGTTTGTGTATGTGTGCATACGTGTGTAGAAGAAAGTGGGGTTACTTGGGGGCCTGTTTTGGATGAGAACCTTATATTTCTTCTTCTTGTCTCAGGTCGAATATATATGGAGTAGAAGAACTAAGAGGAATTTGTCTTTTGGATTTTTCCCTTAGTGAAATGTTTTAAAGAAATGTTTTCTTTTCTTTTTTTTTTTGCTTTGCAAAAGAATAGATATACATTATAGCTAAATTCTTTTCTTGACTCTTTTTTTTTCACTCTGTAGTGCAGAGAGACAAAAACTATCATTTAAAAACCATTCAAGATGCTTTAATTCTCACCTAGAGACATAATCTTCATTTCTTAGAAACATTTATTGAATTGTAAAATACAAATAGAAAATACACAAACTGAACTTCGTCATGTAACCAGTATTGAGATTAAGAAACAAAACCTCACTGACACCCCGAAGTTGCTCTTGTCCCTAATTCTGGTCACTTATACTTCCCAAGAAAAAACATTTTCCTGATGACTAGAAGTTATCTTATTTCTAATAAAGATATAATCATTTACTTATCTTTTTTAATTATTAGTCTTTTTCCAGATATTGGAATCTTTAACATCTTGATGATCAATATTAATTCAATCTGAACTTTTTCTGGCTAAATATTGACTTAAGAAACCTACACTATTCAGTAAAGTAATTATCCTTCAGTTAAAAAATAAGTAAGCTTAAAGTTACAAAAAGAAAAACCTTTTTCCCTTTACTAATTTATAATTCTAGAAGTCATCTTTCATTAAGTGAAATTCTCTAGGTTCACACAGAATCATCTCTGTTTACTCCATGTTTTGATTCTAATCTGAAATGTACAAATTAAAATTTCAGGGTAGATGTAGGTAAGTAGTCAATAATAATTATGGAACACTCAGGACGATTATTTGAACTACATCAATTTAAAACAAGTGGTTAGCATTTTTTCCATTTTATCCAATGGGAAAATTAGGTTAATAAGCAAACCAACTGATTGCATATAATGGATTTAGTGCAATAGTTTATTGGGACTAGAGATAATTCAATAGGAGTTGACATTTTCGTGTTTTGGAGCTACAAATGGAAAGAAATATGGAGCTATTAGGGATTTCACATAATTATCTCTTTTAGTCATAAATCAGGCTCAGCAAGGGGCAAGCCTACTGTCTGTAGGATTAAAAGAATGATGTCCTGATGATGTGAAAAGAACACTCTGCTTGGAGTCTGCAACCTTCTGTGACCAAAGGCAAGTCATATAACCTCACTAAACATCAGTCTGTAAATCTGTAAAATGAGAATAATATTTTCTTTGCAAAATTGTAACAAGATGTAGATAAGATTAATGGTCATAACTGTCTAAGCAAATAGTTGAACATAGTAACCGGTCAGTCGCTGTGAGTTTCTCTCTTTCAGCAGGGCATTTCCAAAGGAATTTCACATGGGAGGAGCATTCTAGTAAAAATCAGGCCATACTATATCCTTTCCCATACATTTCTTTCTACTTATTTATTGGTCTATCTATCTATCTAAAACCAATGCATGCTAATTACTTACAAATTTGGAGATCAGTTCAGTTCAGTTCAGTCACTCAGTCATGTCTGACTCTTTGCAACCCCATGGACTACAGCACACCAAGCTTCCCTGTCCATCACCAACTCCTAGAGCTTGCTCAAACTCATGTCCATTGAGTCGGTGATGCCATCCAACCATCTCATCCTCTGTTGTCCCCTTCTCCTCCTGCCTTCAATCATTCCCAGCATCAGGGTCTTTTCCAATGAGTCAGTTCTTTGAATCAGGTGGCCAAAGTATTGGAGCTTCAGGTTCAGCATTAGTCCTTCCAATGAATATTCAGAACTGGTTTCCTTTAGGGTGGACTGGTTGGATCTCCTTGCAGTCCAAGGGATTTTCAAGAGTCTTCTCCAACACCACAGTTCAAAAGCATCAATTCTTTGGTGCTCAGCTTTCTTTATAGTCCAACTCTCACATTCATACATGACTATAGGAAAAGCCATTGCTTTGACTGGACCGATCTTTGTTGGCAAATTAATGTCTCTGCTTTTTAATATGCTGTCTAGGTTGGTCATAGCTTTTCTTCCAAGGAGCAAGTGTCTCCTAATTTCATGGCTGCAGTCACTTCCTGCACTGATTTTGGAGCCCCCCAATATAAAGTCTCTCACTATTCCCATTTTTTCCCCATGTATTTGCCATAAAGTGATGGGACTGCATGCCATGATGTTTTGGGAATGTTGAGCTTTAAGGCAACTTTTTCACCATCATCAAGAGTCTCTTTAGTTCCTTTTCACTTTCTGCCATAAGGGTGATGTCATCTGCATGTCTGAGGTTATTGATATTTCTCCCAGAAACCTTGATTCCAGCTTGTGCTTCATCCAGCTCATCATTTTGCATAATTTGGAGATAGAGATATGCCAAAAGAAGTCCCTTTATCCTATACTCTCAGAGACAGCTGCAGGAAATACTGGTTCTTATAGACATCTCATTAATCATTAAATTTCCTTAGAACCTCTCAGAATAGTAGACTTTCTCAATGACTGAGGAATTGAACTTTTTCAACAAAGATATTAAAGTACTCATAAATTCTTTATGAATATTAATTATGGGCTTAGAATAGAATTGAGCAGAATCTGGCCCACCTGTTATTTTTTTCAGACCTTAAGGACAAATTCTTGTCCTATTAACTTCTCAAATAACTCTTGGATCAGAGATGATAATGTATCTTTTTATAACAGGGTAGAACTAAGAGTAGATGTTAATATAATAAAACATTAAAAAAATTCTCTTTTATTAGATTTTCATTTCATTTAAAGATTAAATTGTCTCCTTTCTCTTTCCCTCTCTCCCTCCCTATTTTCTTTTCTTTCTAGTAGAGCATGGTGGGAAAAATTGATTTCATTCATTGTCTCCCTTGCAATATAGGCAACTTCAGCCACCTTGTAATGCAGGGGAAATAATTCATGCCCTGCTTTCCTCTTCAGTGGTGACGGTCAAAACTCTCCTGTGATAATGTATGTTTTTCTATGAAATAAAGTGCTGTAAGCTTTTTGTATTGGTATAGCAATAACAGGAAAATTCTTGTGCATAACATTAATGTAAATATTTATATTGGACTATACATGAATGCCAAAGAATGCTCAAACTACCACACAATTGCCCTCATCTCACACGCTAGTAACGTAATGCTCAAAATCCTCCAAGCCAGGCTTCAACAGTAAGTGAACCGTGAACTTCCAGATGTTCAAGTTGGATTTAGAAAAGGCAGAGGAACCAGAGATCAAATAGCCAACATCCGTTGGATCATCGAAAAAGCAGAATTACAGGGAAAAAAAAGCAGATGTTACAGAAAAACATCTATTTCTGCTTTATTGACTATGCCAAAGCCTTTGACTCTGTGGATCAAGACAAACTGTGGGAAATTCTGAAAGAGATGGGAATACCAGACCCCCTGATCTGCCTCTTGAGAAATCTGTATGCAGATCAGGAAGCAACAGTTAGAACTGGACATGGAACAATAGATTTTCTCCAAATCGGGAAAGGAGTACGTCAAGGCTGTATATTGTCACCTTGCTTATTTAACTTATATGCAGAGTACATCATGAGAAACGCTGGGCTGGATGAAGCACAAGCTGGAATCAAGATTGCCAGGAGAAATATCAATAACCTCAGATATGCAGATGACACCACCCTTATGGCAGAAAGTGAAGAGGAACTAAAATGCCTCTTGATGAAAGTGAAAGAGGAGAGTGAAAAAGTTGGCTTAAAGCTCAACATTCAGAAAACTAAGATCATGGCATCCGGTCCCATCATTTCATAGCAAATCCATGGGGAAACAATGAGAGACTTTATTTTTTGGGCTCCAAAATCACTGCAGATGGTGACTGAAGTCATGAAATAAAAAGACGCTTACCCCTTGAAAGAAAAGTTATGACCAACCTAGACAGCCTATTAAAAAGCAGAGACATTACTTTGCCAACAAAGATCCGTCCAGTCAAAGCTATGGTTTTTCCAATAGTCATGTATGGATGTGAGAGTTGGACTGTGAAGAACGCTGATCACCAAAGAATTGATGCTTTTGAACTGTGGTGTTGGAGAAAACCCTTGAAAATCCCTTGGACTGCAAGGAGATCCAATCAGTCCATCCTAAAGGAGATCAGTCCTGAATATTCATTGGAAGGACTGATGCTGAAGCTGAAACTCCAATACTTTGACCACCTGATGCGAAGAGCTGACTCATTGGAAAAGACCCTGATACTGGGAAAGATTGAAGGCAGGAGGAGAAGGGGATGGCGGAGGATGAGATGGTTGGATGGCATCACCAACTCAATGGACATGTGTTTGGGTAAACTCCAGGAGTTGGTGTTGGACAGGGAGGCCTGGCATGCTGCAGTCCACAGGGTTGCAAAGAGACAGACACGACTGAGAGACTGAACTGAACTGATATTACCCCTTTACTAACTTTCAGTCAAGAAATTAAAAAAGCAGCATATGATAAAGAAGATAACACATTTTTCTAGCCCTCATTTTACCCAAGGTATGGCCCATTTCTATTACCATTTTTCCTCAGCTTCTGTATTTATATACAATAATAACTGTTAGCAAAGCATTAAATAGGCTACCTCGCATTTGGGAAAAAATAATGTTAAGCACTAAATTTTACAGTCATGCATCCCTTAGATGTATGAGACTTGTGAGTCTCTGTGCAGAAATAATACATGATGTGCTCTGAAGTCAGAATAAACTGGTTTTGAGTCATTGTTCCACTTTATCAGCTATGTGACTTTCAGGGTAAATTATTGTCTTCTTTCAGTCTCAGCCTTATGAGGATTAAATGAAATGGCATATATCATGTCCCCAGGACAGTGCTTGACACAATTTAGGAATACTGTCAGTGTTAGTCCCCTTTTTCTTCTCATCACAACACCAAAATATTTACTTGTAAGAGATATGAATAGTTTGATAATTAGAATCATGTGAAAAATCTATAACATTTATTTTTACCTAGGCAGCATAGTGTAAAAAGTCATGCTTTTGTCTACATGGATTAAGAGGCTATGAATTTTATTTTCAAAAAAGATGTTTGATTGGGAATTTGTTTACCTTGCATAAGGCACACACACATGCTATAAGTGAATTAATGACTTAAACCCATAGAAGGGGTAGGAGAAAACTTGGGAGAATATTTTAGTTATCTAGGATTAGGAACAAAGGCTTTCTTCATGTAACAGCAATTCAAGGATCATAAAAGAAAAATGTGTCACATTTGATTATACTAAAATTTATGACCTCTGTATAGCAAAAACAAAACAAAACAAAACTATAAAACAAAGAGTGAACTGTGAAATTTACTTATAATTCAGAAGCAAGGCTAATATTCTTAATATGTAAGGAGCTCCTACAAATCAACCAGAAAAGATGAACAACTTAGTACAGTAAACAAAAGTCCTGAAAGGACAAAAGTCTAGGTTTTTAACTCACTATTTTCCTCAAAAATTCTTATGTTGGTAGTATTGAGTCCAAGTACTAAAGAATGAATATTAAACCATTCTTCTACTTGAATAGGAAGACAGTGTTTGTAATTAGACTCATTTTCATGAATGACTTTTTTTTTTTTTGAATGACTTTTCTTAACTGGCTGAGTATTTAGAACCTGTGTGTGTATGCTCAGTCGAGTCTGACTCTTTGCAACTCCATGGACTATAGCCTGCCAGGCTCCTCTGTCTATGAAATTTTCCAAGCAAGAATATTGGAGAGGGTTGCCATCTTCTCCAGGGAATCTTCCCAACCCAGGGACTGACCCTACTTTTCTTGCATTTCCTGCATTGGCAGGCAGGTTCTTTACCACTGCATAACCTGGGAAGCCCTTTTGTACCTATACGTTTCCTAAAAATATTGTGTGAAAATTCTAGTTTTTTAAAACAGTGATCTTTTTAAACATCTGTTTTCTCTGCCCTCTTTGTCAGAGCGTTAGGGAACAGACACTGAACTCTTTCGTGATGACTTAGTCAGTCATTAAGAGCACTGATGTTTGTACTCCATTATGTAGTTGTTTGGTGGCTAGTCTCTTTGCAACCTCATGGACTGCAGCACACCAGGTTTCTCTGTCCTTCACTGTCTCCCACAGTTTGCTCAAATTCATGTCCATGTACTCTACTGTAAAGGGGTGCAAAGAGGTAATAAAGGCTGTTTACCTCAGTGCTTGTTAGGTTCAGGTTGCTATGCATTTTTAATTCTGAGGGAGATATTAAGGCCGACAACAAAAGACAATTATATTAATTAAAATTATCCTTGAAAATCCCTTAGGAAGTCTCTTCTATGGAGATCAAAGTACAGTCTCAGGAACTCCAGAACAGTTTCTCCTAGGCATTGGAAAGGATTGCTCTTTCTCTGATTGAGCCTCAGATAAGATAATTTTTTTCACTATGCGGTATCAGGTCTTGTGGAAAAATATCTGTATTTAAACTCTAAGGCACTTCCTTTGTGTTTATACTTTATGAGAATGTACTGATTATATCCTCAGACATATCCTGTGAAATATAAATATTTTATATCCATTTTACAGGTGGGGAATGGAGGCTTTGAAAAAGGAAATTCCTCACCAAGTAACGCATAGGTTATAACACATGGGGAGGCTTTCCAGGGACTGCTAGTGCTAAAGAACCCATCTACCGATTCAGGAGATGTAAGAGTGGTGGGTTTGATCCCTGAGTCAGGAAGAGCCTTTAGAGGAGGGCAGAGCAACCCAACCCATTATTCTTGCCTGCAGATCCCATGGACAGAGGAGCCTGGCATAGGGTCACAAAGAGCTGGACTCAGTTGAACACACACACAAGGATAACATATGGGAGAGACTGTGACTTGGATTTAGATTAATCCCATGGGTTTCCCTGGTGGCTCAGTTGGTAAAGAGTTGGCCTGCAGTGCAGGAGACCCAGGTTTGATCCCTGGGTCGGGACGATCCCCTGGAGAAGGAAATGGCAACCCACTGCAGTATTCTTGCCTGGAGAACCCCAGGGACAGAGGAGTCTGGTGGGCTATAGTCCATGGGGTCACAAAGAGTCAGACATGACTGAGTGACTCACACATGCTATATCAAATTTCTTAGAACTGCACATTAAATAAAATGGTTCTGAGTGAGAGTCCAATAAACTTTTTATTGAATAAATTATTGAAGCTTTAGATATTAGCTTTGGGAGTGAATGTGTATTAGCTATTCAGAGATACAACTATCTTCTACTTCTCATCAGTATTCTGCCTAGGCGAGGTATTACTCTGCATATCTGCAGAGGTGATAAGTAAAGTATAAGGTGCCACAGTTTGCAAAGATATGTTTTTGATCATGTATGCAGCTTGCCACACTGATATTAGAGAAAACACATTATGATTGAGCAACAAATTTAAACAATTTCACTTTGCATTTCACATTTCTGTACTCTCATTGTCCTCATGAATCTTTCATTGTACCTCAGAATTGGGAAATAGAGTTGAACATTTCAGGGAAGGAAGCTTTCCTGGGAAGGATGTCTATAATCAGCTGATGAAATGAATACAATTGGCTATGTATGATGGAACTCCTACCATATACGTCCCACAGAAAACCCTGAGTAAGGGAAAACAAAGCCACTACAGCATGTTTACCATTTATTCATGATTGCTCAGTTCTTGGCTTCAATACTCTGGCATCAAAAATGGTGATATGAATAGCAAGCATTAAGGTGAGACCCTGAAAAACAGGAAATTTTATATAAACCCCTCTTGTGATTGTGATCAAATTACTTAATGTTTCTTTGTTCTTTGTAAGAGGAGATTAATGAAGGAATCATTGTCGAAAACTTACTTCAAGCAATTAATCCTAATACTTACCCAAACGCTTTAGATTCTCATGACATCTAAACTTATTCTCATTCTCTTTTCAGTGCTATCAGTAAGAGTTCCTTGTATTCCTCTTAGGATGAGTCTTTTGTGTCTTTTCAGCCACGATTCATCATCTCCTTTCCTCTCCTCCCTTCCGATGTCCTCCTCTCCTATCCATCCTCTTCCCAACTCCCTCACATGACTGCTGCACAGCTTAAATAGATCTACTGAACTATGCGTTTAATCTGCTTTACAGGGTCCATTTTGTTCTTTTTATGGACCGTCTATTGCTACAGAACTTCCTCCATTTTTAATGTATGAGCTGCCATAAAGAGCTCTTATTTTTTCAGCATTTTAGTTGGACATTGCCCTAATTTCCCTGTTTTGTGAGTGTGTATGGACTGGCAGCTTCTTGTTTGATCCTTCCACCCACTCTCCCTTCCCCTCATGGCTGAGAGAATGTGGCTTGTGGTCACGCTTTAGAAACCGTGGCTAAACCCACTCACAAGCTGGGTGACTTTGGGTTCTTTCATGACTTCTTCCGTCTTAGTTTTTTATCTCCAAAATGCAAACGATAATAATAATATCTCTTTGAGTTGGTGTGAGGATTAAGCAAGATGATGCGTATGAAGTTTTGGCATATTGTACGCGTTCAGGAAATGTTGAACTATTGTTATGATCATCACCATCTTGTTTCTCAGAAGTTCTTTCGTAATTGAAACATAATTTGTGCTTTGCAGTTTGTATTCACTTGGAAACAAATGTCTTGTGTTGTGCTGATTTCCGTTTTCCAACCCATTCATGGTCCTTGTATTTTTCTCTTTTAGCCACTGCCCTATTTTTCTCCTTCCGATATCACAGAGTTTGACAGTGTATTCTACATTGTCAGTTTTGAGTTTAGAATTTTAGAGGTCTTCAAATCTGAAGACTATGGGGCCCCTGCTCCCAATATCTACCCATATATAAATCAAAGTAAAATTGCTTTTCAAAACAATTTCTGAAAGCAATGCAAAATTCCATAATGACTACCTTTAGGTTGTGTGTATGTGTGCTCAGTCATCTCCAACTCTTTGAGACCCCATGGACTGTAGCCCTCCAGACTTCTCTGCCCAAGGAATTTCCCAGGCAAGAATACTGGAGTGGGGTGCTATTTCCTACTCCAGGGGGTCTTCCCAACCCAGGGATCAAACCCATGTCTCTTGCATCTCCTGAAGTGGCAGGTGGATTCTTTACCACTAGTGAGACCTGGGAAACCCTATATAGATGAAAAAATTATGAGCTTTAAATGATGAAATTAAAGATTTAAAATTTTAAGTTTATAAATTTCTGAATCAATTCACTGAACTTGAACTTTTAGTTTTTTTAGAGGGACCACTGGTGATCTGTTACGAATTTCCATGTTAAATAATTCAGCCTTATAAGCCAGTTGCCATTTCCTTGTGAGACAGATGTTTACACACACATACTAGTGTGTGTGTGTGTGTATATATATGTGTGTGTCTGTGTATATATATATATATACATATATATATATAAAACTATATATTCATAGTATTGTTCAAAGTACTTAAAATCTGGAGAGAGAAGATAAAAACAATTGTCATATCTGGCATTTGCTAGCAAGTTTTTATATAGATTTCTCAACATCTTTGAGTCTCCTTTCCGGTCTGTGAAAATTGGGTCATAACAATATTTTCTTCTCAGTGTTGCTATGAAGATTAGGGAAGATCACACAGACAACAGCTTTTGAGAGTTTATTACTCACTACATAACTTCAGTGAGTTAGATTTGGCATACTTTCTTTGTCTTATTAAACTGTTTAGGTGTGAAATCAAGGTCGGTACTGAACAACTGTTACCTATCTACCCTCTGCTGTTCAGTAACTGGTCTGGGCTGCTTGCTGAGCACACTCTCTCTTTCCCACCAACACATGAACACCAAGAAGAAAGGCTCATTTCATGACAATGGGAAAGGTAAGGAGTAGATATGAGAAGCAATATCGATTCCATAGTCTTGTTGGGAGGTTTAAATGCAATTATTTGTAAATTACTCACCACATTGTCAAAGGTGGAAATTCTTATGATTAGAAAATGCTAAATAAATGGGGCTATGTTGATTGCTGCTGATAAAGTCTTCAGAACCATAGTGCATTCCAATTTTTGGTCAACATAAAACAGGTTCAGGATTTGCAGTAAATGAGGGTGACAGTCAGACCAAGGAGAATACAGAATTAACATGGAGGAAGATATAGTGTACATAGGGAATGGCATTAGTCCACATAATTTTCATGGATGGTGAATCTGGACAGTCAAACTTTTTTTTTAAAATACTATACTTTCTCGTTGCCTGTTATGGAGAATGGGTGATGTAAATTAGAAGATCTTTATTTTTCAGAGCGTCATGGGGTTTGGGGTACAATTTGGTGGTAGTTTCTGAGGCAGAGTTGAAATTTTCAGCATTCTAAAGGGGAAAAGTATTTGAAGATCCTGAGAAAACTGGAGAAGGAAAAGAGTCAACAAGACTGGTCAGTGTGTGGTGAAAGAGATGAGGAAGAAAAATCCTGGATTTGGAAAAGAAGTCTCTAATGGGTACCTTTAGACATTTTAGAAGAATATGCAATTTAAATCTCTTTCTCCATATTCCCGACAAAATCTTCAGTAAAATCTGCACTACCCATGAATGATTTGGTGTAGATGCATTGTTTAGAAGAACTATGAAACACAGATATACCTCTAGTACCGCTAACATGAGGTAGTGCAGAACTGGTGCATTTAAGAACATCTGAGTCACACTCTGCCTTTCCGTCTGTCTTTTTACTCCATTGTTCTCAGAGGCTAGTTTTGTAAAGAACAGGCTTCCTCATTCATAGCTTTTTTATACCCAGATTTTTTTTTTTATACCCAGATTTGAAATCATCTTAGAGTTAAATTCTTAATACTAGAACCCCCTAATCTACCTTAACTTGCCATAGAATATGCACACTACTTTGATATGTGGGCTTAGATAGATATTTAGTCCAAGGAAAGAGCAGGTGAAATCAGAGTGGTAATGATAATAGCAATAATTGCTACTGGCTGAGAGAGATGCATAAAATAATGGTATAATGAAAAAAGATCCATGTAATTTTTCAGTTGGATCAAGGTTCTGTTATTATTTGCAGTGTGACCTCAGTCAACTTATGTAACGTCTCCAAAGTTTTGATGTTCTCATCCATAAACCCTCTCCTCATAGAGTTGTAAAAGACTCACAAAGAAAGGCAACAGTGATGGAAAAGCAACAGGTTGAAAGAATCCAACAGAAAGCATCACTGTTTACTAAAATGAATGATATTTTTTCCCTAGATTTTAATGAAGTGGTAGTCCTCTGGCTAAATATTTAATTTTAATTGTAGAACATAGCTAGTTATACTATATACCAAAAGAAAGATGCACTTTTACAAATGTTATTCTCTTTTGTAAGAAATTATTCATGATAGTCAAAAAATCTTCAGATAGTTTCATTTTTCATTATAATTGTGAATAATCTAGTAAGTTTATGTAAGATTCAGATATTTACAGCAGTAGATAGTATTGACTGCCTACCTATGTGTGGAACTCAATTTTTAAAAATTGTCATTATTCAACTACCAAGAGGATAAACAATTTGCCAGTTTCTTTAGGCACAATCTGATACTGGTAAATTGAACAATTCTAAAACCAATTATATGCATCACAAAATGGCAATAGAAATATGCTCCATTTGCAAACGTGCTCTTATCTTTAGATTTTTATTATTCAGTTAGCACGTTAGCTTAAGGTGTAGTTCAACTACTAAAGAGAGGATGACTGAGCCTTTTATTAGACATAGAACATGAAATCACTCATTCTCCCCAGTGAGCTTCAAATTTCTAGTGCATCTGGAACTAGGCAATGCCAACCAATTTGAAAAGGAAACAATCACAATCTCTTTGCCAATATTTTCTGTCTTAATAGAACTGAAGATTATGAATAACATTTTTCCTTTCGCTGTTGCTGGGCAAAAGTTTTACCTTCTCTAAATCTTGCTTACATAACAAATGTAGTGGTACTTGAGAAATACAATGGATCATAATGGCTGTTTTGTAGCACTGTCTTTATTGAAGAAAATGTTTACCCCAGTATTTCAACATTTATGAAATAAACAAGGGAGTTAACAAGAGAAGTTACTTTCAAGTTTCTTGATTCATGACACTGTGGGATGTTTAGCTGTGGGAGTATCTTTAAAGTTTCTGTTCCTATTACAAGGGATGATCAAAGGCTAAGTATAACTAGGACTCCCCCTGAGCAACCAATATACAATCATTTAGTAAATAAGAGAGAAATTAGAAGGCTTATATGATAAAGTATTTTTTTTCCAAGTAGAATTTAAAAATTAACAGGGGCCAGATGAAAATTAATATAATTAATAGAATCCATTATTAAGGATGGATGGCCTGACCCAGTGCTTTAACAAGCATATTTATTCATCTTCAAAGCCTAGGGAAAATGCTTTTGAAATTAGGTCAAAAGGAGAAGTGGTTTTTCTTAGTTTATTGTATGATCTAATATTGCTTGAATTCTGTATTGTAGAGTAACAGACCACAACAAGGATACTATAAGATTTGCTTAAATTTCAAAGAAAAGCATAAAAGACTCATTCTGCAGAGTTGAGAATTTATGTGATTCCTTTACAGTTGATTCCAGGGCTTCTTAAAGATCTTTAATGACAATAGGTTTTCTGATTTTTTCATATCTTACCTTAAGCAATTTTTGATGCATTAGAATTAGAATTATTGCAAATACTATCAATCTTTTTTTTAATCAAATAAGGAAAACCTGCATTATAACATTTTTAAAAATTGGTTATGTGATTTTTGGTTTGGCAGGTATTAACTTGTATATTCTTATAAGTTAAATGCTATTATATTGATATATAACCATTTCAAGAATTAAGCTGCAATTGACTGGTTACATGACAAATGTATAAAATTACATTTGTAGGTATTAAATTGAACACCTGTGAATTTAAATTTTTTAGTTTTCATATTTTGGAGCAAATAGATATTTTTATATCTTTAGTATTTTTGTAGTCTTTGCATCTTGGTTCCACAGATAAACACATTTTTAAAAATCCCAGGTCATTTCTTTGTATTCCTCCTATGTTTCACAACTGAATGCTTATTACCTAGCATGTGTTTGCTATTGCTGAAAACTAACTGATTATAAAGTGCAACCATATTTTTAACTTTGAAATATTTGGGTAGCCATTTTTGGCATAATTAATCATGAGCTTGAAGCTCAACATTCAGAAAACTAGGATCATGGCATCTGGTCCCATCACTTCATGAGAACTAGATGGGGAAACAGTGGCTGACTTTATTTTTTGGAGCTCCAAAATCACTGCAGATGGTGATTGCAGCCATGAAATTAAAAGACGCTTACTCCTTAGAAGGAAAGTTATGACCAACCTAGACAGCATATTAAAAAGGAGAGACATTACTTTGTCAACAAAGGTCCATCTAGTCAAAGCTGTGGTTTTCCAGTGGTCATGTATGGACCTGAGAGTTGGACTATAAAGAAAGCTGAGCACCAAAGAATTGATGCTTATGAACTGTGGTGTTGGAGAAGACTCTTGAGAGTCCCTTGGACTGCAAGGAGATCTAACCAGTCCATCCTAAAGGAGATCAATCCTGGGTGTTCATTGGAAGGACTGATGTTGAAGCTGAATCTCCATTACTTTGGCCACCTGATGTGAACTGACTCATTTGAAAAGACTCTGATGCTGGGAAAGATTGAGGGCAAGAGGAGAAGGGGACAACAGAGGATGAGATGGTTGGATGGCATCACCGACTCAATGGACATGGGTTTGGGTAAACTCCGGGAGTTGGTGATGGACAGGGAGGCCTGAGATAACGTGGTTCATGGGGTTGCAAAGAGTCGGACACAACTGAGTGACTGAAATGAACTGAACTGAACTGAATCCTGACGGTTTGTACCTAATGACAGGCAGTAAAGAGTTAACCTCTTGTAGATTCAGTGTATCGTCTTATCAAAATTCCAACTAGTTATTTTGGAGAAATTGACAACCTGATCCTAAAATTCACAGAAAAATGACAGAGGATCAGACTAGCCAAAACAATTTTGAAAAAGAAGAACAAAGTTGAAAGACACACATCCCCATTTTAAATAAAACCTACTATAAAACTTTAGCAATGAAGACAATATGTCATTCTGCCTCAAGAATAAACATGTAGATCAATGGGATAGAATTAAGAATTTGGAAATAAACCCTAGATTTTTGGTCAATTGATTTCTGACTAAAGGGCCAAGTTAATTCAATAGAGGAAAGAATAGTTTTTTCAACAAAACGTATTGGGATAGCTAAATATTCATGTGCATAAGAATGGATTTAGATTTCTACCTAATATTATACACAAAAATGAACTCAAGGTAGATTATAGACTTAATATAAAAGTTAAAACTAAAAAGTTATCAGAAGTAAGCAGTATTAGGGTGAGGCAATGATATCTTAGAAATTACATCAAAAGCATAATTACTAAAAGAGAAGATTGATAAGTTGTGCTTCGTGGCAATGAAAGACTTCTGTGCTTCAAAGAACACCGTGAAGAAAGTGAAAAGACAACTAGCAGAGTGAGAGAAACATTTGCAAGTCATATAACTGATTCTTAAATCTAGAATATACAAAGAATGCTTCCAACTCAATGAGACAAGCAGCTCAATTAAAAAATGGACAAAGGATTTGAATAGTCAGTGCTCCAAAGATATATGAATGTTGAATATGCACGTGAAAAGATATTCAGAATTATTAGTTTTTAGGAAAATGCAAATCAGAACCACAGTAAGATGCCACTTTATGTTCACTGAATAGCCATAATGAAAAAGAGAGAAAATAGCAACTGTTAGTGAAGTTGTGAGAAATTTGAACTCTTGTACATTGCTGGTGGGATTATACAATTTATCACCACTGTGGAAAACTATTTAGCAGTTTCTCAAAAAGTTAAGCATAGAGTTACCATATGACTCAGCAATGCCACTCCTACATACCTACCCAAGAGAAATGAAAACATATGTTCACACAGAAATGTGTATAAAGATGTCCATAGCAGCATTATTTATTAGTAGCCAAAAAAGTGGAAACATCCCAAATACCCACCAATTGATAAATGGATAAACAAAATATGGTAAAGCCATACAATAGAATATTATTCTATAATAAAAAGGAATTAATTACTGCTACATGCTATAATCTATTGCCACATGCTGTAGCATTGATGAACCTCAGAAACAGTATGCTAAGTGAAAGAATCAGTCACTAAAGATCACATAGGTTATGTTTCTGTTTATTTGAAATGCTCAGAATAACCTAATCTACAGAGACAGAAAGTAGATTAGTAGTGGCCTATTGGCTTCCTTGATGGCTCAGAGGGTAAAGTGTTTACCTGCAGTGCAGGAGACATGGGCTCGATCCCTGGGTTGGGAAGATTCCCTGGAGAAGGAAATGGCAACCCACTACAGTATTCTTGCCTAGAGAATCCCATGGATGGAGGAGCCTGGTAGGCTACTGTCGATGGGGTCACAAAGAGCTGGACATGACTGAGAGACTTCACTTTCTACTTTTCTATGGAGGAAGAGGTGATGGGGTTGATGGGAGTGACTACTAAGAGGCATGAACTTTCTTTATGGTGTGATAAAAATGTTCAACAATAAGATCATGATGATCATTGTACAGCTCTGTAAATATACTAAGATACATTGAATTGTATACTTAAAATAAATGAGTTTTGTGGTAAATAAAGTATATATCAGTGTGTGTATGTGCTCTCGGTCATACACTGCTTATTTTGAACATTTCATATAAACAGAAACATACCATATGTGATCTTTTGTGACTGATTCTTTGACTCAATATACTGTTTTGGGGGCTCCTTGATATTACACCATGTAGCGGTAGGGTATAGCATGTAGCAGGAATTAATTCTTTTTTATTATAGAAGAATATTTCATTGTGTGGCTATACCACATTTGGTTTTTCCATTTATCAGTTGGTGAGTATTTGAGACACAGTCAAGAATGCTGGAGTGGGTTGCCGTTTCCTTCTCCAGGGGACCTTTCCTGACCTTGGGATCGAACCCTCACATTTCCTGCATTGGCCAATGGATTCTTTATCACTGTCACCTGGGAAGCCCTCAAATTATATATCAATAAAATTGTTTAAAAATTGAAGTAGCTTCCAAAATGTAATAAACTAAGTGGCATGTGAATATTTCTGATGATCGTTATTTATAACAACTTTAACAGCTGTGCTTCCTATTTTCTCTGAAAATAGTCTAAATATAGCCAGTTTCATGTACTCCATCTGTTTCTGTATCTGTGTTGACTTCTTCTTCTTCCTGTCTTTTGCTGTATCTCTAGCTAATTCAATCTGTAAAATTACAGCACTATAATAAGATATGTTTTAAAATCTCTTTAATACAGCACTGTCTTCCCATGTTTTAATAAAAACCAGTTCATTTTATTTCAGTTTAATGTGCACTAAGCTAAGAAACCACTTTCTTATTTATGCTGTGTATTAGCAGATGCACTTGGCAATTATGGATCATAGCTGATCCTAAGTAGCCTCAGATGAATTGTTGCTTTCTCAAGTCTTGACATTTCTCATTAACATCTAAGAAAATGCTGATTATTTGAGGAAATAGGATGAAAAACACTAAAATTACCTAGGGAAAGGAAGCTCACTGAGGCTCTTTTAGTGTTTGAAGGATAATGGCCAGCTAGTCTCCATAAAATCTGAGAAATATGTGTAAAGACCAGCAAGAATAATTTTGTTTAATGTCTCAGGAAGAAATTCCTGAGAACAAGGATTTCAAACTCTGAAATGACTTACAAAATTTAAGCTGGGCATATCTTTCTCTATTCACAGAGGGGAAAAAAAAACCCAACAATTTACACAGCCCATTGTGAACATAATGGTTCAAGGCAGAATGTCCTTAACTGAATCAATTAAGCATATTTATTTTTCCTGGTAAGTCTTTAGTTTTTTATTGAGAAAGTTAATTTTTGGACCAAATATTGAAATTAGTGTTGATGTATTTCACATCAATCATTTCATGATTAAGAACAGCTTCTGGTGAAATAGATCAGTTGAACGGACAACCTAGGCTGGCTTTGGACAAAATCATACAGTTGCTGGCATTGTTCTTTGGTAGTCTCTTTCTTCTTTCATGAATTACATCTCTTCCTGGTAGGCAGCATGGTGTAGTAAAAGCATTTGAGACCTGAAAATGAAATCCAGTTTCCTATATGCAAGTTGTCCATTGGGTCCCAGTTGCTGAACTCTATATCCTTATATTCAAGAGGAAGATTATCAGTCCTACTTCATGGAGTAGAAATGAGCATTAAATGACACAGTGTCACAATGTACTGGAAGCAAAAGAAATGTTTCCTCCCCCTTCCTCTCAAAGTTTCTCCTGTCACAAATACAGCAGAGAATTTCAACAATTTTAAGATGATCTTGTCTTAATAAGTTACTCTTGTTAAGGAGTATTTGAGTTTAGAAATAGCCTGTGTAGAATTTGAAGTAACATCGGATGTGTGAGAGGGAGCTCTCTTGAAAGCACAAAGGACAAAGAACACTCTAAGTTCTCTTAATTAATATTATGAAGGTGATCATGCCCATCATGTACTGATTCAGGCCAGTTTGGCTCACGTGATTATACAAGTTATCAGCTAACTGGCCAAGGATGTTTGGCCTGATGGCTTTGATCTAATGAGCATTTAGGTGACATTTTAAAATGGTGACATATAATGAAATATCATTCAGCCTTAGAAAGGAATGAAGTTCTGACACTTGCTACAACATGGATGAACCTTGAGAATGTTGTGCTAGGTGAAATGTCAGCTACAAAAGGGCAAAATGTGGGATGACTCACCTATCTAAGACATCTAAAACAGTCAAATTCATAGGACAGAGAGTAGAATAGTGGTCACCAGGGGCTGGAGGAAGGGGGAATAAGGAGTTATTGTTTAATAGGCCTAGTTAAACTCTAGGCCCAGTTTGTGATGATGAAAAATTTCTAGTGATAGATCGTGGTGAAGGTTGCGTAATAATGTGAATGGACTTAATGCCGCTAGCTGAAGTATACACCTAAAAATGGTTAAAATCTTATATTTTATATCATGTATATATGTCACAATAACAAGGGCAAACTGTTAAATACAAAATAAATGATATAATATAAGCAGTGGAAAGTGTAAAGATTGCAGAGCTTGTGAAGACAAGCTACAGCTGGGAGAAAACCTTTGCAAAAGACATACCTGATAGAGGACTGTCAGGCAGAATTTACAAAGAATCCTTAAAACTCAACAGTAGAAAGTGAGCAACTTGATTTAAAAAATGGGTGCCTGAACAAGTATCTTGCTAAGGAAGATAAATAGATAGCAAATAGCCTTTAAGATCTGCTCCTTGTCACATGTCAAGAGGGACATGCAAATTAGAACAAAAATGAAATATCACTATACACCTATTCAGTCAGTTCAGTTCAGTCACTCAGTCATGTCCGACTCTTTGCAACCCCATAGACTGCAGCACACCAGGCCTCCCTGTACCTCACCAATTCCCAGAGTTCACCTAAACTCACGTCCATTGGGTCGGTGATACCATCCAACCATCTCATCCTCTGTCGTCCCCTTCTCCTCCTGCCTTCAATGTTTCCCAGCATCAGGGTCTTTTCCAATGAGTCAGCTCTTTGCATCAGGTGGCCAAAGTATTGGAGTTTCAGCTTCAGCATCAGTCCTTCCAATGAATATTCAAGACTGATTTCTTTTAGGATGGACTGGTTGGATCTCCTTGCAGTCCAAGGGACTCCCAAGAGTCTTCTCCAACACCACAGCTCAAAAGCATCAATTTTTCTGCACTCAGCTTTCTTCATAGTC
The DNA here is from genome assembly GCF_910594005.1 of Cervus elaphus. Taxonomy (NCBI): domain Eukaryota; kingdom Metazoa; phylum Chordata; class Mammalia; order Artiodactyla; family Cervidae; genus Cervus; species Cervus elaphus. The sequence goes on from NC_057826.1 coordinate 11,271,556, forward strand.
CAACTCTCACATCCATACATGACTACTGGAAAAGCCATAGCTTTGACTAGATGGACCTTTATTGGCAAAGTAGTCTCTGCTTCTTAATATGCTGTCTAAGTTGGTCATAACTTTTCTTCCAAGGAGCAAGCATCTTTTAATTTCATGGCTGCAGTCACAATCTGCAGTGATTTTGGAGTCCAAAAAATAAAGTTTGTCTGTTTCCACTGTTTCCCCATCTGTTTGCCATGAAGTGGTGGGACTGGATGCCATGATTCAAGTTTTCTGAATGTTGAGTTTTAAGCCAACTTTTACACTCTTCTCTTTCACTTTTATCAAGAGGCTCTTTGGTTCTTCTTTGATTTCTGCCATAAGTGTGGTGTCATCTGCATATCTGAGGTTATTGATGTTTCTCCCAGCAATCTTGATTCCAACTTGTGCTTCATCCAGCCCAGCATTTCTCATGATGTACTCAGCATATAAGTTAAATAAGCAGGGTGGCAGTATACAGCCTTAATGTACTCCTTTCCCTATTTGGAACCAGTTTATTGTTCCATGTCCAGTTCTAACTGTTGCTTCTTGATCTGCATACAGATTTCTCAGGTCAGGTGCTCTGGTATTCCCATCTCTTTAAGAATTTTCCACAGTATGTTGTGATCCACACAGTCAATGGACAAAATATAGAAATCAGACATCATCAAAAGCTGGACAGGAGCTCTGATTCATTGCTGGTGGGTATGTGAAATGGTGCCGTCACTTTGGAAGACAATTTGTCTGTTTCTTACAAAACTAAAGATACTTTTACCATATGACCCAGCAATCATGCTCCTTAGTATTTACTCAGAGGCACTGAAACCTTATTATCATCCCTGTCATCAGCCAACCAATTCTACTTCTGGGCAATAGGGGTGGGTTAGTTGCTCAGTCATGTCCAACTCTTTGTGACCCCATGGACTGTAGCCTGCCAGACTAACATCCATGGAATTGTCCAGGCAAGAATGCTGGAGCAGGTTGCCATTTCCTTCTCCAGGGCATCTTCCTGACCCAGGGATTGAACTGGCATCTCCTATGTCTCCTGCATCACAAGCGGATTCTTTACCCACTGAGCTACTGGGAATGTCTGTTGAAACCTGAAAGTGAAAGTGAAATCTCTCAGTTGTGTCTGACTCTTTGCGACCCCATGGACTATAGCCTGCCAGGTTCCACCATCCATCTATATTCACCCAGAGATATGTGTAGCAGTCTTGTTAATAATTGCCAACATTTGGAAGCAACTGAGATGTTCTTCAGTAGGAATGGATAAAGAAACTGTATAACATCCAGACAATGAAATATTACTCAGTAGTAAAAAGAAATAAGCTACCAAGCCATGAAAAAACATGAAGAAACCTTAAATGCTTATTACTAAATGAAAGACGTCAATCTGAAAAGGCTACATCCTATATAATTTTAACTATATGACATTCTAGAAAAGGCAAAATTATGGAGACAGTAAAAAGATCCTGGTTATCAAGAACTGAGAGGAAGGAGAGATGAATAGGCAGAGGATAGAGAATTTTTAGGGCAGTGAGAGTATTTTGTAGAATCATAATGGTGATGTACATTACGTAATACTTGACATTATACATTCATCAAAATTCATAGAATGTAAACCCTAGTGTAAAATATGGACTTTGGATGAAATGGTGTATAGGTTGATCAATTGTAATGAATGTACTACTCTGAAGGAGGGTGTTGATAATGGGGTAAGCTATAGGCATGTGGAATTAATTAAGTGTGTGAAATATCACCGTTCATTCCCCTTATTTTTTTTTAATGAACCTAAGAGTGCCCTAAAAATATCCTATTTTTTAAAAAGTGTGCAGATCATAATTATATAGCTTGGTGGATTTTCACAAACAAAACTCATTTTATAACCAACACTCAAGTCAAGAAATAGAAATACCAGAAATCTCCTATTAACTTTTTATACGCTGTCCACTTGCCGTAAGCAACCACTACCCTGACGTCTAAAACCATCCTGCATTCTAAAACTGTTTCATTGTGTGAATATTCTGTAATTTATACATCCATCCCATTATTGATGGGCATTTGAGGAGTATCCTGTTTAGAGTGATTATGAAGTATGCTTCTATGAATATTGTAGTGATTGTAGTGCATGGTGCGTTTTGGTGAACATATGAATGCATTTGAGTCATCCCTTGGAGTAGAATTGCAAAGCCATCGTGTATACATATATTCAACTAGATATATATTCCCAAGCAGTTTTTCAAAATTGTTGTATCAGTTTACACACCACTACTAGTGCATATGAGTTGTGTTTGCTCTGCGTTATCACTAGTCTTGCCAATTTTATTTTTCTGTCTGTTCATTTTAGCTATTCTGGCAGATGTGTAAATAGTATCAACTCATAACATCTTCCAAATAACTTCTCACTTGGCTCTCTCACAAATACCTAGGTGTCTCTGCTTTTGGTTAAATTGATACTTAGATTTTTTTTTTTAAGTCCCTTTGTTTTTCACCTGACATCTAAATTCTTACTTCACATGATGTATTCATAAATAAAATAGTGGATTTTTGGTCTGGGTTCCACTTTTGTTTTCCTGGAAAATACTTCAAAAGACAACTATTAGCATCAATATTCCAGTGTCCTGATATGAATAAATTAACAGTTGTCTGAGAACAGTTAAAAATCTGGCTTAAACTTTTGAAATATTTTGACAACTATTTTACTGATGTAAGTAATTTGGATGGTCTGTTTTTATGGAAAAGGAAAATCAAAACATTTTGAAACCTCAAATGGGTAAAATTTCTGATATTGACTAGTAAAAGTTAATTATTTATCTAGATATGTAACCAGGATATGTAGAAAAATTGGGTCCTGCTAACTGGTGGCTAAATAGAAATGACATTAAATCTTACTAATTCAGATTAATTGAGAGACAGTCATATTAGTATTAAGTTTGAGATCTATGAAAAATTTAGTTTTCAGTATTCCAAGTACATACTAGAGAATGGGTAACTAAAGTATTTCAGAGGTCATCTAGGAATTTGTTAAATTCCTAAAGAGTGAATGAATGAGAAGAATGTGTAACAAATTAAGAATTGATAAAAATAAGGATTTCCTTGTAGCTCAAATGGTCAAGAATCTGGCTGTGTTGCAGGAGACCAGGGTTCGATACCTGGGCTGGGAAGTTCCTCTGGAGAAGGGAATAGGTACTCAATAAAATTTATATTTTCTAGTCGGACACGACTGAAGTGACTTAGCAGCAGTCAAGCATGAACCTATGCAGTACCATATATACTAGAGATTTGGTTAATATACCATTTCTCCTTTTTTTTAAGCTTTTCTCTGGTCTATAACAAATTCAAAACAGGTAGATTATGAATTAAAGAGTAATTTGTAAGAGTAAGTAAAGAGTGTTTGTAGCACTTGATCTTTGAGGACTCCCAGGGATTAAAATTACATGCATCCAAACAAAAGAATTGTTTGCATATCAAATTATTTGTATTGGTTGATAACAAGCACATATAAGTTCTACAAATCAATTAGCCATCATTATGTATTGCTATAACTGCCAAACAGCATTATACTGTCTGTAATATAATTTTAAATACTCAATCGTGTTGCAAAATCCATTAACAGCTCTGTCAGTCTTGTGTCAATCCTCAGCTATCACTCAAGGGTCAAGCAGTTTAAAGGTAGAAGGCATGTTTTCATATTCACACTAGAATTCAGTCCCAGGGTAGATATGAAAAAGTGGCCTTCCACATTTTCACTATCTGATTTTGAAACAGGAACCATCATGACTCTCCTTATTTAGATCTCCTTGAGGGGCGCAGAAGGATGCCCTTGAGGTATTTAGTTAGATGGATTCATCTCTATCCTGGGGTTATTGAGGGTTTGCCAAAGGAATATAATACTTTGTTGTTACTTCAAAAGACTTGTGTGCCAGTTGAAAAATTATACTTTATAGTTTTCAAATGAGCAAGTAGAGTTCCAAGGTTCCCAGCCATTTCATTCACCACAAAACTGTCAGAAGTGTTCTCCAATTGTTATTTTCATTTGTTATTACAGTAAGATCCTTCCTGCCGTTGTTTATTGTGATTTTGGGGAAACTTCATTCCCATCTCTATTATGATTCTCAGAGACCTTTTCTTTTGTATTTCGTTTTCTGTTAAATTTCTGACTTCCGTGCATCATCCTTCGGCTTACAGTAGATTTGGATAATGTCATTCCTCTTCCTGGCACACATGGTGTGCTAGAATACAATCTCCATGGTGACAGAAGCTTTTGTCTGTTTCGTTCACTGCTCACCCACAGGGTCTAGAATAATGCTGGAAACATAAATTTTTCTTGGAATGAATGAAAGATAGACAGCAATTTTGGCTCTGGGTAAATTGTAGCAATTAAAAAAAGTGGAATTGAAATAGTAGCTTAAATACAGTTCTCTAGATATCATTGGTAAAGGAGTTTATTTTACATAAAACTTCCAGATAATCCACGGCGAACCCCAGGAACTACTCTCTTGTTTAGTTACAGAAAGTTACCTAGGCTTTCTTATTTCCTTTACTGCCAAATGCTTTGAAAATACAAATTGTCTCTTCTTCCTTGCTGATGGGCCACCCACTTTATCACCTTCTCCTCCCACTGTAGTCTGACTTCAGTTCAGTTGCTCAGTCGTGTCTGACTCTTTACAACCCCATGAATCACAGCACGCCAGGCCTCCCTGTCCATCACCAACTCCTGGAGTCTACCCAAACCCAGGTCCATCGACTGAGTGATGCCATCCAGCCATCTCATCCTCTGTCATCTCCTTCTCTGCCTGCCCCCAATCCTTCCCAGCATTAGGGTCTTTTCCAATGAGTCAACTCTTCACATGAGGTGGCCAAAGTATTGGAGTTTCAGCTTCATCAGTCCTTCCAATGAACACCCAGGACTGATCTCCTTTAGGATGGACTGGTTGGATCTCCTTGCAGTCCAAGGGACTCTCAAGAGTCTTCTCCAACACCACAGTTCAAAAGGATCAATTTTTCAGCACTCAGCTTTCTTTATAGTCCAACTCTCACATCCATACATGACCACCGGAAAAACCATAGCCTTGACTAGACGGACCTTTGTTGGCAAAGTAATGTCTCTGCTTTTAAATATGCTATCTAGGTTGGTCATAACTTTCCTTCCAAGGAGTAAGCATCTTTTAATTTCATGGCTGCAGTCACCATCTGCAGTGATTTTGGAGCCAAAAAAAAATAAAGTCTGACACTGTTTCCACTGTTTCCCCATCTATTTCCCATGAAGTGGTGGGACCAGATGCCATGATATTAGTTTTCTGAATGTTGAGCTTTAAGCCAACTTTTCCTCTCTCCTCCTTCACTTTCATCAAGAGGCTTCTGACTTCAACCCACCATTTTCCTGGAGTTCCTTTCACTAATGTTACCAAAGATACAGTAGTCTCTTCTGAGTTTCTTTGACTGTTCTCGAGGGTTAATCCTTGTAGCCTACTCCTTTTTGTAAAACTCTTTCCATGCCTTCCATTTATCCATTTCTCTTGGCTCTCCTCCCAAATTATTGTTTATTTATAGGTTCCCTTTCTGACTTTTTTCTGCTTACTCTTACAAGGGAATTGCTCTTCTTTATACCTGCTTCTCTTCTTAGTATGTATCATTTCTTCTGTGATCCCATTTATTTTTTTGACTTATCTTCCCATTGCCTTTCTATATCACCAAATCTGACCTCATTCTCCAGTTCCATATCTTTATGCTCAAAAGCTTTTAAAATCCATGTTTCCCTTAGGTTGAACCTATTCAACCTATTTGAGTCCAGCCTATTCAAAATTTAGGTCAATGCCAATTCTTAAAATTTGTACACTCTCTAGTCTCCCTATTTCAAGTGATAGAAACACTATCTCAGATACTCAGGCAAGAAAAGTAAGGTTTATTCTTGACTTCTGTCTTCCCCACATCCATCCAGGCACTGAATCCTATAAATTCTAAAATAAAGTTTATTTTCACTCTTCATGGTAGTTAAATTCTACAAAGTCACTTTTTGATGATGAATCAACAAATACTGATTCATCAAATTCTATGGTGATTCATCAAAATCAGCAAATCCTATGGTTTTCTCATAGGAGAAATACATGATTAGATATCTATGAGCCTCTCTGGTCATAATATTTTTGTTAATTGATTAATGCATAACTTTGTTTCATGTATTGTTGTTTAAAGACACCTTAATTAAGACATTGATTCATTGACATTGAAGTAACACTTAACAAATAACACTATAATTCAGGCCTGATTGAAGTTATCCAACATACATATTTTCTCAATAAGGCATATTGCAACTTTCTTGCACTTAGGAACACAATAGCACTGTGCTTGGGGGGCATTTAAACTGAAATCACACACACACACACACACAAAGACAAAGATCTGAAAATCTTAGCAATAAATGAAATAAATGGACTACAAAAGAAAAAAAAAATTGTTTTCAGTAAAAAAAAAAAAAAACTGAAACAGGAAAGCAGATCATTACTGTTTTTGACCTCAGCTGGGAATATGTACTAGTGCCTGAAGAATTATGGACAGAGGTTTGTGACACTGTACAGGAGGCAGTGATCAGGATCATCCCCAAGAACAAGAAATGCAAAAAGGCAAAATGGTTGTCTGAGGAGGTCTTACAAATAGCTGAGAAAAGAAGAGAAGCTAAAGGCAAAGGAGAAAAGGAAAGATATACTCATTTAAATGCAGAGTTCCAAAGAATAGTAAGGAGGGATAAGAAAGCCTTCCTCAGCAATCAATGCAAAGAAATAGAGGAAAACAATAGAATGGGAAAGACTAGACATCTCTTCAAGAAAATTAGAGATACCAAGGGAGCATGTCTTGCAAAGATAGGCTCAACAAAGGACAGAAATTGTATGGATCTAACAGAAGCAGAAGAGATTACAAAGAGATGGCAAGAATACACAGAAGAACTATACAAAAAAGATCAAGACCCAGATAATCACGATGGTGTGATCACTCACCTAGAGCCAGACATCCTGGAATGTGAAGTCAAGTGGGCCTTAGAAAGCATCACTACGAACAAAGCTAGTGGAGGTGATGGAATTCCAGTTAAGCTATTTCAAATCCTAAAAGATGATGCTGTGAAAGTGCTGCAGTCAATATGTCAGCAAATTTGGAAAACTCAGCAGTGGCCACAGGACTGGAAAAGGTCAGTTTTCATTCCAGTCCCAAAGAAAGGCAATGCCAAAGAATGCTCAAACTACCACACAATTGCACTCATCTCACACACTAGCAAAGTAATGCTCAAAATTCTCCAAGCCAGGCTTCAAAAGTACATGAGCTATGAACTTCCAGATGTTCAAGCTGGATTTAGAAAAGGCAGAGGAACCAGAGATCAAATTGCCAACATCCGCTGGATCATTGAAAAAGCAAGAGAGTTCCAGAAAAACATCTATTTCTGCTTTATTGACTACGCCAAAGCCTTTGACTGCATGGATCACAACAAACTCTGGAAAATTCTTAAAATGATGGGAATACCAGACCACCTGACCTGCCTCCTGAGAAATCTGTATGCAGATCAGGAAGCAACAGTTAGAACTGGACATGGAACAACAGACTGGTTCCAAATTGGGAAAGGAGTATGTCAAGGCTGTATATTGTCATTCTGCTTATTTAACTTATATGCAGAGTACATCATGAGACATGCTGGACAGGATGAATCACAAGCTGGAATCAAGGTTGCCAGGAGAAATATCAAAAACCTCAGATATGCAGATGACACCACCCTTATGGCAGAAAGCAAAGAGGAACTAAAAAGCCTTCTAAAGTGAAAGAAGAGAGGGAAAAAGTTGTCTTAAAACTCAACATTCAGAAAACTAAGACCATGACATCTAGTCCAATCACTTCATGGCAAATAGATGGGGAAACAACAGAAACAGTGGCTGACTTTATTTTTTGGGCTCCAAAATCACTGCAGATGGTGACTGCAGCCATGAAATTAAAAGACACTTGCTCCATGGAAGAAAAGTTATGACCAACCTAGACAGCATATTAAAAAGCAGAGACATTACTTTGCCAAGAAAGGTCCGTCTGGTCAAGGCTATGGTTTTTCCAGGGGTCATGTATGGATGTGAGAGTTGAACTGTGAAGAAAGCTGAGCGCCGAAGAATTGATCCTTTTGAACTGTGGTGTTGGAGAAGACTCTTGAGAGTCCCTTGGACTGCAAGGAGATCCAACAAGTCTGTCCTAAAGAATATCAGTCCTGAATATTCATTTGAAGAATTGATGCTGAAGTTGAAGCTCCAGTACTTTGGCCACCTGATGTGAAGAACTGGGACTCATTTGAAAAGACCCTGATGCTTTGGAAAGATTAAGACAGGAGGAAAGAAAGGGATGACAGGGGATAAGATGGTTGGATGGCATCACTGACTTAATGGACATGAGTTTGAGCAAGCTCCAGGAGTTGGTGACGGACAGGGAGGCCTGGCGTGCTGCAGTCCATGGGGTCGCAAAGAGTCAGACATGACTGACTGAACTGAGTTCCACTGAACTGAGAATATGTACATTGGGCAGCTCAAATTTTCACATCTCTGCATGTCTATGAATGACCACAAAAGGAACATTAATATTGATGCGGGGGTGACAAAAAATTTTTAGTAAATAGGTGTGTTTTTAAAAGCAGATCTTAGGGGCACTTAGGATCAATTGTACCTCTGAACCTCTGAACTTTTTCATCTCCATTGTTTACTTCTTATGCTCATCATTTCTTTCTTGAGTTGTTCTAATACTCACCTATTATCATTGGCTCAGGTCTCCCTTTAATTCCTCCTTCTACTGCTTTTGAGAATGCATTATTGATCTTGTCACATTGCAGTATAAAAATTTATAGTGTGTAACCCCACTGGTGAAGGAATGTCTTTAAATATATCAACACATCATATAGATTAGTCCCAACCAGTCCCATCTTTAATACACACACTGCTATTTGAGCATGAGTATTCAGTGTTCAACAAAAACCAATACGTTTTTATTTTATATCTCTAAGCATTTTAATGCTTTTCACAGTCTCAACAGTAACCTTATCCCTCTTCACTGCTGGATAAAGACATTATCTCTTTTGAGTAGACATTTGAATCTTTGTCAGGCAGGTGATAGCCCTCTCAGCTCACTTCTATAGATTATCTTAATTTACCCTGACTCTAGTATTTGGTTAAGTCTCCCATATACTGTGCCTTCCTTAAAAATAAGAGCCATATCTGGTTCATATAATTGTTCTTTCTGCACTCTTATGTAATCTTTTTAAAAGTTTGATTTTATTTTTCATTTTAATTAATTGTTTTTGACTGGGTTGAGTGTTGCCACACATAGCCTTTTTCTAGTTGCAGAGGGCGGGGGCTACTCTCTAGCTGTGGTGTGTGGGCTTCTCATTGTGGTGTCTTCTCTTGTTGCAGAGTTCAGGCTCTAGGGTTACAGTAGTTGCAGCATGTGGGCTCAGCAGTTGTGGGGCACAGGCTTAGTTACCCTGGAGCATGTGGAATCTTCCCAGACCAGAGAGTGAACCCATGTACTCTGTATTGACAGGCAGACTCTTAACCACTGGACCATGGGAAGTCCTCTAATACGTTTTATGAATGTGGCTTCCAAAATACCTGATAGTACCAGGCTTAGCATCTAATCCTTGCTAACCTAATATATGTGATGAGTACATGAATGAATGCATGAATGAATACTTAACTGAACTTTGGTCAATTCATGAGAGATTTTTGATTTGTCATATACTTTCGTTAACAATCCATAAGAGATCATAAAATGAGAGTCCAGAACAACATAGTCACTATAATTAAAGCATCTAGAGTATGTAAACATTTGGTGACATTTATTTCTTGTGTAATCTCTCTTCGTGACTGTATTATGTTTCCTGTAGAATGGAAACAGGATGACAGCCGTTTTGAAATTCACTCTGGGCTGGTGGCATTCATGTTCAGTTGGTGTGGGTGAATTACCAATAACTTTTTTGCTAACAGGATTGCTTAGGGAAACAATGAGAAAAGAAATGTGTTAAGATTCTGAAGAATATTGAGTTATAAACATTATTTTATAGTTAGTTTCTTTGCAGGGATATTGTAGAACAGAAAATGATAATATCAAGAGCAGTTTGGTGAAATAGTTTGTAAATGATAGTGTGAAAGACTTGACTGTATTTATTTTTCCTTGGAAAGTAATAACATTTGAAACCACAGATGTCTTTTACTGTGATCCATCTTTACATTTTAGGAAAGTCATTTATATGCTGATGAATTTAATACCTTTTGCCCTCATTTTTAGATGAACATCATTGAGTTACTTGGATGTTAGCAAGAAAAATTAAACTTCTTAAATGCTTCATTCTTGACTAGAAATTGAGTATTTTATTATATTTCTCTCTAATGGATGAAAAACTAGGAAGGATGCAGTTTTATCTGTGAGAATTTTGTTTTTTATATCTAAAATGTGTTTTACTATTGCTTGGAAGCTATCATAAAGATTTTATCTCTCTCTGTATTCATAAATGCTTGTGTGTATGTATCTATCTGTTTTTCAGTCACACAGTCCTGTCTGACTCTTTGCAACCCCATGAACTGCAGCACGCTAGGCTTCCCTCTCCTTCACCATCTCCCAGAGCTTGCTCAAACTCATGTCTGTTGAGTCGGTGATGTCATCCAACCATGTTATCCTCTGTCGTCCCCTTCTCCTCTGCCTTCAATCTTTCCCAACATCAGGGTCTTTTCCAATGAGTTGGCTTTTAGCATCAGGGGGCCAAAGTATTGGAGCTTCAGCACCAATCTTTCCCATGAATATTCAGGGTTGATTTCCTTTAGGATTGACTGGTTTGCTCTCCCATAACAAGATTAATACCCCACAAGGCTTATGTATGTATTTCTATCTGTTTAAAAAATTATTTAATTTTAGTTGAGGGATAATTGCTTTACCATATTTTGTTGGTTTCTATTAATTTTTTTTCTCTTGAGATTGAGATTCACAATCTAATACAGAGAAAGAGAAGTAGAATTGTGCAGCATAATGAAAAAAAAAATTACTTTTGACCTTGGATCTAGTCTTACCTCTAACTTTACCAGTAAATTTATGTTACTTTAAGCAAGCCACATGATATCTCTGGGCCTTATTTCTCTAACTTGTATAAATGACTCAGTTGGACAATATAATTTCTAAGATTGAAATTTCTTTGTTGAAAGATGAAATTTTAGTTACTACACAGATGTTGACAGATTTATTCCAAGCATGGAATAGATGCTTAACACATTGAATACATATTTGTTAAATGAAGGAATCCTGTGTGATGGGTATTTTTATGTGTCAACTTGACTTGGCCACGAGGTGTCCAGAAATTTGGCCAAACCTTACCTGGTGTGTCTGTGAAGTTGTATCTGGATAAGATTAACATTTGAATCAGTAGACTGAGTAAAGTAGACTGCTGTCCTAATTGAGTGGACCTATTCCAACCAACTGAAGATTTAAATAGAACAAAAAGGCTGAATAAGAGGAAACTCCTCCTGACTGCCTGCTTGAGCTGGAATGGGTCTTTTCCAACCTGAAGCATCAGCTCTTTTGGGGTCTCAAAGTCTGCCAACATTTGAACTGGAACTTACACCATTGGCGCTTTCTGGCCTTTGGATGCAGACTAGAATTACACATTGGCTCTTCTGGGTCTCTAGCTTGCCAACTGCATGATGGGGTACTTCTTGCCTTCATAATTTTGTGAGGTAATTCCTTGTAGTTTATCCATCTATCTATCCATCCATCCATCCACTCATCCTATTGGTTCTGTTTCTCAGGAGCACCCTAATACATCCTGTATGTGTTCATCTCCTTAATTCTTACTTCTCTACTTATATCCAATTAGACATTAAGTTTTGTGAATTCTTCTTCCAAATTGTCTGGCATCTTTCCAAACTAAATTTTACTGAATTGAAGCTACTGTTAATTTTTTAAAACAATGCACACAGTGTCTTCCTTTGTTCAATATCTCTTCCCACAAACCTGTTTAACAAGTGGACTAACAATTTTCTAAATATATATTTTATTATAAATAAATGGCTTTTTATCTAGGTAAGTTTTGAGATTTCTTTTTTTCATGGCATGTGCTCTAATGAAATTAAGATGTAGGACTACTGTACAGATTAGTTAATTTTTAAATGCAAGGGATTCATTTGTATTTAAAATAAAAGGACAATGGGGAGTAAATAGTGAGTAGCAAACCATTGGTATCAAGTATGCAAAATGTAAGATTCATGAGATATAGATGTATTAGAATCATAGCTTCCTTTTTATAAACACATAATTAATTAAGTAGACAACATGCTAGGTATTGGGGAAAGAAAGATAAACTTAGCCTTAAAAAGTTGTCTGGTGGAGGAGACATTGCCTTATATTAGAGGGAAGAATCAAGTCTTATGACTGGAGTTGCTTTCTTCTACTGTTAAATGGGATATTAGTAATATAGTAGTTACTTTATTCTGCTACGGGTTTTAGATTAAAACCAACTTGTGCTTCTTTCTCTTGTTACATGAACACCACAGATTATCTGTGCTGTTGGTGGATTTGGTTGGTCTCTCTTGGGTTCCACATGTCTTCACATTCTGGGAGTCATGTTAAGAGGTTCACGTTTGAACATCCTGTTCCTATGGTGAAGACAAGAATAAAAGATACAGAACCAGATTGTATGCAGGTGCACAAAGCTTCTGCTCAGACATAAGGTACATCTGGTTTACCCAGATTTCATTGGCCAAATCAAGGCACATGTCCAAGCCCCAAAAGAGCAAATACTCTGCCTTCAAGGAACGTGGCACAAGTAAGAAACAAACAAATTATTTAGGAACAAATACTGTAATCTACTACAGGATGTAATACATGTAAAACACATAAGGGATTTAGTGCATCTGGCACAGAGTACACATATAATGTTTATAATTACACGATATAATGTTTATAATTATATGATAATATCAATAATGATGATAGTAGCTAAATGGTAAAGAAACACAGATAATGCAGTAATTTCATCATTGCAGGGGACTGTAGGACATCATCACAGAGGAGGAAATATTGGGCCAGTAGTTCAGGGGAGAAAGAGAGGAAGGTGGCTCCAGATGGCAAAATACAGTACTGCAGAAAAAGAGTAGACTAGAGGCGAAGTAGGTATAGGGTTTATGAGCCTCCCTGGAACTTATGTCTTATATCTAACTAGTTACATTTATGATAACTTCCAGTTATAGAATATTTAATTAAAAGTAGCTTAAATTGCAAAACATATGTGTGTCACTGAACAAGAAGTCAGTGGTGAATTTCAGGGTTCGTTCAGTGTTATAAGCATGTTTTCACTAAGGTGTTTTACCTTTCCATCCTTCTGTCCTCAGGGTGATGGCTTTTGTCCTTAGGGCTTTCCTCCTCTATCCATACATTAACTTTTGAAGCCCAAGGTATCATAACCTCACTCAGTAGCATTTAAATGCGGGATGAGAGTATCTCTTTCGGCATCCCTCTCTCTTTTTTAAAAATCAGGTCTGAAAATATTTTTCAGAAGCCCCCTTCAAAGCTGAATTCTTATGTTACATTGGCTAGAACCAGCTCAGATGCCCACTCCTACATAATCAGTGGCAAAAAGAAATGGAATTACCATGATTGACTTAGCACAATAATGGTGTAAGGAAGTTCTTACCTTCTCTAAACACATTTCTTCTTCTGGACAAGAACTAAATCAAGATTCTCTTAGCAAACAAGAGAGTAACAGCTCTTAGGCCTTCCATGATATCTCTCATGCACAGATATGAGATTTGTGTTTTCTATTCAAGATGTGTTGGTAACATGGGACACAGTACAGGGTCCAGGGCTTTGTGTGACAGCCTCCTTTGCCTTCAAAACTTTTCAGAAGTTTGGCAAATGTATGATCTGATTTATATGACAAACTGTAATAGCCTTCATTGGGAAAATATCATCACCTGTGCTTTTTCCTAATAAGCACATTTGGTAGATCCCTTATCCTATTATTTTTTTCCTTTTCTCTATTGATATATTGTGGCAAACTTCATCAATACTGACAACTTTCATGGTTCTAGAGGTTGAAAAGTCCAAGATTAAGATGCCAATAGATTTCGAGTCTGGTGAGAGCCTACTTCCTCGCTCAGAGACAGCTGCCTTCTTGCTCTGTGCTCCTCTTGTAGTCATAAGGGCATCAATCCCATTATGCCATTATGGTACCCCCCCCCCCCCATAACCTTATCTAAACCTAATTATCTCCCAAAGTCTCCAGTGCCAAAAACATTACATTGTGGGTTAGACTTCAGCATACAAATTGGTTGACGGGAGGCACAAACAGTACATAGAAATACATCATAATTTCTTTTTTTTTAAAAAAAGACTCAATTTTGTATAAAGCCAAAGGACAAAGAATGCAGCAGTATACTCCCTTGAAATTCACTCATCTTTGTGCCATTGCAGAGGCCAATTTAAACATCTGATCAATTTGGAGCTTTCTTGAATGGGATGTTGATTCCCAAGAGTAACTGCAGGGAACAGTAAATGCTGACAAGATGGCATGAGTCAACATATACACGCACACTTAAGATTAAAAAAATGTTAAAGCTTAATTTATCACAATGGAAAAATTAAGATTCTGAAGCAAAAGGTAAGAATTCATCTATTTTCCTCTCAATCCATATTCTAATATTCAGACAGCATTGTTCTGTGACTCATTGGGCTAATCTCCCTGTTTATGACATCTTTCAATGCCCACACATTTTTAGTTCTCATGACTTTCTTTTGCTCATATGTTTGAGTCCATTATGTTAGCTATTCATCAGTGTATTAGAGAAGTCTCTACCACTTTATCCTTCAGTGTCTTACATTATAGGCTTTTTGGCCCCCGCATCCCTACTGCCTGATAGAATTTAAATCACAAAATGGAGAAAAAAGAAGAAATCAGGATACATGGAGTTTATGGGAAAGATTAATCATAAGAAATAATCTGAAAAAATAAGAAAACAATGAGGACAAAGAAGCTAAAAATGGCTGTATAGTGGGTGGACCCCTTGAGGAAAAAGACTTCATAACCATGGAGAAGGAAGATGGGTTTAGTCAACACAGTTGGTATATAAAAAGCAGATCCTGCTTTTCTCAGTTTGATTGGTAATTTTAACTTTTAAAACATTGAACAAACAAAGCTTTCTCTTAAATATTTATGTCAGGATTTATGGCCTATCTCTTGATTTTTCCTGCTGAAAATAATTAACAAAAGCAATTTTTAGATTCATTTTAGCAACTTACATATTCCCATTATATTAAAAATACTATGAAGAAAACACGCTTAAAGTAGATGGAAGTTTCTCTAGGAGCAAAGACATAATCAAGCATGGTCCTAGGCAACTTTCATTCAGCATCTCATGCAGTCTTTCAACAATCCTGAGAGGTGTGCTTATGTTCATTTTATATATGACTGAATCTAAGCTCACAGAGTTCAAGTAATTCACCTAGGGTTTTCAAATGGGGAACTGGGACTTGAGGCTCTCTCTCTCACTCCAAAGCCTGTCTGAATCATTCTCTATCATGTTTTTAAAGAGCTGCATGCTAACTTGCCTCAGTTACGTCCGACTCTGTGACATTATGAACTGTAGCCCGTAAGGCTCCTCAGTCCATGAGGTTCTCCAGGCAAGAATACTGGGGTGGGTTGTCATGCCCTCCTCCAGGCGATCTTTCCAACCTAGGGATCAAACCCTCATCTCTTAGGTCTCCTACATTGACGGGTTCCTTATCATTAGCACCACCTGGGAAATACCTTTTAAAGAGTTGGATGAGATTTTTTAAAAAACAGGTTTAGAAGAGCATTAGAATGAATTTGGGGAGAAGGAAATGGCAACCCACTCCAGTATTCTTCTCTGGAGAATTCAATGGACAGAGGAACTTGGCGGGCTGCAGTCCATGGGGTCACAAAGAGTCAGACACAACTAAGTGACTAACAGTACTACTAGAATGAATTTGTGATAAATATATCTATTTTATATACTCACTAATTTAGGAAAAGCTATGCTTGCTTCTTTTAATTGTTATAACTTTATAGTTCCTTTATAACTTTATAAGGTTATTGCTATAACTTTAACTGTTATAACTTTATAGTTCCTTTATAACTTTATAAGGTTATTGCTATAACTTTAACTGGTATAACTTTATAGTTCCTTTTTCCTGCTAGAAGTAGAAATTGTTATGTAGCTTTGACTTAAGGGCTTATATTTTTTGCTTTTAAATTAACATATACTTATTGTATACTGCTGGTGGAAAGGCAAATTGGTATAACCTTAATGGGTATAAGTTAGCAATATATATCATACGTCTATTAAAAATTTTTATATCCTTCAAGCTAATAATTCTCCTCCCATGTACTTGGTCTAAAGAAACAATCTATTAATACAGTCTTGAGATTATGTCAAGGATGATTATCGAAACATTACTGTAATTTCAAACATTTGAAATGGCCAACAATGGATTATCGATTGAATAATTCAGAATTCAGCCATCAGAGGAAATTCTGTGCAGTCATTAAACATTATAATTTAGAAGAGTAATAATTTAGGTAAATATTTATTAACTGAAAGGTTAGTTTACAAAAGAGTGTGTAGAGTACATTCCAATTTAATTTGTTTATATAAATATATCTATGAAGAATATAATAAGCAGACATGCCAGAAAGGTTAAAGATGATTATCTGGGTAGACGAATCAAAGACGATTTTAGTTTTGTCCTCATGTAGAAACAATGGGGTCAGGTTGAGAAGGAAATTACCTCCTCTTTCTTCCCTAGCATCTTTTCTTCTTGATGCTCTTTATTTATTTATTTATTTTAATTATTGGAGTATGGTTGCTTTACCAGTTTGTATTAGTTTCTGTTGCACAACAAAATGAAGCAGTATACACATACATATATCCACTCTTTTTAAGATTTCCTTCCCATTTAGGTCACCGCAGATCACTGAGTAGGGTTTACTGTGCACAATAGTTAGCTATTGTTATTAGTTATCTGTTTTATACATGGTAGTGTATATATGTCAACCCCAATCTTCCAGTTCATCAGGAAGGAAAAAAAATCATACAATATTGCTTATATTTGGCAACTAGACAATGGTATAGATGAGTATTTGCAAAGCAGAAATAGAGTCACAGATGTAGAGAACAAAATGATGGCTACCAAAAAGGGGAAGAGGGAGTGGGATGAACTGTAAGACTGGGATTGATGCTCTTTAAATCGGTTTTAAACTATGACACGTGAAAACTGTGTTTGTGCTTAGCTATTCTTGTTTTTGCCCTTCTTTGCCTTTGCCTCTCTCCACCAATCAGGATTACCCTCAGGAGGTCAGTTTGGACACCAAGCTACATCTCAATATTTGGCAAAACATGGCAGCAATAAACCAGAGGACTCATTCTATTTAAATAACCAATGGTTTTAGACTCGTATGCTTCTTCAACATAGTAATAGGATCAAGGAAGCCCTCCCCCCATCCACTCAGCATTATCTGCTGCAGGGATCAGGTGTGGAGGCCAACTGTAATATTATTGAGGTCACTTGTCTCAAAACTAGTCAAGAATTTTGAGGAGTGGTCACCTTAGTGAAGTATTCAATCTGACCTAGACTTTGTTTCTGTACCTTATTAATGGCTGTTGATTTGATAAGCACCAGAAACAGTCTTAAAAGGTTGTTGAATGGATTTTAGATCCTGCCAATCATTGTGTTTTCAGAGGTGGTGCTTTGAGGGGATACCTTCCACCAGACTCCAGATGGGAACAGAGTCCACTTGTCTGAGCTTTCTTAACTTCGTGTATAGGGACAGAGACACAAAAGTATTCATGAGGCATCTGGCGAGCACAAACTTTACATATTGCAATAGGGATATGAAGCAACATGTCTCTTTCCTTTGTATTCTTCATTTTAAAAGGTCAGTCTATTTATAAAAAATCATTGTAAATGCCCTCCCCGGTGGTCCAGAGGTTAAGAATCTGTCTTGCAATGCAGGGGACACGGTTTGACCCCTGGTCGGAGAACTAAGATCCCACATGCTACAGAGCAACTAATCCACGCCACAACTAGAGAGTCCACGTAATGAAAGATCTGCATAACACAACAAAGACCCTGTGTGTTGCAACTAAGACTTGATGCAGCCAAATAAATAAATATATTTTTAAAAAATGGCTACAAATGGATATATGCAAGTTTTTTTCCTTAGAAAACATCCTAAACTGCAAATGCTTTCATAATTATTAATAATAGACATAACATACCTAGTACTTTGTGCCAGGTACTATTGCAAGTGCTTTATATATATTAGTTCATTTAGTTGTCACACCTCCATAGGTTAATTATTGTTATTATTAATATCACCATCCCTATTTTATAGATGAGAAAATAGGCTCAAAGTCCCCAGCCCAGGGTTATACAACTAATGTGGTGAAGCCAGATTTGGAAGCTAGGCAATCCGGTTCTACCACCAGATACTGCCTTGGGTTAGTTAGATATCTTTCCAGAAAGTATTGATATTGATGGGCCTGATTTTAATAGCAACAGCACCATCCCAAACACCTTGTTTAACCATAATTGTCATTCTAGGGGATGATACTGGCAGACAAGTTTTCCTTTGCTATAAGCTGATATAAAAGGCACCCATCACTTGAAAGACAGCCCTATAGTTCCACATCACAAAGAGAAACTTTATGTTATTCAGGAGATTGTCAACTAAGTCTTTGAATTAAAAAAAAAAAAAAAGACATTAGAGGACTTCCCTGGCGGTTTAGTGGTTAAGACTCCTTGTTTCCAACACAGGGGTTGCAGGTTCGATTCCTGGTCAGGGAACTAGGATTCCACATGGCATGCTGCATGCCCTCCCCCCCCACTCCAAAAGTCATCAGTATCAGTATCTGAGCTGAAACCACTGAAACCAAGCCAGAGGTGACCATACCTTTCAGATTATGGTACTAGGCTTAGACTGAGATCACAAACTTTCTGCAAGTGGTAGGCATCAGACCCAATGTTTAATTTCTTGCTCTACCACTTACTATTGGGATGACTGCATTTATTTAGTTTTTCTAATTTGTTTTAAATATTGATCTTGTGTAACTCTGCTGCTTAAAATCCTTCAATCTCTTCTAATTTCTTGGTAAGTAAAATCTAAACTCTTAAACATGACCTGCAAGGACAAGTAAAATCTTGTTCTTGCCTACTTTTTCAGTCTCACAGGGCACTTCTTTCCAGTTCACTCACATCTCTGGCCTCACTGGCCTTTCACAAGTTCCTTACACTTCTAACAGGCTCTTCCCTTTGTTTGACACATTATTTTCGCTCCTTTCACCTGGCTACTTATCCTCCAGGTCTCAGCTTAGATGATCCTGCTTTAGAAAAGAAACTCCCTTCCCTGAATTAGTTTCCCATCGTTTCACTTTATGACCCTTATTCTAACTTGCCATTGAACATTTATTTATGTAATTATGTTTTAACATTTGTCTCTCATACTCTTGTTAGCTATTTGTAGTAGCTATGACAAGCTCTGTTTGGTTCCCTAATTTTTATCTAGTATTTAGTATAGTGCCTGGCAGTAATAGCCATTTGATAAACATTCATTAAGTAATGAATGAGGCTCCATGCCTTCATGTATAAAAAGGCACTTTCTAAGATTGCTGGGAAGATTAAATGATGTTTATTCACAAATACTCACATATTCCCTGTCTAGTATAGTTCTAACATATTAGTAGATCCCAAATAAATACTAGTACTTATTTTTGCCTTTTCCCTTTGATAGTCATGACTCCTCTCTGGGTTCTGCTTAGCTTCTCATAAGTCATGACTGAGGATGATGAACAATGGCTGGTGGAGATGCTTGGTTTGGGGAATGGGAGAATTCCAGGAAGATGGAGCAGTATAAATGTAAGCAGAGAGATAGAACATCAAATGCCAAGTTTGAAGAAAGAAGTTCTCTTGATAGACTAAAACTCAGAGCTATGTAAGAGAACTATGGTAGAAATGTCTGGATAAAATAGATTTGAATCAGATTTGATGAGTCTTATTAAGGAGTTTGGATGGGATGTTGAGTCAGGGGTACAGATTTTGGTGTTATTTGCAAGCTTGCTTGGGAGGGAAGAAAATTCTAGTGGGATACTTCAGTAGTAGCAAAAAGGAATGCAGAATATCAGGCCAGTTAGGCTTGTGTATAAAATTGTCTATCATTTCTTCTTTCTTTGCTATTTTTTTCTTCTTCCTCTTGAGTGCCGATACTTCTGGACTCTGACTTAGTATTATTTCCTCTTTATTCTATTCTTTCTCCCTGAGTGTCTCATTCTGTTTACCTGTTATAAGACTGGACTATCTCTTTCATACTTACGAGTGTTAAATCTATATTTCAGTTCAGAGCATTAGCTCCAGATTCCATGTAGGCAACACTCCCTGGATTTCCCTAAGATATGTCAATCCTGATGTTTCTAAAATCCAATCCACTGTCTCCCCCCAAACCTTTTCCTATATTTCCTGTCTGTAAGATATAGCATAAGCATCATCCATTCAGAAACCCAAATCACCATCCATTCTTTCTTGCTCTCTTTCCCTCCCTTATGGAATCAGCATCAATTCCTGTAGATTTTCTCTCTTTAATCTTGACCGTTCTCTACTTTCTTCACTCTTCTTCATCCTCAGTGACACTGCGTTAGTTCATGCTTGATGAGTCCTGACCTAGCCAACAATATGCATGTCCCAATAAGTCTCCTCATCTCTGAGTATTTTCTTTCACCGCTTTAAGCAATTTTTCTAAGATGCAAATATGTATTACTTCCTAGCTTAAAACTCCTGTTTCTCTTTGTCCCTGGAATGAAGCCTAAGAAGTTTAACATCTTTATTTTGACCTATGAGACGTACCTCTTCCCAGGTGAGGTTATTACAAACCCTCTTCAAGCAAATCTGCTCTTTTTTCCTATGTATATCACTCTGTTTTCAGTCCAGACCGAGTGCCTAGCACAATGCCAAATATGTAGCAGGTTTTAATTAATATTTTCCAAAACAAAATGTCTTGAAGGATAAAAACAGACTGGGACATGGCTTTCATGTGGCAAGTAGGAGGAAAGAAACAGAGTCAGGATAAGAGTGGAAATGGGTGATGAAGATAAAGAAAGAACAGTCATTGAAATTAGAGGAGATAAGAATAGACCTTGGCATTAGAGAAGGACAAGAGTAATAAAATCAGCTTGGCTTTGATTTCTAAAGAAGAAGGAGCAGGTCAAAACTGTCAAACATAGCAGGAGGGTCAAAGCAGAAGAATGAGAAAAGATGTTTTAATTGGGCCATTAGGAAATCATTGGTGACTTGGGAGATGAGTTTTAAGGAATCAGTGCATGGGAGGTAGAAGCCACATGGTAAATACTGAGGGATGTGTGACAAGGAGGTTGAGGCAAGAAGTGCCCTTGAGAATTTTAATCATAAAACAAAAAATGTTATCATGGAGTTCACATTATAAGTAGATATCCCCCTTTTCCCCCAAAGAATGCTTATTACAAATATCCTTCCAATTAATTTGGGAAAGTTTAAAAATGTGATGTAGTTAGATTTTACACATTCCTTTCTCTACACCAACTACTTCTAAATCTTGGAGAGATTGGTAGGATAAACATTGTACATGTAAGGAACTAGGTTTGGTTGGAGAGAAAGAAAGAAAAATACCTTTTTATATGTTACTTATCTATTTTTTCAGTTTTTTAAGGCATTTGTGCAGATTTTAAAAGTAATGCGTATTCATTACCATTGTAATATTGTCATATGAAAGGAAATGAAAATCACATGTAATTCCTCTGCCCTGAGAAAACTATTAACATATTCATATTATGTGTGTGACTGTATAAATATACTTATTCCTTAACTTAATTTTAGCATCCTGGCTCAAAGTTTCAATTATTAGATAGCAGTGAGGTGGGTTTATTCATTGTTTGGAAATGATTGGAGATGCATATAACTAATTTTTTTCCCCCAGTGGAAGCTCCCACTACATTTTTACACTTAACACTTGTGCTGTTTGAGTGTAGTCTGATAACACGAGGAATTTATGACAAAGTTTTGTGAGTTGCAGGCTAAGGGGCAGAGTTTCTAGGCTTAGTGACCCAAAGAGAGACGGTCAATCAATAGTATATTGTAAAAATTCTACAGAATAAATAATTCAGGCTTTCCTCTTCTTCCAAAATAAACTCGCCATCTCAGTGGTTCTTGATGGACTTTTCATTCCCTGACTGCTACCCTCCATGATGTCATAGTTCCTTTGTGACCAGGCCAATGGTCTCCCAGGGATTATAACCAGGGGTGTCCTAAGACTCCCCAAGGAGAAGCAGTTACAATTTTCTGAGCTGTCAGAGGACAAGGGACTATGGAGACAAAAGCTCTTGCCATTTCTTACCATATTTCTAGCTGGCAGCTATGGGACCTAGGATTGGATTCTCTATTGAGGCTTTGGGAGAAACTCAAGTTCTCACCTGGAAGAGTTCCACCAGGTTTGCAGAAGAAAGCAAGCAATGCTGTTACCTTGTTCTGGTCCTTTATGGACTCTGTGGTCCCAAGGCACCACTTTTCAGTGTTATGTGAAGCCTGCCCTGTCAACTACAGAGGAGATGAAACTAGCCTGGCTTCTAATGCCAGCCGCACTCTAATATTGCCGTCTACCCTGCCTTTTACAGTATTCTTTACATGTCATGACAGAAAATAAAATAATAATTCTGTGAACCTTTTTACCCCCAATAAGTGCTCACACAATGAATTTAATTAAAGTCCCCTTTATCTATTATGCTGAAAACAAGGAATTAACAATATCCATTAAAATGACTATTACATTCACATCAACTGGATTTCAATACCTGACTAAAATGATATGAAGGAAGCCATAATCATGTGAGGCCCAATATGGTGTATAAATTTAAACCTTTCGAAACCCTAAATTATTTTAATCTGCAAATGTAATTATCATAAATGTCAGTCAAACTTTCTCATGGCCTCTCTCTGTTGAACAAAAAGAAACAAATGAAACTGTGAAGCTTTTAAGTTTTACAAACTCACAATTAACTCCTCTATGACCAGTGGACTGTCAGGTTGAGAAGAAAGAAGAAATTTTTAAGTAGTTTAAGGACCTGAAATATAGTGTGCAGAAGAGATAATCAGGAGATTATGGTCAATGATTTACAATATTCCTTTGAATTCGAGTTGGTTGGATGATAATGCTGATAACTTTCTGACAGTAGCTATAGAGTCAGCTTTTTGCTATAAATTTGTAACATGACTAAGAATCCCTATATAATATTTAACTTTATATAGTAGGTAAGATTGTTGCTCTCCTCAGCACCTTTAACAAGTAGTGTTCCAAAGCCACATTTAAGGTTGAGACATGAAGTAAATAAAGGTAGTGATCATCTCTCTTATGACATCAAAGGGCATATTTATCAAAACCCAATGCTATTGCTCCAGGAAAGGGAAGAAAACATATTATTTCTTGAGAAGAGAGAACCTAGTTTTAATTGAAGCACTGTATTAAAAAATGATGACCACAGAAGAGATATATACTTATTTTAGTTCATTCTTTACCACCATTTCCAATTATGCATTGTATCTAAGCTATGCATTCTCACTCACTACAGGGATAGAGGTTTTTTTTTTTTTGGGATATTGCCTTCTGGAGGACAAAATGCCAATTCTTTGCATGTTCCAGCTCCCTTCTGATATCAATCATTGTACAGTAAAAATTCCAAACTTCAGTTAAAAAGAAGACAAAGAACTTTGTAAACACCCCTCTAATCACACACAGATTGCAAAATTGTCTGAAAGTTATGTTAACCTGTTAAATATTTAAAATAAATCCCACATACCAGGAAAGTAGCCTTGTTAAGACCTTCCTCACATCATTCCCACTTTAAATCACATCAACCCAGGGCTCAATCTATATTCTTTTTTCCTTTGTGATTTTGCTTTTAACCCTATTTGGTACTTGTCCCTTCTCCATTGCTAGGAAGGTCTGAAAGCCTGTCATATTGAGCCTGCTGCTTCTCCATTATTTGCTTTGAATAAACACTATTATGTTGCCCTAATAACCACAGCTGTGTAAGTGTCGATTGGTCTCTTTTATCATGGCATAATTTCTATATATGAAAGTGATTTGCCCTCCCTGTCTGCTGATGACTTCCATTGTTTGTATTGACTGACACATGGCTCAACTCTCAACCCTTAGTTCTTGTCGGCTCTTTCTTTCCCTCTCTCCCACTGGAGCAATCTTAGCCTTTATCCTAAAACATTACTCTAAAATTAATGAAACTAGAGTGACCGTAGATCTTCAGCGACCAAAAAGGCAGCAGAAAGACTGAATTGCCAAATCTTGAAAAAAAAAAAAAATCTCAGCTCGATGCCTCGTTTCTGAGGCATGATTATCATCTTGACTAATGGATTGCTATGCTGACAGCATTATTACCCTCAAGAGTGCCAAGGATTTTAATGGAAACTTGAGACTGGATGCTGTCTTTGGATGCTGTTACAGGGACAGCCAGAAGTCCTAGCGATGCTGCTCTAGACTGCAATTGTTTCAAACTAGAGGTCTTTCGGGGGCTTCCCAGGTGAAGCCGTGGTAAAGAACCCACCTGCCAATGCAGGAGGCACAAGAGAGTTTGGGATGATACCCTGGAGGAGGAAATGGTAACTCACTGCAGTATTCTAGCCTAGATAATTCCTTGGACAGAGGAGCCTGGTGGGCCACAGTCCATGTGGTTGCAAAGAGCTGGACACGACTGAGCGGCTGAGCACAACATACACACAAAGGTTTTTGGATCTGGCCAGATTCTGACCTTGGACATGCCTGTGAATGTTGACTATGCCTTGGATGTCCCTGTTGATGGTTTTACCACGAGGCCATACTTTTCCAGATAAGACTTTGAATGAGGTCCGGAAGCACAGGAAGCAGGATCAGGAAGAATTTCTATTGCATCTCTTCAAATTGGTTGACTACATGTCGCAAATGAGTAAACTGAGGTTCAGAGAGATTAAATACATTATTAAAGGTTACTCAACCAATGAAGTGGTAGAGTCAAGATTCAAACTCCAACCCTCTCCTCATTTTATGATGCCTCTGAAGTGGAGTTTGGAGTAGCCCAGCCTCTGTGGTGGACAGTGACCCAGAGTTTTGTGATGACAGAGCGGGTGGAAGTAATTCTTCATGGCGCCCTAACATTCAGACTCAGAGCAATGCGGAGCAATGAAGTGAATGCTGACAAACATTGTAAGCTCACTTGAAGCAATTATTCAGCAGTTGTGAGGTGAATCATAAAGCACCCACTGAATGTAAAAACAGTATCTGCAGCTTCAGATCAGGCCAAATCACTGGTTTTATGTATTGGATTGACCAAAAATTTCATTCAGCTTTTTTCAAAGGTTTTATGTATTGGATTGGCCAAAAACTTCATTCAGCTTTTTTTCCGCAACATGTTACAAACTTTTGGATCTGCCCAATATTTTGTGTTATTAGCTTTAGCTGTTTGGTGTGTGCATATTTATGCATAGGCATATGTGTGTGTTGTTAGTGTTGTGACTAGTCATGAGATTAGTCTGATCCTTATTTACTTTGTAATAAACATAAAACATACCTTCCCTGGTGGCTCAGATGGTAAACTGTCTGCCTATAATGAGGGAGACCCAGGTTCAATACCTGGGTTGGGAAGATCCCCTGGAGAAGGAAATGGCAACCCACTCCAGTATTCTTGCCTGGAGAACCCCATGGAGAGAGGAGCCTGGTAGGCTACAGTCCATGGGGTTGCAAACAGTTGGACATGACTGAGCGACTTCATGTTCACTTTATTTCATTTTCAATAGTAATCACCAAATCCTATTGGCTCCGCCTTCAAAACTAATCTGAAATCTGACTACTTCCCACCACCTCCACTATTACCATCTAAGCTTAAAGCCACCATCATCTTTTGCCCAGATCACTCTAAGAACTCCCTAACAGTTGTCTGTGTCCTCCTACGTTCTGTTTTTTACCTCCCAGTCATGGTCAGAGTGCTCCCTCTAAAACTCTTGTCAATGCCCTTGGGGGGCCCCCTTCACAGTTGTATTATATGCGTCCCTGCAAAGTCCTTAAGAGCCTACAGACCTTGGCATGGTCAGAATTCTGCTCATCTTTGGATCAATTTCTTACACTCTGCCTTCGCTCTGCCCTAGCCACACCGCCTCCTTGCTGTTCTCTTTCGTCAAACGCGCTTAGGTATCAGAATCTTGGCACTTCCTGTTCCCGGAACTGAAGCACTCTGCCTTCCAAGGTGCGCTCTCATTCACTCACTCATCTTACTCACATCCAAAAAGGTTTCCTTAAGCCCTGCTCCTGCTCCCCACCCGCTGCCCACACATATTCACTTTCTTTAAAAAAATTTTTTTTTGTTTTGTGGTCTTTTTTAAATGAATATGCTTATTTTTAATTGGAGAATAATTGCTTTACAGTATTGTGTTTCTGCATGTATCAACACGAATCAGCCATAGGTACACATATGTCCCCCTCCCTCTAGAAACTCCCTCCCACCTCCCACCACATTCCGCACCTCTAGGTTGGCACAGAACACTGGGTTTGAGCTCCTTGCATCATACAGCAACTTCCCACTGGCTATCTATGTTGATCATATAATATATATGTTTCAGTGTTACTCTCTTAATCAGTACCTCCCTCTCCTTCCCCTACTGTGTCCACGAGTCTGTTCTCCATGTCTGTGTCTCCATTGCAGCCCTACAGATATTCATTGCTGCCATCTTTCTAGATTTCATATACGTGTGTTAGTATATGACATTTGTTTTTGTCTTTCTGACTTACTCTGTATAATAGGTTCTAGGTTCATCCATCTCATTAGAACTGATTCAAATGTGTTCCTTTTATGGCTGAGTAGTATTCTAGAAACAATATTACTTTGTACAATATTCCATTGTTTATGAAATATTACTTTGTTATGGATAAAGAACACATCTTTATCCATTCATCCATTGATGGACATTTGCTTCCAGGTCCTAGCTATTGTAAATAGTGCTGCAGTGAACACTGGGGTACATGTGTCTTTTTCAATTATGATTTCCTCAGGGTATATGGCCAGTAGTGGGGTTGTTGGGTCATGTGGTAGTTGTATTCCTAGTTTTTAAAGGAATCTCCATACTGTTCTCCATAGTGGCTGTACCAATTTACTTTCCCACCAACAGTGCAAGAAGATTCCCTTTTCTCCACACCCTCTCCAGCATTTATTTTTTGTAGATTTTTTAATGATGGCTACCTGCCTCCCGAGAAATCTGTATGCAGATCAAGAAGTCCTAGTTAGAACTGGACATGGAACAACAGGCTGGTTCCAAATAGGGAAAGGAGTACATCAAGGCTGTATATTGTCACCCTGCTTATTTAACTTATATGCAGAGTACATCATGCGAAATGCCAGCCTGGGTGAAGTACAAGCTGGAATCAAGATTGCTGGGAGAAATATCAATACGCTCAGATATGCAGATGACACCACCCTTATGGCAGAAAGCGAAGAGGAACTAAAGAGCCAGTTGATGAAAGTGAAAGAGGAGAGTGAAAAAGTTGGCTTAAAACTCATCATTCAGAAAACTAAGATCATGGCATCCGGTCCCATCACTTCACTTCAGGGCAAATAGATGGGGAAACAATGGAAACAATGAGAGACTTTATTTTTTTGGGCTCCAAAATCACTGCAGATAGTGGCTGCAGCCATGAAAGTAAAAGATGTTTGCTCCTTGGAAGAGAAGTTATGACCAACCTAGACAGCATGTTAAAAAGCAGAGACATTACTTTACCAACAAAGGTCTGTTTAGTCAAAGCTATGGTGTTTCCATTAGTCATGTATGGATGTAAGAGTTGGACTATAAAGAAAGCTGAGTGCCAAAGAATTGATGCTTTTGAACTGTGGTGTTGGAGATGACTCTTGAGAGTCCCTTGGATTGCAAGGAGATCCAACCAGTACATCCTAAAGGAAGTCACTCCTGAATATTCATTGGAAAAACTGATGCTGAAACTCCAATACTTTGGCCACCTGATGTGAAGAACTGATTCATTTGAAAAGCCCCTGATGCTGGGAAAGATTGAAGGCAGGAGGAGAAAGGGATGACAGAGGATGAGATGGTTGGATGGCATCACCAACTCAATGGACATGAGTTTGAGTAAACTCTGGGAGTTGGTGATAGACAGGGAGGCCTGGCATGCTGTGGCTCATGGGGTGGCAAAGAGTCGGACACGACTGAGTGACTGAACTGAACTGAACTGTTTTTGACTGGTGTGAGGTGAGGCCCCATTATAATTTTGATTTGCATTTCTCTAATACTGAGTGCTGTTGAACATCTTTTCATGTGATTATTAGCCATCAGTATGTCTTCTTTGGAGAAATGTCTGTTTAGGTCTTCTGTCCACTTTTTGATGGGGTTGTTTGTTTTTCTGGTATTGAGCTTCATGAGCTGCTTGTGTATTTTGGTGATTAGCACTTTGTCAGTTGCTTCCTTTGCTGTTATTCTCTCCCTTTCTGAAGGTTGTCTTTTCACCGTGTTGCAGTGCGGGTATCTTGATCCTGTCATGCGGGATCTTTCCTTGTGCACACACTCTCTGAGTCTCTCGGCTCAGTAGTTGGGACACGTGGACTCTCTATTTATGGGGCGTGGGCTCTGGAGCATTGGGGCTGTGGTGTTGCTCCGCAGCATGTGGGATCTTAGTTCCCTGACCAGGGATGTAACCTGCGTTCCCTGCATCGCCGGGTGGACTCTTGGCCACTGGACTACCAGGGAAGTTTCCACATTGACTTTCTATCCTTGGCTCTGAATGACTTTTCTTCATAACACATGACACTAACTGACATCATATTGTAGATTAACTTTTTTTGTTTTTTTGCTTTGGTTTGCTTTATTTTATGCCTCTCCCACTAGAATATAAGCTCCAGAGAAGTGGGACAATTTGGGGCTTGTTCATCACTCTGTCTTCAGTGCCTAAAGTGCCAGACATAAAAGTTTTACAATAAATATCTTCAATGGATTCATGAATGAAAGTAATTAGTTAGCAACTTCAAAAGAAGAGATGTACATTTGCTTTGTATCTCTGACAAAGAGTGAAAAATTAGTTTATCAGAGCTCCATTATACACTTATTAACAAACATTTATTAAACTTAGACCAGGTGCTGGGAGTACAAATAAGGTACAATTAATGCAGTCTAGATTTGAAGAGGCATATAGATAAGTGTTAAGATAGAAAGAAGCAAACATTACTATGAAAATTAAGAAGGTTCAAATCTGGTTAAAGCAGAGGAGAAATTAGAGTGAGAGAAAGACAATTAGAATTTCCAGAGGTTTCTGAAGGAGATGACAGCTCAACTGAGGGCTAAAGGATCCTTAGGATTTATCTAAAAGAGAATGTGGGAAAGGCTGATCTAAGGAGCAGGAACAGCTACACATGGAAGTGCAGAGACAGAGACTAAGAGGGTGAGAAGGAGAGTCAGACAGACAGACAGACAGAACGACTGACTTTAAAGACCTTCCATGGGTCTCATTCATGCCCCATTTATTCTCGAATGAAAATGGAGAGAGAGGCAGGAGATTGTGCCTTAAGACAGACAGGTAGCAGGTTTCTCGGTGAAATGAACAAAGAAACTCTTTTTTTCCCAAGAAGCTTTAGAGAACCTTATATTGACTGAAACTTGGAAATTTTTAGAACTGCTTTATGGTTCTACTACATGGAGTTTGAAGGTGAAAACTTGGCCAACATAGACTCTTCTAGTTCTAATGTAGGGTGACACTTTTCAGAGCACTTTATTTACTCTAGATATATAATATGTTTTGAGATTTCATATTTTAAAATGTCTTTTACTATTTTTCTGAAATTACATATTTGTAGCCAAGTTCTCAATGACTCCAGAATTTCAGCTGAGTCCCAGAAATTTTGGCTGCAAACACTAAGGCCAACCTCTCCTGATATAAAAAATAGCATGGGATCTGCAAAACCAAAGTTCTCTGTGTTGTTGTTCAGTTGCTAAGTTGTGTCCAACTCTTTGCAACCCCATGGACTGTGGCATACCCGGCTTTCCTGTCCTTCACCATCTCCTGGAGTTTGCTCAAATTCATGTCCATTGAGTCGGTGATGCCATCCAGCCATCTCATCCTCTGTTGCCCTCCTTGTCCTGTGTGTACTTTATTGATATAAAAGTCTTATGGCTAAAGCCTCCTATTGCAGGCAGCATTATACTCCATGAATCAACCTTGGAGCACAAAGACTAAGTGGGCCTCATGGGGATTTGAATTTGAGATTTCAGAGCTTCTAAGTATTTTAGTTGATGCTCAGACAACCACCTGATTCCTTCAGGGCTTCTTTGTTCTACCAGTGGAGGAACTCAACATAAATAATCTATGGACAAATTCTGGCTTTTCCAGTGAGTTTGTTAGAATCTTTTGGAACTTACACACTTCCAGAGTTGAACTCAGGCCTCATGAACTGGCCTAAAACACTAGTGTTGACCCCTCCACGAAGATCATATTATGTGGCAACATCTCAGACATTTTTTATTATATCCAGTTGGAGAAACAAAAGACAAAACCAAACTCACTGAAAAAATTCACTGGATTGAGTACAGTTTCTCCTTTTTTTTAACTTTGGGGACAAAGCTCTCATAGGCTTTCCAGCTGCTTATTCCCTCAGAGTTCACTGTGACCAAATTCACAAAGCTGTTTTCTGGCATTACTGATAATTACGCAAGCAGATGTACCACTGAATGCTTTGATCTTAATGGTTGTGAATTAAATCGGCTTGAGCTCTGTCAATACTTTTAAGGGGAAGTCTAAAAGAAATTGTAAAGGTCTGCAGCAGTAAACTTTGCTTTTTAATACAGTTGAGTTTGAAAGTGACCTGGAGTACAGTAGTTGTCCAAGAAGGCTTTCTGTGTTGTCCAGAAGTTCATTCATGATGTCATTATCCTTGATATCAATTTTTAGAAGATAGCAGTAATAAATTACAGCAATTTTTAATTTAAAAATTTTGGCAATAAGTGATATGTGGTATTTAAGAAACAGATAGCCTTGAGGAAGCACAGAAGCTGATCCAAAGATTCAGTTATTATTTCTTTGTATTAATAAGTATTTCCCTTCATCATCAGCATCACCAAAAAATGTCTTCATATCTGGATCTGTTTTAAGTCCTATACTTCCAGCTGTGTATGGAAATATCAGATTTACAGCATGGGGAGAAAACTCATTATTTCCTCTCCTTTTCTAGGGCAACTACTGTTTCTCAACTCTGTGGTTTCTAAGCAAAGGAATAATAAAGTTGTCGGGGCACTACAGATATAAATGAGGTAGCATCTTTGACCGTACAATTCCTTTTATTTCCAAAATTCATTAAGTCACTTTGGTGTGCTAATTATTTTATACAGTGGCTCTTGAATCTGTCTTTATTTCCTCTTTATTCCCATGATCTTGATTCATGTTCTTACTACATTATTTGGAATTTGTGGAGGACAAAGACACTCTCAGAGTCTTTCCTAAACAGTTTAATTTCTTTCTTTCTCTCTCTCAATCCCCTGTATATCACTAAAATTATAGGCTTCCTTAAATCCTGTTTTGTTATGACAACCTTTACAAAAAATCCAAGCTTTGTGCCTGACTTTATTTGTCCCCCAGTGATCCTTTATAGCTGTGCCTGTTATTCCCCATTACTCTGTGGCACATATCATTCATTCCATTTTGACTTTCTCCTGCACTTTGTACCACATCATGGTCATTCTACTAGGACACATAGAAAGAGTCCTGGACTGGGAGTCAGGAAGTGTAGGTCTTGGTTCTACTTCTGTGAATTATCTATGTGGACTTGGGCTTGCCATGCACCCTCCTTGGATTTCAAGTCAAATATAACCCCCTAAAAGTTGCTATATTGGTATCAATAACATGCAAAGTAAAGACAAAGGAAAAAAAATTATTTGTGATTTTGAGAAGCACTGAAAATGAGGAAAGGCTAAGTTTATCAAAATTAAAACATTCTCAAGGCTGTGGCTCCCCTGGTAAAGAAACTGCCTGCAATGCAGGAGACCTGGGTTCAATCCCTGGGTTGGGAATATCCCCTGGAGAAGGGAAAGGCTACCCACTCCAGTATCTTGGCCTAGAGAATTCCACTGACTGTATAGTCCATGGGGTCACAAAGAGTTGGACACGACTGAGCAACTTTCACTTTCACAACTTCAAGTTGTATATATACATCATTACCTCAAAAAATTTAAATCAAAGATTAATAAAATTGCAGGAAATATACTACAAAACACCATCAATGCTGGTGATATTTCTTTTAGTCTTTGATAGCACAAGTTAACTCAGATACTTTTATATCTACTTGTGTAGAAAATTTAAACCGGAAAATCAGAACGCCTGTTCTAATTTACCTATATGGAGCGTTGTACCCATCAGCTGGATAAAAAGTATTCGTTTCAAGCACATATGAAACATATGAGAACTGACCCTGTGCTGTAACATAAAATTAGTCACAACGAATTTCAAAGGATTGACAGCATAAATGCCATGTCATCTGATCATATACAAAGTCACTTCAGTTGTGTCCAACTCTGTGACCCTGTGGATCATAGCCCACCAGGTTCCTCTGTCCATGAGATTCTCCAGGCAAGTAATACTGGAGTGGGTTGCCATGCCCTTCTCCAGGGGGTTTTCCTGACCTAGGGACTGATTCCGTGTTTCTTAGTCCTCTGCATTGGCAGGTGGGATCTTTACCACTAGCACCACCTGGGAAGCCCGAAAACGAGGAAAGATGGTAAAAATCAACAAAACCAGAAGTTCATTTTTTGAAAAATACTAATGAATTAGATGAAATTCTGACAACGTTAATTAAGAAAAAATGGGTGGAAATTACAAATAAACAATATTAGAAATGAAAAAGGGACAGATGTTATGCAAATTAAGAGCTATTATAAATAACCTATGGCAGAATATTTGAAATCCTAGGTGAAGTAAATAAACTATAGGAAAATGCAACTTCTGAAACTGACCCCAGGAATTCAGTGTACAACTAATTATATAATCATTTTAAAAGTTTCATTAGGATTTAAAATTTTTCTCACAAAGGAAAAATCATGATCAGATGGTGTTATATAAGTTACACTAAATTTTTAATGAAAAGATAATTCTAAACTTTATAAACTCTTGAAGACAAAAAGATCATTCTCCGGGTAATCTAAAGAGACTAATATTACCTTGATACTGAATACCAGGCGAAAGTATTAAAAAGTACTAGGGCAATCTCATTATTAAACACAGACATAAAATAATAGCAAATGAAATCAAGTGATGTATAAAAGATACAATCATGACTAAAATAGGTTTACCTTAATGATAGTCTAATATCAGTTAAATAAATGATCACAT
Organism: Cervus elaphus; assembly: GCF_910594005.1. Lineage (NCBI taxonomy): Eukaryota > Metazoa > Chordata > Mammalia > Artiodactyla > Cervidae > Cervus > Cervus elaphus. The sequence goes on from NC_057826.1 coordinate 11,305,010, forward strand.
TAACAGAGTAGAGAAAGTCAAATATCACATCACTCAATAGGTTTAAAACAGCATTTGGTGAAACTTAATATCCATTTTAAATAAGAACTCTGAACAAACTGGCAATAAAAGATACTTTCCTTATTCTAATGCAAGGAGCTACAAAATCCTATAGGAAGCATCATTTTAACTGTGAAATATTTGAAAGCATTCCCTTTCATATCAAGATAAAGTCAAAAATTGTTTGCACAGAAAATTCTGAAGGTTCTATAGAAATTTTATTACAGTTAACATGAATTTAGCATCATTGCTGGGTATAAAAGCCATATACTAAAGTTTATTGTTAGGTATAATAACTATATTATAGTCTGTGAGAATTAAAATGAATAATGTATATATAGCACTAATCATTTAAAATTCAAATGATAAAATTGCTATTAATATTTTAAAAGTTGTATCCCTATACATTGGTGACAAGCAGATAATATAATTTGAAAATACTGTCTTAGTCTGGGCTTCTTCAGAATCAGAGCCTAAAACAAGGGTTTTTGTGCGGTTAGGTAAACTCCAGGAGACAGTGAAAGACAGGGAAGCCTGGCATGCTGCAGTCCATGGGGCGGCAAAGAGACAGACGTGACTTAAGGACTGAACAAGGACAGCAAGGTAAGTTGAGAACCTGATTCCATGTGGCAGTTGTGACACATGTGGGGATAACTAAGAAAGGAATGAAAGCCCAAGGTATAAGTCTGTGTTACTGATCTGGTCACGAGAGTTCTGAGGAGCTTGTGAAATCCATCTCAGAAATGTCCTCCCAGGGTAGGACAGGGAGAAGCATTTATCCGCATACTTCTGTCTACCAGTGTTCAAGGATGGACTCAACAAGGACTAACTCTCTTGCACTTTCTGATGCCTACAGAGGAACATGATGAGTTAAGCATGTTATTAGTAGGGCTGTGCATTAAAAAAAAATGTACATCAATGGGTTAATACATTCTGATGTATCCCGAGGGCTTTCCTGGTGGCTCAGTGGTGAAAAATCTGCCTGGAGATTCCTTAGATGTGGGTTCAATCCCTGGGTCGGGAAGATCCCCTGGAGAAGGAAACGGCAACCCACTCCAGTATTCTTGCCTGGGAAATCCCATGAACAGAGGAGCCTGGAGGGCTACAGTCCACCTTCCCAAAAGAGTGAGACATGACTTAGCGACGAAACAATGTATCCATACAAACAGAGTGCTATTCAATAGTGAAAACACATGATCCATCCCTGTGTATATGCAGAAGCATTAGCATCAGTGTGGATAAACAGCAAAACTTCATGTTAGGGAAAAAAAACATGTGAAGGCAAAAAAAAAAAAAAAAAAAGAGTACTATACACAGCATGATTAATTCTTTTTTTTTTTTTTAATTTTTTTTTATTATTATTATTTTTTTTTCCAGTGGGTTTTGTCATACATTGATATGAATCAGCCATGGATTTACATGTATTCCCAATCCCGATCCCCCCTCCCACCTCCCTCTCCACCCGATTCCTCTGGGTCTTCCCAGTGCACCAGGCCGGAGCACTTGTCTCATGCATCCCACCTGGGCTGGTGATCTGTTTCACCATAGATAGTATACATGCTGTTCTTTTGAAATATCCCACCCTCACATTCTCCCACAAAGTTCAAAAGTCTGTTCTGTATTTCTGTGTCTCTTTTTCTGTTTTGCATATAGGGTTATCGTTATCACCTTTCTAAATTCCATATATATGTGTTAGTATGCTGTAATGTTCTTTATCTTTCTGGCTTACTTCACTCTGTATAATGGGCTCCAGCTTCATCCATCTCATTAGGACTGGTTCAAATGAATTCTTTTTAATGGCTGAGTAATATTCCATGGTGTATATGTACCACAGCTTCTGAGCAAGAGAAAGAAGAATGGAACTGGAGGAATCAACCTGCCTGACTTCAGACTCTACTACAAAGCCACAGTCATCAAGACAGTATGGTACTGGCACAAAGACAGAAATATAGATCAATGGAACAGAATAGAAAGCCCAGAGATAAATCCACGAACCTATGGACACCTTATCTTTGACAAATGATTAATTCTTATAAAGTTAAATACTAAAAATATGTTATTTAAGAAAAACCTCCATAAGTGATAAAACTACAAGAAAAACAAAGATATGATATCTATGAATTCAAGATATTTCTATTCCACTAGGACTTTTAAACTAATGTCATATTTTCCCCTTACCCTTTAGTGCTAAATACATGAGATTTTATATTATCATTGTTTGAATTGTTGAGATTTATTTAATGTACCATTTTATGAAATGTTTCAACATGATAATAAAAAAAAGTTTCAGTGACAGAGTGTTCTCATAAATAATTTTGGACATGTCTATTTTATAAACTATTTCTTTACGTGAAGCTGAAGTATTCAGCACTTATTCTTTATTTGGTCTATAAAGTTTCAATCGAAAATCAAATCCTTCTTATACATGACAGCTTTTTAAGTACTCCAAGACGGTTGTCTCTCTTTAGGTTTCTTCTTGTCCAAAAGTCAACCATCCTTAAATCATGTTTCCAGCACATCACCATTTTGGCTACCTTCCCCTAGACACGCAGCCAGAACTGAGTACAACATTCCAATTTGTTCTGGCCAGTGAACTGTCTGATGGGACTATTAACTTGTTTGGGACACTACATTTATTGACATAGCCTAAAACTGACCTAGGTTTTTGAAGCCCTGTACACCTCATTTATTTAAATTGGACTCCTCATCATTTCACACCTGTAAGTCTTTTTCATACAAAGTATATGCAATAAGATTTTCTCATCCTATACTTGTGAGGTTAATTAAAAACAACAACAACAACAAACCATGTTTGGGACTTGACATTTACCTCTATTGTTAACCTGGAACTTGATTACTTTGTTCTAGCTTGTTGAGATCTTTTCAGTCCTCATTCTGACATCTATGTGCTTTTCTTTCTCATTATGTATCATCAGATTTGATAAGCAGTCACTTGATTAAACAAATACTATTTAAAGCTACCATATATGAGGCAATGTGCTAGGTAATGTAGAAACACCCCAGTAGTTAAAAAAGACATTAAAATGGAGATATCCAAAAGTAAAGACTTCTCTCTAAATAGTCAGTCTACTCAGGATCAAAACCTTTTGATGTACGATAAAAATTGGCATGTAGATTTACAATCCATATTTCCCTATCACTTTCCCTTAAATTTTTCTGTTCTCAGAGTGAACTCTCATGTCTTTGGTGATAAGACCTAAATCTATACCTTCAGCCTTGATTGAATTTTCACCTGTGATTGACTTGTCTGTTTTGCTACTTCAACTTCCTCAAAGCAAAGCTATATGCAGGATTTTCTTTATGCGCAAATCTGTGCCTTTCCGTTGGTTATTATCCATATTTATTCATGGCTTTTACATCCTTTTGGCGTTCATTCCTGACCAACTTGAAGTCATCATTTTTTAATTTTAAAAATCATGTTGATTTTTTCCCTAGTATAGATGAATGTAGGATTCCATTATTTTTAAAAAGAGGAAATTAACAGTGCAATGGTCCAAATAAAAATTAAATAATCTATAACTTCAGCATCCAGAAATGAGCATGGTTATATTGGTGCTTATTCACCTAGTCATTGTTCTGTGCATTAGAGAAACATTATTCACTTACCTGAATAAGTAAAAGTTTAGTACATAGCTAGGAGAATAATCACAGAAGGAACTATCCATGTAACTGTCACTCACATTAAGAAGCAGGTTATTGCAAACAACTAGATGACCCTCAAATGCTTTCTCTATGAATATCTTCTCCCCCTCTCCAAACATTTCTATTCTGACTTAGAGTATTATATAGTTTGTTTTGCATGTTTTTTAAACATTTATTTAAGTGAAATATGTAGTCTTTTGTGTCTGGCAAGTTATTTTGTTCCATGTTACATTTGTGAGATATATTCACATTGTATGTGGGATGGTGGTTTATTCATTTTCATTATTGTGCAGTGGTCCATTGAATGAATATGCCACAATTATTTGTTCACTCTAGTGTTGATTAGCATTTGAACTCTTTCCAGAATGAGATAAGCATGAATAGGGCTTCTATGAACATTTTTGTGTATGTGTACATGTGTTTTCTTTGAAAAAGGCCTTAAGATGGAATTGGTTAATAGGACATACTTATAACCAACTTTTAGAACCCACCAGAAGTCTCTGGGAATTCTCGGTGTCTCACATTCTCATCACCACTTACTTTTCCCGGTCTTATTTTCCCCACTCCAACTGGTACATGTTGACATCTTCTTGGGGTTTGGATTTACATTTTCCTGAAGTGTCAGAATGTTAAGCTTCTTTTCATTCAGATGTCTTCTTTTGTGTACCAAGTTCCTATAAATATATTTTCCCAACCAGTTATTTACCTTTTTCTCTCTTAAAGTCTCCTTTAATAAATAGAAGTTCTAAATTCAAATGTCTTTCCCTTTCACATTAGTGCCTCATGTGTTCTAGTTAAGAAATTTTTGCTTACCTCAAAGTATAGAAGACTTTCTCCCATAGTTTCTTCTGGAGGCTTCATTGTTTTATCTTTCACCTTTGGATCTACAATATACTTACTGATTTTTCTATATAAAATGAAGCATATTTCCTTTTACAATATCTAGACCCAGAATAATTGATTGGAAAATGACCATTATTATTATTATTTCTCCACTGCTTTGCATTGCTACCTTTGTCATGAACAAGCTTTATGTATATTTATGTAAGTGCACATGTGTTGATGGACTGTCTGTCATGTTCTGTTAGTCTAGGCATCTACTCTGTTGGCAATACCAAGCTCTCTCTTCTTTTTTTTCCCAAGCTCTCTTAATTACTGGATTTTAGAATACATCTCGGCATTTGTTAAAGTACCTTAATTCTGTTCCTCAAGATTTTCTCCGCAAACTTTTGCCATTTACATTTTTACTTTATTTTAGAATTAGTTTGCCAATGTCTACACAAAAACTCACAACAAAATAACAACAGCAGCAACAAAACCCCACTTCCTGAATTTTGACTGTGGAGAGATTTAAATGGAAAGATCAATTTAAGGAGAACAGATATTTTATTATATCTTCATTATATATTAACTTACTTTATTCCTCTGATTATTTAAATCAGGGGGCGATGAACTACACCCCATGGTCTAAATACAGTTCTCAGCCTGTTTTTACAAATAAAGTTTTACTGGCACACAGCCACACCTGCCTATTCACATATTATCTATTTCTGAATTGGCATTACAGGGCAGAGTTGGCTAACTGTGACAGAGACTATCTAGCCTGTAAAGGTTAAAATATTTATTATAGGATCCTTTACAGAAATATTTGCTGCCTCATTTGGATACTGCTTACTTTTTTTCCATAATATTTTCTGTTTTTTCTATGTGAAAATGCTTTGCATATTTCCTTAGATTGATTCCTAGAAATGTAGTGTATTTGGATGCTGTTTTAGATGATATCATTTAAAATTTCATTTTCTATTCATTGATGTTTAGAAAAATACCACTAATTTTTATATATTGACTTTGTACCCAGTCTGTAGACTCTTTTTGATATTTTGTGTACACAGTCCTATGAGTTGTTTTCTTCTTTGCTAGTTCTCATATATCTTTATTAAATTGGTGACAGTGGGAATCCTTGTTTTGTTACTGATAAGAGAGGGAAAGCTTTCAACATGTCACTATTATGTAGTGGATTTGCTGTAATTTTTTCAAATAACTTTTTATCAGATTAAAGAAGTTTTCTTCTATTCCTTGTTTACAATGAGCTTTTATTATGAATTGTTGAATTTTATTAAAAATTTTCTCTGCATTTATTTTCTCCTATCACATATGAGGTATCCATATGATTTTATTCTTTTTTCAATTAATGTTGGAAGTTATATTGATAAGTTTTGAAATGATAAACCTCACTTTGCTGAAATAAACCCAATTGGTTGTGATATATTATATATATATGTTGCAATTACAATTATTTCTTTCCTTAAAAGATTTGATATCAAGGTTATGGTACCTCAAAAAATGAGTTGCAAAGTGTTTTTTTTATTATTTTCTTGAATAATTTATTCAAGATTGGCATTATTTCTTCCTTAAATATTTATATAATTTATTTATAACATCATCTATATATGGAATATTCTAAATGGAAAGATTTAAGTGAACTAAAATATTTTATAGCTATAAGAATTTCTACTTTTCTTTAAGATACATAAGGTGGTGACAGAACATTGCTTCTTCTGCAACAACTAGAAAAACCTGAATGAATTAAAATTATATATATATATTATATATGTATCAATTATATATAAAAGCCATCAGATAATTGTGTGTAGAGGTCTAGAGGAATCAGTTTCCAGAGACTGAAGAGACCTTCTAGATGGGAAAATTTGGCAAGCACCTTTCTCTCTGGGGGCTTTTATCAAGTCTGATCATGGGCTGAGGTTTCAATACAGACCGGCAGACCCTGCTGCGGGAAAGAGAAATCAGAAGCTTTCCATAGATGGATGGCATAGATACTCGGAATTTGGATGAGTCCTAATGCAGAACTGTCTTTTCTCTGCCATATTTCTCCACGGGACCATCTCTAGGGTTATATAGCAGGGAGACTGGGACTGAAATACTCAATAAACACTATTTCTGTGTCTCAATACTTAGAAGCCAAATTCTGCAAGATGGAGAGGTTCATTAGGAACACAGAAGAGCTCACACCTTTGTTTAAAGTGGCAGCGCAACTCTCACTCAGCTCAGTGCCCAATTATTTCAAAATGATCTGCTTCTCCTCCTGTCTGCTTGATGAGGGAAAAGGTGTGTACTATGTACATATATATAGTGGTCTGCACCTGCTAAGTGCACACTCTCAATCCATTGCTCCTCCAGCCTCACCCACTCTTGGCAACCACATGTCTGTTCTCTACGTGCATCTACTTCTGTTTCCTAGATAAGTCTGTTTGGTCAGATTTTAGATTTCACATAAGAGTGACATCATATGGCATTTGTCTTTCTTTGAGTTTTCTTAAGATACTTTTAAAAGTAGAAATAATTATTCATTTTTGACCTAGATATCTTTTGGATCCATTACTCAATAGACCACAATATTTGATCCAATTGAGAACTTCTTTGCAACATGTTAGAGTTGCTTTCTTAACATACTCTCACCAGGATTAATTTCTGTCTTAAAAAAATATTTGTAATTTTATAGGTGAAAAATAATATCATGAAGTGATTTAATTTATATTTCTTTTAAATAGATGTTTATGCATTTGTTTTGGTCACATTTTTCTTACATTGTCTATTCATGTCTCTTGCCTGTTTTTCTACTGGATTAATAGAAATCTTCTCAGTTAATTTGGATAACTCTTATAGGGAAGTTATATTTAGCCTCTATTTACAATAAATTTACTGGGCTTTATTCTCAATCAATTATTTGTCTTAATTTGGTTCATAGTAGTTTGTAAACAAAGGTATATTTAAATCTATTTATTTTCCTTTGTGAATTCTTCCATTATTTGCTTTAATTATTCACCTCCAAAAGAGATATTTACCTATCTTTCCTTATAGTTGTTTTCATGATTTCATGCATTTTTAAATAGGAATGTCTTTCATACATGTGAATTTGATTACACACATATCTTTAAGATGAAAACTCCTCAGAGGGCAAGGTCCAAATTGCCATCATATTTTTATCTCTTAACATAGAGTACTTGAAGTGACAGGGACGTAAGACCTGCAGTTGAATCAATGTGTGCAGAATAAAGTTGTCTTTGTGTACTAATTTCTTCAACTACTTTGTGTCTGTGTCTCTACTTTTCCCTATTCTTGAGATCCTGTGTATTTGATGAACGTGTGGTTGAATCCTCCTGGTGTCTTCCTTTTATAATTAATATAGTCATTATAACATTACAAATTTACTTGATGTAAGCTATATAACTGACTTTCTTGCCAGTCGTTTTGTGGTATAAGCGGTTGCGAAGTATGTAGGGAAAAACAAAATAGAGATGAGAATGTGTGGAGAATGCCTTTACAGTTCTCCCCAAGGCAGATTTATGGTATGTTAATGAAGCTAAACCTCAGGCCCCTTACTTGCAATGTGTTTATATAGTCTTATAGTTTTGTAAAATTTACACAAGGGAGGTATTTTAACCACATCTGGTTAAAACAACTGTCTCTTTACATCCCAACTTTTATTCTTTTATACTATTTGTATTTGGTGGTTTGGATAGTAGCAGATGCTTTTAGTAGTAATGCATTTAGTTCAGTTTAATAGAACATGTTGTTTAGCTGCTCAGTTGTGTCCAACTCTTTGAGACCCATGGACTGCAGCCTGCCAGACTCCACGGTCCATGGAATTTTCCAGACAACAATACTGGAGTGGATTGTTATTTCCTTCTCCAGGGGATCTTCTGACCCAGGGATCAAACTCACATCTCGTGCATTGACAGGCAGATTGTTTAATGCTGGGCCACTAGGGAAGCCTTTAATGGTATGTGTTTATATTATTTGCAGTCACTTGTGTATCACTAAATTATTTACTGGCTGATCTGATGTGGGCTTGCACGTCGGAATGCTTTCCTCCATGACCAATCAGTTGATGCTATGCCAATAAGGTACAGGACCAGAGGACTAGGAGAAGTGGTTTTGAAGGAAAAATAGGATTAGAAATATATAAATCATAAACTCATCACTGGAAGTCCTAGCCTTACAACTCTCATATAATAGAAAAATTGACGTTCCTTTTACATTGACTTTAATGACTTATAAAGCTAAAAAAATCTGATCAATAGTAAGAAGTTTTTTTCCTCTTTGCAAATTTACAGAAAAGACAATTTATTCTCTATAGAAAATTGTATGACAGTATTGTTATATTATGAAGAGATGATAAAAAAAATGCAGTCACAAAATATAAGAAATGTATCAGGTAGTTAATTAGTGAAGAATACTGCATTTTCCAATGCTTGTGGTATTTCTCAGCCTCTTAAAATTTGTAATTTGTTTTGATGTCTTTTCAACATTCCGAATAGCTCCTAACATTTGTACCCAAGTTTTTGTTTGTAACTATGCATTTTTTTCCTTAGAGAGGACCTTCCCAAATTACAGAAACTTTGAACCTCATAAAACTTGTATTTTCCCTTATGCCACGTTATTGACTAAGAAAAATTGGTAGATAATTGTCCCCATTAGTGAGCCAAAGTCCTTGGATCTGCAAAGTCAATAAACTTCAAATCACTCAAATCACATGAGACTTCTATTTCCAGTAACCGTAGTGCTCCTTTCTCTTTGGGGGCAGGATAGGAGGACGGGGAGGAAGACCGAAATTTTGGCAGGTGAAACAGCTTACCTGATCCTGACAGTGACAAAGATTGCCAGCCTTTCAGGCTGGGATGGTCTCATCAATCACCCCATGCTCGAACTATTAGCCCTGTCAGCTTCCTCTTAAGAGATGACAATTCAAGGGTAGGTTTCTTCACCCAGTGAAACTCCCTCAATCAAAAGAGCAAAACGCTTAATTGGAAGGAGGAGCAAGACTGCATATTTCTGGCAACAAGAACTGGCTGCATATTACTTTCAGTCCACAGAGTTCCTTGTACTCATTTTTGTATGACTGTGAAAGATCCTCCGCAGAAGCCCTTGACTTGCTGGTACAAGAGTTGGGCAGAGCTTGTACCCTTTGCCTTTGAAGGGAGTGGTTGTGATGCTGGGAACAAGAAGGTTACAACAGCTTTGCCTGTACACTCTCACAAGTGATGCCTGATTAAAAATAATAACAATAACCACATGCCCATATTTGTTTGTACATGCATTATCTTTGTAGGATGGGCAGAAAGGTATTGCTGGCTGAGGGTATTAGAAATGAAAGCCAGCTCTTCAGCTTTGCCCTCACTTGGTTAACAGGAGGAAGGTTGCAATGGACTATCTTTAGGGGTTGTGAGGATTATTCAGTCCTGAAAGCAGAGCTGAATTTTTTTGACCCTAATGCAAGTAGGATAGATGTCTAGAGAGTATCACGTAACTTCTGGTATTATTATTATTTTTTTAATTACATGAGTTGAAGAGCAATCACAGTGCAAGTAACTTATTTGAGTTCTAGCTGCTCAGGTGGTGTCATTTCTACAAATATTTACAAAGATCTGTTGTTGAAGGATTTAAGTTTTTTGGGCTTACATATTTATTCTATTATTTGAAAGTAAAAGGATGAAAATCTGCCTCATAAGTTTCTATTTCTCCTAAAGATCATGCTCTCTTATTGCTATTGGGCATCTTTCGACTCACATCAATTAGTTTTGTTTTTTTCTGCTGTAGAAAGAACAGAGCTCCCATTTGGGGGTGAAACAGGGAGAGAGCATCTCAGCTGGCCTTTTACTAAATCCTTTTCTCCTCAGCTCCACTTGTAAATCACCTAGAGAATTAAAAGAATATGCCTGTTGGCCACTTAACTTAATGAAACTGTTAATATCTAATGCAAGAACCTTGCCTCCATGTGCTCTAGATACATATATGAATAGAACTGCTCTGGGTTCACACCTGCCCTGAATGTCAGGGTAATCCATGTCAGTCAAGGACGGGCTTTAAAATCCTCATTCTCAGAAAACTAAACTAAGAAGCGATGATGAGAGATGGCACAGGAGCAAGCTGTTTTGGGGGGGGCTAGAGATCAGCCACAAAATTGTCTGGTTAAAAATAAACTCTCCATTTTTCTTTTAAAGAAGCCTATCCCTTGTGTCAAAGGGAGTCCTTGGCTTGTCTTATAATTATTATGATTTTCTTTAAAGCAACATGGGTGTAGAAGAGGCAGCAGTCCCACTCTGTTTCTTAAGTTACCCCATTTTAGGAAGTGGTTATGTTAGTTATCATTTATGGTTGTTCTAAATCTGTATTTTTCAACTGGGATTAATTCTGTTGCCCGGGGAACATTTGGCAGTATGCGAGACATTTTTGACTGGGAGGTCAGATGAGACAGTGAAACCAAGCATCTGGTAGGTGGGTGGATAGTTTCATCTCTGTTGGCCATCCTATTAGGGAGTAATCTAGTTGTGGTTTCAGAGTAATCAGTCAGGTTGGTGTAAAACCTTTCTGAGCTTAGGACAAATAAGTGTATCTGTAATTTTTATAATTTTCATAAATTGACTAGAAGTCATTATGTCCCCTGTATTGCTATTATGCAAAAATCTTGTCTACCACCACTAAGTAAATATTTGCTGTATCAATTTGTTATCCTACCTGATGGATTAAATTCTCAGTTTAGAAATCATAGATGCTATTATCTAATAATTTTTGATAGCCTATTTGGATAACTAGAAGCAATTTTGTGGAACTGATAAACATGCCTATAGAATATGTAATCACTGTTAATGTTACAGAAATTTTGATTCAATTAATAAAAGTATTTTAATTTAAAGATACATTATTAAAAAAAATAAAGATCCATTATTAAATTTGAATCACACAACTATACTCAACCCATTCCATAGATCTCTCCATTATGCTTAGATATTGAACAAAATCTAGTTTATTTCAAATATGGAACCATTTCTGAGTTTTGCAACTATAGTGAGATTTCAGAGGAAAATTAGAAAGATAATCATAACACTAGAAATTGGTCCTGTAATAAAGAGACTAAATAAATGAGAAGTATTCATTCTATAAAATTAAAAAGTGATATGAAGCCATTTAATGAGTATGGAGGACTACCATAAAGGACAAAAATAAACTAACACCTATTACTGTAGCAGGCAGAGCAAGAAGAAGTGGATAATTTATAAATTAGAAGGGAATATTTCCAAGAGTGAGATAGTCAAATGTGTGTGTTACTGGAGGAAAACATTTTAAATCTAGAGTTTCTAAAAATAGGAACATTTAACTTACGTTCAACAGTTCAGCTATTTTAATTGCAGCCTGTATTAGTTTCCTATAGCTGCTATATTGGATAATCACAAATCAGTTGGCTTTAGCCAATAGAAATTTTTCCCTTACCATTCTGGAGGCCAGGAATCTGAACTCAGAATCACTGGGTCAAAATTAAGCTGTGGATAGGATCATGCCTCCTCTTGAGGCTTTAGGGAAGAATCCTTTCATTTTCTCTTCCAGTCGACATCCCTTGGTTTGTGACCACATCATTCTAATCTTCAAGGCTGTCATCTTCAAGTTGCATTTTGCTGTGTCTTGTCATACCTTTTCGTGTGTGTGTGTGTGTGTGTGTGTGTGTGTGTGTGTGTGAAATCTCCCTCTGCTTCCCTTTTATGAGGATGCATGACATGGCATTTAGAGCCCACCCGGATAATCCACAATGTAGTCACATCCGCAAAGACCTTTTTTCCAAATATGGTAACATGTATGGATTCTAGGGATTAGGATTTAGACTTAGTATTTTGGGGTGTGAGGTTTTGGTTGTTTTGCTTTGTTGTTTTTTCCAGCCTCCTACACAAATGGAGGGAGAAACTGACAAGAGTGCTTCAAGAATACTTCCAGCATTCCGGTTTTGTAATTCAAAGAGCATGGCCTTTGGCAATTTGCTTTCCCCTCTCTCAGCCTTGGTTTTCTTACAAAGTGAGCTTAATACTGGTATGTAGGCCAATAAGATTGTTCTGAAGATTAAATGACTTACCACAATTAGAGGAGTGACTAGTACTAAGAAGTCTCAATAAGTCTCAGCTGTCATTACTTGTTGGTGCTGTCTGTGTTGATATTATCATAAAAGAAGGATTAAGTGAGATGATAATTGGGCACCTACTTGGTGGCCTATTATATAATCCACCTTTCTTTACACATGCATGCTTGGTCACTCAGTCGTGTCCAGCTCTTTGTGACTTGGTGGACTGTAGCCCACCAGGCTTCTCTGTGCATAGGATTTTCCAGGCACGGATACTGGAGAGGGTTGCCATTTCTTCCTGCAGGGGGTCTTCCTGACTAAGGGAGCAAACCTGAGTCTCTCATGTGTCCTGTATTGGAAGGCATATTCTTTAACCCCAAGTCACCTGGGAAACCCCTACATTTCTTTGCTATTACTTTGTTCTGTCTTGACACATTTAATGAAGTAGAGTCTTGACTTGGTATCCAAAGAATATATTTGATCAGCTTTGTCTAATTTATAGAACATTGTCTACAATCAGGACAGACTAAGCTACCCCCCAAAACTGAGACAGCAACTCAGAAATCAAGTCTTACAAATGTTTCCATTAATAATAAAAGCTTTATTAGGAGTAGTAGAGATGACCATATGACCAGAGAAGAAATTATCTGATACTCTAAAAGTATTTGAGTCACCTCTCCAACTTTTTATGAACGTAAGTAAAATCTCAAACTTTTAAGTTGTAATGCATATGCTTTCCTGCTAAATTGAGTACCATCCTTACAAAACTTGAATTGTTTAATATCAGTCTTCATTCAGGTTGGCCTTTGTACTTCTAAAACTTTAGACTATCCTTTCCTCCCTCCCCGCCATTACTATAGAATAAGGACAACTAATGTGTTAATAAGAAAGCAGCATGATGTGTACAAAACCTTTTCTGGTCAAAGGTTTTGTTGCTTAGTCACCAAGTCCTGTCCACCTCCTTTGTGACCCCATGGACTGCAGCCTGTCAGGCTTCTCTGCCCATGGGATTTCCCAGGCAAGAATACTAGAGTGAGTTGCCATTTCCTACTTCAGGGGATCTTCCCAACCCAGGGATCAAACCCATGTCTCCTGTATTGGCAGGCAGATTCTTTACCACTGAGCCACCTGGGAAGCCCAGTCAAAGGTTTTACTAGGTCTTATAAACTGTGACATTCTGTGTTCTCACATACATTTTAGGTGTCATCATTTTGAAGAAGAAACTACTATGCCTACTACACACACTAATTGGTAGGACCTAATTCCTTTCAGGGGCTACATTAGGCCAGTGACAGAGTCATTGATTGACTAGACTAAAAATAATATTAATTTATTTTTGTTATTAATATGTTATGATTTAAAAAACAAGATTTCAACAATGACAAGGGTACACCAATGGAAATAATACTTTCTTTTTTTTTCTGTGCATTTTACCAAGGAATACCATGTGTAGCTCAAGAGACATGGCAATCTGTAGACTTTTTCTATCTGAAATACTATTAGGTTAAACAATATGAAATTGCTGTTTTTGCAGGTCATAAAAGGTTGAATATGGTGGTTTCATATTGTACAAGGTAAACTACTCCTGTGAAAAAGAAGCTCAATTTTCCAGAGCTATTAAATGAAAGTAGCTAGATGAAACATTCAAGTATATAGGGAAAATTTTGCATTTTCAAGTTTCTTATATTTCTCCTGAAAAATATAAACTAAGCCTTTTTTCACATCCTTTACTTTAGTGTCAGTGATTATGGGAACATACATTATTAAAAGAAGGGAAATGAGCAAAAGAAATTCATAGTGGAGAAACTAGGTAAATAGAAAACAATGAAAAATGCAGATTGTTACAAACTTTGTAATCATTTCTGTTTGACAGTTTTTATCTCTTTAAATGTTTATCTTCTTACTCATTTTTATTTCATTTTTATGTGTCTCATCAAGTTGGATATCACTCAATGTTTAGCTCTTTGGTGTCTGAACATGGAAAGCAGATTGCCCTGGCATTTTTATGTACTGTAGAAAAGGAAAGTCATTTTCATTTATTGAGATTTATTATTTGAATATGTTTTCCAATATAGCAAAGCACACCTACAAAATTTAATGTACATGCATATGCAAGTACACTATTCTGGCATAGCATCAGATTAAATTTTATACTTCCTGTAGGAGAAAATGCAGAGAGTCAAATAGATGCAAATACTTCTCCCTTCTCCCCACCACCCTCTTCTTAGTGATCGGTGATATGGTATTATATGGTATGAAATAGAAAGGTATTATATTTTCCACAAAACCCTACAAAATATCCATTCATCACTTTTGGGGCTGGAGATTGTTCTGGAATGCTAAGTAGTTGAGAAGATGCCATATCTCTAGTGGGAGAGTTTATTAACTTCTGGGAATGTTTGGAGAATGACTTTGTAGAATTAGGCATACAGATCTATTACTGTGGATTTCACAAGGTTAAATTTCACAAAGTTCATATGATGTTTGTTTTCATATTAAATTTCCTATTTTCTTTTATCAGGGTAGCTTCGCCATTAGAAATTTCACATCAAGAAATATATTAGCTTGCCATTGATCACCTCCCTGAATTCTTATCATAAGCTTTTGTTCTATCAGAATTGCCATATTCTTATGACCTAGTTGGCAACTTCATGTCATACCTTTTTAATGCATTGCATTTTGGGGTGGATGCAAATGAGTAAATTGAGACCACCTCTTAATTTATAAAGCAACCTTACTCTGAGTCAGCATGTATACTACATACAATAAAAAATGAATGAAAAAAGGAAATAACTGTGGTTCAAGAATTAATGAAAAATGTTATAGCTTTAATTGTCTATGTACACTTTTTTTTATACCAAAGCCATCACTGTAGCACAAGGGTACTCAGATGAAGATGGGATTCAAGCTCAGAGATACTGGGAAGGAATGTCTGTTTTCCATTTCTTTCTTAGTGGCTTGACATGTGTCAGAGTGATTAGAAGGTAGATATGAAACAATAAATCAATTAGCTAGTTAATTTATATGATACTTTCTGTAGGCAAAGAAACATTGTAGATGTTTTTGGAGAACCAAAAATTTTGGTTTCCTTCAAAATTACATGAGAAGCCAGAAAGTGGGTGGAGATGAAACAAGACTGGTCATGAGTTCATATTGTGGAAACTGGTGGACGGGTACATGAGGGTCCCTTATTCTCATCACTCGAGTTGTGCATATGGTTGAATTTTCCCTTAATAAATAGTGTTTTCAAATCCCAGGACTTAACTATTACCCAGCAGGAGTTTATATTTTAAATATGGAAGTAAGAATGTTCATTGTGCACCAATACGACAGGTTCTGGATTTCATGTGTGTGCATGCATGCTAAGTCGCTTCAGTCGCATCCAACTCTGTTTGACCCCGTGGACTGTAGCCCACCAGGCTCCTCTGTCCATGGGATTCTCTAGGCAAGAATACTGAAGTGGGTTGCCATGCCCTCCTCCAGGGGATCTCCCCAACTTAGGGATCAAACCTTCATCTCTTAGGTGTCCTGCATAGGCAGGTGGGTTCTTTACCGCTAGCACCGCCTGGGAAGTCCCCTGCATTCCACAATATTTCCTATTTCCATAAAATCTTGATTTCTGCATTTTTCTTTGACTAGCTCATAAATTTTCCCGAGTAAACATCTCTAATGTTTCTAACTCTGCTTTCTCTACACTGTCAGGGTGAATTGTCATGAGAGGTCAAAGGTAATAAAAATCACAAATAAAGAAGCAAGAGGGATATGCTAAGGTATAGACTGAAGAGAACAGAAGGAATGAAAATTTGGATTAAAGTCATTCTGAGTTACTGGACCCATTTTTTTCCCGCCTGTAGCAGTTTAAAGGCCCATACTGTTTTGATAGTCACTAATTTGGAATCTCAATATGCTTTAGCAGCTTCCTTGGTGTAGTATCTCGGTGTGTGTTAAGCGGCTTCAGTCATGTTTGTGACCCCATGGACGGTAGCCCCCCAGGCTCCTCTGTCCATGGGATTCTCCAGGCAAGAGTACTGGAGTGGGTTGCCATGCCCCCCTCCAGGGGATCTTCCCAAACCAGGGATTGAACCCGCGGCTCCTGCATTGGCGGACAGGTTCTTTACCACTAGCGCCACCTGGGAAACCCAGTGAGGTACCTGGAGAACCTAAAAATAGGACGACTGCCTTGAAATCATGTAAAACGGCCATGGAGAACTGGAATTGATCTTGTCTCTGCTATTGCTGTCATTGATGTATTCTTTAACTAGATGTGAACGGCTCTGCCAAGGGCTTCCCAGCCTCCATGGCAAAGTCATAACACTAAGGTGTTAAGATTGAACTTGTACATAGTAACTTCCTTTCAGTTGAAAAACAGACAGGGTATACCCAGATCCTTGTTTCTTGTTGTTACTGATAGGATCTGTCCAAAGAGTTTTGGGCAAACCTTTTCATTTTGTGTAGCTATAACAACTCTATTGTTTATCAGAAGAACCTTATTTATTTCTAAATAACTTTCCCCGGTGGTTCAGATGGTAGAGACTCTGGCTACAGTGCAGGAGACCCTGGTTCAATCCCAGGGTCAGGAAGATCCTCTGAAGAAGGGAATGGCAGTCCACTCCAGTATTCTTGCCTAGAGAATTCCACGGACAGAGGAGCCTGGTGGGCCGTGGTCTATGGGGTCTTGAAGAGGTAGACACAACAGAGTCACTAACACATACACACACACATACAGCTTATGTTCCAGGGTGAAAAAAAATTCTATGTGAGTTCCTTTAATAGAGATTAATGATAAAATGTTATAAACACAGATGTATATGAAAACATTGTTTAAAGCTTGCTCCATTAACAAGCACTGTGTTTCTAAATTCAGTTTTGCAGAACTATATTTAGTGGGGCCTGTATATTTTCTTTATTACCTCTTTCCTGACTTATCCCACATGTTTATGTGTGCTCAGTTGCTCATTTCTGTCTGACTCTTTGTTACCCCATGGACTGTAGTCTGCCAGGCTCCTCTATCCATGGGCTTCTCCAGGCAAGAATACTGTATTGGGTAGCCATTTCCTTCTCCAGGGGACTTCCCAACCAGGTACTGAACCCATGTCTCCTGCAGATTCTTTACCACTGAGACACCTGGAACATCCCTACCCCACACAGAATTGACTAATTCTTCCTTTAGGGTTTCCCTGGTGGCCACCAGTATAGAATCTGCCTGCCAGTGCAGGAGACTCAGGTAGACTGGTGGGCTACAGTCCATGGGGTTGCGAAAGAGTCAGACAGGAATTAGCGACTGAACAACAGCAAGAATTCTTCCTTTATGCCATACTGCGGTTCTCTCTGGTATAGCGCCTAGGATGCTGAGTTGCCTTCTTTGGTTTACATGTCTGTCTCCCCACTATTGGACTCTGAATTTGATTGAGACCCAGGGATCCTTTCCAATGCCAGTACGATGACGAGCTCTTTGTAGGTTTCAGTAAACATTTGTAGTCAGAGGAAGGCTATCTGAATACATGTCTTGTCGTGGCTAATCCTTTGAGTGAACTTGAGCTAATTTTACAACGTAAGCAAATGTCTTTGGTTTTTCCCTGTCCCTTTTCTCACATTTCCCATATCCTTTCACTGGGAGCTGCATATAGAAAAGCAAAGTGTTTTGCTCACTGACTTCCAATTTCACACCCTTTCCTTGAACATCTGCATTCTTTATATTTCTCTATTTTCCCCAATATTTAGCATCTGTTGTGATCAAGGAATTGAATGTTATCAATTATGTCCTTCTCCCCTCCAATATTTATTATCAATTCATTTATTCTTCTAAATCCTTGCCTCTTGACTCCTCCCAACCTACGAAGCCTTCTGATTCTGTCTGGAAAAGCCATTCTGTCACACGAGGAAACAAATAGCTTTGCTAGCTCTTTGGAGACTATTGGGATTCCCTGGTGACCCAGACAGTAAAGAGTCTTCCTGCAATGCAGGAGACCCAGTTTCATTCCCTGCGTCAGGAAGATCCCCTGGAGAAGGGAATGACTACCCACTCCAGTATCCTTGCCTGGTGAATTCCATGGACAAAGGAGGGGTGGGCTAAAGTTCATGGGTTCACAAAGAGTTGGATACAGCTGAGCAACTAACACTTTGCAATTATAGTTCTACAGAGTAGGGACATGTTTTCATGTAGCATGAATAAAACAAAGTACCACACAGTTTGATAGACACTGAATTTTGTTAGGGCTTCAGTTTGATAAGCATATTATCCACTAAAATGTCAGTGGTTTTCCTCCTTTGTTATTGAACATTTATCTACCCAGTTGTGGTCTAGGAAACTTGGGAGGTCAGTTGCTTTCTAGGATGAGGAATATTTGGGTAGTTTTTCTTTCTCTTCTCCCTAGAATCATGAAAGATGCAGAGGTGTGTCATGGTGAATAATTTAGAGTTGAGTTCCATACTTCTCTAGAGGTCTTTCAAGCAGATTCAGTTCAGTTTTGAATCTGCACAAAGGTTCAGGTCGATTGTTGTTATTCTTCAGGCAAAGTTTGCTCCCATCTCTAACATCCCCAATGACATCTAATCTTTCCTGTTTTCCACTAAGTACACAGTGTGTCCTTAAAGTCAGGTAGAGCAGGTTGGTAATTAATACTAAAATCAGATCTGGCCTGCCAAGAACTTTTTTTTTCTTTTTTTTTTCTCAAAGAAGTCTTTATTAGAAGGAACTTACTGACTAGAGCAGGTCTGAATAAACTTATCAGCCAAAATTGCTTTTTATTTTGAGTATTTTTTTAAAAAAAGACTAAATCTTTTCAAAAAGCATGGATATGTTAGCCACCAACATGAGAGAAATGTGGAAGACAGCTTTCGCTCCATCTTACAGGTAGAGAAATCAAGTCAGAGGTTTGCTTTTGGTCATATGGGCCTATGTGGCCCCAGAAATGGATGGAGTCTGGTGCTGGCTAGAACAAGATATCTCTTGATAAGAGGTGAATGCCAATTTTCTAAGTAAGCTGTTATTATTTAACATTTAGCAAGAAGCACTAGAGATATTTGCTCTGAAGAATTAGAAGTCTTGATATTTATTTTTATTTATTTATAGGCTATGCTCAGTCTTCATTGCTGTGAGGGCTTTTCCCTAGTATTGGTGAGTGGAGGCTACTCTCTAGTTGTGGTACATGAACTTCTCATCGCAGAATTTGAGGTCTTAGATTTGTGTATCATTTAGATCATTACTGATACAAAAAAATCATAAAGAGTATTGATTCTATTTTGGGAAGGCAGATTTTGAATCTTTAAAACATGATAGAAAATTTCCCTGGGAAAACAAAACAATTCAAGAATTTGTAGCTATCTATTTTTAAAAATTTTTTGTACAAGCTGGGTTTTGAAAAGGCAGAGGAATCAGAGATCAAATTGCCAACAGTTGTTGGATCATGAAGAAACCAAGGGAATTCCAGAAAAACATTTACTTCTGCTCAGTGACAATGCCAAAGCCTTTGACTGTGTGGATCACAACAAACTGAAAAATTCTTAAAGAGATGGGGATACTAAACTACCTTACCTGTCTCCTGAGAAACCTGTATGCAGGTCAGTAAGCAACAATCAGAACTGGACACGGAACAATGGACTGGTTCCAAATTGGGAAAGGAGTATGACAAGACTGTATATTGTCACCCTACTTATTTAATTTCTATGCAGAGTACATCATGCAGAATGCTGGGCTGGATGAATTACTAGCTGGAATCAAGACTGCTGGGAGAAATACGAACAACCTCAGATATGCAGATGATACCATTCTAATGGTGGAGAGCAGAGAGGAACTAAAGAGTTTCTTTAATCCATTTTGAGTTTATTTTTGTGTATGGTGTTAGAAAGTGTTCTAGTTTCATTCTTTTACAAGTGGTTGACCAGTTTTCCCAGCACCACTTGTTAAAGAGGTTGTCTTTTTTCCATTGTATATCCTTGCCTCCTTTGTCAAAGATAAGGTGTCCATAGGTTCGTGGATTTATCTCTGGGCTTTCTATTCTGTTCCATTGATCTATATTTCTGTCTTTGTGCCAGTACCAGACTGTCTTGATGACTGTGGCTTTGTAGTAGAGTCTGAAGTCAGGCAGGTTGATTCCTCCAGTTCCATTCTTCTTTCTCAAGATTATTTTGGCTATTCGAGGTTTTTTGTATTTCCATACAAATTGTGAAATTCTTTGGTCTAGTTCTGTGAAAAATACCGTTGGTAGCTTGATAGGGATTGCATTGAATCTATAGACTGCTTTGGGTAGAATAGCCATTTTGACAATATTGATTCTTCCAATCCATGAACACGGTATGTTTCTCCATCTGTTTGTGTCCTCTTTGATTTCTTTCATCAGTGTTTTATAGTTTTCTATGTATAGGTCCTTTGTTTCTTTAGGTAGATATACTCCTAAGTATTTTATTCTTTTTGTTGCTATGGTGAATGGTATTGTTTCCTTAATTTCTCTTTCTGTTTTTTCATTGTTAGTATATAGGAATGCAAGGGATTTCTGTGTGTTAATTTTATATCCTGCAACTTTACTATATTTGTTGATTAGCTCTAGTAATTTTCTGGTAGAGTCTTTAGGGTTTTCTATGTAGAGGATCATGTCATCTGCAAACAGTGAGAGTTTTACTTCTTCTTTTCCTATCTGGATTCCTTTTACTTCTTTTTCTGCTCTGATTGCTGTGGCCAGAACTTCCAACACTATGTTGAATAGTAGTGGTGAGAGTGGGCACCCTTGTCTTGTTCCTGATTTCAGGGGAAATGCCTTCAATTTTTCACCATTGAGGGTGATGCTTGCTGTGGGTTTATCATATATAGCTTTTATTATGTTGAGGTATGTTCCTTCTATTCCTGCTTTTTGGAGAGTTTTAATCATAAATGAGTGTTGAATTTTGTCAAAGGCTTTCTCTGCATCTATTGAGATAATCATATGGTTTTTATCTTTCAATTTGTTAATGTGGTGTATTACATTGATTGATTTGCGGATATTAAAGAATCCTTGCATTCCTGGGATAAAGCCCACTTGGTCATGGTGTATGATTTTTTTAATATGTTGTTGGATTCTGTTTGCTAGAATTTTGTTAAGGATTTTTGCATCTATGTTCATCAGTGATATTGGCCTGTAGTTTTCTTTTTTTGTGGCATCTTTGTCTGGTTTTGGAATTAGGGTGATGGTGGCCTCATAGAATGAGTTTGGACACTTTCTAACACCATACACAAAAATAAACTCAAAATGGATTAAAGATCTAAATGTAAGACCAGAAACTATAAAACTCCTAGAGGAGAACATAGGCAAAACACTCTCCAACATAATTCACAGCAAGATCCTCTATGACCCACCTCCCAGAATATTGGAAATAAAAGCAAAACTAAACAAATGGGACCTAATGAAACTTAAAAGCTTTTGCACTACAAAGGAAACTATAAGCAAGGTGAAAAGACAGCCCTCAGATTGGGAGAAAATAATAGCAAATGAAGCAACAGACAAAGGATTAATCTCAAAAATATACAAGCAACTCCTGCAGCTCAATTCCAGAAAAATAAATGACCCAATTCAAAAATGGGCCAAAGAACTAAACAGACATTTCTCCAAAGAAGACATACAGATGGCTAACAAACACATGAAAAGATGCTCAACATCACTCATTATTAGAGAAATGCAAATCAAAACCACAATGAGGTACCATTACACGCCAGTCAGGATGGCTGCTATCCAGAAGTCTACAAGCAATAAATGCTGGAGAGGGTGTGGAGAAAAGGGAACCCTCTTACACTGTTGGTGGGAATGCAAACTAGTACAGCCGCTATGGAAAACAGTGTGGAGATTTCTTAAAAAACTGGAAATAGAACTGCCATATGACCCAGCAATCCCACTTCTGGGCATACACACTGAGGAAACCAGATCTGAAAGAGACACGTGCACCCCAATGTTCATAGCAGCACTGTTTATAATAGCCAGGACATGGAAGCAACCTAGATGCCCATCAGCAGATGAATGGATAAGGAAGCTGTGGTACATATACACCATGGAATATTATTCAGCCATTAAAAAGAATTCATTTGAACCAGTCCTAATGAGATGGATGAAGCTGGAGCCCATTATACAGAGTGAAGTAAGCCAGAAAGATAAAGAACATTACAGCATACTAACACATATATATGGAATTTAGAAAGGTGATAACGATAACCCTATATGCAAAACAGAAAAAGAGACACAGAAATACAGAACAGACTTTTGAACTTTGTGGGAGAATGTGAGGGTGGGATATTTCAAAAGAACAGCATGTATACTATCTATGGTGAAACAGATCACCAGCCCAGGTGGGATGCATGAGACAAGTGCTCGGGCCTGGTGCACTGGGAAGACCCAGAGGAATCGGGTGGAGAGGGAGGTGGGAGGGGGGATCGGGATTGGGAATACATGTAAATCCATGGCTGATTCATATCAATGTATGACAAAACCCACTGGAAAAAAAAATAAATAAAATTAAAAAAAAAAAAAAAGAGTTTCTTGATGATGGTGAAAGAGGAGAGTGAAAAGCTGGTTTAAAACTCACCTTCAAAAAATGAAGATCATGGCATCTGGCCCCATCACTTCATAGCAAATAGATGGGGAAAAAGTGGACACAGTGACAGATTTTATTTTCCTGGGCTCCAAAATCACTCTGGATGGTGACTGCAGCCATGAAATTAAAAGCCATTTGTTCCTTGAAGTAAAGCTATGACAAACCTAGACAGCATATTGAAAAGCAGAGACATCAGTTTGCTGAAAGGTCCATCTAGTCAAAGCTGTGGCTTTTCCAGTAGTCACGTACAGATATGAGAGTTGGACCATAAAGAAGGTTGAGCACCAAAGAATTGATGCTTTAGAACTGTGGTGCTGGAGAAGAATCTTAAGAGTCCCTGGGACAGCAAAGAGGTCAAACCAGTCAATCCTAAAGGAAATCAACCCTGAATATTCACCGGAAGGACTGATGCTGAAACTCCAATACTTTGGCCACCTGATGTGAAGAGCCAACTCATTGAACAGCCCCTCATGTTGGCAAAGATTGAAGGCGAAAGGAGAAGGCGGCAGCAGAGGATGAGGTGGTTAGGTTAGCATCACTGAATCAATGGACATGAATCTGAGCAAACTCTGGGAGATAGTAGAGGACAGAGGACACTGGCCTGCTGCAGTCCATGGGGTCACAAAGAGTTAGACATGTGACTTACATGCTTAGTGACTGAACAACAACAATTTTTAAATAATCATTTACCTAAGTGGTTGTGTCTTGATAAAAGATACCAGTGTCAATTTAATAAATGAGGCTGAATTTTAAAAATTGATTTGAATTTAATGCCTTGTATTTTCTCCTTAGAAGACATGCTAGTTCATTCACATCTACTAACTCTTAGAAAGGCATAACTATTTACTTAATCATACAAAAATTAAGTCTTCAGAATTGAAATGGACAAAGAGATAATTTATGATTATGGTATTGTCATTAGCCCAGCTGGATTATTTTATGTATGTGTTATATATTAACTTATTCTTAACTATTATCTTCATAGCACCAGAGGCTTAGAAGGGTTTTGAGAGATTATCTCATTGGCCTCCCTCTCTACCTCGAGAAGAGGTCCACTGATAATATTTTCATAACCTCCCTTGGGGATGTATCTTATTGGACAATCAATCTCATTGCAGGTATTTTATCCCCATATCAAACATGGGTTTTTCATGCTACAGTTAATTCTATTAGCTTCACTACTTTCACTGAGCTTGAATTAGAATATCTACCTTATTTTCTCTGTGCATTTGTACCTACTGAATCTTGAGAGAGGAGGTGTGGCATCCTTTGCTCTCAGCAGGAACAAGCTACAGTATTACCTCTGGAATGGCATGAACCAGCGTGTGTCTTAATATTTTTTGCCAAGCTCTGTGTTCATGTACTCAGCATATGAGTGAGGTGATGTATAAGTGATTAAAGAAAAAAAGCTACTGTAAAACCATTTATAGAGAATGACTTATTTTATTTTAAAACCTAATTATCATCTGGTGGTTTCCTATGAGCTGTAGAATGAAACAAAGGAGAAGAAAAGTTGTTCCAAAAATGATGACTGATTCTGTGTTTCTTTGTTTCTTTTGGTCTATTGCATTGGGTCAAATTTTTGAAGACACTGAATCAAATTTTGGGAAAAGAGATGAGTTCAATTTGTTCCTTCTGAGGGCTTTTTGTCCTGAAGGAATTCGCTGCATGTCACTTCACAGAGTGTTCTTCTTCTCATCTATTCCACTAACCCTCCATCCAACCCTGGTGTCTCCAGAGGTTAATAAACGAGTTTCAAAACTCACACTCAAAGAGTCTCAGAGCACCTAAAGAGGTCTGAGGCCCTGGGGTGGGGACCGGCCATCAGTTTAGGTCTAGACCAGGTCAACGGCCAATGACAGCCATCGTCTCCTCTCAGCTGTTCAGTGGCCTCTGTGAATTGAGTTGCTGACATTCATCCAGTCTCTGGACAGCTGTCCTCACAGAAAGCATCGCCTCAACGGGCATTAATGGGCTCTCTTGTGGCAGCCTCCATGGGCAATTCATTGAGTCTTCTCCTTTCTACATTCCTTTTTCTCCTCTCCACCAGCATCATCTTCCTTTTCTCCATTTCTGCTTTCCCCTCCTCCTGTGTTTTCCCTTTTCTTTTCCTTCTTGGTTTTGCCAGTAGGTGGCCTGGAAGAAAAAAAAAAAAAAAAGAGCAGCAGCTGTTCCTGAGGGGAGAACGTCTTAACATCTCAGACAGTGCCCTCTGCCAGGGTTTGCCAAGGGACCTAAGACACGGCCGGGCTGCTGGGATAGACTGCTCATCCCTCCCACAGTGTCCGCCCTTCTTGGCCCCAGCCCTAAGCTGCTTGGCTCAAGGTGTGTCAGAATTGACTCTGGGGGTGTCTATTTTATCCACTGAGCCTCTCCTTTCATCACAAGGCAGGGAACACGACTGTTAGTAGAACAGATGGGCCCACAGGGAATTCTGAGTGATTCAGTCATTGTGGTGTAAACCCTTCATTATAACTCCCTCTCAGCACAACCAGGAGGCACCAGGAGTGGAAGGTTGTGGTGGCTGGGTTTCCCTGGTGGCTTAGCGGTTAAAAAAAAAAAAAATCCACCTGCCAATGCAGGAGACACAGGTTCGACCCCTGGGTCAGGAAGATCCCCTGGAGGAGGAAAGGGCACTGTACTCCAGTATTCTTGTCTGGGAAATCTAGATCTTATGGACAGAGGAGCCTGGCTGGCTGCAATCCATGGGGTCTCAAAGAGTCATACATGACTTAGCAACTAAATAATGACAATGTTTGTGATTTCCTTCTCTGAAATGCACTCTTGGCAGGTGGGTGTATATATGACAATCATATTCCCAGACCAGAATCAGTGCAACCTGTCCTGACCAGACATTATTGGATTTATAATATATTGATTAGACAAGTTTTTTTGTGAAAGTAAAATTTAATCTCCATTTAAAATCACTTTAGCAAATCACTTGAATTAGAAGGAATAAAATTTTATGAAACTAAGACTGCTTGAAAATCTGCAGCATGAATTCCATAGACTTCTTGAATGCCCTTGGATGTCTTCAGATAACAAAGAGTAGTAACTCTTTGTAACTTCCATCCTTGAAATCTCCAGGTCTGCTTTTAGGTTATCCAACTTCATCCTCTTAATCTCAATTTAAGAGTCAAAAGTAGACCAAAGGAAGCCTTATCACTCAGATGCTTACTTTTCCAACCAGAAGGAGGCAATGAATGCTCTCAAGCTATGAAAAGAGAAAAAAAAATTCAACAATTTTATAGTGGTTCTTTTCTTATTAAAAAGCCTAAATCACATTTCTCTAGCTACCTCTATTTAGTATTTAAAATCTGTGTACAGCATTGTATGGGGAAATTCAACCAACATACCACACATTGGCTTGTATTGCATGCTCAGCCACTCAGTCATGCGGCTCTCTGTGACCCCATGGACTGTAGCCTGGTAAGCTCCTCTGTCCATGGAATTTTCCAGGCAAGAATACTGGAGTGGGTTGCCATTTCCTTCTCCAGGGGATTTTCTTCACCCAGGATCAAACCCACATCTCCTGCCTTGGCAGGTGGATTCTTTACCACTGAACCACTAAGGCTAAGAACACTTATGTGATCAAGAATCTATCCAAGCTTTTCGAATGGAACCAAGAGCTTCAGTTGGTCAATATTAAACAGATATGGAATCCCAGATATCCTTTGTAATTCAGAAGGTAAAATTACCTAGTGCAGCCACTTTGGGCAAGGGTTTTCATTTTCAGAGTAATGACCAGGATCAATAAAGTAGTCACATAGGAAAAGAATTGCGGTTTAGAGTTGGGGGAAGTATCCCAATACCAGCTCGGGCTCTACAACCTTGATGATCTACTTTCTCTCTTTTATATGTTGGGCCAAATCATCCTCTGGCACCTTATGGGTTGTTTTTGTCACTTAAAGGATATAAAATTACTTGAAGATCAAAGTGCTAAATATTAATAATTAGAATAAGCCATTATGCATCATAATAAAAAGAGAAATAGCTTTGGAGAAATATAATTTCTAAATTAGACAGACTGTCTAAAAAGAACAGTGCTTGGTTTTGTGATTTATATATTCATTCATTTAGAGAAAGTGATAGAAGAAATCTGAGAAATGTCATGATCAGATTGGCTATCTGCCAATTTGTTCTAATTTTTTTAAGAAAAAAAAACTGCTCAAACACTTCTGATTTTATAGGAAAGACCGTAAATAAAGAATGTAAAAAAGAAAAAAAAATCTGATTTTCACCATTTGTAGTCTGCACATGCCTTGAGCTTTGCATTTTAAAAGAAGGCATTTTTTTTTTTCTGATTTTTTACCAAACCTTTTCCTTGCCTTGCCATTTCCAAACATACAACTCGCATTGAAAGCAAATGACAAGTGAGGGAGAACTGGTTCGTAGCTGCCAAGATATCTCTACCTTAAAGTAGCACTGGTTTAATTCACACAGGGCAAAAGGAATGTCTGAGAAGGGGTGAAATTTTCAGGCTTGGGCACTGAGTGGCAGTGTCCGTTCCTGAGTCCACAGCTTCTTCTGTCATTGTTCGCCGGCACTTCGGGCACCATCATTTTCCCATCTACACCAGTTAAAATACCATGTTGTCATTTCCCTTTGTCCCTTCTTTTCTTCCATAGTGCGTCAAGAAAACTGAGAGAATGGAGTGAACGTATATTATGTATACAAACAATATCCTTTGCTAACACTGTGTGCTAGTCATAGGAAAAATATTTTTCCATGTGACTTCTGCTCATTTTTCTAAGCTTTGACCTCTTCTCTAAAAATTCAGTCCATGTGACGCAAATCCAAAACTTGCCATGGGCTAAAGTGATGATAAAAATGAAGGAATCAGGTTTTTAGGACAACAGGGAGTGGTGAGGGTTGTGCCAATGGGAAGGACCACCCCCAAGTCCACCAGGTTGTACAAAGTTTTGGAGCACCCCGGTCAGGGTCACAACATATTGTATGTGAATGGTGCCCCCTAGTGTGGAGCGATGTATGCCCAGCCCATCTGTCCATTCAAGACACCTTCCTTGAACTTACCGTTTGCCAGGCATAGTTCTAACTGCTAGGAGATAGCAATGAACAAACAGACAGAAAACTCTGGTCTCTCAGAACCTAGAGGCATTCTCATTCAATTACTTTTTAAAGCCAAAAAGCACTATGCCAACCAGATAAAGTGCATATGCATGCTGAATTTGGCCCATGGGTCCACTAAATAATGACCCCTGCCCTAGGCTTTTGAATGAGTTCCGTGATCTTGCAGATTTTACCCACAGGGACAGAACACAGATATGGACCATGTATTTGCACCCGCTGCTTAACTCATGCGTAAGGAGAGCTCCTTGAACATGGAGAAGTCAGAAAATTAATTTTCAACTACCATTCTATATCCCTACCCCAATGTCTGTACTTGCCACCCCTTTTTCCAAGAAAATATAATTCCTAGAGGTGATCTGTTAGGTGAGTGAGGAAAGAAAATTAGAATGAGATGGAGGTCATGGCATTCTGCCAAAGCATTGTCTGACTAAGTACCTGTCTGTTCAGAAGGCGATGGGCAAAGCAAGCACTGAGCATGGTCAGTGTGACTTGAGACAATTCAAAGTCCACTCTTAACAACCTACAAATTCAATTAAAATTTTTTCAAGCAAAAAGGAAGAGTCCCCAAAGTATTATGTCTCTTAGGGGTTATGCTAACAGAAACAGGGCAATTGCAGAATTTAAAGAGCTCTCTTATAAAGAATGTATTTCTTACTCTGATGGCATCTTAATGACATTAGATAAAAGTTTTATTTAATCTGCATCTAGGCAAAATGGAATGGAAAGGAAGTCTGGTTACCTAGCTACTTTCATGGGTGGAAGATTTTCTTGTTTCTTTCTTTCTTTCTTTTTTTGCATTGGAAACTTCAGTAAAACGGAAAAGAAAATTTGCACTAATTTTCTACAAGAAGCTTTAAAGAAGTGCTGTGATGGTATTCAAAGAGTTTAAAAGTTTTCCACCTCACAGTTTGGATTTTCTTAAATAAGATCATGACTCAAAAATATTTAAAGAACCTAGGTCACAAATCTGACAGGAGATAGTTGTAGGATGTAGACATAAAGATGGAAGGTAAGCATTCACATCTTCCAAGAAAGAGAATAGAGATCATGTATGATCATTCTTCCTCTTTTCTACCTGCCTTCCAGGAACCTTTCTTTCCCAAACCCCTTATAAATAAATGAGAACAATAATAATAATCAGAGGAGAGTTTCCCCATCAACCCACATGCTATATTAAATAACTTTTCCCAAAGTTTGGGAGCATTTCCTGAAAACCCTCAAAGGTATTAATTTTTTCCTCTCTCTTTAAATCACAAAGCAAAATTCCACTGTCCCTCTGCCACCCCCCCTCTTCTAAAAAAAAAAAAAAAAAAAAAAACTTGTCGAGTTTTGCTTTTCTATTCACTGCAGTGCTGGCCAAAGTAAAGCCCTCTTTCTCAATGACGTCAAGATCTTTACCAAGATTAGGCTTTCATTTCTCTATTGCAGCAATTAGCCAGGGAATGTATAAAAGGCTTCAGGGAGACTCACTGGGCTGCAGAGAGAGGCACTTTGCACCACAGACAGAGCAGGAAGGAGCCAGAGGGAGTCAGGGAAAGAGGAGTCAGACGCTCCTGGGGAAGGGAGAGAGTGAGACAGGCTGGAGAAGAACAGAAAGTGTGTGTAAACGGAGTAAAGAGGGGAAAAAACTACCCTGAAAGCACATTTTCAAAACTCTGGCAATTCTAGAAAGAAACGGGCTACGTTTCTGAACACAGAGACAATGAAAAGCTACAGAAAATTTTGCAATCTCTGCCACAGTCTCATAGGTGCTTAGAAATGAAAGTAGAACTGCCTGTCTTTAACCGACTCTGAGAGGGGTAACTGGATTAGGGACGGGTACGCCAGTTTTTTTGTTTTTGTTTTTGTTTTTTTTTTTAACATCTTAAATCCTGAAAAAAAAAAAAAAAAAAAAGCAGCAGCTCCGAATTGAATGAATTGATGGGCACACTCCAACTGCTGGGCTGGAGAGACTGGAACTTGGTCTTGCCATTTCTGCTTCTTTGAAAAAGGAGACAACTTGGGCTTCTTTTTTAATTGAGTTTTCCTCCTTCTCTCCCCCTATCCCCCACCCCCACCCCCGACCCCCCCCTTCACCTCCCCCCACCCCTCTCCATCACCACCCCCCCCCTTTTAAATAAGAGGGTGAAGGGGAACCAGAGCGCACAAGGGAACTGACCCGGGAGGCAGAGAAGATGGGCATCCTCAGCGTAGACTTGCTGATCACACTGCAGATTCTGCCAGTTTTTTTCTCCAACTGCCTCTTCCTGGCGCTCTATGACTCGGTCATTCTCCTCAAGCACGTGGTGCTGCTGCTGAGCCGCTCCAAGTCCGCTCGCGGGCAGTGGAGGCGCATGCTGACCTCAGAAGGAATGCGCTGCATCTGGAAAAGCTTCCTCCTCGACGCCTACAAACAGGTGAGCGGCGCTCCAGGGGCTCCTCCGCAGGGCCGTCGTGGGTGGGAGGCGGAGATGCTGGAGGGGACCCGATGCCCGCAGGAGCTGGGGGGTGAGCACTCTGGAGCCCTGTCTGGAGGCCCTAGGGTGATGCTTGGGTGTTTACTCTCTTCACCTGTTGCACAATCGCACACCTGAAATCTGGGGATGACAGATATTACTGAGTCCCAGTGACTGTGTGACTTCAGAAGGAGTCAGGAGTGGCTTGCTGTGACTTGGGAGCAGAGGGTATTTGTGCCTGTAGAATAAGGTTGGGAAACATCAGAAAGGTGTCCAGGGAGGGCAGATCCCTGCCTTTGTTCTGCTCTCATCATGAACTGGCAGTTTTGATGTTTTGCTTGATGAGAGGCTGCGTGAGACTTTAGGAAAGACTGTTCAATGGGTGGGCACTAAAAAGCAGGGAGAAAGCAAGACAACACCACGCAGAACTCTCAGAGAGCTGACAAGATTTAAGGAAATAACAGAGCAGGTGTGATTCAGCTGGTTGCAGCTTCATTCCTGGTAGAAGTAAGAGTTAATGGGAGCAAGTCTGTATGCCCGTCATCTCCTGCCTTGATCTGGATTTCAGCCTTTTGAAGCAGTTATCCAGCACTGAGTCTGGAGTTAACTCGGTATCTGTTTGAAAAGGAAAGATCTGAGAACAAGCTGTCAACCATCCAGACTTTGTTTGAGAAACCACATTTGCTTTGTTTCTCAAAACTTAAGCAGGTTGCCTTTAGACCGAGCAGATAAGTCTAAGGTTCACAACAGTCTCAAAGCTGTTATAACTGGTGGCTAGAACCATGGAGCGGTGGCTTCACTTACCTGCTGAAGCCATGTCCCAGGGGCTGCCCTCTCAAAACCAGAGAGGTGTTTGTTTCCAAGTGAAGAATGCTGCTTCAAGGTGGTGGAGCATCCTTGGATCAGATCTTAAGGGGCAAAGAGGAAAGGACACTGGGTCCTTTGTGAGTTTGCTCCCTCTGCCTATGCCCGTGTGACTCCTGAAGGTCCCTGAGCTTAGGGGGTATTGACTCATCCCATAAAAGCTATCAAAGCAGACATCCTTGATTTCCCCAACAGTATGGAGGGACCTTGCCTGAGATGCTGGGGAAAGGGCTTTAAGAGGAAGATGGGAACTAGTGAGGTGATGTATTATAGGCAGGCAGAACCTCAGAAACAGCTGGAAAACTAGAATAAGAGGAAGAAGAGAACGAGTCCTCTATAAATAAACACTAGAAAAATAAATCTAGTGAATTAACCTATGGTAACCAGGGGGGAATGGTTGGGGGGAAAGATAGATTGAGAGTTTAGGATTGACATGTACACACTGCTGTCTATAAAACAGATAGTCAACAAGGACCTATAATATAGAACAGGGAACTCTGCTCAATACTCTGTAATAACCTAAGTGGGAGAATAATTGGAAAAATAATAAGTATATCTATATGTATAACTGAATCACTTTGCTGTATGCCTGAACCTAGCAAAACATTGTTAATTAACTATACTCCAATATAAAATAAAAATTAAAAAATATCTCTGCACCAGCATAGGAAAGGAAGTCATTTCTAGTAACAAGGAATCTGGAGTAGGATCCTTCCACTGAAAATTAAACAAATGTTTAAGAAGAAAATATTCATGGTGAATTAGGAAAGTTTGACTTTGACACTTGTCTTTGTTATTGGTAGTAACCTGCAGAGGGTTTGTATTTGTTGTCTTAAAGATAGAAAAATAGTTAAGAGCGCTTGTTAGTAAGTGAAATTTTCTTTATAATAATATTAAATGATACTCAAAGTTCTAACACCAAAACCTCATTTTATATTATGTACATGGGCTGAATGGGTGATGTGGGAAGGAGCTATTGAGACGATCACTTCTTTTGCACACATGTATACACTGAATGTCTACGTTTCATTTTGGTGGGTAGAGAATTTAGAGGAGAGTGGGGCTTACACAATTGTGTCAGGTGTATTATGAATTAGGAAGTTCTTTCACCTGTATCTGTTTTTCCTAGGTGTTAGGAGATAACATGGCAATGTCAGTTATTTGATCTCTATTAAACTCTTCCTGTTTTGAAAGTCACTGACTTTTGCCATACAAGAGAAACCACTGCTTTGGAGAATTTTACCTATATCCATAGAAACCCTCACATAAACTATGGAGGTTGTAATGTCACCCACCCATGGTAAGTGAGGCTGTTTCTCCTCATCAGCAGCTTATTGAAATAAAAGGAGGAAAGGAAACACATACCTCTTTGATAAACTTGATCACTTATTTGTTTTTTCACCAACCTATAGTGTTTCATTGTGTTGCAATGTTTTGTTGTCCCTCCTCTAAGAGACTGAGAAGCTTGAGTGATCTGTTTTCTTCTTTGCACATGGTTTGTGTTCTTCTGTACTCTTTCTGTCCACTGATTTGATTAGTGACCAAGTTCATGACTGATGTAATGCTGTTTGTTTTCATGACTTATGTAATAGCTGCCATGAGAAGAAGCAACCCAAGAGCTCATATATCCTGAGATAAGACTGGACTGGGTGTGTGATGACTGGAAACGTGGTAAACACAGCTTGCACTCAATTTAGGTCTTCTTCCATCTCCAAGTGTAGCAAGGGTGGTGGTGGCATTTCAGGGTCACCCAGAACCTCTAAAACGGGTTGAATCACTTCCCCGAATGCTATTGTCATCTGGGCCACTGTCATTGGGTGTAGCCATGTCTAGAGACTCACTGGAGGAGTCTCTGTTTGGTATCACCCTGTTTCACAATCCTGACTTGAGGCTGCCACCCCCAGAAGCAGAGTGTTCCGGGATGTACAGTGTGCACATACCATACAGTGAGGCAGGCCTTTTCTAACTCTCCTGGTTGTTGAATGGCAGATACTTGAGAAGCTATTTAGAGAAAGTGCGGTAAAAATGTTAGCCCTGTGTTTGGCTTCTGCAGGAGGCAACAAAGAAATGAAAAAAAAAAAAATTGGGACAAAATAAAACAGAAAACCCTTCTTCCTTAAAATGTTGCATGGGATTTAAAATGAACTTTCTAGGGAAGCCTGTAGAGATAATTTGAGTTTGATTAGAGGGAGTCCCAAGCATGATTTTGATGAAAAAAGAAAATCTAATGGATTTTGTTGAGAGATTGAGGTGCATAATAGATATTTGTTATTTAAGTTTTCCCTAGTCAGTGTCACTGCATCTAACACTGCATCCTTGTGCTGGTGCTCAAAGACACAAAAATACAACCAGTAAGCAGACGGCTCTGTCTGTGAGGCTGGCTCCTACCTAAATGAAGTGTAAAAGTAAACACACAGTATAGATGCTGACACGCACTTTAGCTCCTACATGGTCAATACTGCTGTGGCACAGAAAACATATTCATTTGAACATATAATTTTGGTTTTGAAAGGGTCTCTTTAACATTCTCCTCCTCCTCTTCACTCCCCTCAGCCTTTTGACACTCGTTTCTATAATGGAAAATGGCTCTTCTAAGAACCAAGCATTCCCCAAAGAACACAAGGCAGGCTACCACCAGAGTTTGTTCATCACTTGGATAAAACACTGGGAAATGATAGAGCTTTGAGCTATGTTTTCAAGTTACAAATCAAAAAGAATATGGCCAAACAGGGACTTGAACTCAGAGGAAAGAGTAGGTAGCTGATCCGCTGATTCGTTTGGCCAATTTGAATATAAATGGTTAAAATGCTGCTTAATAATTGTTTGGCCACGTTTGTAAGGACATTGACGTAGCCTGGTCATTATGTCAAAGAATTTGAAATTTCCTGATAGTTAATAGAGGCATTCCAGGGCTTTGGAGAGCAAGAAGGAGACGTAAAAAGAATTCTGCCACATACCTACCCCCATTTTTATCATTTGCTTTACTTTCTATCATGAGATTAGGTGATATTTTGTCCAGAGGCCTTTCTCAGGCTGTGGAAAAGGAAGAAAAACAAGGTTAGTAGTATATGCTCTATTTCCAGCTTCTACTTGATGAATGGTTCTTTCTTTTTTTTCCCCCTTGCCCTGCATTTCACAGTCCACATGCTAAAGCAGCATTATCCTTGTCCTCATGCACTGAAAACTGTCAGCAAAAGGGATCCTATCATCAAGGGAATCAAATATACACCATATATTTACACTCTTGTTCATATTTATAAATATGGCTATGACAACATTTGAGCTTGGCCCAGAGATGTCTTCTGCTGTAAAAATGCAAACCCTTTATTTCCCTCCCTGGTTGGTGTTGTGTTGATGTTGATTATAAAAAACATAAGAAAGGACAAATGTAATAGTGCAGATGAGAGACATAAAAGTCAGTGATGACGATATTACATTTTACGTATGTCCTTTCTGATCCTTGCAAAATAAAGGGACCCTTTGGGAACATCGGAACTTCAAGACCAATTAGTGGAAATGATGCTTCTTGTGTTTGGGCATTAAATACTGGGCAGGGTTCTCTTTAGAGCGGCTAATGCTGGCAGGGAAAGAGGTACCGACCTAATTACTCTTCCGCAAGAGTAAAAAATGCCTTTTGAATGCCTCTTTGGCAAATATGTCTCATTAAGGACAAAAACCAAACACAAACCCTCTAAGAAGGAGAAATTAAGATGATAGGTAACTTGTGGCCAGGAGACTTTCTGTGCCACTGTGGGAAATTAAAACAGAGTTTGGGAGTACCAGGGGATAACTTGTTTTTGTCGAGCTTCTTTCCTGCAGCCTAAATGTTATTATGGACCAACTTTATTTTCTTCATCATTTTGGCTTTTTGTCAAGGAATGTTTTGCTCCTGGGGAAAGAATCTTCCACCATGGAAGACAGCAGTGATTCTCCCATTCCACCTTAGCAAGGTGTGAAGCAGAGTAAACTCAGAAATTCACCCTTTGAAACTTTGGTCATAGTACAAACTTAATTTTCTTGATGACCAAATAGGAAGGTGAGAAATGAACAATAATATCCATCTAAAAGATTTTTTTTTTTCAGTTTAAAGCAGACTTCCATTTTTTAAAAAGTTTTTTTCCTTTATTGTTGCTAAAGTATCCCATATCAGCAGTTTTTAGCAAAAATAGACAAATTTTGTGATTAGAATATGACATTTATAAAAACAGACTACTGGTCTACTCATGTCTGGCCCTTCAAATCATGGGTGTGTGTTTTCCCCTCCTAGTTGTAGTAATAGCATTGTGCATACCTATGCATTTTCTCTTACCTAATCACCCTCATGAACAAAAGTATAATTCTTTTTATGACATTCTAATCTGCAGTCAAGTCCTATGGCTGCTTTACAAAATGAAGAGGACTTGCTACTCTCATTTTATGCATGACCAGCAGAGATGACCAGGAACAGACCAACAGCATTGGGTGTGGCCTGTGAGAGTGCTCTACGGTGGGGTTCTGGGGGGTTCACCCTTCGAAATCATCTGCCTTGGTGAGGTCTGATGTTCACTGTAGGTCAAGGTTATTATTAAGTGTAAAATGCTTCACTGACGTCTAACTAAGATGATAACACCTACCATTCATTCAAAACTTTATTCAACAAAAAATTCCAAGCGTACATATCCATCATTCTCCAGCTTAACAAAATGCCAACCTCTGCCCCCTGCCCCACCAAACACACCTACTAAAGAACATGATATATCTGGTAGCTTATCCTAACTTTTGATTTTAAAGTAAAGGTGTTGTACTTGTTCTAAGTTTCTAAGTTGAACTAACATGTTTGTATTTTGAGAAAAATTATGTGGCTGACCTATACATTGTCACTAAAGAAATAGAAGGTGCTTTATTTAACTTTCCAAGAAAATTAATTATAGGTAACAAGAGAGTCCCTGTGACTGAGGTCAGATTAGATTACTCAGTTGAAGAATCAGGTATAATGCAAGGATCAACAGTTCAGCTTGGGTGAGAGTTAGGTGCATCAGAGGCCCATGTCACAAGGCCAACACAATTGTTCCGTTCTTAGAAATGACTCCAAAATGCAAGTGGATGTTTTCTACTTACCAGGAACCTACAAGTCTGCAGTCCAGAGATGATTCTTCTCCTATGTGTGGGTTCCTCACTTAATGAGAAGTTGCTACAATAGCTAGTGGATTCAGACTGGTCTGAATGCATTCAGATCTTTGTATCACAGTATGTTGAGAAACACAGCACAACAATATTGTTGAAAGCAGCCATCCTAGAATCATTATTGCTTTTTTAAATGGGGAAGATCTAATGAGAAGGCGATGCTACCTTTTATCTAAATCTACAAAGAAGTACAAAAATAACCCATAGATTAAAATAAAAAGTTATAATACCTTTAGGATGTATATCTTTACATTTTAAGTACATTTTAAAATCTCAAGAGATGAATGTAGCTCATATAAAACAGTCCAGCTAAAAGTGGTTTACTAGATTTCTTCACCTAGTTTCACTTACAAATTAACCAGGAACATTAATATAAAGAAAACCTTTCTCCTGACAGTGACTGAAAACAAATGTACTTATTTCAATCACAACACCACCTTCCTTTTCTAAGAAAGAAGATTATTATTTTAAGATTTATTTTAGAAAGCTTATAGTCCTTGTTTTAAACCTGCCCTGCTAGGATTTTCCACAAGGGAGATAAAGGATTTCTTGACTTCTTCTTCTGCAGTTAAAACAAGTTATGCATTAACATCAGGTAGAAGCTTCTCCATGAAACCCCTTGATTATTTTATATCAGTTTAGATTGTTGAGTTTTTAACAATTCGCTTGTAAGTAACTTCAATTAACAGCAATGTTATATGCAGTGGTATTTATATGAGGGGGAAAAGTGAATCCAGTTGGAGGTGTTTTGTAATATTAAGGATAGTGTATAAAAATCAATTATACTCTTGTAAGTTGTCCCCAATGTTATTGGCTTTGATTAAACCATTCTAGGGGAAGATCCAATTCTGTTAATTCAAACTGAAGTAATTGGCTCTTTTATGTTGCCTGCTTTTTATTATCAATTTAGAGATTCAAAGGCCAGCAAACTTTCTTTCAGCCTGTGTTCAATGATTTAAAACACATACAAAGGGAGCACCTAGAACAATTTTGCTCTATACCTCTTCTGCCCAAGTATTCCATAATTCAGAGGAATTTGTTAATAAAATGTATGGTAGGAAAGTAAATGGCTTGTGACTTCCGAAAGTGAAACAGACTAAAACACACATGAAATATGAGAAATTAAAAGTCAAATTCTACAAAAGATAAAAGTGTATGTTTTCATTCATTTGTTTCTGTAATAGAAATGGCGACGTTCTAAGTCAAAAGAACCCCAAAGTATGCAGTAGCCATAGAAACCTCCGGAAATGATGTCATACCAAGGAAAGCTCGAATCACTTCTAAGAATAATTATATTACAACATACAATTACGCAGAAAAACGGTATTCAGTTTCACGTTTGCATGGCATCTGTGATCGCAACTTACACTCCCACAATGATAGACAGTGTACAGAGCTCTTTTCCCTGGGTCATCTTTCCATAAACATACGAGGAAGATGGGCATCATAAATGACCATTTTACAGATGGGATAGCTGCAGCACTTAAGAGATTAAGTGGGAGTAACTCTTCTTATAAATGGCAGACACCAGGTTTTCGCGTTCCGGGTAGGAATAAGCCCACTGGTATCCTTGTCCATTGGTTCAGATTAAATGACTTTTAGGCAAGACTATAAAGGACTTTCTTGAGTACTTTAGAATTCAGAAGTGGGAATTCAGAAAGAGGTGCCATGTCCCACAACTCTGATCATTTATTTTAAAGTAGACCATTCACTTTTCACTTTTAAAATGAAGTCCATTAATCATTTGTTATATATTGTGAGCTAAGCACTGACAGAGTAAGGACAGTAAAGAACACCAGTCTCAACTTAATTATGAAGACAGTCAGCTGCAGTACCTTCAGTGATGAAAAAATTACCTTTAGTGGCGAGACAGAATGAAAAAGACTTTTATTCTCTTTAGGGCCATTCATCACCTTACCTGCCATGATGGGTCTTTACTCAAGTCAATATGTGTTTACCATATCCTCCGAAGGAAATAGCGCATTTTATTAGAGCCAACTGTTTCTGTACAGAGTGAAGTGAGCGCGTGTTTCACGTGGTATTGCCTCTCTCTTTCGTTTTCCATCGCCAGGTGAAATTGGGTGAAGATGCCCCCAATTCCAGCGTGGTGCATGTCTCCAATCCGGAAGGAGGTGACGCCAGCGGAAATGGTGCCCAGGCGAAAACAGTGGATGGGACTGAGTGCCACCTTCTGGACTTCGCCAGCCCTGAGCGCCCACTGGTGGTCAACTTCGGCTCGGCCACCTGACCTCCTTTCACTAACCAGCTGCCAGCCTTCAGCAAACTGGTGGAAGAGTTCTCATCCGTGGCTGACTTCCTGTTGGTCTACATTGATGAGGCTCATCCTTCAGATGGTTGGGCGGTGCCTGGGGATTCTTCTTTGTTTTTCGAGATAAAGAAGCACCGGAACCAGGAAGACCGATGCGCGGCAGCCCACCAGCTCCTGGAGCGTTTCTCCTTGCCGCCCCAGTGCCGGGTTGTGGCTGACCGCATGGACAACAATGCCAACGTCGCCTATGGGGTAGCCTTTGAACGCGTGTGCATTGTTCAGAGACAGAAAATTGCTTATCTGGGAGGAAAGGGCCCCTTCTTTTACAACCTGCAAGAAGTCCGGCGTTGGCTGGAGAAGAATTTCAGCCAGAGATGAAGGCTAGATTAGCTGGTTAAAAGTATGATTGTAACAGAGCTTTTTTTGTTTTTTGTTTTTTTTTAATTTATGTAAAGACACGGAAACTAAGAATTCAATCCACTATTTCAACTGAGTCCCATTTTCTCACTGAAAGACGGGAATTTACGTGTCAGAAGAACATAAACCTCTAACATCTCGATATTACTTTCACCACTTAAATGGCTTTTGGCTAAATAGTAGCCCCATCTCTTCTCTTCCTGGTGAAAAGCCCTGAATGAAAAGATCCCAAGATGGAAAAGAAGAAAACTTGTTTCAGCATGTGTTCATTTCTGCCCTGAGAAAAGAAGTGATACAGCTGATGCCTGCCCTGGGACCTGAAGAAAAGACTTACCGGAATGACTGCTATGTTAGGGGTGCCACCATCCTTGTTGGTGTAAAGGGTACTAGTTGGGCCTTATTCAGCGTGGATAAAGCCCAACTGGATATTTGCCAAATTGTTACTTAGAATGAGTCTTCAAGCCCAGGCCATGTGGTTAGGACCTTATTGTTTAACATGTTAGAGAAGTTTCTGACCTTCTAGTTTCTAGCCATGTAGTGCTCTATGCCAGTCTAAATATCCTAGAACTCGAAGGTATATTTGCAGATATCAAGAATGATACCTACTGGAGTGTTAGAATGGTCACCTGATATCTGATGGTTACTTTCTAGGCAGGTGGAGAAAGTGCTAGAAGCAAATCAAATCGTCAAGCTAGGAAAAGGAGGCAGAAAGATTAGGAGGCTTCATAGAGCTTCACCTTGAAATTGTAGAGAGTGGTACTAATTTGTCAGTCATGGAAACATGGAAACATATGCGAAGCTAGAAGAAGAAGCTCCACTAAGATAGCATAGAGAATATACATATGAAATCAATGTATTTGTCTTATACTCTTGGATTGAAGAGAAAGGGGGGTTGAGAGGGAAAAAAAGCATTTTAATATTTGTACTACTTTTTGAAACATGTTTGTGGTGCTTACATGTTCAGTAGGTGATTATACCTCGTGATGCTGATGCAAGGTAACATCAGGGGGCCCAGTGGGGCCGGGGGCCCCCTCTCCATCCCTACAGATGTGCTGTGGTCCCACTGCTTCTTGGTCTGGGTGTTCTCTGAATGATGAGCTCAGCAGTAGAGAGCCAAACAGAGGACGAGAAAGTGTGAGACAGTTCCCATCAGCGATTGTGGAGGCTTTGCTTCTAAGGCAATCCTCAGGATCATGGAGTGTGGTAGGGTGGAATTCCCATTCATATTTAATTTGGACTTGGGTTTTCCTTTGTTCCTCTTAGATGAGGTATAGTCATCTAAGACTTCTGTAGTACATTTTTATAATGCTATTTTAATATATATACCATATTTCTCTTTAAAATGAAGATATTATAGTTTTACTTATAAGTAATATAAGTAATAACTAATATCCTAACTTCCAAAAGAGATCAACCAATTTTGTATATTAAATTTTTATTGTAAATTTGAGGATGTTGTCAGATCATAGTATATAGTTATATTTATATGTACATTCAAAGGTTCTTTTGGCCATTCCATTAATAATTGAATCATAAAACTAATAGAAAAGATATCTAAAATCAAAAATATCTTCCTGAACTAACTGCCTGAAATCAGAAAAAAATGGGAACTGAGTGTGCAAGAACCAAAAACCATTTTTTTTTTAAATGGAGCAACGTAATAGTCACATCACTGCATCGTTTATTGTCTAGATATTAAAGTGCCATTTTAACTGATTATTTTTAACTGCAACATTTAAGCTTCTCACTGTTCTAAATTCTACAAAATGTACCGACAAAGAAACAAATTTTGAAAATGTGACATTAATGAATTTCTGGAAAATCACATTGAGATGAGATTACTTCTGAGTCCTCAGTTGTTAAACCCTGTAACTCGAGGCTTATCGGTATAGCCCCTTGATTTTTATCTTCAAAATGGTATCGAGATTTATGTGGTGTCCTGGGGAAGAGAAAGAAAAGTTGGTGGCAGCACACTCAGGCTGTCGTCTTTAAACCTCCCCTTTGTTCCACACATACAATAAGGGAACAGGATGTTGGCGAAGCTGGTGGGGGGATGAGACGTGGCTAAGGCAGGCAGTGCCAGTTGTCTGGGGGAAAGGGGGATGAGAAAACTACCCTGCTGTGATACATTTTTAAAGAAAGAGAAGGTTGTGTGCATGCAATTCTTCTCCCTGAGGATAGGCCGGTGGAGACAGGAAGCAGTAGGAAGTAAACCTACAAAGGTAAAGGCTGAATATCAGGGACAAAGACATGTTCAGTGGAACACAGGAGAGTTACCGGAAGAAAGGCTGTTGAGGGCCAATGGAGAAAGTGAATTGACAAAGCTCAGGAATCCTACAATATGTAAAATGGCTTGGTGTTATCAGAGTTAGGAGAAGCCTATAACTATGTAACTTATTTATCTCAACATGAACTTTTGTGATTTCCTGTGGTGTATCTTTAAGGAACTTAATAAGAACTCATTATTTGAGATAGAGGAGAATCAGTGTTTAGCTGGTATGCTCAGAGAAATTCTTAGATTGTCAATATCCTGAAATTGACAGGTATTGTCAATACCCTGAAATCAACACCCCACCTATCTTATCTTTTATAAAGTATGTTCCTTTGAAGAATATTTGTTCCTGTTCTCACAAGGCAAAATTTATAAATTTATATATATATGGTATAAGGTATAAGTTTATATATACATATATAAACTTATATATATATATATATGATGTCTTTTTTTAGAACCTAAACCTTTCCCTCCCACCCAACCCCATAGGCTATGTTTACATGGAGCTATCAGTTTAGCCTTTTAAACTGAATTAGCTTGTCTATTATAGAAATACTTTCCAAGCAATTTTGGGTGTTATTTATAGCATCTGGATTTACTCAAACATTTACTGTTTGAAAGACTTATGTCTTGGAACTATTCAAAACTTACTTTATTATATTGCTTAGAGAAAATAATAGTGAAATCAATAATGACTTTCTTGAATGGGCAGAAGTGAAATGCTTGCACAATAGGATAAGTGTTTCATACAGATTGGGCTTCCCTGGTGGCTCAGATGGTAAAGAATCTGCCTCCAATGCAGGTAGACCCAGGTTCAATCCCTGGGTTGGGAAGATCCCCTGGAGAAGGAAATGGCAGCCCACTCCAGTATTCTTGCCTGGAGAACTCCATGGACAGAGTAGCCTGGTGGGCCTCAGTTCATGGGGTTCCACAGAGTCGGACACGGCTGAGTGACTAACACTTTCACTTTCATACAGATATTAAAATGTATCTGACCTCCTTAGAAGCAGGTTAGTGCTGTACTTGCTATGTGTAGCTGAAGTTA
Organism: Cervus elaphus; assembly: GCF_910594005.1. NCBI lineage: Eukaryota > Metazoa > Chordata > Mammalia > Artiodactyla > Cervidae > Cervus > Cervus elaphus. The sequence goes on from NC_057826.1 coordinate 11,347,730, forward strand.
TGATCATTTAACTCATATGACTTTTCATATTCATATTTTTGATCTCTGGTCTTCTGTCTTCACCTTGCTTGTAGAATGTACCCCTGATTTTTGGTAATATCAACTTTGAAATGGTCTATTGATTTAGTTAAGTGGTGGCTCAGATGATAAAGAATCTGCCCACAATGCAGGAGACCTGGATTCGACCCCTGGGTCAGGAAGATCCCCTGGAGAAGGGAATGGCAACCCACTCCAGTATTCATGCCTGGAGAATCCCATGGACAGAGGAGCCTGGTCAGCTACAGTCCATGGGGTTGCAGAGAGTGGAACACAACTGAGTGACTAACACTTTGACTTTCCTACCACTAACCAGGAAATGCCAATTCTGTGATCAAGAAGAGCAGAAAGGCCTGCTCTCTTTCATTTTGTCTGAGTGTATTTCACATTTTGGGCTCTTGAATAAAACTTATGAAATATGGGGAGATCATACATGGATGCTGCCTTGCTGCATAAAATACCAGAGACGCAGGTTAAAGACAATGTCTGTGCCTTTGGGGAAATTCCCAGCTGGATATAGGATATCAGTTGCCCTCAGCAAGCACTATGGGCTTTGTCCCCAGCAAGCAGAACACATTGATGTACATGCAAGACTTCCTATCCTGTGGATGATAAGAGGATAAACATGGACATTTATTCTACCTAATTTCTGACTTACAGTTGGAAGATAAACTTAATTACAATCAGATGGCCATTGCAAAGGGAAAAAATAGACACTCACTTCTGTCCCACTGAAGGATTAATAAAACCTTTGCCAGCATTTAAAGCTTTTCAGAACATACTCGGTGCTATTCTCTGAGCACTGGAGATTAACAGTGAGATTTTTAATTTCTCAGTGAGGTTTTAATTTAATTTTAAAATTAAAAAAATAATTTTTAAAGAAAAACAGGAGTTTTTCTTTAAAAAAATGATATTGCCAAAAATCAGAGCTAAAATATTTTTAGTTAGATTTCAACCTCCTCTCTTCTTCCTCCTTTACTTTAAACATACAAGCTAAGCCCAGTCTTCCTATGTAAGTCCAGATGGGGTGTAAGTACCAACCTCTGCTTGGTGATCCACCCTCTCTCTGTAGTGTCCTGTATGAAAGAAGAGGGACAGGACTTGGGCGATTCAGGAAGTTGCAGACTGGGAAGAACTAGGCCCTGGGGGCTTAGTCTATTGATCTGGGAAGACCTGAAAAGAAACTTCTCACCTTTGGAGGAGGGCTGATGAGTGCCATTAGAGTGGCTTTAGCAAAATATTTGGCCACTTCCTAATGCCTTCCCTTCTGGATAGCTCCAGAAGCAAGTTCTCAGACTTAAGATCCAGTGCTATTCCAAGGTGAGTCAACAAGTCGATGGCAAATACGTAGTGGTCTCTGAACAATACTGCCCATGCAAGTTGGGGCTCTCTGCCATCTTGGACAGCAGCACTGGAGCTCCATGGAGTTTATTTTTTTCTAACTTGCTGCAGAGACTTTGACGACCCAAGAGATGGTTAATGAAGTCACTATTTTGGCTCAAAACTCCCATCCCCCCCACCAAAAAAAAAAAAAAAAAAAAAAGCCAATAGGTAAACACATAAATGAAAGAAGCCCACAGAACAGAGTGGGAAGGAAAGAAAATCCTCTCAAGGCTTCTCCAGTCTGTGTCACTGGTTGGTGCGGTTTTTATGGGTGTGAAGATTGGAAGATGTCATGACATAAGAATCCAATACTTTATAACCAAAGCAATTAAAAGATATTGGGTAGGGAATGTTGGCCAGTTTTGTTTAAATTTGCATCACATCATCACCAGACTCCATCTCTCGCCCAGATAATCGGGCACCCGGACGGGGAGATTAGAATGTGCAGAAGTTACTAGTGTGCAAATGATAACTGCTAACGAAAGAGTCCTTCACTCAGTTAGTGGTTGGATGTAGTCACACTCGTTTGCCTCTGCCCATCCTCGCCTCCCTAGCAAGGAGAATATTCGGGGCATGATGCTATGAGTACTGGGTAAATGTGGTGAGAATGTGTGTGTGTGTTATCTCTGCTTCTCAACTGCAGAAACAGAAATGCTTTGGAGATTATCAGTAGAAAGAGTGTTATTATATTGGTGCTGAGTGGTATGTGTGCTTTTAAATTTGTTCTTTATTTTAATAAACTTTGAATAAAAGAATAAAGTTACTCTTTGGTTCTACTTGTTTATTTTTAACTTACTCTCTAGACCTTGCCCCTGGCTGGAATACATTCATGGTTGACAAGGGAAAGAGAATCCATCATTCTAATATTTATTCCTTGGTATTTGTGGGCAAAATCGCCAGCAATGCCAGGTTATTTTAATCTCATGCTGTGTGCCAGAGTCTTCAAGGAAATCAAGACAAGTTAAAAGAAAATCTTCAGATACTTTCCATATTCATGAACAAGTTGCACTCAGAATTCATGGAAAGGGGCCTGTTAAAGGGACTGTGGAGCAAACTGTTACTTTGTTATGTTTACACCCCAGGTTTTCTAAGTGCAAAAAATAAACCTTCCAAGAAGTTGGTTTAAGCAATACATATAACACATACAGTACATATGTATGTATGTGTGTGTGTGTATATATATGCATATATATGTAGTTATGTATATATTGATATGTATATGTGTGTATAATTATTTACATGATTGTTCACTAGTGTGTGATGAAAAAACCAACATCTGAAAACATTTATATTAGGCACTTTCCACTGTGAGATGATATAAAGGATAAGAATGGTATACGAAGGCGGTGTCCTGTTAATGACAAGGAATATTATTTGCAACATGGTTAAATATGGGCTTCCCTAGTGGTTCAAACAGAAAAGAATCTGCCTGCAATGCAAGAGATGGGGGTTTGATGCCTGGGTCAGGAAGACCCCTAGAGAAGCAAATGGCAACCCACTCCAGTATTCTTGCCTGGAGAATCCCACGGATGGAGGAGACTGGCGGGGTACAGTCCATGGGGTTACAACGAGTCAGACACGACTGAGTGACTAACACTTTCACTACTCTTTTAAAATATGTGCATTTTGTTCCTGAAAACAGGTGACTTAACCAAAGTTTTAGTATCTTTTGAGACTCTTGCTCATAATTCCCTATACATAGTAATTTAACTAATATTTGTAGTATCTTATATTCCAGAATTTCAATGGAAATGTAAATAACCATTACTTTGACAACTATCGATGGAATTTCTATTCCTCGTGAGGTGTACCCTGTGCTGGGCTCAATGAGATGTGAGAAAGCAGTAAAACTATACAAAGACGTCACTACCTCAAGGAATCTGTCATAGATTCATCAAAACTAAAAATGACAAGCTGATGTTAATCTACAAAAAAAGTGAATATGTTGGCTGATATAACTAAACCCTGGAAATGCTTGGTGTGAAACTTGCCCCAGGGACAGTGAAATCCAGCGACTTAGAAACCTTCAGTGCTCCCTAGGTCTTTCGTCTCTTCTCTTTTTTGGGGTCCTGGCTTTTTCTTTCAGAGCAGCTTCTCCTTATGCTCGGTAGCCTGGCTGGGGAGGCTCCTCACTCCCAAACTATGAGATGGCTCGGATAGAGTTTGAATCTATCCTGAGGGAAGTACTCGAACTGGACCAGCTGGTGTTACATGCCCATTCTGTGGTCACGGGAGTAGGGTGTGTTACCAGAAGGACAGCAAGAAATGCTGGGAATGTACTAAGTTGCATGCATGCTAAGTTGCTTTTGTGACCCTATGGACAGTAGCCACACAGGCTCCTCTGTCCATGGGATTCTCCAGGCAGGAATACTGGAGTGGGTTGCCATTTCCTCTTCCAGACAGAAAAGGCATCAGAAATTCACTCAATGGCTATTATTTTTAACTTGCCTAAAAATGAGGGGCATCTCAAGAAGTGACTGTATATGTACAATAATTAAAAACAAATTCAGAGAAAGGATAGAGCTCTCAGAGGGGACTTTTTGGAGTTTAAAAGGAATTGAATTGACCTAGGCAAGATTTAGAGAAAAAGATGAATGTCTCCCATTTAGTAAGTCAATGCATATTTACAGAGTGTTCATTAGTTGTGGCTAAACAGGACAATTTAGTAAAAAACAAAACAAAAAAACACTAAAATATGTTGATCACTTTTAGAAGGGAGAATTCAATCCAATTCATAAAAATTGAGAGAACCGAGGATAGGAGATATGTCTTGTATTTCTTTGTATTTCTTCCTCTCTTAGGTGAGCAGAATAACTTCACTAATAAATAACAAACAGTAAATATCCAATGAATGTATGAGCACCTATTGTCATAAACGTCCACTAGTCATCAAAACATCAAAACCTACCTTCAGTGATTATCTATACAAATGGTATAAAATATGATTTCCCGTACTGTAGGTGTTTATACTCTGGCTGGTAAATGAAAAATCTTAACATTGTAATATCTAATGCACCAGATATAATCTCCAATTATACTGAACCATAAAACCTTGAAGTTTTGCCATTTAACCCCATCTAGAAGGACTTCTAGATGAAACAAGAAAAAACATAGAAAAGGGTGTTTTAAAAATAAGGGAGCCTTCTGGTCGGCATTGAACCCTGAAATATAGTCCAGGAAAATTTGTAATAAAATTCCTTAGTAGAATAACATGTTGTATTGGGGCATTTTGCAAAGGTATTCACAAACCTTTCCCAGATTCCACACGGACGAGGGTTTGCTGCGACTTCGTCATCTTGGCCAAACGCCTAGATTTGTGCAATAGACAAATGAAAGATGTGCTGTAGTAAGAGGTATAGAGTAAATTCCCAACATATAGAGAAAAACGGAAAACTTAATCAGGAAAATGCAACGTATGTTACTGTGAAATTAGGTAGCTGGGCTGTGTTCAGCCTGAACTTTAGGAATTCATGAGTCTACCTGAGGAGCCAAGGCTGGCTAGACCCCTGATGCCCTTGAAGCCCAAGCTGACACTTTTACCATGTGGCTTAAACAACAGGGGGAGAAATTCTGGGTCTTGCAGTTGCCTAGGTCTTCTAGAGTAGTGGCAGAGATTCCAAGTACCTCTTGATAAATGTTAGCCATTTTAACTGGCCCAAACCAGGGAGACTGGACTGAGAGAATGCTGGCAAATCCAGAACCCACCCATTCCTACTCCTGCTTCAGAAAATGAAGTTTGACTTTTGTTTCCTCTCCTGGCTTTGCTATTCCCTCATTTTTCCTCTTCTTCCCAAAAATATAAGAACTTTAGCCTGGATGCCATGAGCATGGATATGGGGTGGGGTGGAGTGCATTGTATTAACTTAGTCCATGTAATACAGGCAAAAGTCTTGATTCATGTATTTTAGAAAACATGTGTGAAGCAATGTAGGCAATTTATTAACATGTGTCTAGACCACAGACCTAGGTGTCCTCGTAGGTCCCTCCCATAGGAGGTGCCATCCCTACTTAACACTGCAGGATGGTAATTCATCAGATGTTCCTGACTCAGCCACCAAGACTTCATTGCTTTTTGCATTTCTATTTATCTGTACTCTATCTGTTACCCTTGCTACCTTAATTGTTTGGGGTTTAGGTGCTCTACCAATTCTCCTGGGAGGAATGCACTGTAAATATTTGGCATAAGTAACTTTCTTTACAATGAAGAAAATCCTAAAAGAAAAGCTAGGAATTTCCACCCCCCGATGGTACTAAGGAAATCTAATTCCCCACATCCAACAGTCATCACCCTATGGAGACAAACCTCCTCTGCTTTTGTAACGGCTGCACTTTCCTTCATCAAACACAACAGTAATTTCTTTTACTGGTCAATTCCACTGCTTACTCCCTATTACCCTTTTAGGATGTACAAGTATAGGCTATATGTTGTAGTGACTGAATTCCCCTAAATGTATTCTTTACCACTATTTTTATGGAAAAATTTCTGTTGGCCTATGTGTTCTCGGTTTGTGCACATAAGCATCACCCTTGGGTATAACTGAGGAACGCCTACTCATATTTTGCTAAGTTCTAGGTTCTGACCTGCATCCACTTCTCTTTTTCTAGTGCTCAGGGATTCCATATAGATGGTAAGTTATATAAGGCCCACCTTTCAGTCGCATCTTGAGAAGGTTCATCGTCTTCTATTACAGGTGGACACTTCTTTGCTCTTCTATAATACATTATTGGCTGTAATCTATGTAGTTCACTCCATGGCATCAAATGGCTACCTTCTAAACAATTAAAGAAAAAAAAAGGAATCCCCTCATTTAGTGAAGAAGAGAGAGAGGTTGGATCCCAACTGAATTGTCAATTGAATTGTGACCAAATAGGGTAGATCAGGCATGTTCCTACGGGGTGTGTCACGATTACAGAAAAGAGACCAGGAAATTATCCAGAGTAAGGGCTATTCAGGTAAACCTAGTTACACCCATAGCCCAGAAACACCAAACATGTTTATATGCCGATTTTGTGTGGAGCTGGAAGGCCTCCAAGTAACCTGCAAGTGGCAATAATCCCTTGAGTGTTGTGTTGCTTCACTGACTTCTTAGTAATTCTTTGGAAACAGTCCTCTAAAGTCACCAGTGACCTCCTTCTCATCTAGACAAGTCCGGGGGTATAATTTGTTTTCAGTCCTCACTTGTATTTCATAGCATGTGACCCTTCTTGCATGTATAGCTTCTTTTCTTCTCCCTTCCTATTTATTCTATTAAAAGTGGATGTTCCTCTAGTACTATTCCTATGTATTCTGTTTTTCTCTTGTAAACTTTCTGAAATAAAGAGAGAAGATGTGTCATCGTAAATGGCACTAGTTAGCATTAGGTTTTCCTGTGAGGAGCAGAGACCTAAAATAGCAATGACTTAAACAAGACAGATCCTATTTTTCTCTCTCCTGTAAGCATGCTGAGGTAGGCAATCTGCAGTAAGTAAAGAAGCTCTGTTCCATGAAGTCCTGAGAGATCTAGACTCCTTCTAGCTTTCTGCTCCACCCTTATGATACTTTACAGATCTTATATCCCAGATAGAAAGGTAAAAAGGAAGAGAAAAAGGGGAGATTCTCAGAAACTGTTTTATGGACGTTTCCACTTACATCTCATTGGCCAAAACTTTCATCACAAGATGACCCTGCCTGCAAAGAAAGGTAGAAAATGTCTTTATTTCAGGCAGCTGTGTGCCCATTTGAAAATTCTAATTACTATAGAAGATGAAGAAAATTTATTTGTAAAGACATTCTGTATTTTCTTCCAGCAGTTTTAATATTTGCTTTCCTAAGTATGTATTTTATCCATCTGGAGCTAATTTTGTCTGCACATTAGGTAAGAAACCTAATTTGACTTTACTTTCCTGCCTGAGTGGTAAGTCACTTCATCATGCCCGACTGCAATCCCATGGACTGTAGTCCCCCAGGCTCCTCTGTCCGTGGGATTCTCCAGGCAAGAATCCTGGAGTGGGTTGTCATGCCCTCCTCCAGGGGATCTTCCCAACCCAGGGCTCGAACTCATGTCTCATGTCTCCTGCATTGGCAGGTGTGTTCTTTACCACGAGTGCCATCTGGGAGGCCCTTACTCTCCTGACAGATAATTATTACAGTATTTTATTCTTTTTTCTCCCACTGGTCTATAATGCCAGTTCAGACAAGTTTTCATGTATGCCTGGGTCTGTCCCAGTGTTCTCTGTTCTGAATATTCCTTGTCTATTTGTCATTCCCTAAACCAATCCTAGGAGAAGGCAATGGCACCCCACTCCAGTACTCTTGCCTGGAAAATCCCATGATCAGAGGAGCCTGGTGGGCTGCAGTCCATGGGATCGCGAAGAGTCGGACACCACTGAGCGAGTTCACTTTCACTTTTCACTTTCATGCACTGGAGAAGGAAATGGCAACCCGCTCCAGTGTTCTTGCCTGGAGAATCCCAGGGACGGGGGAGCCTGGTGGGCTGCCGTCTATGGGGTCACATAGAGTCAGACACGACTGAGGTGACTTAGCAGCAGCAAACCAATCCTATGCCATATCCTTTTTAAAAGACATTGTCTTTTCTTAAAATATTTTTTTTTTATTTGGCTGTGTCATGTCTTAGTTGCAGCATATGAGATCTCCTTTCATCACGTGGAATCTTCCATTGCGGCACACAGACCTGCTAGTTGAGGCACAGGCGCAGTAATTGTGCATGGGTTTAGTTGCTCCATAGCATGCAGGATTTTAGTTCCCCAACCAGGGATTGAGCCCGTGTCCCTTGCATTGTAAAGCATACTCTTAACCACTAGATCATCAGGGAAGTCCTCTACATCTTTTGGTTATTTTACTGAACTATGAGAAATTATCAATATTAGCTTTTGACCTTTAAATATATATCAGTTTCATATGATTCGAATCTAATACTACAGTTCCATAAAAACTTTGTGATTACAAATTCCTTCCCCTACTTGTCTCATGCATACTTTGTCTTTCTGAGGAGCTTCATGGTTATTTTTGGCACTTTGCTCTTTTGTGTAAATTGTAGAATCAATTTTCCAAGTTCCAAGAAAATATTTTTTAGCACTTTAATTAAAATTTTGTTGCATTTATAATTATTTTGTGGGATACTTGACATTTCTGTGGTATTGCATCTTTTTATACATGAACATGATACATCTTTCCATTTGTTTAGGTATTCTTTACTGTTTTTCAATGAAGTTTTGTACTTTTCCCAATATCAGTCTCATATCCTGAAATGTCATTTTGGTGCATTATTTTAATTCTGCTTTTTCAAATTACTATCATTTCATACACAGATGTTCATTTATATTTACTTGCATATATACCAATTTATTTGCTTACCAGTTCTTCTCAGCTATCAGGTCTGCCTCACGAAATGTGTTTCTTTTCTCCTAAAGTTCATTCTTTAGATCTTGTTTTAGTGAAGTTGCATTTGTACTAGACTTTTTGTCTTTCTCTTCTTTTCAAGAAGAAAGGGTTTCTTAGAAAAATCCTTTTTCACTCTTGTTCTTTAGGCAGGGATATAATTATATTATAAATAACCTTTCAGAGATATTATTCTACTGATTTTCCTATATTGCTGTTGAGAATCTAATAACAGTCTGTTACCAATTTGTATGCATTTTTCCCTTCTTCTGGCTATAGTTTAGATTTTCTCTTTGATAACAGAATTTTAAAATTTCACTATCATGTACTAAAATAAAAATACTCTTATTGATGTTGCCATTCTTTCTAAATTGAAGATACATTTCTTTCAGGGAGTCCAAAAATTCAAAGACATCAATTCTTTGAGTACCAATTATCCTTCATTTCTTTACTTTTTCCTCTGTTAACTCCAAATAGATGTATGTATGTTCTAATTCTATTTTCCAAGGATAAAATAAATTTTAAACTTTCAAAGGTGCTGCATTATTTTTTTATTTTTCAGATATGTCTTGTGAGTTCTCCAATTCTCTCTTTAGTTTTGTCTAGTCTGTTGTTTAACCAATCTACTGAGTTTTGAAACCCTAAATTTATATTAATAATGTATGAAAGTTCTTTTGAGTTCTTTTTCAAATGTTCCTGGTTATTTCTTTAAAGTACCATGTTCTATGTTCTAATTTTTAATTCTTCTTCCCCAACCCCACCACCCCATGCCAAATTTTTATAAAGTTTATTTTAACATAATTTGTGTCTGATGATTCCCACATTTGAAGACCTTGGGCTGTTTTTTCTCTGATTCTTGCTATTAGTGCATTGTTTACTTGTGATTTTGATAACTTTATGTTCTTTTTTTTTAGCTGATATTAATTGATGGAGTTTCTGAGGAATCTGAGTTAAGGCAGTTGTTTCTCTAGACAGGACTTGTGTTCCCTTCTGTCAGGTGTCCTGGGCCACTAATAACCTAAAAGTCCTTAAAGATTAGTTTTCCTTGCAGTTTACTAGAATGCAAAGTTATCAATGGTTCAAGTCACTAGTCCTTGTGAGGACAGGCTTGTCATTATGAATTTCCAGTGGAGACTCATTTTCCCTTTGTACTGAAACCTAACGAAAGCTTGATTCCCTATCGCTGTCTTTCCCAGTGGATGAATTTTTTCTGGCTTACCTTTTTATTGAGCGAATGACTCTTCACGTAACTTTCTGCAGGAGACTCAGCTATGACTTTTTACTGTGACCAGACAGAGTCTTTCTCACCTTTCCTGGTCTTGGCCATTAGAACCCAAGTATCTAGATTTCTGCTGTCGAGAGATGCCCGTGGCAATTTGTGATTTTAACATTAGCTCGCGCTCAGTTTCAGTCTCTTTAAGATTTATTTTTTAACCTGCAAACTTCTTTTACTTTTTTGTTGCTCAATTACATTTTAAAGTCTGTTTGCTTTACTTTATCCAGAATTTCTCAGGGTTTATAGTAGAAATTTTTTTCTGGAATTTGTAGCTGAACCTCTTGCTGAAAGCAGAACTTTATGTTATTCATTTCTATGGAATGTTATCCACTCTAATTATTATTATTATCATCAATTCTATTCTAATGGTGTGAATTCCAAATCTATATCTTCAGACCTAAACCCTCATCTGCTTTCTATTTCCCTTAGGCATTTGTTAATATGAAATAACAACCTGAATATTTTGTCAGCTGTTAAAACTTAAGGTAACTGAGGTGAAATTTATCTTCTTTGACAAATTGCTTCTCCCATCAAACATTGCACCTTTGTTATTTTAACATCAACATTATTCCTAGTTTTTAGCCTGTAGGCCTTGAGAATACTAGAAATGAATTAGTGTACCTTCATGCCCTTTATGCAGTCTAACACTGTCTCCTCTCTTTGATCCAATATCTATATCATAAATTATCATTTTAAATCCATACTAAGAATACAAGCACCTCATTTAACATTAATTTGATGTAATTTTAATGTACCAAGTATGTACTGATTATCTGTTTTGTCAAAGGTAGTATACAAGTTGCTACAGATAATACAAAAGACATGATATTTAGCCCTTTCCTCAAGATTCTTGTTTTTAAATGACTAAAGAAAAAGCAGTTATCTACTAAAGTTGTATATATTATTATTCAATTAAGTAGTGACTCAATACAGGCAAATGCCTAAATGTATAGATCAGGTAATACATGTATGGGTGGGGACAGGAAGTAAGAGATTCTGAATGCTTGCTGGAGTTAGGAAATGACACTAAAGGAAAGCAGAGCTGAGACGGTTTACTGATGACATCATTTCAGTACCTACATCTAACCATTCTTAAATAGAGTCTAGCTAAATAAGCCCATCTTTTTTTTTCTTTTTTTTTTTTTTTTGCCTTTTCATACTGTTCATGGGGTACTCAAGGCAAGAATACTGAAGTGGTTTGCCATTCCCTTCTCCAGTGGACCACGTTTTGTCAGAACTCTCCACTATGACCCGTCCATCTTGGGTGGCCCTACACAGCATGGCTCATAGTTTCATTGAGTTAGACAAGGCTGTGGTCCATGTGATCAGACTGGTTAGTTTCCTGTGATTGTGGTTTTCAGTCTGTCTGCCCTCTGATGGAGAAGGATAAGAGGCTTATGAAAGCTTCTTGATGGGAGAGGCTGAGGGGCAAAGTGGGTCTTGTTCTGATGGGCTGGGCAATGCTCAGTAAATCTTAATCTAATTTTCTGTTGAAAAGCAAGAGAGTTCCAGAAAAACATCTGTTTCTGCTTTATTGACTATGCCAAAGCCTTTGACTGTGTGGGTCACAACAAACTGTGGGAAATCCTTAAAGAGATGGGAATACCAGACCACCTCACCTGCCTCCTGAGAAATCTGTATGCAGGTCAGGACGTCCTAGTTAGAACTGGACATGGAAAAACAGACTGGTTCCAAATCAGGAAAGGAGTACATCAAGGCTGTATATTGTCACCCTGCTTATTTAACTTATATGCAGAGTACATCATGTGAAACACTGGGCTGGATGAAGCACAAGCTGGAATCAAGATTGCTGGGAGAAATATCAATAACCTCAGATATGCAGATGACACCACCCTTATGGCAGAAAGCAAAGAAGAACTAAACAGCCTCTTGATGAAAGTGAAAGAGGAGAGTGAAAAAATTGGCTTAAAACTCAACATTCAGAAAACTAAGATCATGGCATCTGGTCCCATCACTTCATGGCAAATAGATGGGGAAGCAACGGAAACAGTGACAGACTTTATGTTTGGGGGTTTCAAAATCACTGCAGATGGTGACTGAAGTCATGAAATAAAAAGACACTTACCCCTTGAAAGAAAAGTTATGACCAACCTAGACAGCCTATTAAAAAGCAGAGACATTACTTTGCCAACAAAGATCTGTCCAGTCAAAGCTATGGTTTTTCCAATAGTCATGTATGGATGTGAGAGTTGGACTATGAAGAAAGCTGAGCGCTGAAGAATTGATGGTTTTGAACTATGGTGTTGGAGAAGACTCTTGAGAGTCCCTTGGACTGCAAGGAGATCCAACCACTCCATCCTAAAAAAAAAATCAGTCCTGAATATTGAAGGACTGATGCTGAAGCTGAAACGCCAATACTTTGGCCTCCTGATTCAAAGAACTGACTCATTTGAAAAGACCCTGATGCTGGGAAAGATTGAAGGCAGGAGGAGAAGGAGATAACAGAGGATGATGATAGAGAGATGACAGGATGAGGTGGCTGGATGGCATCACTGACTCAATGGACATGAATTTGAGTAAACTCTGGGAGTTGGTGATGGACAGGGAGACCTGGTATGCTGAAGTCCATGGGGTCGCAAAGAGTTGGACACAACTGAGTGACTGAATTAAACTGAGCTGAAGTCAGTCCATCAATTTCCTTCTTCCCCTTGTATTTCTTTAGCTTCTCTTTGCTATCCTCTTGTCCCCCTTTAAAAACAAATTTACTATTTTATTTTAGTCATCCTGCCTTCCCCTGTAGGTGTCTGGTTGGGGTTTAATTTCCAACAATAACAAGAATCCAAATTATCTACCTCCAGTGAGGTTTCACTCTTGCGTTGCCCTGAGGTTTCCCCTTTTTCTTGCCTCTAGAGTTACCTACTCCTCAAGACTCATTGTCCCTTGAAGTGTGCCTTGGAGTCTCTATTGTTTTCTTGCTATTTTTGGATGCCTATTACATTCATTTTCTATTTTTTTTTAAACAAAACAACATACGACTAAGCATTAACTATTTCATATCTCCCTTAATCTCTGTCTTTAACCAATACTTAATATAGGAAATGTAGTAATATAGTAAATATCTTAAAGTCATCTTTCTATCCTCCCAGTGGTAAGCATTAAGCCTGATTCATAATTAGTGCTCAGTAATGCTTGTTGGACTGAATCTTGTGGCAAGAAGACTATTCCCTGAGAAATAAGAAAAATAAAAAATTTGTTCCTCCTACATCTGCCACTAACTACAGCAAAATCTCTGATTCAACATGTATGTTTAGAAGACAATTATTCTGTAACTTGATGGGTGGTCAGGAACTTTTCTTCCAATATAAATATTCTTGCATCATAGGCACTCCTTAAAATTCAGCTTCAATAAAAAACCAAATTATTGGCTGGAAATGTGGGTTATTAAAAGCTAATGTTTTTATCTAGTTCCAAAAATCTTGTTTTAACATTTGACTCATTAATTTACTGCTTTTGTTTGAGCCTCTGATTCCAGTTTGCCACCAATAATAATAAGTTTAAAACACAAACCCCCATCATAGATTATGTATGTTATATTTACTGTACTCTATGAACTATGAAGAATTCTGATTTTTGATCTGGAGAAACGCATATTTAGATTATTCACTGTTTAAGATTCTGTTACTGATGGGTACTGCTAATTGATGACTATGAAGACAGAGATCTCATTTGTATTGTTTGTTCTTCTTCTCTCCAGTGAGTGTTCAATGTAGTTTCTTGAATATAGTAGATGCTTGATAAATATATGTTGGATAAATGAGCAAAATGGTGTATTTTTATAATAAAGTTAATAAAGAATTAAGACTTTTATTTACACAAGCTGAACCTTGTATAGTATATCAATGTAAGGCAAAAACCACTACAATATTGTAAAGTAATTAGCCTCCAACTAATATAAATAAATGAAAAAAAAAAGAACTATGTTGATATTTATGGTTTTTTTTTTTGTTCAGACACTGAGTCATGTCTGACTCAGCAACCCCACGGACTGCAGCACGCCAGGCTTTCCTGTCCATTACTATTTCCTAGAATTTGCTCAAACTCATGTCCATTGAGTTGGTGATTCCATCCAACCATCTCATCCTCTGTCACCCCTTTCTCTTCCTGCCTTCAGTCTTTCCCAGCATCAGAGTCTTTTCCAATGAATCGGCTCTTTGCATTGGGTGGCCAAAGTATTGGAGCTTTAGCATCAGTCCTTCCAATGAACATTCAGGGTTGATTTCCTTTAGAATTGACTGGTTTGGTCTCCTTGCTGTCCAAGGGGCTCTCTTGAGTCTTTTCCAGCACATCTGAAAGTGTAAATTCTTTGATGCTCAGCCTTCTTTCTCAAATCTTTTGGCATCTCTATCTCAAAGCATTTACTTGTCATGCAGTAGGGCAATGTGCTAACACAAATAGAGAAGAGAGGAGGGGTCCAGGGGAGATAGGAATAACAGAGAGATATTTTAAAAATACACCTCATTCTTTAAATATCAAGAAATGCAATTTCAGGAGAGGTCCTATCCATTATGAAGTACATCATTAAGGAGACTGATGACTCAAGTGAGGAAAGCCTAGTTTGTGGTAGCTCTGTTGCCAACCAGCTATGTGGCCTAGGGGATATCACCTTCCTGGTCCTTTCTCCTTATTTAAATAAAGAGACTGGCTTCATTTTGTTAAGGTCCTTTCCAGCCCTGACTTTCTACATTTTATACCCATTCCATAGTGTTGTGTGCTTCAGACCCAGGGGACGACAGTTGGAGACACAAGCCGTGCCTGCTGCTACTCAATCTGAGTAGATTTCAGGCAGGAATATAATTCTGGTGTGAGCAGATCTTCATATTCTTAAAAACAAACAAACAAAAAAAAAAAACCCAGATATCTGGATTTTATGTGAAATTTCAAAGTTTTCAATATTGGCCACAAAGTCAAAAAGTTTGAAAACATTATTTAATCCAAACAAAATACAACAGCAGGCTGGGTTTGGCCTATGGGCTGCCAGTTATGCTTTAAAGGACTTTTTATTCTACCCTTACCATTTTCAATTACTACTATTCTGGTTAGTTGTGCACATTATTTTTCTGCTGCTCCCACAAAGGATAGATCTAGCCCAGGCTAGTAGGATCATAATATGTGTAGGTTTAGTATTCTGGGATGTCATTATAGTTACAACATAAGGAAAGACAATGTGAGTGAAAGCTGCTCAGTCATGTCTGACTCTTTGTGACCCTGTCGACTGTAGCCCGCCAGGCTCCTCTGTCCATGGGATTCTCCAGGCAAGAATACTGGAGTGAATAGCCATTCCTTTCTGTGGGGGATCTTCCTGACCCAGGGATTGAATCCTAGTCTTCTGTATTGCAGGCAGATTCTTTACCGTCTGAGCTATAGTGGAAGCCTTTATTCTTGGTTAAATTTCATTTCATATTTCCAAGGTATGTTGTGGCTAGTTATTTCATATAGGCCCCAATCAGGATTGCCATATTATTTGGGGAAAGGAAAGAGAAGTCTACAAAAGGGCCTCAGAAGTACTGCAGTCAGAAATTCAGCAGAAACATTGGGGTCTATTTCCCATTTTTTATCAAACAGAGAAGATATAAAGTAGACTCAGTGAAGGAAGAATGGTATTTCATATCTAACCCAGTTATACTCCTTCTACAAGTTTTATGGCTGGTGAGGTCATCTAAACTTAATTAAAATTTAATTGAATCAGAATGGTGTGGCAGACTATCACATGGACATAGGAGTCATACTTGGGTGTGAATCTAATTTCAGACACTAGCTGCATGACCTTAAAGTTATTAATCTTGTCTGTGCCTCAGATACCTTTTCTGTAAAGAAGAATTATAATACTTACCTCTGATGCTTCTTATGAGGAATAGAACTAACACATATATTGATACAGAGTGTATGGTAAATAATAGTCAAACTTTAAATTTAGCATAGTTCTTTTTGGAGCCTCTCCTGTGGGAAAGTTTCTGTTTGTGCCTTTTACAGGAAACAAACCCGAACAAAGCATTGTACCTGCTTTCAAAGACTGAACACTCTAATTGGGGAAATGAGATATAATCATACATGGTTTTCATTCATGGTAGATGCTAGTGTATATTAATAAATGAACAAGAGTGCATGTAAGACCACATACCTCCATTGTTAACACTTTCATTATACACCTTATTGAGAATTCCTTGTGTCTTGATTATTTCAGTAGGAAGACTTAGATCAAGAAGAGATGCTAGGAAAGCCCCTCCAGGAGAATTAAACAGCATGAGAAAAAGCATATTTTCCAGAAATCATAGGACATACAATTGATGGAAAATACAATGAAAATAGATTTTGGAAAGATGGTTATATTAGCAGAAGCAACACCCCCCATCATCAAATACCAATGGAAAAATGTGGGAAAATAAGAATTAGTAAGAGTCACCTTTTAAAAATGTTAAGAAATAAATTTCAAAAAGAGTATATTACATAAACTATAGAAGAGAGACCTAAAACTTCTCCTATAGAGGGCAAGTGCTCTCTGCCTGGGAAAGTAAAGATTAGAGAAGACTCTGGTAGACTGCACTGATGGGACTCTAGTTGAGAGGAACGGCAGGCCTGGGGTAAGAAGTCATAAGGAACACATTGGAAGATCAAAAGTTTTTGCCCTAGAGAAATGGGGGAAGTACCTTTGACTATTCTTGTTCTAGTAGAGGCCAAGTGTGGCTGAATTTTTTTCTGCACCTGTGCTGAGCTATGTGCTGGGTTCAGTCACATATGACTCTTTGCGACCCTTTGGAATGTAGCTCTCTGTCCAAGGAACCAGGCTCCTTTGTCCATGGGATTTCCCAGGCAAGAATACGGGAGTGGGTTGCCATTTCCTCCTCCAGGGAACTTGCCCATCCAGGGATCCACACTCCTGTGTCTCCTGCATTTCAGGCAGATTTTTTTTACCAACTAAAGCCCGCCACTGAGCCATTGACATGTAAATACAGAATATCATCAAACACAGGGTTGCAAAGAGTCAACATGACTGAGCAACTAAACAATAACAAATTCAAAAGGATAAGACCACTTTTTCTTGGGTGGAAGAAGAAAAATTTAGAAGCATTCTCATTCTTAATGTGATTCAAGAAGTCACAGTTTTGAAAATTGAGCAAGTCATTGTGAAAGGATATATTCTAAAGTCATAAAAATTTTCATGGGAATTTTTTTTAAATGCTTAATTACAAAGAGGTGATGAAAAGTTGATTGAGTACTTTGAAAACTGAAAAACAATGTTTGGAACATTGAAAATATCTCCAAGAATCTATGGTATAAAAATTAGAATTCTTGAGGGGGAAAAAGAGAAAAATTGGACACAGATACAGGAAAATCTCTACACAGAGTAGACTGAAAACCAGTAATGGAAAAACAGAAAGATGACATAAAGAAGCAAAAGAAGAAATTGTTCTGAAATGAAGAAAGATCCAAGTCTTTGAGAGGACTCACCAATTATCAGATAAATTTAATGGAAATATATCAACATTTAGATATACTTTGATGACTTTAAAAAATCAAAGAGAAAAAATAAACTTAAAAGCATAGAAGCAATTTTAAACAATTTGGGTTAAAAAGAACTAACATGGGTCTGGCATCATACATCTTCTCCAAAATATTGAAGATAATAAGAATGAAGAATGAACAAAAGGGTTTTGGATTTTAAAGACTGTCACCAAAGGTAATATATCTTAGATTTTCAGGGACTTGGAAATTATGTCATCACTATACCCCCCAAAAAGAGAAATTACTTGAACATACATCCTAGGAAAGATAACTGACAGTTAAAATAGTAAACTCATGAATAAGAAAATTAGAGTTAAAACTAAGATTTGGTTTTGAGCAAGTAAACTCTTTGAGTATCAAAATTTCTTTCTTGGGTGACAAACATTTTGGATATCAAAAATTGCCTTTAAAATAAAAGATTCATAAAAAGGTAAGAGAAATAATAATTTGATCTTAAAATTCAGATTATAGAAGCAAAACCTGTGAAACTGATGGGGAAATAAAAGAATGATAAAGTAAAATAAATGTCTTATGTACTAGGAAAACAGACTCTTTTCATTCCTGATGCTAATAACTAGGAAGTACTAGGTTATAATACATTTTTAAAAGACAAATTAATCTTTTCATCATTGCCAGGAAGAAAACATGACGTAAACCTTCCAAATCACTGCAGCAAAAAAGATAACCTTAGATAAGTGTCATGACACAATAATTAAATAATATAAGCAGTGGAAATGGCAACCTACTCCAGTGTTCTTGCCTGGAGAATCCCATGGATAGAGGAGCCTGGTGGGCTGCAGTCCACAGGGTCACAAAGAGTCGGACGTGACTGAGCGACTACACTTACACTTATATATATTAAATGTCGACCATTGTTAGTTCTATGAAGTATGGAATAAGTTTACTTGTTTACTTATTAATGCTTATCTGTGTTTTGCATACTTTTTACAATAAAGACCAATTAACTACATAGTTAGAATTTCTATTTTTGAGCCAGTGCACCAAATATCGTTTTAGAAATTAATAATTATTTTTAAATATAGAAAAATGCTGCCAGTATTCTATTAAATGAAAAAGAAAAAATATTTTCACTAGTGTAAATAAGGACATATATAGACAGACCAAAATACATTTGAATGGTGAAATTGGGATTCAAATTCATATCATTTTCCATATTTTTTGCATTGATTTTCTGTAATTGCCTGAACAACAGCAACAGCGACAACACATGCTGTCAAGAGCTTAACTGGAGCCAAGGTGTGTTTGGAGGACTTGAATGTAAGTTAAGGGGTTTGAAAAAGTTCTTGGCCAATGGAGAGACATTGAAGCTTTTTAAGAAGAGAACTGATGTGAACACATTTGTACTTTAAGAATATTAGGACAGAAGTATTGTTATTGTTTAGATTGGATTCTAGCGGAAAGTTGACCGGAGTTTATTGTAATGGTCTAGACAGGAAATAATAAGGTCCAGAACTGTATCTCTGCAGCAGGGATAGGAAAGAAAATAGACATTTGATCTAATAGAGAAGAAAGGTCAACGGGACTTGGTGACAGCATGTAATGTTAAAGAGCTCCGGAAAGAGAGAAACCAAAGGGATAGAGAGTCGAAGTTATTGGGAGAACAATGGTGTTGCTAGCAGGAATAGGACAGGAAGAAGAGAGAGGAAAATATTTAGGAAAAAGGACGCTGAATCTGATTTCAAATATGTTAAATTTCTAGTGTTCAAGAAACATCATGTCTTTGGGGTTTTATGGAGGAACAGCTGCACTTCCCCTAAAATACTCTCTTGAAGTTGTGATGGTCTTATTGGATGATCCTTCCCTTCTTTGACAGCATATGAGCAGAAATTCAGACACCCCCTGCCCCCTATGGCTAATGACCCAAGCAAGTGCCTTCTTCCTTCCCTGCCTTAAGTTTAGTGGCATAATTGTAGATTCAACGTCAAAGACTCCACAGAGGTCAAAGTATGCCTTTGAAATGAAGTCACTCAGTCGTGTCCAACTCTTAGTGACCCAAGGACTGCAGCCTACCAGGCTCCTCCGTCCATGGGATTTTCCAGGCAAGAGTACTGGAGTGGGGTGCCATTGCCTTCTCTGAATGCCTAGGTGATTCCTAATATTCTTGGCCAGCCAACATTGCTCTTGGACCATGGCAATCAAGGTCTTTGACCTTGGCTGAGCACTTTATGGTCAACCTCTCCAATAGGGTGTGATCCCCACACTAGACCTCTCCTCACTTCAGGTTCTGGGAACCTGAGATGCTGAAGGTGGTTCTTCTCAGAGCTGGATCAGTCCTCTTCCCCAATCTGTTCTCCCAAGAGTGAATTGCATGGTTGTTCTTTTTCTCTTGACCCCAGGGTAGCCGAAGACTCACTCTTGTGGAGGAGGAGTATGAATTGAAGTGGGAGTCCACTCCACGTGGCTAAGGCTCTTTGTGGTGAAAGATGGAAGCAGATGTGGAAGAGAAGGTGAGTGGACCATGGTATGGGGCCTTCATTTGTACTCTTGGTGTGAATCACACAGTCTAGCTGGCAGGGGGCAAGCACAGGACAGCCGAAAGACATTTAAAATCTAGGAATATATTATTTTGGTTACTGATGCTAATATGCTGAGTGTACTGGCTGGTAAGGGGAAAATTAGGCACAGTTTTTTTAAATAAGACTTTTTTTTTTTCCTAAACCACAATTAGTGGCCCCCTTGAAGAATTTTCTTTCCTTTTGTGACTCACAGAAGGCTGAAATCACTATTTCCTATTGAGGGGAAACACACACAAAAGGGAGGAGATGTATCACGCTTTGGTCTACCCTGGTTTTAGGCTTTACTGGCCTGGTTCCTAAATAAAGAAAATCATTTCCCACATATTCCTCGTTATTGCATGCCTCCTTCCACACCCTTAGCACCATTCACAAGCCCCAAACTGCTCCTGAAGGGTAGATCAGTTCAGTTCAGTTCAGTTCAGTCACTCAGTCGTGTCCGACTCTTTGCGACCCCATGAATCGCAGCACACCAGGCCTCCCTGTCCATCACCAACTCCCAGAGTCTACTCAGACTCATGCCCATTGAGTCGGTGATGCCATCCAGCCATCTCATCCTCTGTCATCTCCTTCTCCTCCTGCCCCCAGTCCCTCCCAGCATCAGGATCTTTTCCAATGAGTCAACTCTTCACATGAGGTGGCCAAAGTATCGGAGTTTCAGCTTCAGCATCAGTCCTTCCAATGAACACCCAGGACTGATCTCTTTAGCCACTTAAATGATTTGCGTCTCTGCCTCCATCTCCCTTTTAGAAACTGAGCCTCTACACTGAGACCTACTGCCTTCTTTTATCATGCAGCCCTGAAGGTAATGGCCATACCTGATTGGATCAAAGGAAAGACACCCGAGCCAACACTCTTACATGTTAGAAAGTAATGATGGCAGATGGCCTAAGATGTTATGTTGGACCATATGGAACCAAGGGAGGCCAATCAAGATAGAGAGGAAACAGAGAGAGGCCAAAAGGCAGATTTCAGTGCTGCCTAAGAGAAGTGAGTTGTCCCACCCCTGGACTTCTCAGTTCTAGATATGCTTGTGTAGCCCTAATCTTCTTTCTCGTCTCTCAGCTGCCTGTAAAACTTCTTGTATATAAGCTTCTATATAAATTAAAGAAAAGTGAAAAGAAAGTGAAGTCGCTCAGTCATCTCTGACTCTGCACCCCATGAACTGTAGCCTACCAAGCTCCTCTGTCCATGGAAATTTTCCAGGCAAGAGTACTGGAGTAGGTTGCTATTTCCTTCTCCAGGGGATCTTCCCGACCCAGGGATCGAACCCGGGTCTCCTACATTGCAGGCAGACACTTTACCATCTGAGCCACCAGGGAAGCCCCCATATATAAGTTAGTTATGTGTCTATTCCTTGTAACAGATAATCACAAAGACAAGTACCTCAACTACACTTGGAAGAATTTAGTCCCTTATTCTTAAGATTCAATGGTCAGGGACTTCCCTGGTGGTCTAGTGGTTAAGAATCTGCCCACCAATGTAGGGGACATGATTTGATCCCTGGGTCTGGGAAGATCCCTCATGCCACAGAACAACTAAACCCATATGCCACAACTACTGAGCCCATTCACCTAGAGGCTGCAACAAGAGAAGCCACAGCAAAGAGAAGCCCTTGAACTGCAACTAGAGAGTAGCCTATACTCGCCACAACTAGGGAAAGCCTGTGTGTAGCGATGAAGACCCAGTACAGTCAAAAATAAATAATAAATTTTAAAAAAGAAAGACTTAAAAAATGATTCAATGGTTGACGCTACTGAGCTTGGTCATGTTGACCATTTATCTCTTATATAAGGATGCTGGGCATGAGAGGTTAAACAGCTTGTCAGTTTCACTCAGAAAATTCAGAAGACTTAAAAGAAGTATCTGGGTTTGGTTTTCTTTCTTTAGCTATCCTCATACTAAGTTCTGTTCTACAGCTTGGTACTACTTCATAAATATTGTTAATCAAAATATGGTCAACTTATCAAAAATAGCTATACCTTGGTATAATGTGCAAATCCAGTTTTTCCTGCTTAACTAATGTTTTCTATCCTTTCCTTTATAATTAGTCCCTTTTCTTAGTTTATGCTAGATGCTATACTGAATTGTGAGCAAAGTTTCTGTATACATTTCTTTTGCCTTTCTGATCGAATGTTCCAGACTTTGCTATAAACTGCTCCCTGGGAAAGCAAGATAAGTTTAGCTTCATATTCAACTTAATCATTTGGCAAAGCTATTATACCATTGGACATCAAACAGTATTCCAGAGCTCACTCACTGACCTCTGGGCTCAAAACTCAGTTTATCCTCACTGTGGACAGTCACAGGTAGTGAGAGGCATGAAACCAACCCCTGTATCCATTGCCTCCTCTTCCATGACTAATTTCTAGGGACACCTGGACTGTATTGCCTGGATTGCCCAAAAGAGATTCTCTACATATTAGCCATGGATTATATGCGATGTACTGTGGAATTGCACTTGGTGAAGAATATGGTCAACAGGCGCTCTCCAACCTGCTACCTAGATAATTTTGGCTCACATTCCAAAACGTTGCATTATGTTTGAACCCTCATAGCAAGTAAGTAGGTAAAAGGAAAAAGGAAGTGATAGCTTCAAACTTTATAAGCCATTTTATTTTACAAAATACTTTTCCCACATAAGGTTACTTATTCTCAGAAAGCTCTAGGAAGTAGACACTATTTTTTATATTTATATATAAATATATATACACATACACATATATATATATATATGTTACTAATGAGCATGCAACTCTCGGAAAAGTTCATTTCTTTGCTAAGTGGCAGACGTAGAACCTAAGCTCTAAATTTGCATTTTTTTGGCCCACATCCTCTAGCTTTCATTTCTTCACTCAGCAAACATTTCCTGAGGACCCATATGGGTTGTGCACTGTGCTGAACGCTGAGCACAGAGTCGGGAACTTCTCTGTTTGTCTGAGAGGTTAGAAAACACTTTGCAATAGGAGTGCCGTCCAAACCGAGAAGGGAAGCGGCGGTAGATGTTATTCAGGCAAAGTGGGAGGGCTGGGAGCATTCCAGGGACCAGATTTTTATCTCTAAACTATCCCTATGGACCTTCGAAGTAGAAATTAAGCAGGGAAGCTGAGAACTAAATTTCCACAGTTGTGTAATCTCATGTTTAAACATGAAGAGCGATGCATCCGTTAGATTTCCTCTTTCCTTTCCATGTCTTGTCACTAACTTCTCAAGACCAAAACAAGTTTGACGCTCATCAAAATGGCCTTTCATTTGTTTTCACTACCTCAGTGATAATCGTTTGACAATCTGGTTTGCTTTCATTATTTCAATGATAATTAAATATAGAATTTTGACCATGACTCTTTCACAAAAAATGAGGCTGCCTCCTTGTTTGAGGCCACCCTTAATAACAGCTGGCCTGCTTTCTCAAAAGCCAAGTGATATAGTTGGGCTTCCCTGGTGGCTCAGAGGGTAAAGCATCTGCCTGCAATGCGGGAGACCTGGGTTCTATCCCTGGGTCAGGAAGATCCCCTGGAGAAGGAAGTGGCAACCCACTCCAGGACTCTTGCCTGGAAAATCCCATGGATGGAGGAGCCTGATGGGCTACAGTCCATGGAGTTGGAAAGAGTCAGACATGACTGAGCGACTTCACTTGGACTTCCCAGGTGGTGCTAGTGGTAAAGAATCCGCCTGCCAATGTGGGAGACGGGATGCGGGTTCAATCCCTGGGTCATGAAGACCCCGGGAAGGAGGGCACAGCAACCCACTCCAATATTTTTGCCTGAAGACTCCCATGGCCAGAGGAGCCTGGAGGGGTACAGTCCTTGGGGTCGCAAAGAGTCAGACGTGACTGAAGCGACTTGGCACACACACCTAGGTGGCTCACACAGAAGCCACTAGAAAAAGAGGGCGGCTGGCTGCAAGAGCAAGGTCTGTAACTGGGTATTCCATGGCAATTTATGCAGATGGAAAACACTTCCAACCAGCCAAGCAAAGTCCCGACTCCTTTTACTACACGCGGGACATCTCTCTACATGACAAGGATTAACAAAGCCAGTGGCAGGGCCAAGCTAACAGCCTGGCTTGGGTGTGTTGGAAAGCCGACTAGGTCAGCCCTCAGATTGGCAGTTGTCAGAAAGGAGGAAAAGATAGAGGAATCCTTGCTAACTCATGAAGTCTTTGGCGCATAGCTCCATTGTCCTCCTAATGAATTCCATATTCCACTGGCTTCGAGGAGAGTCAACACCCAAGCAACATAAAAAACACTGCATTTGGAAGCAGGAGAGTATTTGCAGGGGTGAGGTAACAAAATAGTTTACAACAGAACCCTGAAAACAGCACTAGAAAGAGAGCAGTGCAGAAGCAGGGCCCCAAACTGTCATGGGTTGGGTTACATACGATATACAGGGACATAAACCCAGGACACTTCTGTAGGCAGTCAGGGACATGGTTACAACTCCATGTCCAACCATCACTGAAACAGCTATTTCTAAGTGAACTCACTGTAAGTAGCTAGGTTGGCAGTTCATGAGGGGCTGTTTGAAGAGCAAATAGCTGAGTGGCTCAGAAGCCTTGATTTCAGAATGAATGGATAAATTTATAAATGAATAAGGTACTCCTCTTACAGAATTGTTATTAATAAAATCAAATAAGACTCAGTCCTTCCTTTGAAGGAGTTTGCAGCTTAGAAGGGAAGACATTTAAATTAAGGTGCATTGTAATGATTTATAGTGCTCTGAGAGATTTGCATGGAGTGCTGAGACAGTACGGAGGGGGATATCACTGCCTGGGAGAATTATGGAAAGCTTCCTGGTGGAGGTGACATTTGATCTGGATCTTGATGAATTAATATGGGTTTTTCAGGATGAAGAAGATGTGAACACATTCTGGGACAAAGGAATTACCTGTTCCCCCACATCCTTGTCTCTACTACCTCCTGTTAAAATCACACACTATTTGAGAAAGTTCACCTTTGTGAATTTATCATATTAGAAAGAAAAGCCCTGAGGATGGAGAACAGTGTGGTCCAAAAAAAATAAAATGTGAGCCACAAATGAAAGCCACAAATGTAATCTCAAAATTTATAATAACCACATTACAAAAAACAAAAGAGTAAAGGAAAACAGTTTAATTTTAATATATTTAATTTTAAGAACATATTTTATTTAAGCTAATATACCCAAATATTTTCATTTCAACATGTAATCAATGCAAAAACTTTTGAGTGATATTTTTCTGCATTTTTGAAATCTGTTTTGTGTTTTATGCTTTATGGCGTATTTCAGCTTAGGCTAACTACATTTTGAATGCCCCACAGACACTTGTGGCTTGTGGCTACCGTACTGGACAGCTTAGAAGACCAGCTTGTGAATTCTGCAGAATGGGATGCCCCCAGAGAGGTCAAACTTAGAATGGGTCACAGAAATGGCCAGGGAAATATAGAGGCTGAGGGTGCTTAGCCGGGGCTGGGAAGACCAGCTTTGCTTGCTTTCTGATTTCATCCAAAACTGGTCAGCAGGGTCAGTGCTGCTGTCTGCTGCTCCACCCGCATAAAGTATGTCCAAGTCAAGTTTTCCTGGGAAAACTCTCATTTTGCCTTCCCTTTTTAATATTATTTTAAAAGCCCACAGGCTATTCTTCTCAGTACCTAGTAATGTCTTTTGCAGCTCTCTTAAGAAGCAGCGCCCTGAAATGTCTCCCACATGTTAGCCCCAATGGACTCTGTCTCCGTTCCGTAGAAACCTTGCCCAGAAATGACCTCACGATCGTCTCATCACGGCCAGAGGCAGAATCGTCCTGTCTGGGGCACCAGGAGCAGAGGTCAGAGGCAAGCTCAGTGTCCTTGAAATAGTGTACTACCATTGCTACCCAGAGACCAGTCGTAAACAGTGCTCACAACTAAATCAGGCCTGACCAAGGCATAAGAGAACAGGTCCATGAAGCTCCTGGATTCCATTGTCTAGAATGGCTACAGGAGCCTGTCACTGTAGACCTTCCTCTTCCATCCTGGCTTCCTGCTCCCAACTGACCCCAGGCTAACAGCCAAGCTTCTGACTCTCCTACTTTGCCAATACTTAAAATGAAACAATAGGTAGGATGCTACCGCCCTTGACCTGGTCATTGTCTTTAAGGATTGTTTCCAAATATACTTTTACCTCTAGAAGGTCAGGGGAAGCTACCCTGGATATGGCTGTAGCTGCAGGATCTTTAATAGAGACAATAGGGACCTCGAGAAATTAATCAGTAGAGGAGATACCATTTGATAAGAGTCCCGTGCGAGTCCTCACTGCTTGTGAGAGTTGGCTCTGTTGTGTGTGTATGCCAAAGGGCTATTTGGAAGAAATAAGCCGTTTCTATTCATCTTTTTTGGTACGAGGTAACTCAAGATCTCTTGAGTTAAACTTGCAGGAAGTGGTTAAAAGAAAAGGGCTTGCCAGGTGCCTCACTGAAGAAAGAATCCGCCTGCCAGTTCAGGAGACAAAGGTTTGCTCCTTGAGTTGGAAAGATCCCCTGGAAAAGGCAATGTCATCCCACTCCAGTATTCTAGCCTGAGAAGTCCCATGGACCGAGGAGCCTGCTGGGCTATGGTCCATGGGGTCTCAAGAGAGTCAGACACAACTTAGCGACTAACCAACAACTCTAGGAAGAGGCCATACCTCTTTGGATGGAAAGCCAAGCCAGTTTAGAATGGAAGTAGTGAGTAGTTTTTGTTTGAATTGTATCAGCAGCAGCAGCAGCATTTATTACTATTGTTTTGTTGTTTTTTCCAGTTTTGATCCTTTCTTGAGTCATATATTTTAATGACGTAATTGTGCTTACATTCTCTCTACTAAAAGGCTTTTAGGCAGCCTAGTCTACCAGAAGACAATGTGTGTGCCTGTGTGTGCATATGTGCAAATTCAGCCTTTGAGTACAGGTAAATAGATAAGACAAATCATTACTTAAATCACCGTAGCCTGGGTCATTACCCCCAATGCCGTCTGCTGGCATTTTCTCAAACCTTCTTCTATTAAAGAACCATTAAATAACTTCTTGTAGGAAGCTTACACATCAGCCGATAGGACAGATAAATAGGATAACAAGTAGCTGTTTGCATTGTTTCTGTTACCATCCAGTGTCACTCAGTCTATTTATTAATTAAAGATACCCTAAATCTGATCCTATCAATGGAAGAGGGTTGGGGGGGAGATAGGACTTCAGTACTAGAATAAGAGACTGAATTCCACATGGTTCTTTTAAACAGTGCAAGTGATAGCATAATTTTAAATATGTACCTCCCTCTGGTGGAAAATAATTTGTGTGTTAATACTTTGAGAAACTAAACAGAAATGGAGAGGATTTTGCATTTATACTTTCTGATGATATATTATGTTCAGAGAATCTCACTTGAAACCCACCTGAACACATTGTTACCCCAGAGTAAGGGGCCTGCATAGTTTTGGTATGTATCAATGTATATTATGTATATAGAGCTTGATCTTCTGCTGTCTAAATCTTCCTCAGCATTTGATACCAATTCTGTTTTGATCCTTACTGCCTGTGTGAGTTGCCTGTGTTGCATATAGATGCCTTCAGGATAGTTGGTGCTGATCCAGCCAAGGGCCAACCTAAGGGCTTTGTTCTTTATTGCTGGAGCCAGACAGGGGTTCTCATTTAAGGCAAAGATGCTAAGACCAGAAGAGTTGCCTCAGAATATTGCCAGGTATCAAATTTCAAATGAGAATGAAAATGCACACTAAACCTGGAGGCCAAAGTTGAGAGTGTAGTGTCAAGAATTTGGAAGTAGGAAGATGAATCACTCAATCCTTGTTTATCATAACTCCATAGTTCTTCATATAACACCATGCTTCCTCCCCTTCCATTAAAACTAGATGTTAGACTTCGGTCATGTTATTGAACCTCATGTTTCATAGGTAAAAACACAACCTCACAAGATGGCTATACTTGTAAATAAGTTCTGAAAACATCATGCATGCACAAGTCATTATCATCAGATAACTAGCTATTCTCCAGGAATACTCAGAACTGTACTCAAAGAAAAATCTCTGTGTCTTTACATGGTTCACATGGTGCATAACCACCTGGGTAGGTAAAAATCTATACTGGTGGGCTCTTTCATTTTCATTTCTGAATTTTGATAGAATATTTTCCATGGAATCAAATTGTTAATTGATTGAATTGACTGGTTGTTAATTAAATCAAAGCAGCTGAACCAACTTTGCATAGACACATCAGAAACATTCCTTTCTGATGATCCTGGTTCTTCCAGGGGTTTAGGGCCTGCAGTAAGGAAAATCTTTTAACAATCAAGTTTGCTTTGGCTCTTTGTGAGTGAGCAATGGATGTGTCATGAAGTTCACCAAGGAGGTAGCAATGATTCTACACATTGGGCAACCTCTGAGATTTACTCTCTTCTGTGGCTCCTCTAAAGAGCACATATAAAACTTCACAGAACAATGTTCAGTGTTTAAAATGCAGTTGATATATTTCCTCTACTGTTGGCTGAAGGCTAAATTTTCCTTCCCATTAAAAATTAGTATAATTACTTGGATATTTCACAGATATTGAGAATTGGGTAAATGGTCACGTCTCTGTTTTTGCTTTAATTTCCAGGAAGTTCTGAGAAAAACACACACACATAAACATATTCCAAAATATGATATATATTTATATTAAATGATATATATATATATATGCATATATCTTTTTATATATATGATTGCATGCTTATATATTGTGTTCAATCCCTCCCTTTCTTTAAATGCTTGTTTTTATTTGTGGTTTTTCCTAATTTTAGTTTAAAAAATATTATGACATTAACTTTCTGAAAACTGACTCAAGTCCTATGTGGTACATGGACATTTAAACAAATAAACAACTAATACATGTTTACAGTAGTGTTAAACTATATATATATATAAGACCCTAGTACTTCTACACAAAAAATAAGTTAGTCAGTCATGTAGTACCTCATTTTGTCTGCTGGCTTTCAGAAACATCAAAATAAAAATAGTTTTTCTCCCTTTTCTGTCTGTTAACAGAATCCTTCTTGTCCTTCATGACCCAGCTCAAGTTCTGCTTTCTCCATGAAGTCTTCTTGGCTGTTCTAACCAGATGACTCTCGTCTTGGAATTTCCATCGCACTTTGAGCTCGCAGGGCACAGTTTAACATTCAGTGCGCGTCCTTGTATTTTTCCTTCATTGTTTCTGCTCCAGCCACACTGGGTCTGCTTATTATCCCTTGACCCTGCCTGACGCTCTCCCAGCCATGACTTTGCTCTAGAATGACCTCTCCTGACCTTTCCACATCCAATTCTACATACTCACCAGCCGCCAGGTCAAATAACCTTGCCCCAGAAGCCTGCACAGTCTTAGTCTGTATTTTTGATTGCAAGTGATAAAATAGCAAATCAAATGAGTTTAAGCAAAGATAGAAATCTGTTTGACAGGAGTTTACTACCTATAGGAGAAACAGTCTGTGGTTCACCAAGCCATGGCTCCTCTCACACCGGCACTCAGCTGCACCTATTTCCCATCCTCTCTCCAGGTGGGCATGACCGTGTGACTGGGCTTTACCAGTGCAATATAGGTCTGGCTCATGAATCCATCTCCTGTAATACTTCATTTTCTTTCCCCCTTTACCCACGAGAGAAGGCTCCAAGGACCAAACAGAAGTGATGCACGAGATGGAAGACACCTGAGTCTCCTTGAATCACCACTCAACAAAAGCCACCCAATGAAGCTACATAACCTTTAAGGACTACGTTAGTGAGATTAAAAATATATATATTTTGTGTAAAGCCATTAAAATTTTGGAATGGTATTAACATTGAATACACTGGGGTAAGGAGAGTGAGAGAAATCATGTACCATGATTTTTACCTGTAGGAGAGAGATTTTTTGCAATTTAGAGAGAAGTAGGAAAGAGCATGGAAAAGAGGCACTGCTCAAAGTGCCTCTTATCCAAAGAGACATTGGATAAAGACCCAAAGGAGTCATGTTCAGGCTTGGCTTATTATCTGTTGGGCTCTGAATTAAGGAAGGTTGTCAACCTCTTTGAAGGGAAAGGGAGGTAACTCTCTATTAAGGCAGACTCAACTCTGCCTTGAGCCCACTGAAAAATGCAGACTGTTACAGTGACTTTTAGATATCCAAACCAAAGGGTGTGGATTTTACTCTTATAAATTATTAATTTTTTTTTTACTTATTTCTGCTTTGGCTGCTACTGAGAATATTAAGTGCCTTGTGAACTTTCTAACTCTCCTTTTAACTCTCCAGACTTATTTCAATAAGCGCCTCATATGTTTTCTCATTGATGGCTTATTGACTTGCCACTTCCTCTTCTCTTCATGCTCACGTTTCATTTGGAGATACAAATTCAGATTAGAAATTCCTTTAAATTACTGAAAGAAGACACACTATTGTTTTAGAGGAAGCCTAAATTAGAAATGCCTTTCTTTTCTGGGTTAGATCATGCTTGCATCTTTGGATTTTACTGAGATGGGAATTTTAAAATGTTAGTAATCATACATTGATGAACAAGGTTTAAATATTCCTTACTCTCTATCAAACACTTCAATATATCAAGGAATACTGGATATTCAAGGAAACAATATCAAGGATAAAATATCAAGGAATAGTGTCTGCCAGATCTAATTCCTTGAATCTTTTTATCACTTCCACTGTATAATCCTAAGGGATTTGGTTTAGGTCATACCTGAATGGCCTAGTGGTTTTCCCTGCTTTCTTCAATTTAAACCTGAATTTTGCAATATAAATCTGATAATCTGAGCCACAGTCAACTCCTGGTCTTACTTTTGCTGACTGTATAGAACTTCTCCATCTTTAGCTGCAAAGAACATAGTCAACCTGGTTTTGATATTGACCATCTGGTGACGTTCTTGTGTAAGTTCATTTCTTGGGTTGTGGAAAAGTGTGTTTTTGGAACCAGTGTGTTCTCTATACAAAACTCTGTTGGCCTTTGGCCTACTCCGTTATGTACTTGGAGGCCAAACTTGCCTGTTTTTCCAGGTATCTCTTGACTTCCTACTTTTGCGTTTAATTCCCTGTGATGAAAAGAACTTTTTTTTTTTTTGGTGTTACTTCTTGAAGGTGTTCATAGACCTACAACACCTCCAAGAACTAGCACCAAAAAGTGAAGTTGAATTGGTCAACTTCAGCTTCTTCAGCCTCAGTGGTCAGGATATAGACTTGGAGTACTGTGAAGTCAAATGGTTTGCCTCAGAAATAAACCAAGATCATTCTCTTGTTTTTGAGGTTGCTCCCAAGTACTGCATTTCAGACTCTTTTGCTGACTATGAGGACTACTCCATTTCTTCTAAGGGATTCCTGCCCACAGTAGTAGATATAATATAATGGTCGTCTGAATTAAATTCACTGATTCCCGTCCATTTAGTTCACTGGTACCTAAGATGTTGATGTTCACTCTTGCCATCTCCTGCTTGATCACATCCAATTTACCTTGATTCATGGACCTAACATTCCATATTCCTTTGCAATATTGTTCTTTACAGCATCAGACTTTACTTTCACTACCAGACACATCCACAATTGAGCATCGTTTCTGCGTTGGCCCAGATGCTTCATTCTTTCTGGGACTATCAGTAATTGCTGTCTACTCTTCCCCAGTAGCATATTGGGCGCCTTCTGACCCAGGGGGTTCATCTTCTGGTGTCATATCTTCCTGCCTTTTCATGATGGTTGTGAGGTTCTTGAGTCAAGAATACTGGAGTGGTTGCCATTTCCTCCTCCAGGGGACCTCATTTTGTCAGAACTCTTCACTATGATTTGTCCATCTTGGGTGGCCCTGCATGGCATGGCTCATAGCTTCATTGAGTTACACAAGCCCCTTCACCATGAGAAGGCTGTGATCTATGAAGAAGTGTTCAAGAGATATGGATTAGTGATTGTGCAGCTTCTTTATTTGTATTCTATGAGTGAATAAATAAGTGATACAGTGATATGATAATGAAATCCAAGCTTCTTGTGAGATAAAGAACTTGCAAATAAGTAAAAAGTGAAGGCTAAAGAGAACCCTGTGCTATTGAACTGTATTCAGAGTTATAAACTCAGTCATATTTAAGTGTAAACTCTTGATTTTGAATGTACATGGACATAGAAAAAGGTATATCTGTATGTATGGTTTGGAATACTTTTATAATTTCTAGCTCTGCCATTGAGAAAGCCTAGAAATAATGACACCCTTGTAGCAAAAAAATACCTAGCCCCCCCTCCAGATCTTGGTTTCTAACACCACTCACCAACTGGAGGATCCCTATTCCTCAGGGAAATATGATTCAGGGCTGGGATCAGGAAAGTACATGATGAGCCTGAAACATTTTATGATGCCAGAAAGTAGGATGTGCTCAAAAGCAGATGGGATCATCTCAAGGAATCAACTTGAAAGAATTCCAAACATATTTGAGACAATTTGTGTAATAAAAAAATAATGATGCCAATGGCTTAAAATATGTAGAATAAAATAAACATCCATCAGTCCATACAAACATAAACAAATAAGTGATGGAGAAGGGACAGTTCTTTAAATTGAATTCTAAGTTAATAAATGAGGAAGTCATAGAGAAAATAAATGTGTGAAAAACTGTCAAGCAGGATGAACCTAAGGCGACATGGTAACTAAATGTAGTCTGGCATTCTGGATGGGATTTTAGAATAAAAAAGATGGTACATAGAACTGAGAAAATATGAAAAAGCTATGGACTTTAGTTGATAATAATGGATCAATATTGGTACAAAAAGTATATTTTTGTAAACTGTTAGTAACAGGGAAACTAGCTATGGGGTATATGTGTATTCTAAAACTGTTCAGAAAGAATTTATTTAAAAGATTTTAAAAATCACCATTTGGTTAATACCATAATTACTGCAGTCAAGTATTATCAATAGATGTTAAAGTTAGTAAGCAAAATACAAAGAGAAATAGGGTGCTTGTATAGTTTCGCAGTGTCTCTGTATGAGTGAAAGTGAAAGTCGCTCAGTGATGTCCGACTCTTTGTGACCCCATGGGCTATACAGTCCATGCAATTCTCCAGGCCAGGGATAGAACCCAGATCTCCTGCATTGCAGGCGGATTCTTTATCAGCTGAGCCACAAGGGAAGCCAAAATACTTATTAATTACAAAAAGAAAATAAGTAGCTTTATAATAGGGAAACTTAGCAGATACTACCATTTACAAATGATCAAAAGCAGCACCAGTAATGAAACTTATTGATTGACAGCCTATGGCTCCTCTTACGACACAGTGTCCCTATAGGCAGTGCTTCTTGAGTTTTAGTATTTATACAAATCACCTAGGGATTGTTAAACATGAATATTTTGATTGAGGAGGGATGGGTCCTGAAATCATGAATTTCTAGTAAGATCCTTGTGATCTGACAATGCTCTCAAGCGGACCACACTTTGCAGATGAAGGCCTATAGGAAAAACCCTGTGAGCTTTTCAGCAGTGGGGGAGTTGGGTGGTAGGAGAATATTCTCATTGCTTTTCTAACCATCCTCCAGGTTCTCCTTTACCTTATTTGAGATATCTTTCTCCAGTACATTTTTAGCATCATATATATCCAAAGCTCAAATAAGTGTCATGACTAAGCAGAAAACTTTAAGTGAAGGATTTGCATGTGATGAGTTTTCCTTTCGTGGAACAAACATGTACCCCATCTGTTTTGGAAGAGGTAAGACATCTAAGCAAACTTCACTTAGAAACAATTGTCAATAGGCTCCACCTGTTAATATTATCTGGTGTCTGTGAGTAGAAAACTTTGTTTCACAGGGTACAGAAAAGGCACATTGAGGCACCATTTAAGGAATGATCCTGAATATTCATGAGGACAATGAAAGACCAAGTAGCACATTAACAGCAAGGCTGAAGAGATGTTTTCCAACAGCATGGGGCAGTACCTAATGGAAGACAGGTATGACTGTGATTCATTTATTGGTATTGATTCAAATGGAACTTTGCATCTTCATAGAATTCTGCATGTGGTTGGTATTCAGACTTCTCAGTACCAGCGAGGTTGCTGCTGGCCTGGCCAGCATTCCTAACCTTTCCATTTCAGAGACAGCGGCTGCCTAATGATAGAGAACCAAAGGGCCCTCTTGAGCAGGATGATTTGAAAGAGCGCTTGAACCATTTTGTTGTTGGCCTTAGTTGCTGGACTGGAAAGATCCTCAATTGTAAGGAAACATGAATAGCTTTGTTCCCTGGTGTGACTGCATTTTATGTTTCAGAGTCATATACAAATTCATGAGCGCTAAGCTAATCTCATCTAAGAAAATGAAATTGGGGTGGGAGAGTGTCTGGGTGTCAAGATCTTGGTCAGCCCCTGAAGAAGCTCCCTCTCAGGGGCTGGCACCAAGTAGAAAGCGGCTGGAAATAGTTTTGTTGCTGTTGTTCCAGGGCATTTTTTTTTCTGGCCAAATGTAACACTCTCTACTTCCAATCCTTTTACTCCCAGCAAGCTTTCCTACCATGTTCTTTCATGTTTAAAGCAATGATGCTTTGGAAAATCTGCTCGGCTTTCAGTTCAGCCCTGTCCCCTCCCCACCCACCTCTAATGTTGCCTCTCCAATTAACTTATCTGACTTTATGTCTTGCAATCCACAAACAGTATTTCACCTCTCACATCATATATCAGAATCTCTTAAGGCAGGCAATGCCTTCAAATTTCTAAGAGATGGTCATATCTAACCAAGGATTCTATTCTAAGTCAAACTTCTAATCATTCCTGTCACCCCAAAGTAAGTATTCTAAGGAATTTCTTGGAAAACTGCTGAAGATACAATGCACCGAGGTAAAGAACAAACCCAAAACGCAAATAGTCGAGATCCTGGAAACATGAAAACCAACACAGGAGAGAGCTAAAAGGAAGAGTCAGCATAATAATCAGGGAAATTCCCCCGGATGGCAACTGTGACACTGTCAAGAATGACAGTCCTGATGGGAACAAGAGGGTTGAGAAGCCAAGGAGAAATTCAGTTGAACTATATTAGGATTTTGGAGAGGGGCAAAATATATGTGAGGAAAGGCAAGATATGTAAAAAAATCAATGCTTACCTTCCACTTAAGAACATAGGGAAGTTAGGAAAGAGCCCCGTGTACATGCTTTGTAAATAAGAAGAAAAGAATAGTTAAGGAGTTGCCAAGGTTTGCCTCTGAAGTTGATACCTGGAAATGAGCACAAAGAGATGACTGTTTTTGTGGAAAGGCTTGGAAAACATATTTTTCATATATATATATGTACACATACATATATGAAAATATCAAATGTTGATCTTTTTTCAGGTAAGTGGATGGAGTTATATATGCATATACATATATATATATACACACATACATATATACATATACATATAGATATATACATACACACCCACACACACATATATGATAATGTCAGATGTTGATTGTTTTTCACAGAAGTGGATGGAATGATTTATTTCAGGTGATTAGTAATTCTGACAATGGTCTTAAGAGTAACATGGCTGAAGTAATTCAATTCAAAAACCACTTACTTAAGCATGTGCTGTGTGCCAAATGCTTTGGTGACAAGGACAAATAACATTTCTACCCTTAAGGGCATCACAATCTAGGCCAAATAAGACAGGCACACAAATATTATGATGCAGAATATGATAAGAAATATTGCAAATAATGCTCTGGGGATTGTGGAGGAAGGAGCAATGACGTCAGAGGGGCCGGATTACTGAAGGATGCAAGCAGAGTTCAGTGTGAATGGCGTTGCCCAATGCACTGGGTGGACTAGTTTGTTTTCTAGTTCTTGTTCCTTTTCTTCTGTTTGAACAGAAACCAAATGATAAGGAACCTCTTTCTTAATTCTAAATATTTGTTCGGTTAGGAGAAATTTGGGCCTCTGGAGAGAGGAGAGGGGAAGAATGCTACAGATGAAGGGGTAGCTGGAAGAGAGTTGCAGGCATAGGGCGCAAAGGGTGTGTGGGGAGAATGGCAAGTGTTACATGTGAGTATAACCTGCAGGAAAGAGATGTGGCCTGTGGTCAGTGGGAAGCAGTGAATGCTCAGAGGAAATTGATCTTTTCAACCAAAAGAAATGAATGAGACCCTGAAAGTAAACTGGTCCATAGGGGAGCCTGTGTGAGAGCTGTGATTCTTTGTATTCCCAGTGCCTAGCTGGTGTCTGGCATGAAGTAAGCAGGTCTAGTTAATAGAATGGAATCAGCCACTGGTCTTTGGAGGTAAACGCAAAAGTGCCATTCCCTGAAAGATCATCACTAATGACCCTAGTAACCATAATGCAGATGATTCACATTTTTTGAGTATTTAACCTGTGCCCCATTGAAGTAAACACGTCACTGAAGAAGCATTGGCTTCCCTAGGTGGTATGTATTATTAGTAGGCTCATTTTATACATAAGTAAAAAGCTGAGACTTAGAGAATTAAGTTACTTTTGGATTTTGGAGCAGATGTCATTCTTCTCTTTATTTTAAATCATGTAGGTGTTTAGATCACCCAGTTATAAAATTGCATGATGTTTTTAAAGGGATTATTATATTGCAATGCTGCTTTATTTGATGCTACAAGGAGCTCAAATTGTTGCATTTCATTTACAGTTGGCCAAAAAATTACATAAATATGATTCCAACTTTGATTTAAAACAGTACGTATAACTGGAAGAAAATAAATTTCATCAAATCTAAGATGGCATCAGCAATATGATTCAGCACTTTTTCACACACCATGAGTGCAGGCTAAGTTGTTTCATTTGCACCCATCTCTCTGTGACCCCATGGACTGCAGCCCACCAGGCTTCTCTGTCCATGGGATTTCCCAGACAGGAACTGAAGTGGGTTGCCTTGCCCTCCTCCAGGGGATCTTCCTGACCCAGGGATGGAAACCACATCTCTTATGTCTCCTGCATTGGCAGGTGTGTTCTTTACCACTAGCACCACCTGGGAAGCTTACATACTTGTAACATACAAAATAGACTCCTAATTAAATTATAAGATGCCACCAATTGTAAGGCAAAAGCCATTTCAGAAAATTTGCAATGTGAGAAAATATTCACCTTAAAATGAATTAAAGTATAATGGTTATAAGGTAGTGAAATTATAGAAGGTTTAAATCCTCTTATTTAGAATATAGGCATCTTTCTAAAATTTCAGCATTACTTTTATCCCCAGAAGAAATTTATTTTTTAAGAATATTGGGAACATTTAGAACATCCTCAAAACCTGGAATATAGAAATATAATATAGATAGTAGACATCAATGTAACTTATGCCATTCATTTTTTAAAATTAATTCAGTAAAAACTTTGTGATTGACATGTGCAAGAATAAATTCCCTAAAACAGACTGTTATCAAACAGTTTAAAAAAGAAAGAGGATTTCCTACAAAATATGCCAGAGTAGACATATTTATTCTACTTCTTACTGCTGCCACATGCCAGAAACCTAATGAACACAAAAGCTTAAATTTGGAAATATAAACTCATATTTGCATTAAAGCTTAAATATGACTAAAATTCCAAACTATGGTCTATGAATTATAATCATCCATTAAATATAGTAGGAAAGAAAGAAAGAAAGTGAAGTCGCTCAGTCGTGTCCAACTCTTTGTGACCCCATAGACTGTAGCCTACCAGGTTCCCCCATCCATGGGATTCTCCAGGCAAGCGTACTGGAGTGGTTGCCATTTCCTTCTCCAGGGGATCTTCCTGACCCAGGGATTGAACCCAGGTCTCCTGCATTGTAGGCAGACACTTTACCATCTGAGCCACCATATAGTAGGGCTTGGATCAAATAGAAGGAAGAAATTGAAAGCTGGTTTTCATCTCTCTGAGCCTGAAGCAGAGTACAGATTCTTCTCAAAGTAGGTAAGGGTCCTGATAGATCCATGTAATGATTTTTTTTTTTGAAACAATAAGAAGTAAGTGTCTGAAGGATCATAAGAAAAATGAAGAACATGACTGTTGGGCATGTACTGCCGATCAAGAGAAACACCAAATCCTCAGGTGACACGCCTATGTGATGAGGTGCTCCCTTGCAAGTGACAGACTAACCTGAGTGATCTGCTGCAGAAAGATCTACCCAGGACAGAAGATGAGCAAACCTGGTGGGAAAAGTGCAGAAATGACAAAGAAGTTGACACAGGTCAACCACCCGTCCATTCCCCATACTATTCTGAGTGATAAGCAGAAGGGATCCAAAAGAGGACCTTGGCACAAACACTACGGAAACAAAAAGATGAAAAGATACATGACATATTAAAGAGCAAATGAAAGTACATTTTAGGAAAACATAAACTTCCTAGGAAATAGAAGAAAATTCTACCAAATACATTTTATAACCTTAAAGAATTAGAGAGACAAAAAAAAATACTTTGGAAAAAAATGAGATCAAAGCAATTAAAAGAGGTAACAAAACGATATTAGGAGATGGAAGGGACACTGACAAAGCTCAAGAAGAAGGCTAAGAAAAAAAATACACTATGGCATAAATAGTAATGACATTAAAACCAGCAGCAAAAAAATAGATTTGTATAGTACTAATAGCATTTTAAAACTGAGAAATATCATGTTGGTGACATGATATTTAGACCTGAGGATGTCACAAAGGAAAATATAATTAGAGAGTTGATGGTATGGAAGCTATAGGAGATCAAAGTATTACATAGCTAGTATATCTGAGGTATAAAACATAGAAATGGAATATATATTCAAAGATAAAACAGAAAAAATTCCACAGATAAAGGAAGACAAGAATTTCCAGGGTGTAGGAGTGGAAGATCAACATGGAAACAGAAAGAGGAGTTTAATTTCAAGTGTGATATAGTCTCAGAGTTTTCTCATTGTCATCATAGAATTCTGAAACAAAATATCATACACACACACACACACACACACACACACACATATAATGGAATAATTGCATACCTAGCCAAGATGTTGGTTTTGTATAAATGTCACAGAATGAGGAGCATGCAAGGACTCATAAGCCTTTCCTGGATTACAAAAGAAAACGAACAACAAAAATCAAAAGAGAGAGAGAAAAACTTCCCTTATGGTAAAATTCAGCCTCCTAAGAGATGAATTCTAAAATTCATCCTAACAGATGAATCAACTAAAGAATAAGAGAAGATATATCTTGTAAGAATAGTCAAGAAATAGAGATTCAATTTAAATATGGGCCTTAACTTGAAGAACAGTGGGATTATGATAACTAACTGAATGCAAATGTTAAAAACCTTGACAATGTAAAATTAAAATATGGTATATAAATTTCTGACATGATAGGAAAGGAGAGGTTGAAGAAAATTTTAGTGGAGAAATGTTATGTTTCATAACAGGAACTATTATATAACATTAATACTGCCTAATGTTGAAAAATGAAATATAAATATCATATTAAATTATAAATATAATCATTAATGAAAATTATAAATATCATTAGACTCTAAATATAAACACTAGGAATATCATGAGTCAGTGAGTCAAATTCACCCAGTTGTGTCCAACTCTTTGTGACACCGTGGATTGTAGCCCATCAGGCTCCTTTGTCCATTGAATTTTCCAGGCAAGAATACCAGAGTGGTTTGCCATTCCCTTCTCCAGGGGATCTTCCTGACCCAGGGATTGAACCCAGGACTTCTGCATTGCAGACAGATTCTTTATCATCTGAGCCACCAGGGAAGCCCTTAGGAATATTACAAATATCATTAAATTATAATCACTAAGAAAATTATTGTAACATAAAGTAGATAAGGCTCTAAATAGCAATAGGAAGAAACCAAAGAAATTTTAAAAACTATGTATGACATATTAGTTTTAAGATGCAACTTACCTGTTAACAATCACTATAATAAAATTATTCTTTGAAATAAAGAATTTTTAGCTTGGATTTAAGACAAATTACAATCAAAACAATCAAATAATTTATATAGTGAAAATATAAAAATTTTAGATAGATAAACAGAGATAGATATATATATAGATATACATATATGGATAGATATACATTCATGCATATACATATCTATACATATATCTATGTATATCTATCTATAAAAATCTTGGCAACAATCTATATGTTAGGTTGAGTGTATTTCAGTCCAGGCATACCACAGAAAGAAGACTGAGATATCTATCATCTATCTATCTATGTAAATCTATTTATCCATCCTCCTATATATATATACATATATATATATATACTTAACATATATATAGGAGAAGGCAATGGCACCCCACTCCAGTACTCTTGCCTGGAAAATCCCATGGACGGAGGAGCCTGGTGGGCTGCAGTCCATGGGGTCGCTACAAGTCAGACACGACTAAACGACTTCACTTTCACTTTTCACTTTCATGCATTGGAGAAGGAAGTGGCAACCCACTCCAGTGTTCTTGCCTGGAGAATCGCAGGGACGGGGGAGCCTGGTGGGCTGCCGTCTATGGGGTCGCACAGAGTCGGACACGACTGAAGTGATGCCCCAGCAGCAGCAGCAACATATATATACATATACTAATGCGTAGCTATGGTTAAAATAAAATACTCTGTTACCTGAAGAAAATAAATTGCAGATGATTTATAAGGATATAGAGTTGTTTGCGGAGAAGGCAATGGCAACCCACTCCAGTACTATTGCCTGGAAACTCCCATGGACAGAGGAGCCTGGTGGGCTGCAGTCCATGGGGTCGCTAAGAGTCGGACACGCCTGAGCGCTTCACTTTCATTTTTCACTTTCATGCACTGGAGAAGGAAATGACAACTCCAGTGTTCTTGCCTGGAGAATCCCAGGGACGGCGGAGCCTGGTGGGCTGCCGTCTATGGGGTCGCACAGAGTCGGACACGACTGGAGCGACTTAGCAGCAGCAGCATTGTTTGATTTAAAGACTTCTAAATGAATAGAAATTTCTAGAAGGATGCCCAAGAAGCAGTTTATATTATATACATCTTGGATAATCCAATTCATTTTCTATCTTTCTGACTAATTGAATTTTAGCATTAGCATATATTACTTTAGAAATTAGCTTTAAAAAGTAAAAATTACCTTTCCTTTAAAAAATATTTTTCAGCTGATATTGCTGAGTTTTGTCTTCCATTTGACTATAAAATATAATGCTAACATTTCATAGTTATTTATAAAACAATGACTAAAAATAATATAATACATCATAAGTTCATATTCTATTTAGGCTATCTAAATTCATGTACTTTTAGAGTGAACATAACATTTTCATATTTTTTATATATTTGCTTACCAGCAGGTACAGTCACAATTTATAGGCAAATCATATAAAGATGTAGGATATGTTTTGCAATTTTTGTTTTGTTTTTTAAATGAATGCAGTTATCCAAAAGTAACAAAAAATTCACATCTTACACAGAAAAGAATTTTCAATGCATGTAGGAAATTTAAAAGCCCAAAGGGGGAAAAAAGTGTCAATGAGAAATATTAAGGGGACCACAAGTGATTTTCTTCCTTTAAACTATTTGTATTAAAAATTCTACATATAACATGCATCACCTTTGAAACTGGAAGAAAAAAAATATAAGTAGGCAAAAGCCAACTTTTAGTAAAGGAATTTAAAAATGCACACTTCTCAACTTCAGAGCTGTCGTCAACCTTTTTGATGCTTTCCTCCCTTCCTTCAAGGCTTTCAATTGCAACTTTTGGTGAGTCCCCAGCAAGAACCCATTTTCTGTATGGGAATTTATATTTCAATGGTGAAGAGAGACACAAATAACAAAGCTATGATTTATTGTGTGCTGTAATAGAATATTAAGGAACATAGAAAAAACTTGATTAATTGAATAGATATGTCTGGGAAACTTAGAGATAATAACAGTGGGAGGCATTTTAGCTGAATCTTAAAGAAAGAGCACAAAGAGTGTTACAGCTTAAAATATTAGTTGGCCTGAGTTAAAGGCACACAGTAAGCCGTGTAGTTTGGCCAAAGGGCAGGCTCTGTTGCCTGGTGGGTGTGAAGGTGATAGGTCTGCCAATGCAGACTGGGGTCTGTCTGGGAAAGGACTTGAACTTCACGCCCAAAAGCCTGAACTGTAACTGACTAAGCGATTTGGTGCTTTATGGGGTTAACTAATGATGAGGAAAGGACAATGGGTTTGTCATAATCGTAATAATAGGAAGTAGAAAGTCATGAGACTTTTATGTATCTCAGAAGACATGGGAGTTTTTGAAAATTTGAAGAATGCTTTAGTAGACACTGAGGAGCTCCCACGGGTTTAAAATCAGAAAAACACATAAAAATTAGTGGGCTGTCATTTGCAGCAATATGGATGGCCCTGGAGAGTGTCTTACTGAGTGAAGCAAATCATACAGAGAAAGACAAATGTTATATGATGTTGCTTATATGTGAAATCTAAAAAAAAAAAAAATGGTACAAATAAACCTATTTACAAAACAGAAACAGAGACACAGATGCACGGTTACCAAGGAGGAAAGGGGCAGGATAAACTGGGAGACTGGGATTGACAGATACACCCTACTGTAGATAACTATTAAGAACCTAGTGTATAGCACTAGCAACTCTACTCAATACTCTGTAATGACCTACACGAGGCAGGAATCGAAAAGCGAGTGGATTTATGTCTAGAGGTGACTGGTTCACTTTGCTATACAGAAGAAACTAACACTGCATGGTAAACCAACTATACTCCAACAAAAATTAATTTAAAAATAAATACAATAAAATGAGTGGGCTCTGGAGCTAATAAAGGTGGAACTTCTGCAATCTGTACTCTCAGGCCCTGCAGAGGCCTGGAA
The DNA here is from genome assembly GCF_910594005.1 of Cervus elaphus. Lineage (NCBI taxonomy): Eukaryota > Metazoa > Chordata > Mammalia > Artiodactyla > Cervidae > Cervus > Cervus elaphus. Next base: position 11,390,641 of record NC_057826.1, read on the forward strand.
AGCTCCTGGAAAGCTGGGTATGCTTCAGAGCCCTCGAAGCTTGACTCTCTCCCTACTGACTGCATCCACGCCCATCAGGATACCCTGCATATTATGGGCTCAAAGAATGGTGATCTTCTATTGAGGAAATTATTTCTCTACGTCATCTGTCTCTACTTTTCTCCTAAACACTTTGTCTGTGCCTTCTCAGTGAACAGGAAAATCAGGAAAAGTGAATGGGAAAAGCAGTAATATCCTGGGTCAACCTGGACACAGATGCTGACTACTGGGTAGATGTTCTCTTCTTCACCTTTTGCAAAAGCCAGAAGACATAGGAATGGCCCCACAACCCCTGTGCCACTGTCTTCTGCTTTTAGACCCTGTTCGAGCTGGAATTTTTCAGTTCCTTGAATATTCTGGGCTCTTTACCTCCTCAGGTCCTTTGCGCCCGCTGTTTCTTCAGTTTATACTTAAAATTTCAGTTTATGTTTAAACTCTTTCTCTTTGCTCTGTTTGGAGCCTTTCTTTAGCCTCAGCGTCAACTTAAACATCTCTCGGCTTCTTCAGAAACATATATCTTGATCTGACCTCTGCTGCCGTAACTGATACCTTCCAGATCTCAATGGCTTAAAATTGACAAAGGTCAGTTTCGTATTTGTACTTCATGCTCAAAGTGGCTCAACGGGGGAGTTCTGCACATTGTAGTCATTCGTGGGCCTAGATGGACAGATGCTTTTTATTCACAGGATGTGGCGTTTCAGCACTTCTGCAGTATCCTTGGTAGAACCGAATACAGAAAGTACAGAACTGAGTTGGCACATTAGCTCTTAAATACATCCACGTAGAAGTGACAGTGCCCCCTGCCCTTTGACCAATGCAAAAGTACAAGGCCAGACCTAATAGGAAGGGGTTAAAAAGTGCCATCAGCTCTCAGGTTTGGAAGGAGAGGAGAACTAGAAATGGTGGCAGGCAGGTAGAAGGAATGTTACCCTACATTGCTCTCACCACGTGAGAATGCCAGTTACCTAAGGGCATCAGGGTGCCTCTCAGTCTTGTCTCTAAGTTGTGTCCTCGGTTCTTAGCAAAGTACGGAGCACAGAGAAGAGGATTCAATGCCTGTTAATTGAATGAATGGGTAAATAGATGAATGAAGAGATAAATGGGATATCTGCTGATGCCTGCGTCAGATTTGCCAAATGTCACAATGAAACTAAAAATGGCATAAAAGATGCTGTGTTTGGAATTAATCATATGTCAATTAATAACATTAAAATAATGTTATTTAATATAAATAAGACCATATATTAGTATCATAGCAATTTCAATTATATGAATTAATATTGACATATATTAGAAATATACAATTACATATAATATACATTATTAGGGTATATTATTGTAGGTTTATAATATTACTCTATTATTATCATTTACTCTAAGACTTGCACTATTTTAATTATTTTATATTATATTAATATAAATTCATTATTATTATTTTTATTTATTTAATACAAAGACTCTATGCTGATCTTAAATCCCTTAATTTTATCTATGGATTCCTGAGTTGAAATTAAAATCTCCCCAAAACAGATCTTAGACTGCATGAATTTTTTTCTTGATGAGTTAAGGTGAGTGTATATCTTCCTGTCTTTTGTCTTAATTCCACTCTAAGAGCATCTGCCTTAAATGAAAATTCAGAAAGCAGTGGAAAGTAAATTTATAGGGAAAACAGAAGATATATCTTTAAAAGAGAGGTAGAGGCAAGATAGTAATACCAGACAACCAATATCACAGAAAACCATAAATATAATGCCATATAAAATAGCATGTTCACAAATGATGAGGGAAATAGGAAAGAAAAAACAATGAGATTTAAGCTTCAAATAACTCTAAATACAATAACAGCTAACGGGCACACGCAATGTAAAAAAGCACCAATTAGTGACAAACACCAATTAGTGACAAAAATGAACCCAGAAGAGTCAGACCATCTGTGTAAGTCCCCGTATGCAATGTTCGTTATAGAGAAGGATGTGCATGATACAACTTCATTTGACAGTCAGGGCTTTTCCTGAGACCATAAGGGCATAGAAACCATATTAGTGTTAATTCAATTTATTCAATAACCTAATTAATATCAATTGCATGTAGGCCAGTTAGCTTCATTAATGGGTATAAGCTCCTGACAAAAGCGGGATCATGAGGTCAGTATGAGTCAGTGAGGTTTTATCTATTGGAGGACATGTGTTGTACTCTTAGCCCTAGTTATCCCGTTACCCCTGTCATCGGTGCATTTGGTCACGAAAGAAGTGGAGCAGGGGCGGCAGGCGTGCAGAGTGGGCAGAATCTATTTAATAAGGAGGACACGCATAGTTTGCATACTCTGTGATGACACTAGAAAATAATTCAAAGCCCCTATGTTATGATGATGTCAGCAACATCATCTTTATTATTATTATTATATATCTGCTAAATATGACTAGGTTACTAACTCTGTACCATTGATAAAAATCAGTTTACCAATATGGAAATCAACTGAATGCTCTTCTATTCTTGAGTGGTTTTTTTACTGTTAGCAAGAGCAGTTTTGGTGTTGTCCAATAGACACAACAGGGCTTGGAAGTGACCTAGAAATATGATTAATGTATTTGGAAACAGGTGGATTGGAGACAATTATGGAAAGAGGATGCTCTTTCCAAAGTTTTGATGGAGGACAGATTTAAATGTAAAGTGTTAGAAACCAAAGAGATAATGGATCAAGAATATACATTATAAATATTTTAAAAGTTGTAGGAAAACATTAGATCATAGAAAATTTGAGTTTTAATGAGGACATACTGGGCCAATTCTGAATTCAGAAGAGACTCATTAATGTATGCTCAAATGTGTTCAGAGAAAGTTACAGACCAATAATATACGTGTTGTCTACATAAATGCACATGTAGATACACTGCTACCTGAATGTGTGTCTCTGTGTATATATGTGCACTTAGATCAAATTGAGTGTAAATGGACAAGACCCAAGTAAATATCCATATTTAAAGAACAGTGTATATATCTCCATTTATTCTTTTATTGAAAGCATAGTTGCTGAGGCTGATAATTTTCTTTAAAGGCTACTCTAAAGACCTCTGGGATGCTACCCAGCTCAGTTCTTTCTATAAAATTATAAGCATTGAAAATTTACCACATACAAGGTCCTTGACATTCATTTTAAATTATTTAACTCCCCACAATAACTCTATGAACTCTGAACTATCATTGTCCCTATATTAAAAATGAGGAAACTGAAGCTGGAAGAGAATAAGTAATGTGCCTAAAGCATTATGATTAATGAAAGGACTAAATTTTGATTCCCAAACCCATCTTTTATTTCTATACTGCCTCTTTCTGTATTTTATATCAGAATTGGTACCATGTTAAAAAGAAAAATTGGTAGCATTTATCAAAATTGGAAGCATGGGTTTAAGTTTTAAGATTTTCAAAAACACTTGTGAAATTTAAAAGAAATAGAACAATTGTTCAATAAGTAGAACAATTTTATAGGTGATAAAGCAGATAAATAAGCAATTAAACTTGACAAGAAAAGGCTACATAGAATTAAAAGTGTGATTTTACAGCTTAAGTCAATATCACTAAAGCTAATAGCCGCCTTTCTGTCTTAGCAAAAATATGAACTCAGTATGATGAATTATGCATTACCTGAGCAAAATCTGATTGTGAAATCCTCTGAAGAATTTACTTGAATCCTGTTTTTCCAGTTAGAGCTTTTACTTGCTTCAGGGAGAATTTGGTAGTGAGGGAAGGTTCACAGAAAAGGAGTAATAAGAAAGAGATTTCTCTAACCCACCTCACTAGGGAATAGTTGGAAATTTATGGACATACTGCCATAAAAAAAAGCAACAAGAATAACAATAGCTGACATTTCCTGAGTGTTTTGTGCTTCAGGCTCCTTCTGAAGGGCTTTACTCTATGTTAACTTGCTTAATCCTCACAAAACAAAGGCAAGAATAAACCTGGTAAGAAACCTTGACATTGTGGCACTACTTTCTTATTTTCCCAAATGGATTCTATATTTACTATCTTCAGTTACTAGGCTTCCCAAACTTGGAATGCCAGCAATTTGTGGCACTACTTTTTAAGGTAGAGATGCACTCTACTTAATGAAAGAAGTGAAAATTTTCAATCATCTTTAAGAGTTGTCAATCTTGTGGTATGCAGGAAGAATCATTATAGATTGCTTTAGTGTATTTACTTAGTTTTGGTTGGGCTGGGTCTTTATGGTTGCACGGGGCTTGCTCTAGCTGTGGCTAACGGGCTGCTCTTGCAGCCTGTTCCAGTGCACAGACTTTCCATCGCAGTGGCTTCTTTGGTGGAGCGCAAGCTCTAGAGTGGGTGGGATTCAGGAGCTGCAGTGCCTGGTGCAGTAGTTGTGGTTCATGGGTCCGAGGGCACATGGGCTCCAATAATTGTGGCTTTAGTTGCTCCATGGCCTGTTAAATCTTCCCGGACCGTGGAGGGAACCTCTGTCCCCTGAATTGGCAGGTGGATTCTTATGCGCTGTACCACCAAGGAAGTCCTAGAGCTGCTTTAAGTATCAAATTTTTCTAACACGTTTCAACTACTGGATTTATAAAATATTGATTTAGATATATACTTCCAAAAATATCATTTTTAAATTAAAATATGTATATACTTCTCATATTTATTTGTCAACCCCACCCAATCTAAAGATGCCTGGCTTAGAACTTTTAGAGAGAGAAGGTTAACCAGTAAGATGATTCTCCTCTTTTGCTTTTGTTTTTAAAAGTGTTACAAAGTCATTTACTAGGTCTGTACTAAAAGAGCGGCTTCAACTTCTTCTGCAAGACTCGTTTTCACTTCCTTTGATCCTACTTTAGTTTCCTACAGTCATGGACCATGTCAGATCCTATAGAATATGCTTCTGGTTGCCTGGTCAAAGTTGAAATCATGGAAAGCTTAAGCTGGAAGAAAAATCCTCATATATTATCTAGTAGTTTAACTTTCCCCTGTTTCTATATAGATGAGGAAGAAAAAAATAAATGAAGTAGAAAGTGGTAAAGTGGCATGACTTTAGTTGAGCAACACTTCTAATTCATTTTTCCAGCACTGATTGAATTGTCTACATGTTTACTTTTGGCTGTTTTCTCAGCTCACACAGGTAAGTAGGTAATGTATTAATAGAAAATAATATCTTGGTAGACTGGATTCTTGGCTACATGTCAGTGACTTGTAATTTGATTTCTCTCCAGCCTACCTCTTATTAATAATGTGGTTATTCTTTTCAAAAGAACAATTTGATCTAGTTCATAGTCTGAATATCAGAGTCTATTAACTGGCATCTAGCTTCACATGTGTTCTTGGCTTTTGTCCTTTTGCTCAATAACTCACTGAGAACAAGTCATGAATATATTGCAGATCACACCCTATAAGATTTAAAGGCTTAATTGGAGTCATGCTGCTTATAACATCCCTCTAATAATTCTCAAGATGGCACTGGGTCATCTCACCAAGGAACCGGAGAGGAAACTGTGCCTGACGGACCATTTATTGTCAGGGGATGACTAGGGCAATTGGTGCCAATAAATACTTAAGTTTTTACCCATCCTAGGCTGAATATAATGCTAGATTATGTGGGAAATTTCAAGAAGTAAAGGATGTGGTCTTTAAGAAGTTTCTGTGTTACTAAGGAGTTTCTGTAGTACTGTGAGTCAGGGTGAGGTATTGGCATGGGTCAATCAGAAGAGGAATCTAGCAGGAAGAAGAGTTAAGCAGGAAGTAAAAAGTGCTGATCTGAGTGAGTGAAAGTGAACTAGTTCCAAGAGTATAATAACAGCTTGCTTATTGAGTTCTTACTTTGTGCCAAAGATTGTTCTAAACACTTCACTTGTATCAACATAATATATATAACATAAGCATTTGTATTAATCTAATTTATAATAATCCAGTGAAGCGAACCTTGCTATTGTTCTCATTTTGTGAGATGAGGAAGGCTAGACAGAGATGCAGAGAAAGCAATGGCACCCCACTCCAGTACTCTTGCCTAGAAAATCCCATGGACGGAGGAGCCTGGTAGGCTGCAGTCCGTGGGGTCACTATGAGTCAGGCAGGACTGAATGACTTCACTTTCACTTTTCACTTTCATGCATTGGAGAAGGAAATGGCAACCCACTCCAGTGTTCTTGCCTAGAGAATCCCAGGGACAGGGGAGCCTGGTGGGCTGCCGTCTATGGAGTGGCACAGAGTTGGACATGACTGAAGGGACTTAGCAGCAGCAGACAGAGAAGTTGGTTTACTTGCTTAAGACCAGGTGCCTGTAAAGTGAAGGAGGCAGGTTTCAAATCCAGGCAATCTGGCTTCAGAAGTCACATGCTAAATCATTGATTCACGATGACTTTGATAGCTGATTGTTCCATGAAAAACATAGTTAATTAATTGGCCAATAGACACAGATGTCTTAAAGAACTTCAAGAGTCCATCTTGTTTCCTAAATGCCAGATAGATTATAATCACAGTGACATTTATTTTGCTTTTTGAGAATTCTTCTCACCTCAGTTAAGGAAAACATGGGAAACTCTGTACTTTAAAGAAGGAAATCATTATCCTATTTATATTTTAGAAATATTCTTAATATTTTAATAAAATTTTTGCTAACATGTATTTAATAAACTATAACTAAGATATATAAAATTACATATTTTAAAATGTTTAACAAAGTCATTATACAAAGAGAATCAAAATGACCACTTACTCCTAGACTCTAGACAAGAAGATTACCTAGCCAGAACATCACACTTAGACGTTATGGAAAAAGTGAAATTCTAGGGATATTTGAGGAGCAGTGAGTATATAGAGCAGACTTGGAGGAGACCAGTGCATAAGATGAAGGGCAGAACATGAAGTAGGAAGTCAAATGGGCAATGTCAGCTCCTCTTTAAGACAACAGTGAGATTGCCATTCAATGCACTCGTTCATTTTCTTTCCTAATAGCTTTACTCTTGTGATGATTAAGAGAGGCTCAAGCTGATCTTTTAGGTAGATTACCAATCTTCCAGCATCTCACCTTAGATCCTTTCCAAGAAACTTGAAAGAAACTACTGTAATGAAATCTATTCATCTCTTCCAAAGATGATAGTTACCTTAGTTAGATATTAGGCCCAATGGTATCAATGCCTGCTGATCATTGAGATAATTTTCCAAGATAAACAATCATTCAACAAGATAATTCATCAACAATCTATTGAATTCATTCAGAAGGCATCAGCTTTTTAAACAAGGTTGCCTGGTTTTTAATCCGCAAACCATGAGTCAGTGAAAAGTTTCAAGGGTTTTATAAAGAGTCTCAGTGGAGTTCCAAATGTTTTCTTCAAATCTATCAGAATTCTCCATCTGTAAATGTATATCCTTCCATATTTTGGGTAGTGGTCTCAGCACAATATGCAGGACACATTACTCTTCTCATTATGTCAAAATATCCAACTCATGTAATTCAGGTATACTTTAATGATACTACAGGACTCAAGCCAAAATTCAAGGTAGGAATTGCTTACTAGTTGCTAATAAATATTTCCCAATGTCTTTGGTCTTTTACTATTAAAATGATTACCTTAATCTCATATGGGCCTGGCAATACAGCATGTCCTCTCTCATCAGGGAACTCCAGATAGGATCATAAGTGGCTGGATTTGACCTGTAATTTTTGTGGTCATGCTGCCAAAACACTGACACCATTATCAGATTTAGTCACACAAACCTTACCAAACAGGCTGACTGTGAGTTCATGCTGTTCTCTGACAAATAACTTTACACACTGACATGTTACTAATGCCATGAGAAAATTCTTGGAAGCTTGGTCTACCTAAGGCTGTAAGGTTGACCATCTGGGTTGAACTGGACAGTTACAGTTACTGATACAACTACTCACCCCCTTAAAATTATAGGTAAATAAATACATTAACCCATAGTTTTAACTAACTCATTATGGCTCTGAAGTGAGCTGAGAAATAGTTTGGCACAGTGAGGCCCAGTGGTATAGGAAAAACCACATTGGATACAATGCAACCAGGAAAGAAAACCCTAATTCCGAGAAGCCATGGAAAATGTGACAGTCACTTCATTGTTCTGAGTCCCAGATTTCTTATCTTTTAAATATTAAAATTACTGAATGATTTGATTAGAAAACTTCATTAGAAAAACTTACTGGGATGGTTAAAAGTTACTTATTTTAATCTGTTTAAAAAGTTTTAAACAAAATTGCCAAGTTAATTAAGAGGACTCTGTGGTTTTCCTCTCAGATTGCAATTGTTCTACCTATGCCCCATATAAACCATAAATAGTTATATAGCAAGTAATTTGAAACAAAGAACCACACTTTGGTTATCATTATAGGAATCCCAGTGTATCACAAAGTAAATAGTTCTATCTTTTATCTACATTTGAAGATCAGAGAGCAAATGGCTTTGGGAGTTTTAGAATTATCTATTAGTTTAATTCCAAATCAAGTCTCTTTGGATCCTATTAAATGAGCTGCCTTCTTACTTCTTACAGTTTTCCCACTGAAATAACCTCTTTCTTTCCACTGTTTATGGAGAATTATTTTGTCCCCCAAGACTTGTCCCCCAGGACCAAGTATCTCACCCACTAGGAGAGTTGTCAGAATTCAGCTTAAAGTTCAAAAGCTCTTCCCTGTCTAGAGTAAATGTGATAAATATGTATCTGTTCTCTATTGTGTTTTATCACTGAGGTTAATCTCATTAAGTATTAAGTGTTGTTAGAAAGCAACTTAGTTCTTTCTGAGTATCACTCCACAATGGGACACTGCTGAGGGACTTTTATTTCTTTTTGCAGAAGCTCATAGGACTGTCGTGGCAATTTAACCGGGTTATGTGTGTGAATTTCCAGGTATCATTCTTGACCCAGAGTGGGTGTTAAATAAATGTTAGTTCTCTATATATATCTTTTTAATATTTTATACCAATACATATAAAAGCCAACTTTCATTTAAAAATATGCTTGGGTTGAAAGTTATCATTCCTGAGTTTTTAGGTTTTTGGCCTCCATGTATTGAGGAAGCAAATCCAGTTTCTAGAAGGGGTAAAACTATAACTGAATTTCCATGGCTAATTAGTCTTTTTGTTAATATTGGGACCATTGAATACAAAATTTACCCAGATTCCTCCTTGAAGTTTTTGTGAAGTACATTCTTCTTCCTTCATCAATCTGACAGTTGAAATTCAAAAGGCTATTTGTCACTTGCTAGTGCTATCCCCAGTCCATGATGTTAGCCAGCTGTGAGACAGCTGCTACCTTCCACTTCAGAAATGACTGCAAATCAGCTATTAGTGAAGGGCCCCAATATGAGGGCTTTTCAGCTACATGTTGAATTTCTCAAGAACAGAATCCTGATTTGTTGAGCTTGTGTTATTATCCAGGCTTGGCCTACATGCACAAACCAGCTTGGGAATGAAACAGAGATTGAATTCAGTTTCTTCCTTTTAAGTGACTGACTAAAACCTTTTTATTAGTTTTCCTTTTCCAATATGACTAGTTTTATTTCCTCTTCAAATTATTGTGTCTAAATAGACAGGGCTTTGGAATGAGATCACCGAGTCAACATTCCATTATGAATCTTTCTTGACTGCAAGGAATAGAAAAGGCAGAGGAGACGGGAGGGAGGCAGGAGGTGGAGAATTAAGTGTGAAAGCATCCCAGACAAGAGCAAACACTGGTGACTAGTGTCAGGCACATTTCCACCTGCAGCTGCCTGGAACCAAGCGTGCTCATTATTTGATTTGGGGATATTTAGCAAGGTTCATTTGACTGTTCCAGAATGACTTGTCTCATGTCCATTTCCATGGTCAGTCTGTCCTTGGACTTTGTAAAAGGCCTTCCAGAGACATGTACTAAAAAGCATTTTTTTTTTTCAGTTTTCCTTAGAGGAATATCCATAATGGACTCTTCTTCAGGGGTATTAATTTGCTGAGGATGGATGGAACTTTCCTTTCTTCCTCTTTTCTTTGTTTGTTTTTCTTTTGAGCCAGTCCTCATCTTAAAGTTAATGATATTATGCAAAAAGAAGGAAAAATTTACTTGAAGAAGAACCAAAGAGTGTTCGGTTCAAGCCTGTAGTTAAAAGAAACTGCTTATTACTTTTTTTATGTCCCAATTTTCTCTTTGTTTTTACAAGTATGCAACTATTTAGAGACCTAGACTGACTACAGAGTGATTCCATATTCCAGTTATCTGATAGAGGACATGTAATAATCAGTTAATTAAATAGATCTTTGCTTCATTTATTAGGACTAGTACAATTTTTCAGAATATGGAAGAACCCATGAAGAAGGTGCACTAGCAAGGAGGCACAATTAAGGAAAACATTATAGCCAATGGACACTTTCACAGCATCACAAGCTTTTTGAACTAATAGTACAATCCACAGCTCAGATTCAAAATACCAGCTGTTGAAAGAGAATTTGAGACCAAATGTTTTATACATCTGTGTCATGGAAAACAGTGATCTGCCACACTTCTTTTTTTTTTTTTTTTGCAAGTAGACTCTCTCCAAGTTAAATAGGGCAATGCCCAAGGAGCATTCCATGGATTCTATAATCATGTCCTCTTTGTATCAAAGATTCCATTAGTTGGTTAAAAAAAAAAAATAGGGTGGTATTTCTACCTAATGGATTTTTTTCCAACAACCAGTTGACAGGTGAAGAAGCTTAACTCCCTCAAAGGTCTGGTTTCCAAGTATTCTAAAAATTACCACATCTAAAATCTTACCAAAGTTTGAATTAGCCCTGTGTGGGAGTAAGGAGATGTAGCAGAAACATTTTGCTATTCCCAGGAGGGTCCAGTGCTACATTAGTCAGAGGAGACTTGCAAAGTATCCAGAATATGAGGCAATTTCCAAAGCACTGCTTACAGGGAGCTCCTCATTGACCAAGCGTATTGGATCAGGCTTGACAAAAGACCAATTGACTATAATGACAATGATTTGTTTTCTCCACCTAAATGCTGCATTGATATAATGAGGATGAGAGAGGGGTGGGGGGGTGGAGGGTCTTGCACAAGCTACTCTTCCTTGTACATTTTTTCCTCATGCATGGATTAGAACAATAGAGAAAGCTTCCTCCTTCCAAAGACTGATTGGTCTTCTTGGTGTAAACTTTATGCTGAAATTGCTCTTAATGAAAACTAGTTAACTCTACCAGTGAGAGAAGAAAATATGACAAGAGACTTAGGAAACCATACTTTTATCTGTGATGCTTTATTTCTTACGCTGAGTGGTAAATTAATGGATCACATTATCTAATTTTTTATGCTTTTTGTATATCTAAAATGCCTCAGTATTAAAAAAGAATCTCCCAGGTGAGCCACTAAGAATCTGGGGCATTGGAATGACACAGACCTAAGTTTAAACCTCGTTTCTCCCAAACATTAACAGTGGGTTTTTTTTTAAAGTTATGCAACCACAAATCAATTTCTTCAACCTTAAAATGAGAATACAGGGGTACATGCTTCATAGGGTTATTTTCTGGATTAAATTAATTAATACACTTACAGTGTTTAGCACACTGCTTGACACGCTACACTTAAGACAGTAAGTTTATGCTTGTATATAAAGTGCAGGTTGTGTTCTACACTTGTGGATAGCATACTTACTCCTTTTAAAACTTCCTAGCCATATCATCCTGGCTAAGTCATTTAAACCTCCAAGAGCCTGATTCTTCATCTGACAAAAGTGAAAAGAATTAGATTACTTATTCTGTCTTTGTTACAGGATTCCCTAGGAATATTAAGTGCAATAATGTGTAAAAACACTTTGAAATATTTAAAGTCACCATAAAAATTAAAGCATTTCTTTCAAAAAATTAAAATATTTTTATTTGTTACCATTTACTCATTCGACATTTTTTAATTGTTGGAAAGAATCTACTGCTAAATTGGACCCTTTGATAAATGCTGTGACTACAGAAATAATTTTAGTAAGATATATGATTTCTACCCTCATGCCCTCTTAGAGTACACAGTCTGGAAGAGGATGAAGAGGAACTGAATATCTTAGTCAGCCTAAGCCAACCATAGGCTGAATGGTAAAGTAACAGACATTTATTTCTTACCAGTCTAGAGGTGGGAAAGTCTAATATCAAGTCAACAAGCTTAGTATCTGGTGAGGACCCTCTTCCTGGCTTGCAAGTAGCTACTTTCTGTGTGTCTTCATATGGTAGACAAAGAGAGAGAGATAGCTCTGGTCTCTTTCTCTTTTTATAAGGGCCCTTGTACTATTATAGAGACCCCATTTGACCTCATCTAAACCTGATTATCTCCCTAGAGCCCCACCTCTAAAAACCATTACACTGGGGGTTGGGATATGAGGGAGACACAAAACTTAATACATAACCTCAAGGAAAGTGGAGAGAGGAGAATATTTTCCAAGGCTTTGTGGTGGGAAGGAGGACTTCAAGAAGCCTCCAGGCTATTGTACAAAAGTAGGAGTCGCCATGCTACTGTACGAAGGTAAAAAATTGCTTTTATGCTGAAATGCTGAAGTAGGAGTGGACAAACAATAAAATCTTTGTAGAATGTGTTAATGATGTTGGTCAAAGAAGTCACTGAAGGACACTAAACATAATGTTATGGGATTATGTATTATTTATTATAATAAACAAATTATAATAAATTGTTTATTAGGTCATTTCTAATTCAGATTAGAAAGAGGAAAAAAGTGAAGTAGGTAAACCAGTTAAGAAGGGTTTTTTTTTAGTTCAGGAAGGGAGGCTAGGAGTTTGGAATAGAGTGGAGGTGGGATGATGTTGGAGAAAGATATATTGGGTTGGTTACAAACAAATATGCAGAGTACATCATGAGAAACACTGGGCTGGATGAAGCACAAGCTGGAATCAAGATTGCTGGGAGAAATATCAATAACCTCAGATATGCAGATGACACCACAATTATGACAGAAAGTGAAGAACTAAAGAACCTCTTGGTAAAAGTGAAAGAGGAGAGTGAAAAAGTTGACTTAAAGCTCAACATTCAGAAAACTAAGATCATGGCATCTGGTCCCATCACTTCATGGCAAATAGATGAGGAAAGAGTGGAAACAGTGACTGACTTTATTTTTTGGGGCTCCAAAATCACTGCAGATGGTGACAGCACCCATGAAATTAAAAGACGCTTACTCCTTGGAAGAAAAGTTATGACCAACTTAGACAGCATATTAAAAAGCAGAGACATTACTTTGCTAACAAAGATCCTTCCAGTCAAAGCTATGGCTTTTCCAGTAGTCATGTATGGATGTGAGAGTTGGACTATAAAGAAAACTGAGTGCCAAAGAATTGATGCTTTTGAACTGTGGTGTTGGAGAAGACTCTTGAGAGTTGCTTGGCCTGCAAGGAGATCCAACCAGTCCATCCCAAAGGAGATTAGTCCTGAATATTCATTGGAAGGACTGATGCTGAAGCTGAAACTCCAATACTTTGGCCACCTGATGCAAAGAGCTGACTCATTTGAAAAGACCCTGATGCTGGGAAAGATTCTTCTCCTGGGAAGGCAGGAGGAGAAGGGGATGACAGGATGAGATGGTTGGATGGCATCACTGACTCAATGGGCAGGAGTTGGTGATGGACAGGGAGGCCTGGCGTTCTGCAGTCCATGGTGTTGTAAAATATCGGACACAACTGCGTGACTGAACTGAACTGAAAAGAAAAACCTGAACAAAGCTTTTGGCCAACTCAAATACATATTTAGGTCTGGAGAGTGGCTGATGGATTGGCTTTGGGTTGGGTGGAGCTGAGACAGGAAGAAAAGTTTCCCACTTCATTGACTGATATTGGAGATCATAGCCTATAGACAAATGGTTGAATGTAAAACTTTGAAAGATCTGTTAAAGTGCAACACTTTATTGAAAGGTAAATTAATCAATTCACCCAAAATACATTTACTGAACTACTAATGGCAAAGTACTGGTCATATGATGGAAAACAATAGAGAAGGATGTAATTCTGCTCTCATAGTGCTTACAGACTAAAAAGGGAGAACATGACTAAAATAAATAGATAAAATCATCACGGGTTATGGTAACCCTGACTTATTTTCCTGTGGCTGCCGTAGCAAATGACTGCAAACCCGGGAACTTAACAGAAATGTATTCTCTAATGCTCCTGAGGACCAATAAGTATCACTGGGTTGAAATCCAGGTGTCATCAGGGCTGCCATCCCTTTAGAGGTTCTGAGGGGAAGCCCCTCTTTGCCGCTTTGAGCTTCTAATGACTGCCAGCATTCTTGGGCTTGTGGCCTCGTCATACCAGTTTCTGCCTCCATGATCATGTTGCTACCTTCTCTTTCGTGGTAACATCTTCTTCAGCCTTCCTCTTATAAAGAACACTTGTGATGGCATTTAGGTTTCCTCTGGAGAAGTCAGGATAATCTCCCCATCTCAAGATCTTTAACTTGATCACCATTGCAAAGTTTTTTCTGCCACATAAAATGACATATATTCCAGGAATTAGAGTGTGGGTATCATTTAAGGAAATATTTTTAAGCCTACTATATGCCTTATGAAGAAAATAAGCATGGGATTATGATGTGGAATTATGATGAGGATTTACCTGATGGCTGGAGGGGAGTGATGAGGAAGGCTGGTATGTTGGAGGAATGATTAGGAATGAGGTACATTGAAGAGAGAGATTGAGGTCAGATCAGGGTGCTGCAGGTGTCCAGATTTTATTCTAAATGTGTCAGGCACTCATCCAAGGAATTGAATAAGCAGGCAATGCAATTTTATTTACATGTTTATAAAGATCATTGTCTCTGCGGTAAAGAAAATTGGCAGGAGATGAATGGCAATGGAAGCAGGGCGATATGCCAAGAGGCTACTATGGTTGTTAGGACCAGAGAGGATGATGGTTAAAATGTGGAGGTGACAATGCAGATGTAGCATCTGGGACAGAGCTGAGATTCATGTTAGAGATAAATAATCAGGGTTTGATGGATCGGGCTTCCCAGTGGCTCAGATGGTAAAGAGCCTGCCTGCAATGTGGGAGACCCAGGTTCAATCCCTGGGTTAGGAAGATCCCATGGAGAAGGAAATGGCAATGCACTCCAGTACTCTTGCCTGAAGAATTCCATGGACAGAGGGGCCTGGTGATCTATGGTCCCTGGGATCGCATAGAGTCAGACACGCCTGAGTGACTAACACTGAAACACTAGATGGATTGGGTGTGAAGGGTGAGAGGGACAAGGAAGAATAAGGGAGGGGATTGCACTTACCTTTATAACTTTAATGTTAAATAACTGATGCTCTTACTTACTGACATGGAGAAGGGAAATGCAGGAGAAAACAGGAGTCTGCCTTGGGAATGTGGATCCTCGAATGACCACGAGGTTATGGAGCTGTCAAGCAGGCAGATGGATGAACAGATCTGGAGCTCAGTGAAGAGGTATGGGCCAAAAACATAAATGAAGGAATATTTAGCAGAGAGGTAGGAATTCAATTACTTGCCATCTCCTGCTTGACCACTTCCAATTTGCCTTGATTCCCGGACCCAACATTCCAGGTTCCGATGCAATATTGATCTTTATGGCACTGGACTTTGCTTCCATCACCAGTCATATCCACAACTGGGTGTTGTTTTTGTTTTGGCTCCGTCTCTTCTGGAGTTATTTCTCCACTCATCTCCAGTAGCATTTTGCGTACCTACCAACCTGGGGAGTTCATCTTTCAGAGTCCTATCTTTTTGGTTTTTCATACTGTTCAGGGGATTCTCAAGGCAAGAATACTGAAGGAGTATTATGAAGAAGGAGTTGTATGAAGAAAGTTAAAGAGAGAGGAAAAAACAACAACAACAACAACAAAAAGTTAGAAGGAGTGGCCAGTAACAGAGGGCAGACATACCCAGAAGAGAATATTGTTCTGGAAGTCAAGAAAGGAGAGTGTTTTATACAAGAGGGAAGACGGAAAAACGTGCTTTGTGTGTTTGACAACATGGAGGTCACTGACTTTGACATGAGCAGTTTCAGTGGAATCTGATGACAGTACTGAAGCCAGGTTGGACTGGTAAGCCATTAATAATAGGAAAAGCAAAAAGGTGAATGTAAGTGAGGATATAGAGACAGCACATAGACAACTTTCTGGAAGTTTTCCTGTGGAAGGGAACAGAAAATAAGATATAACCAGACAAAGATTTTAATTCTAAAGGAAGATACTATTAAGGCACATTTGTATATTTTCCGAATAGCAATGATATAATAGGAAGAATTTTGGTGACACAGTGAAAAAATACCTAAGTTAGTTCCACGGTGACCTTGTACTTGAGAAAAGGACCATGGTGACCTTGCTTGAGTAAATGAATATCAAAACTTTCAGCAGCTGCGTCAGCTTTCCAACTCCCTGACATTCACCTGTGTTCTGACACCTGCGTTCTGTCCCCTGGGAAGAAGACAGAGCCTTTTTAGCATTAACCAAACAATCCATGTCTATTTGAGAGGCTCTATCGTACCTAGTAGCTTTCTGGGCAGAGTCACTCCTGTTTATTACTTTGTTCTTTCCACTTGAGAAGCCCCAGAGTTTCTCTTATGATTTAAGAGGACTTTTCTTAAAATCAGTTTTGGTTTCGTTCCCATGCATTATACATCTTGCTAGCTATGATTGCGCCAGATCCTTTTCCTAGGTTCTAGCGGGGGTGGGATGGGAAGGGATCACTCATCGTCAGATATTCTTAAGTGCTTTAGGAACAGGACTAGTCCAAGACATCCCCTCCCTCATCCTCTACCCCACCTCCACATGCAGCTCCTAGCAATACAACACTCCATGCTTCCACCTATCTAGAATTGGATTATTTTTCCCCAAATAGGTGCATGGGCAAGGGGTTGACTGGAGGAGAGACTTCAAAGCCTTGAAAACATCAGCCTCCAGCCCCCAGCCTTACCTCTCCACTCTTCTGCCTCATGAGGAAGTTGTCAGGGTGTGAATACCAGTCCAGCCACCTACTGCTCTAATACCCCAATTGCTAGATTCATTGAAAATGTGTCTGAAATGTAGATGTTATTGCTAGAAAATGTTAAGGAAGAACTGGACTTTGTGGCTTCACGTTACATGAAGACATGGGATCTATGTTTTCAATCAGCTGTAGTTCTGTCGAGAAGGAAGAACTTGTTGAAAAGAGAAGGTTAGCAAGGGATGGAGTTCTCTTTCCTCTGCCCATTCATTACTAGGATTTGAATTTGAACAGCCCTGATTTGCAAGCACCAACCCTAGTGTTTACCTTGAGACTCCCCAGTCCGGGAATCTGGTGATTACTTCCCCATGAGAAGAAGCACATATATTATAAGGAATCAGGATAGTTAAGGTCAAAGTGAAGTGAAGTGACGTGGAAGTCGTTCAGCCGTGTCCAACTTTTTGCGACCCCATGGACTGTAGCCTGTCAGGCTCCTCTGTCCATGGAATTCTCCAGGCAAAAATACTGGAGTGAGTTGCCACTTCCTTCTCCAGGGGATCTTCCGGACCCAGGAATTGAATTTGGGTCTCCTGCACTGCAGGCAGATTCTTTACCATCTGAGCCACCAGGAAAGACCAAGGTAGGAAGGTCCAGGTACTATTTTACCAAAATGATTGGAATAAATCCAGAACTCCATGTCACATCCCCCCAAAAAAATCTCACCTTGGCGGGGGAGAGGAAAAGAAAACACATGACTTGGTTCCGAGAGTAAAAACACGTACTAGGTCAAAAGTCCATTGTTGCAGCCACGGGGCAAAAATCAGGCTTGATAATGATATTCATGAAACTGGAATGGTAGTGCCCCAGAAGAACCTGATTAAGAGTTGCAGTTAAGAGCCAGGGGTCCCATGGGGACATATTCTGACCTGTGTGCACACTGAGGCAGTTTGGAAACATTTCTAATCTTGGGTGAGCTTAGCAACTCAGGCATCCCTAGTGATAAAAAACAATAACCCCAAGGAGAATACTAATGCTAAACTTAACTACCCTCCCCACAACTTTGCCACAAGAGAATCATCATTTATATTTTGGATATTTGTATTTTGAATAATAATTTTAGCCTAGGATAACTAATCTATGATTTGCTCTGGCAACAGTAAATCCTTTATCTACACAGTATGCATTTAGACTTGCTTAAAATATTGTGTTCTTCCAAGATAGGCTCTTGTTTCATTGTTAACTTCTGGGGTGGCAAGAGAGAGTGATGTTTAGAACCATAATAATAATGGCAGACAGGGGTGTGGAGATGAGAGTGACTTTCCTCTGTTGAAGAATGTTCTGAAATGCCGGGCTGGCATTTTGATTCTCAAGTAAGAGTTATGTACTCTGACTACAGGCAGAGGTAAAACTTTCCAACTTCTCGTTGCTGAAGCTGAAAGCCCATAGTATTTCTACAACACTCTAAAGGAGAATTTGGATCAACCAAGATGATACCAGTTCTAAAACATAGCTCTGAAGCCATTTCCCATATCATCAGAACCCATAAGCCAGGTTCCATATTCAAGATCTCCAATAGGTCTTTGCTTATGTGGCTTTTCACTGATCAGTTAGCATCTACTTGGGAAGAAGAGACTTCCCTGGTAGCTCAGAGGGTAAAGCATCTGCCCGCAATGTGGGGGACCTGGGTTTGATCCCCGGGTGGGGAAGATACTCTGGAGAAAGAAATGGCAACTCACTCAAGCACTTTTGCCTAGAAAAATTCCATGGACGGAGGAGCCTGGTGGTCTTCAATCAGTGGGATCACAAAGAGTTGGACAGAACTGAGCAACTTCCTTGGAAAGAAGAGAACATAAGTGGAGCAAAAGAAGTGACAAGGCAGAGACAGGACATCACACCCAGGGACATTACCTCTAAATGCTCTGCTTCAAAGGTTTGCTTTTATTTGTTATTGGCTTCTCTTTCACTCCCAGAGAGGGTCCGGCAGAGCCTCATTTGAGATGGCTTTCAACTGTGGTTTCATGTAGAGGGTGACCTGTCAGAATCCAGTGGAGTACATGCAAGTGAAATGGAGCAGACACTGGAAACTGCCAGGAGACCAGAGGCTGCACTTTATTTCACAACCAGATGATGACAAGGAAAACCCAGAAGTCCAGGAATCCAGGCTGCCACGGAGACTTGGCAGCTAGACCCCAGGCCATGAGGCAGGACACCAGAGTTCAGGCAGACAGCGCTCCACCGGAGCTCCAGGCCGGCTGAATCATCCTGAACCGTGAGATGGGAAAGACGAAACCAGGTCAGGTGCTCCATTTACCAGGGGCCAGGGAGAGATCACAGTACTCCTTGAGGTTTCTTCTCCAGTGTTACCCCAGGCCAGGCAGCATCTGGAGGGCCCTAAGGGTTTCAGTAATTCTTGGAAGGGATAGTCACAGCCCATCAGATTGAAAGCATTACTGGGTATTCAGAAGCCAATTTCCAGGGCCAGTTGCAACTCTTCACCTTTATGTCCTTGAATCATGACCAATGGCTTGCCCTTCCTCTTTGGTGTTTGTACCATTCAGATATTTACTCTTTATTCTCAGGCACTCCCTGCCCTGGGTAAAGCCATTAATGAGTGAACAAATGTTTGCTGAAGTGGGTATCTCTGGGTTAGATACTGAACAGGGAACACACAAGTTCGGGGCCAGAGGCTCTCCCCACAGGGCCAGTGTTGTCAGTGTAGATTACTGTTGTCACTGTTACAAGATAAGGTAGTTGAGGGTAGATGCTGAATAAGAGGATGCAAAGGTAATAAGTTATAGAAGCTCAGATTACTGAACTGATTAGACAGAGTAAAGCAACGTTGACTCATGGAGGCGCAGTAAAGCTATTATTGAAGCCATCTTATTTGTTAGGCTTTTTGTGCTTTGCTTCCTAGAGTAGTACCTTGCTCATCTGAATATATCACATTGTATCTAGTACATTGCTTACCTTGTAGGGGCCGGTCTGCAAAGGTCTTTGAGCCTCTGGGCATATGGTTTCCCTTTCTGAAAGCCTCTCCCAGAACCACTACTCTCTTATTCCTGACACTTTTGCTAGAAAAACTCATGTCATTCAGTTTCAGGTTGGACATCACCTCCTCTGGAGGGTTTACCTAATTCTCCCTCCAGATGTTTTGGCTAGGTGTTCCTCTTCTGGTTTCCCACAGCGTCCTCTCATCTTCCTTGTCAAGACACTTACATCACTCACTGAATTATGTCTTCCCTTACTGCCCTGTAAACTTGTGGGCAGGAACGGGGTCTTGAGTTCACATGCCCAGAGCAATTCCTGGCTCAGAGTGGAAGCTTAGTAAATGCTCACTCTTTTAATGAATTAACACATGAAAGAGTGAATGCATAAAGGGAGGCATCATGAAGACATGGAGGCAGATGCTTTGGCTGTGTTTTGAGCTCCTTGCCTGGTCTTCAAATTGGCCCCCTTCTTCTGGCAATGGGGTTCCTCTCATCTACATCCACCTGGGAGGTCTCACTGGAGTGATTTGCAAGGAAGGGATGCAATCATCAGGATGTTTATTGGACCATCCTCTCCCACTAGGCTGGCTGTTACTTCACAGAAGTGGAAGACTGGGCAGGTTACAACTCACCACAGTCTTCCCACTGTGACTCTCTTTCATTTCAAGCCAATTGACAAATGTGTATTGACTTTTCTCAGTGCACGTTCTCTGTTGCCCTTGGCTTAACAAAAACCTGCACAACCATCCTCTGGTTAAATTTCTACGCTGTCCCCAACTTTACGTGTGAAGAAACTTAGTTACATAACATGCAGGAGGTCAGGCCAGGTTAGTGACACACATCCCTTTTGACCCAGAAGCATCTGGTTTACAAGCTGTGACAGGTTGTTCCCCCGCTGCCTTGGAGGTCCTGGTTCACTATCTCCTGTCAGTAAGGAATGAACGGGGGAAAGCATTTCCTAAGTTTGAGTTCCTATGACTTTCTTAGAAAATAAATACCAGCTTTTTATAGATCCTGATTTATTAGTCAAGCCAGCTTGCTGAGTGACTTTGAAAACGTTTGGAACCCATTGCTCTATTAACCATGGTCACAAAGGGGAGAAAGTGGGACTATTCACAATGTCAACCTTGGTTTTCTTTCACCTTCTCTCCACCACAACTCCCAGAGCTCCCCCTTGAAAGGCATGGCCATCTCTCAGGGCCCTTGGGACATTAGAAAGCCCTTATTTTCCTGGAATATCTTGGATTCAGTGTTCCCTTCTGCAAGGCTTTTCGCTTCATCTCAACAGGCACCTTACCTCTCAGAACTCCTCTTCCATTGTCTCTCCAAGATTTCTGAAATTTCTCCAACAAAGAACAAAGCCTTTCTTTGGTAATTAGTAACAAGTTTTGAACCATAAATACCCAGGGATGAGGAGCCAGTTGATTCAACTTCATATACATCAGATTTGTCCCCAAGGCTTGAGTTTCAGAGTGAATAGGGAATATAGAAGTAGATACTGATTTCACAGAGAATTCTATGGCAGGGAAGAAAAATATTAAACTGGAGATACCCAGAGAAGTTGCCATCTTCAAGGTTTGCCTTAAACAGTTTTCTCATAACAGTATTCATCTCTTTATCTCTTTTGTCTTCCAAACATTGCTGTGAAGATGAAAGTCATAGCAATCATAATATTCTTTTTGGAGGAATACTTAGGGCTTCCCTGGTGCCTCAGAAGGTATAGAATCCACTGTCAATGCAGGAGACCTGGGTTTGATTCCTGGGTTGGGAAGATACTCTGGAGAAGGGAATGGCTACCCATTCCAGTATTCTTGCCTGGAGAATTCCAAGGACAGAGGAGCCTGGTGGGCTACAGTCCATGGGGTCTCAAAGAGTCAGACATAACTGAGTGACTTTCACTTTCACTTTTTCATAGACATGGTGGGAAGAGAAGTACAAGTGGCCAGTTAGGAGTATACACCCAATGGTAGTCAAAGTCTTCCCATTTAGGGATTATACAAACATAAGAGAAAGCATCCAACCAGTCCGTCCTGGAGGAGATCAGTCCTGGGCGTTCATTGGAAGGACTGATGTTGGAGCTGAAACTCCAATACTTTGGCCACCTGATGTGAAGAGCTGACTCATTTAAAAAGACCCTGATGCTGGCAAAGATCGAAGGTAGGAGGAGAAGGGGACAACAGAGGATGAGATGGCTGGATGGCATCACCGACTCAATGGACATGAGTTTCGGTAAACTCCAGAAGTTGGTGATGGACAGGGAGGCCTGGCCTGCTGCAGTCCATGAGGTCCAAAGAGTCAGACATGACAGAGTGACTGAACTGAACTGAACTGAACTGAAGAGAAAACAGAAGGCAGAAACCATTCATGGTCTTTATTTTTGACACATATAAAGTATTCTTAAGTTGCAGGCAATATTCTTTAGCTGGCTGAATAGGGTTTCTCCAGGGCAATAGTCTCATATTTGTCTTTGTTTCCCAGAACCTAGCATTGGTCCTGGTGTTTATTATGTGCATAGTAAATATTTCCTGATTTGATATTCATATGTATTCCCTTTGAGATCCTTTGTATTTCATTTAACTAGGGCCTCTCAAGTTTTTATATTGGCTTTGTAAAATGTAAGGATGTTTCTTGAAATCTCTGTGGAATACTTTGCCTATTATTTGCAACAGGTCTCTTACTTGTGAGAAGCTCTCTTTTCCTTAGGAGAATAGGCTGAATAATATATGTGAAAGGACCAAAATTCCTCCAGAGATAAATACCCTACTTAAACTATTATCACCTTTTTCATTCATGCATGTCCCCTTGTTGTTCTCAGAATGTCCCTGTTTGGACAAGTGTTGAGAGTTTATCTAAGCTCTTCCATGGTAGTGCTGCCTCAGTTGCCATTTTATTTGGTCAAGCAGCCTGCAGGGGCCTTAAACTGACAGTAGCCCCTCACGCAAACACGCGCCCTAAATAGCAGCCATGGGGTCACAAGCAAAGGTGAGTTCCTGATACGACTTCCCCAGCAGCCCTTGTGAGCAATGATCTCTGCTGCCTCCCAGTAGGTATAGGCCTATGTTCCACTTAGATAAGGCCCCCATGGGGCTGGTCTTTCAGTTTGAACTGACCAATAAGGTCCTAGCCTGGGAACCCCAAAGCACTCCACCTATGGACATGTACTCCAGATCCTGCCTCCCTCTCTGTCTGCCTTGACCCCCGCTGTGTGGCTCTTCAAGGCATGCCATGTACTTCCTCCAGGACCTGTGAGTGATAAACTTGTTTATTTCACTTGTTCTTGTGGTCAGTGGTTGAACCATGGCTCATCATCTGGCGTCCTGTATTTCCACTGAACAAATGTTAATTTGGCAAAGTCGTAACAGCAATAAATTACACAGTCACTATAAAGCCCTTGGAGTCAGAAAACTTAGGTGACAGTCTTCGACTGCCCATTTGTGACCTCACACTAGCTATTTACCAACCTTGATGCTTTTGAACTGTGGTGTTGGAGAAGACTCTTGGGAGTCCCTTGGACTGCAAGGAGATCCAACCAGTCCATCCTAAAGGAGATCAGTCCTGGGTGTTCATTGGAAGGACTGATGTTGAAGCTGAAACTCCAATACTTTGGCCATGTCATGAAAAGAGTTGATTCACTGGAGAAGACCCTGATGCTGGGAGGGATTGGGGGCAGGAGGAGAAGGGGACGACAGAGGATGAGATGGCTGGATGGCATCACTGACTCAATGGACATGAGTTTGAGTAAACTCTGGGAGTTGGTGTTGGACAGGGAGGCCTGGCATGCTGCAATTCATGGGGTCGCAAAGAGTCGGACATGACGGAGCAACTGAACTGAACTGATCTCAGAATGAGTCCCAGTATCTTAGCTAAAGCAACATCATCTTCCTTTACCCAAGGGCTTGTTCTCATTCAGCCCATTTTGTCTTCCTTCCCTTAGTCACTTGCTATCTTAACTCCATTTTATTCTCTTCATAGCACTAATCAGTTCATGAATTCTAATTAATTTTTTGTGTATATATTGCCTTTCCCCTCACTCCTTGCCCCTCCTGCCCACATAAATGCAAGAACAGGGGTCAGATCATCAGTGAAGGGTGTCGTGGCTTCCTATGGCCTGGTCTGAATGCCCCACTTATAAAAGCGGAGCTATACAGACCATCACTCAAAGAAGCAAGGAAGAGCAAGAAAAGGTGGAGGCTGATGTGGTCCAACAAAGAGAGGAGTGGGACCGGAACAGGAAGATGAAGGTTAAACGGGAGCGAGGATGGAGCGGAAACTAGTGGGCGGCATCACTCTTGGCCCCCCTGACCTCGGTCCCAATAGAGAAACATATGATGATTTTGATACCAGGATACTTGAGGTGAAAAATGTTTTCAACATGACGATCAAAGAGGGAAGGAAGAGATCCGTCCATGTCCTGGTCGCTGTGGGGAACAGCAGAGGAGCCACAGGTTTTGCCATTGGGAAAGCCACTGAATGGGCAGATGCAAATACACCATGATATTTCCTTAACATTTAAAAGGACACATATCAAGATGAAGAAACAACCCAGAGGCTATGGCCTCCGCTGCCACCGAGCCATCACCACCATCTGCCGGCTCATCGGCATCAAAGACATGTACGCCAAGGTCTCTGGCTCCGTCAACATGCTCAACCTCACCAGGGGCCTCTTCCAGGGGCTCTCTCACCAGGAAACCCACCAACAGCTGGCTGATAAGAAGAGTCTCCATTTGTGGCATTCTGGGAGGAATGTGGCCCTCTGCCCATCGTGGTTGCCTCACCACGGGGGGCCTTGAGAAAGGATCCGGAGCTGGAAGATGAGGTTCCAGATATCAAACTGGACTGGGATGATGTCAAGGCCATGAAGGGAATGAGGTGCTCTGTGTGGTCAGGTTTAAAGAGAGCTGCCACATCTTTTTAAAGAGTAGGCCTCCCTCCTGCCTGGGTCAGCCTGGCACTGGGTACTTCCAGCACCTGGGAGAGAGACTCATCTTCTCACACTTTAGATTGTCGTTTTTTTTTTTTTTTTTAAAGGAAAGGCCAATCTTACATTTATTTACAAATAATAAATAATACAGATGTAATTGATTGAGCACGTCATACATACCAATCACTGTGATAGGAACTTTACATACGTGTCTTAGTTAAAAACTACTTCAAATATTTACTTAAACTAGTAAAAATCAAATGCATTGTGGAGGCAGGGCTTCTAGTCTGATCTGATAAAAAATAATGTAAAGTCAAGTTAGAGTTACTTGACTGTAACACACAATTAGAAAGCATAGGAAAACATACAAACTTAGTTCTTTTTGACTCTAGAAATTCTCTTTTTAGTAAACCTCTTTGTATTCATATTTTGGTGGTTGCTCTAGGTATTATTCGGAGAAGGCAATAGCACCCCACTCCAGTACTCTTGCCTAGAAAATCCCATGGATGGAGGAGCCTGGTAGGCTGCAGTCCACGGGGTCGCTAAGAGTCAGACATGACTGAGCGACTTCACTTTCGCTTTTCCCTTTCATGCATTGGAGAAGGAAATGGCAACCCACTCCAGTGTTCTTGCCTGGAGAATCCCAGGGATGGGGGAGCCTGGTGGGCTGCCATCTATGGGGTCGCACAGAGTCGGACACGACTGAAGTGACTTAACAGCAGAAGCAACAGCAAGCCAGGGCTCTGTTTTCTTCACTCCTGTAATCCTAGAAGAATATTTAGAAGATCACCTAGAGGAGTACCTAGTATACTTGACTTGCTATACAAATATGATGGTTAACTAACCAAAGTCAAAGACTTTTCATGCTAAAGAGGATAGATGCTAGAGGAGAAAGTCTGATATTCATTTTTTTAAAAAATTTATTGCACTATAGTTGAATACATGTTGTGTTAGTTTCAGGTGTAATTTTCTCTTTCATTAGATCAGTCTTATATTACTTCACTGTGGTCCAACTGAGTTTGTACAGATTAAATGTTTGACATTCAACCTGTCTGAAGTGTATTAATGAAAGAGAGTTTGCCAGAAGAAAGGAATAAAAAAAGCAAAACTAGAATAAGAAGGACTCTGTTTTCTATAGGAAATGTCAGTTTTCTCATCTCACATGTGGAGAAGACACACTTTCTTCATATTTCCCATAATGGGAAGTTCTCATATCAAGCAGACTACTTTTTTTTTGAGGAATGTCTTTGAAACATATAGTAATATCATCACATGGGGTTCAGCTTACCCTCCCATTTGGGCTGTTAATTATCATTTTGGTTTCTTCTCAAAGAGATCTGTCATCGTCACCAGTAACTGGTAAAGGAGGTCAATTTTGTGTTTCCTTTTGTTGGTGAGAGGAGTTAAGGGCAAAGGACAAGTGATAAGCTTTTAAATCAAATCCATTCAAAAGCATTTCCTCTTAGAAAAGCAGATTGTGTAGTCCTAGCCAATGAGATGGTTAAGTTTATGCATCAATTTGTTTGGACTAAGGAATGCCCAGATAGGTAGTTTAACATTAGTTCTGAGTGTGTCTGTGAGTGTTTTGGGGTGTGCCTGAGTGTGTCCATATCTGTGTATGTTTCTGGAGGAGACTCACATTTGGTTCATACACTAAGGAAGCTGATCATTCGCACCAAGGCCAGTGGACTTTATCTGAGCCATTTAGGGAGCTAAATAGAATGAAAATTTATTGGAAGGGCAGACCTGTTCTCTTACTGGCCTGGGACATCCATCTTCCCCTGCCTTAACCATCAGCATCATTGGCTTCCCTGGACTCCCAGCTTGCAGATGGCGGATTGTGAGGTTTTGCAGACTCTGTGACTGCACAAGCCAACCTCTTACAATAAATCTCTTTTATACATCTGTATATATTCTATTGATTGCATTTCTCCGGAGAACACTGGCTAATAGAACCAACATTAGACTAATGAGGAAAAGATAGAAAATATTTACTTTGATAAGTTGTAGTATAGCTGACTCCCTGTGATAAAAGTTTTTATTATAACTTTTAAAATCACAGGTTAGTTTGTGCTCTTCCTCATGAAGGAGCTTATAATTCTTTGATTAGTTTGCTCTAAAATATTATAGAAAATGCTGGCTGTGTGTGACTCAGATGTTATGTGGAGGAACTGGGTGAAAGCTAAAGAAATTGTCTGGGCTTTAAAATACCACATATTTATCATTGCTATTGTTGTTCTTTTCTACAAATCCTAAGCTCAGACCTCACCAGATTTTAACTAGAAAAGGAAGTTACATTTCCATTTATACCAAAATTGTAGGGCACCAAGCTCAAGTAGGAAATTAGTACTCCTCATGATATCCTGTGGGCTTCCCAGCTGGCACTAGTGGTAAAGAACCCACCTACCAATGCAGGAGACATAAGGGATGTGGGTCCGATCCCTAGGTTGGGGAGATCCCTGGAGGAGGTCATGGCAACCCACTCCAGTATTCCTGCCTGGAGAATGTCAAGGACAGAGAGCCTGGCAGGCTATAGTCCATAGGACTGCAAAGAGTTGGACATCTCTGAAGTGTCTTAGCATGCATGCATGCATGACATCATGTAGTTATTTCTCAGAGTGCCCAAGGTAAAGCTTTCCTTGTACAAGGCAGTCTTTGAGCTATAGCAATATTTTGGTGGCCACTATGCTTTTTCTTTCCTGACTGAGTAATTACCATTTAACTATAGCCTCTGAGAAGCAACTTGAGAGAGATTCATTATCTTTGTGAGAAATTCAGCATCCAAACCTGTAGTAGACCTGGTGTATGAGTGTTCCTTCCTCACAACTGAACATCATTACTCAGTATTTATGCTCTTGTTTTAACCCCTTCCATATGCACTCTGGCCTTGACCATGTGACTCTAGCCAAAAAGATTCAGGTCATTAGTAAGTGCTTTTACCAATGCTGGATATTCAATATTTTGTTCTATTGGATATTCTGTTTTAGAATCCAGTTGTCAGGAAAGGAATTGTATTACCTTGAATCTACCATGCCTTAAGAGAGCCCAAGTTAGTCATGTACAGAGGCCAGAAAGTGCATTGAGAAATCTGAGAAAGAACTAGAACCAGGGTTCCAAACACATGACCTCTGTTCAACTACCCCTCACCACTTGAGGCCTCCCACTGACGGCTCCAGGCCTTGAGAAGCAGTGATAAACCACCCCTACTGTACCTGCCAGAACTCAGAGAATCATGAGCAAATGAAATAATGGCATTTTTAACCTAATAAATTTTGAGAGATGATTTGTTAGGCAGCAGTAGATAATGGAAATAAAACCACTGTCTTCAGAATTCCCTAATGCTGCTGGGCCTGTATAGAAATGGGTAAAATTGCTTATAGCTAAAGGGTGCCCAAGCTGAATTTCTCCCCTGGTCTGACTTTCACTGACCTTAGTTAGGTCACATGCTCATCAATGACCTGATCACTCTTGGCCAAAGTATTTTCCCAGGCCAGGGGTACATATTCTCCCCTGGAATGTCACCTGAATCACTGAGACGGGGGTATTATTACAATAAAGGGAAATAAACTTTAAGCAGACAGAAAAGACAGGTATCTATTGCAAACAAATAAAACCAATGCCAAGTTTCGGTCCATTGTCCAAAATTTCAATAATAGCATATCCTAAAGAAGAGTCATTATTTCCATCATAACTTCATGACTCTTTGGCCAAAGAGGAGTAAACAGAGATAAGACATATCAGAATCTGATGCTATTCAAGGGTGTTAGCTCCAAAGAATTCTGCTATATTCTCTGCTACTTTTGGATTTCCAGGTGGTTTCTATAACCAAAATGGCCTCCTTACATCTCTGTCTGGCCAGAGTCCTTACTCGTAGACTCCTGGAAATTGATTCGGCCAAGATAATTTTTGTATCCCCCACAGATACTTTCATTGACAGAGTTGCACTTTCTGGGAATGAGATTTGAATGAAATTTTGCTCTATATGAAATGTGAGAGATCTCCAATGAGAAATACAAAGTCCTGGGGTTTGTATTATTAATTGTTCTCTGGGTTTCACTTCCAGAATACAAGATAACTTTAGTCAAGGTGCTTTTCGTTAAGACCTAAACTGGAATTTAGGGCATGAAATAACCAGCTGACACTCTTCTCTTCCCTAAAATGCAGTCCCCCTGGCTGCCACACACATATAATGCCACAGCCTGGTTGGACTAAGAAGCCAGGTTTGCTCAGAAAAAAAGTTCAAGTTTTTCTAACCTTTCTTTCCCAAGGCCAGGATTCTTGTCCACAACCTGAAAACTGCATATTAATAATGTAAGTCTGTGTTTGGTGGGTTGGAAAAATAAGGATGTATGGTAGACAGCTTTTAGCTTTGCTAGTCCAGAATCAACATTCTTTACTTCTGATAATGACACTTAGAATTTACTTTTGAAAATTACCAGTCCCTCACTCTATGTATGTTATATAAGATGGATCTATGCCCCACTTTAGGGATGAGCACCTCACTTCAACCTAACAAATCTGTTCTATTTTATTGCCATATTTGTTGGTTCAGCGTTGGAAAGATCTAATTTTTACCAATGAGAAGAATTTTGTCACAATTGTTTCAAGAAACAATGTACTTTTCCTACTGATCATGGGATGAGGAAGAGGTGCCTTGAGTTAGTGTAGGGGAACACCACTCTGGAGAAGATCTGACTAAAGGTGATGCCACACAAAACAGAACAGAATTAAGAAATGGAAAGAGAATGGAGACATAGTACTGACGATATTGAGTCTCCAGATCTAGCTATGCTTGAAGCCAATTTTTGCTTACAAAGGCCAATAATCTCTACTTTTGACTTCCAATTTGAAGCTAAAAGATGCAACTCAGTGAATTTCAAGCAGTGTTTCTTAACTTCCTTCTTCCTTGGACTGGCCATTGTAACCCACAGACTGGGGAATTAGAGATGGGGATGGCTAAATTGGGGGGCCACAGGGGATTTTGATTTCTTTTGGTATCTAACATGCCAATAAACACCATGGTTTATCACAAGAAACTCTAAATTGGCCTCTGCACTGCTGGTATACGCTACTCTAGGTAGTTCTTCATGCTGTAGTCAGAGTGAACCTTTCAACATGCAAATCTAATGATGTCACTAGCTTGTAGGATGAATCCAAATATCTTAGCATGTTCACAAGGCCCTTTTGTTTTAACTCTTGTTTACCTCATCAGCTGCTGCGATTCCAGGTTCTTTCTCATCTGCCGCCTTCCCCACCCTGCTTCTCTTCACCCAGACGTTTTGGTGAAGTCTTTGGTTCTAAGTCTTGTTCTAAGTCTAACTGCTACTACTTCCCTTAACCCTTCAAAATTATGTTCTAAGTCTTATTCCAAGTCTGAATGCTGCTACTTCCCCTAACCCCTTTAAAATTGTTACAAACCCCCTAGTGTATGCTCTGGTATTACAATGCAGACAATGGAAGATACAATTATATAATATGGCACGTGGTCCTACTAACCACACTATATGTCCTATTTGGCCAGGGACCATAAATGCCTCAATCACCATTGCATTTACAGAACCTAGGTGTCACTTACATACATTACTGAATAAATGACTAAATGAATATACCTATATATATTCATTCTAACCTCCAGGAGCTGTCTTTTTTAACATTCTAGACTGACTTATACTGTTAACTGTTCATGTTAATGCTTCTTTTAAAGGCCAGAAAAAGGAGATGTGAGTACAGGATCCCATATTTTCTTTTTATGAATTTCTATAAGTGGAAACTTCTTTTCATTCCCAGGAGCTCGGGAATGGTTTGGAATGGTTATCCAGGCTCACTCCTGTATCTTTCTGAATAGTCTCCAAGGATGAGGAGTCATGAAGATGAATGGTGAGAAGTCTACTTCCGGTGGGTCACCTTCCTCTATGGAAGGCACTGCTCACGACCAGAAGGGCCAGTCTGTCTTGATCTCTTGGACTGGAATGTGCTCACGCCCAGAGGTGTGCTGTCCTCTGGTCCTCTTTCTCTTTTGATGCCCAGGCATTAAACCCACTGGGGTGGACGTGGGGACTGTCAGTTTCCAGCTTCTTGCGTGTGACGAGGAAGATAAGTGAAATGAGGCTAACTGTCTTGAGTACAGGGGTAGTGGATTGAATAGTGCCTGCCCCTCCCCCTGAAATACATGTCCAGGTTCTAACCTCCAGAACAGGTAAATGTGACCTTATTTTGGAAAAAGGCTTCTCACAGATATTAAGTATCTTGAGATGGAATTACCCTAGATTTATAGTGAGCCTTAAATCCAATGACAGACACAAGCAGAGGGAGATTTGAGATGAAACACAGGAACGCAGGAGAGAAGGCATGGAAAGACGTAGACAGAGACTGGTTATGCTTCCGCAAGCTATGAAGCCCCCAGAATAGCAATTTAAGATGGATCTTAAGCATACTAGGCTGCCCTAGTATGCTTTACTAAATATTATCAATTAATGGTATTAATTGATACAATTAGCATATGGAGAGGAGAAGGAAATGGCAACCCACTCCAGTGTTCTTGCCTGGAAAACCCATGGAAAGAGGAGCCCGTCAGGCTCGAGTCCATGGGGTTGTAAAGAGTTGGACACAACTGAGTGACTTCACTTTACTTTATTTTATACTTTACCATAGGTAGAAAGGTTCCCTCACAACATATTGTAGTAATTATTATATATGTTTATATATTTATATTTTAAATATGAAAATTTGTCTTTATATTACATATGTATATTTCAAATTATTGAAAGTGTGTGAGTTGCTATATTTTAACAAATCATCTGAGTGCCTAACATTGCAGCAGGCACTATTCCAAGAGGTGGGTCTACCATGGTGAATATGGTAATCAAGGTCCCTGCCTCATACAGTTTCTATTCTAGTGGGAGAGACAAGAAATAAGCTAAAATAAAAACAAAGCAAGGTGGCAAATACCTAGGGTTGGGATATGCCCATTAAAATAATCAGAAAAGATCTCGCTCATGAAGTTGCACTTGGGTTGAGAATCAAATAGTAGGAATGAGCCAGCCAGGTTGAGGATGTTGGGAGAGGGGAATGAAAACATCTAAAGCAGAAGGAAAGATTTTCCTGGTGGCCCAGTGGGTAAAACTCTGGGCTTCCTCTGCAGGGCCACAGATTCAATCCCTGGTCAGAGAAGTTCTATATGTAGTGGGTTGTGGGCAAAATAAATGAAGAGGGAAGATTCAGAGAAATGGTCCTAAGGCAGTAATGAACGTGGTGTGTAAAGTGTTTGGATTATTCTAGGCACAAGAG
Organism: Cervus elaphus; assembly: GCF_910594005.1. Classification (NCBI taxonomy): domain Eukaryota; kingdom Metazoa; phylum Chordata; class Mammalia; order Artiodactyla; family Cervidae; genus Cervus; species Cervus elaphus. The sequence goes on from NC_057826.1 coordinate 11,422,773, forward strand.
TATCCACTGGGGATTTTAAGCCAGTGAATGACATAATCTGATTTATGCTTTTTAAAAGATCATGTAGATAAATGGCTGAAGTCATTCTGAGTTCAAGGATTTGGTTCATTCTTTTCATATAAAAAGTTTTTCCTGTTTAATTTTTTCCATTAAAAATGTGAACTAAATGACCCCTCCTTTGCGGCATTATTTTGAGCAGTTGACTGTATTGGTATAAATTCCTCTGCAAGTAAAATAAAATCTTAAGACACACTGTCACTTCCCTTTATAGACAAACAATCAGTGTGGTGAGTTGTCCTTGAAGGCAATCAAGCTAAAATGTTCCTTCTGTTCCCTCCAAGATTCCCTGAACCCAGGCAGGCTGGATGTGCGCTGATGAGGTGGAGATGGAGTCCTGTGGAAAGAGAAGCCAGCTGGGACTTGAGCGGTGGGGAAGTGCCAGCTTGCTCTTGGCCTCTCCAGTAGAAAAAGCCAAGTCACTCAGGGGCCAGGCAATTGTACTCCATGCATGGTTTGCTACTAATTGTGCAGCCGAGGAGGCCCGGAGCACCTGGGCCTGTTTGCAGTGCAAGCTAGACAATGCAAGAGAATAAGCATTTCTCACAACCTCGGTGACAACCCGTTTGGGATGAGCATGGGGTCTTTAACCTCTGGGGACTCCCCAGCCAGATGTTCTCATTTTAAACTCTCTTCTTATGATTGCACCAAGGACGTACCTGCACAAAACAACCTTCTAGACCAGAGGAGTGCGCCTTACTTGCAGACAAGAGCCCTACTTTCTTCATTTCTCCTCCTCAGCTTCCCCTGGATTTTACTCACTTTAGAGAGACCCATATACACAGATATGAGTACTGCTGAGTTAAATTTCAATGAAAAGTGAGTCAGGAAATGATATGGAAGTTTCTACAGAGCGGCATGTGACAGTAAGTATTAATAATCTGATTCTTTTCAAGGTATTAAGCATATGGCTGCAATATCCAGTTGCATTGCATCATAGTAACTGAATAGTAACTGAATAAGTTTTTTTCTGTTAATCTAACTTTTGTCCTCTAACTTCTGGCATAGGTTTATTTAGGAAAGATATTGTTCCACCTTTGCTAGTCATAGATGATGATAGTCACAAAAAAATAGCTTAAGTGGGATTCTAATTCATTAATGATTCTTCTGATCTGGTTTTCTGAAAGACCGGCAGTGTCCGTATTAAACCTTACATCTGAACCTGAGCAGAATTTATCATCTCTGCATTTCACACATCTTCTTGGATCTACAAGAAGGAGTCTCAATGTTCTCCTCTTATTTTATTCTACTATTTTCAGATTTTTTTCTTTTTAGCTGAAATTATGTTGACTACTTAATTGCTGGTAATTGGTGTCAATGAGATTTTTTTTTGATGCCAAGAATTTATCCCCTTGATTTTCCCATGGAATTCTTTCTCTTAAATGGAAATAGTCTGGGTTGGGTTGCAATTCCTCACACCTGTGCTTGTCTGCTATGGTCTTTTCCCACTGAAAATCCTTCTTATATCCATGTCTGGCACATGACCTGAGCTTGGCAAACAAAAGCATTCCCTCTGTTCCTTCCAAACTTCTATGAGCCCAGATAGGCTGGACACACATCTACACTTTAGTTATTGACACAGGAAGATGATAATGTTTGGAGACCACGTTCATTTCAGCACGTAAACGGGGATGGAAGTTGCAGAGGAAGGAGAGCCAGTACTGCTGGTGGCGACAGAAGGGACCTTCAGACCAACTTTTCCTCTTTTGCGCATGAGACAGTTGTATTTCCTCTTCTGGCTTCAACTATCATAGTACCCTTATTTCCTACTGTTTCTAAGCTGGTCTCGCAGCATCCAGTTCATTTGTTGGTGAATGCCTGCTGCCATTTACCTGAAAAGTCCTTCAAATAAATCCACTCTTATTCAAAATAGCCAGAATGAGGGTCAATTTTGCTTGCAGATTAGAACTCCCACTGACCCTTTTTGATCACCTTCAGGAGGTGATTCAAAAAAAAGTCTCCTTAATAAAAAACATGAATTTTCCATAAATGAGCCTGTCAATTCACTTAATATTTATTAAATGCCTGCTATTTTCTAGGCCCAGGGGCATTAAGATGAAAAGTAAAATATAAGATAGTCTATACTTTCTTGATGCTTAGAGTTGGAAGAAAATCATTAAAAATCTGTGAATAAATATGAAATTATGACCATTATAAATAGTAAGAAGAAAAAAGGCATAATGCCATGGGAAATTACATTGGAAGGAATTAACTTACTGAGTGAGATCAGAGAGACTTCTACCTTCTGATGAAAGCTGTGTAAGCATTAACTAGATGGAAGCTGAAGAGAAAAGGAGAGCTGGATTTCTCTTCAGAGAAAGAACCTTAGAAAGACCATAGGTAAGGGCGTCCCTGGTGGCTCAGTGGTAAAGACTCCACCTGTCAATGCAGGAGACATGGGTTAATTCCTGCACTGGGAGGATCCCCTGGAGAAGAAAATGGCAACTGACTCCAGTATTCTTGCCTGGGAAATCCCATGGACAGAGGAGACTGATAGGCTACAGTCCATAGGGTCGCAAAAGACTGACACAATGACTAAACAACAACAACAAAGGCGTTAAAAATGCATTAAAATGTAAATTTTAAACCTTGATGAAGAACATATATTAAACCAGTATTTCCATTAATCCAGTGACAAATAGATTCAAGGGATTAGATCTGAGAGACAGAGTGCCCAAAGAACTATGGGTGGAGATTTGTGACATTGTACAGGAGGCAGTGATCAAGACCATCCCAAAGACAACAAAATGTGAAAAGGCAAAATGGTTGTCTGAGGAGGCCTTACAAATATCTGAGAAAAGAAAAGATGCAAAAGGCAAAGGAGAAAAAAAAAGATATCTCCATTTGAATGCAGAGTTCCAAGGAATAACAAGGAGAGATGAGAAAGCCTTCCTCAGTGATCAATGCAAAGAAATAGAGGAAAACAATAGAATGGGAAAGACTAGAGATCTCTTCAAGAAACTTAGAGATACCAAGGGAACATTTCATATTAAGACAGGCACAATAAAGGACAGAAATGGTATGGAACTAAAGAAGCAGAAGATATTAAGAAGAGGTGGCAAGAATACACAGAACTGTACAAAAAAGATCTTCATGACCCAGATAAGCATGATGGTGTGATCACTCACCTAGAGCCAGACATCCTGGAGCGTGAAGTCAAGTGTGCCTTAGGAAGCATCACGCTGAACAAAGCTAGTGGAGGTGATGGAATTCCAGTTGAGCTATTTCAAATCCTTAAAGATGATGCTGTGAAAGTGCTGCACTCAATATGCCAGCAAATTTGGAAAAATCATCAGTAGCCACAGGACTAGAAAAGGTCAGTTTTCATTCCAATCCCAAAGAAAGGCAATGCTAAAGAATGTTCAAACTACCACACATTTGCACTTATCTCACACACTAGCAAAGTAATGCTCAAAATTCTCCAAGCCAGGCTTCAAAAGTACATGAGCTATGAACTTCCAGATGTTTAAGCTGGTTTTAGAAAAGGCAGAGGAACCAGAGATCAAATTGCCAACATCCATTGGATCACTGAAAAAGCAAGAGGGTTCCAGAAAAACATCTACTTCTGCTTTATTGACTATGCCAAAGCCTTTGACTGTGTGGATCACAATAAACTCTGGAAAATCCTTAAAGAGATGGGAATACCAGACCACCTGACCTGCCTCCTGAGAAATCTGTAAGCAGGTAAAGAAGCAACAGTTGGAACTGTGCATGGAACAACAGACTGGTTCCAAATTGGGAAAGGAGTACGTCAAGGCTGTATATCGTCACCCTGCTTATTTAACTTATATGCAGAGTGCATTGTGAGAAGTGCTGGGCTGGATGAAGCACAAGCTGGAATCAAGATTGCCGGGAGAAATATCAATACCCTCAGATATGCAGCTGACACCACCCTTATGGCAGAAAGTGAAGAAGAACTAAAGAGCCTCTTGATGAAACTGAAAAAGTTGGCTTAAATCTCAACATTCAGAAAACTAAGATCATGGCATCCAGTCCCATCACTTCGTGGAAAATAGATGGGGAAACAATGGAAACAGTGAGAGACCATTTTTTGGGCTCCAAAATCACTGCAGATGGTAACTGCAGCCTTGAAATTAAAAGATGCTTGTTCCTTGGAAGAAAAGTTATGACCAACCTAGACAGTGTATTAAAAAGCAAAGACATTACTTTGCCAACAAAGGTCTCTCTAGTCAAAGCTATGGTTTTTCCAGTAGGCATGTATGGATGAAAGAGTTGGACTATAATGAAATCCGGGCACCTAAGATTTGATGCTTTTGAACTGTGGTGTTGGAGAAGACTCTTTGAGAGTTTCTTGGACTGCAAGGAGATCCAACCAGTCCATCCTAAAGGAAATCCGTCCTGAATGTTCATTGGAAGGACTGATGCTGAAGCTGGAGCTCCAGTACTTTGGCTACCTGATTTGAAGACCTGACTCATTAAAAAAGACCCTGCTGCTGGGAACAATTGAAGGCAGGAGGAGAAGGGAACAACAGAGGATGAGATGTTTGGATGGTATCACCAACTCTACGGACATGAGTTTGAGTAAGCTCCAGGAGTTGGTGATGGACAGGGAAACATGGTGTGCTGCAGTCCATGGCGTTGCAAACAGTCAGACACGACCGAGCGACTGAACTGAACTGAATTAGTTATTCAGATTCTAGTGGTCAAGAATGAAGCACTAGTCAGATACATGTGTATTAGGGAATTGGCTATCACTGGGGATGCTATCTACGTGGGCCATTAAGGATGAAGTATCACAGTTACTGGATTAAGGTTTTTTTCTGACATTAAAGCCAGATGAAGTATTAGACACACTAGAAAAGAGAAAGGCACTGAGGAAACTGAGCTGATCTTGCCAGAGAATAATGGGATGTGCTGTAAATAAAATAAATTTCCCAGGGTTGATCTAACTAAAAAAAAAAAAAAAAATCACAAGAAAATCTCTGCAAAGAGCATCCTCCAAACTTTTTATTTTCAGCAATATTGACCATTACAAAAGTTCAGAACAGCTAAATAATTTTTGCAGGTTTTGGATAGTGAAAGGTAATGATGTAATGATAAATAACTAGAACACAGCACAACCGGAAATGAGGCATGGACCAAAATTCAACTGGCAAAAATTGGAGCAATTATAATAATTTATCACATTTACATGATATCATTCAGTTTGTAAAACAGTGTAATACCATTGTGTTATTTAGTCCTCAAATATCCATCAAACAGTGAAATAAAAAGCACAATATCTCCCCCCTTTATTACACAGAAAAGTTAATTGAGGTTCAGTGAGGTTAAATGACTTGTCCCTCCTCCCAGAATTAGTAACTGGCAGTACAAGACAGCAACTCAGGTCATCTGACTCATAACCTAGGGCTTATTCCAAAACTCAGCCCATGGGTCCAACCCAGTTTACCTTTCTCTAGGGTGCTTCATGCTTGAAAATTCAGCAAAAGAGATTTTATCAGACTAGCTGGTACACATGAACCAGTGTGGTCTAACCCCCCACTACTAAGGAATTTGAGATGTTTAGCCTAAGGAAGGGAAAACTGATTCAACTTGCTAGAGAAAGAGGAAAAAGGAAAGTTACAAATGTTTTGCTCAGAAAAGAAGTTGGTTACCAGCTCTCTTCACATCACTCTCCATAAAGGTGTGTTATATATATGGAATCTAGAAAAATGGTACTGATGAACATAATTGCTGGGCAGGAATAAAGATGCGGATGTGGAGAAGAGACTTCAGACACAGCAGGGGAAGGAGAAGGTGGGACGAATTGAGAGAGTAGCATTGAAACATATACATTACCATATATAAAATAGACAGCTAGTGGGAGGTTTCAGTATGGCCCAGGCAGCTCACCTAGATACTCTGTGAAAACCCAGAGGGGTGGGATGGGGTAGAGGATGAGGGGAGGGTCAAGAGGGAGGGGGCATATGCGCAGGACAGGTAGGCTGATTCACGTGGTTGTATGGAAGAGGCCAGCATAATATTGTAAAGCAATTATCCTCCCTGGAGCAGGAAATGGCAACCCACTCCAGTATTCTTGCCTGGAGAATCTCATGGACAGAGGAACCGGGCAGGCAACAGTCCATGGGGTCACAAAGTGTTGGACACAATTGTGCGGCTAACTTTATCCTCCAATTAAAAATAAATTTTTAAAAAGTACTTAAATATTTTTTAAAAATTGTGTGAATTAGTTAAATTATAAGATGTGATGAAGGAAGATTATGACTGTGAGTTTTCTTGATGTCCACAGCCTTATCTATCACTAGGTTGTGTGATATTTAAAAGACATTGTAGTAAAATATAATTTTCCTTTATACGAAGAAAGAACTTGACAAATGTCTTCCTTCTATACCAAATCAACAGTGTACAGCAAAATTTAAAAGTCTTTAGCCTTATCCTCCATTGGACACATTCCAGTCAACATTGAAAGTAACGTAATATGAGAAGCAAGATGAAGAGAATTATGGGTTTATTCAGGGAAGTACTAGTATCCATTTTCAAACCAGATGAAGGAAACTGTTGTATTCATCCTACTCTTATTTTCCAAAGGATAATGTAGGATGAGTTAGATAATGTAGTTAGTTCATTTCTAGAGGGTGGAAATGAAGCCACACTTTAGGAGAGATTCACAAACTCTGATGAATTTTTGCAGCTGCCATTGATGGAGGGAAACCTCTAGATTTACATCAATCATTGAGTGAAATGTTTAATGGGAAAGTAAATCATGCTTAAATAAGCCACAATGTCTTGGAATGTTATGGCACCAAACATGAAGTCTAGAATTCTTGACATTTCTATCTCAGTTTGAGGTGTTTCTCCATTTGAAACAACACCAGAAATCTTGAGAATAAGTCAACTTATCAAATACTAATATTCGTATTGACTAGTGAAAGTTTATACATAGTTACAACTAGGCTATAAGTATATCATTTGTCTGATTAACATCTGTTTTGAACCCTTTTGAGTCAATACTAAATATCAATACATATATATGCATATATATATATATGAAGCTATATATATATATATGTGTGTATATATATATATATATATATAATTCCTGAAGTTTGCCCAAATTCATGTCCATTGCATCAGTGATGCCATCCAGCCATCTCATCCTCTGATGCCCTCTTCTCCTTCTGCCCTCAATCTTTCCCAGCATCAGATATTGATGGCATGCTGCAGTCCATGAGATCACAGAGTTTGACATGACTGGGTGACTGAACAAACATACATGTATTTCCTAACAAATTAGGAACTCCACAAATATGCATTTCCAATCACGTGATTCACAACAGTTCTTTCAATGAGTACATACATGCATACCCAATCGCTAAGTCATACCTAAGTCTTTGCGACTGCATGGATATTAGCCTGCCGAACTCCTCTGTCTGTGTCATTTTCCAGACAAGAGTACTGGAGTGGGTTGCCATTTCCTTCTCCAGGGGATCTTCCCAACCCAGGGACTGAACCCACATCTCCTGCATTGGCAGGCAGATTCTTTACCACTGTTCCACCTGGGAAACTCCTTCAGTGAGTTTCACTGAAGGACTTCATGCCCTGTTTCTCATTGTTGACAGTTTGTAAAATGAATGAGGGAATGTCATTTTCAGTTCAGTTCAGCTGCTCAGTCTGGTCCAACTGTGACCCATGGCCTCCCTGTCCATCACCAACTCCTGGAGTTTACTCAAACTCATGTCCATTGAGTCTGTGATGCCATCCAACCATCTCATCCTCTGTCATCCCCTTCTCCCCCCTCCCTCAATCTTTCAGCATCAGGGTCTTTTCAAATGAGTCAGTTCTTCACATCAAGTGACCAAAGTATTGGAGTTTCAGCTTCAGCATCAGTCCTTCCAATAAACATTCAGGACTGATTTCCTTTAGGAGGGACTGGTTGGATCTCCTTGCAGTCCAAGCAACTCTCAAGAGTCTTCTCCAACACCACAGTTCAAAAGCATTGACTCTTTGGCACTCAGCTTTCTTTATAGTCCAACTCTCACATCCATACATGACTACTGGAAAATCCATAGCTTTGACTAGATGGACCTTTGTTGGCAAAGTAACATCTCTGCTTTTTAATATGCTGTCTAGGTTGGTCATAACTTTTCTTCCAAGCAGCAAGTGTCTTTTAATTTCATGGCAGCAGTCACCATCTGCAGTGATTCTGGAGCCCAAAAATATAAAGTCTGTCACTGTTTCCCCATCTATTTTCCATGAAGTGATGGGAGCAGTTACCATGATCTTAGTTTTCTGAATGTTGAGTTTTAAGCTAACTTTTCCCCTCTCCTCTTTCACTTTCATCAAGAGGCTCTTTAGTTCTTCTTCACTTTCTGCCATAAGGGTGGTGTCAGCTGCATATCTGAGGTTATTGGTATTTCTCCCGGCAATCTTGATTCCAACTTGTGCTTCATCCAGCCCAGCATTTCTCATGATGCACTCTGCATATAAGTTAAATAAGCAGGGTGATAATATATAGCTTTAATGTACTCCTTTCCTGATTTGGAACCAGTCTGTTGTTCCATGCCCAGTTCTGTTGCTTCCCGACCTGCATACAGGTTTCTCTGGAGGCAGGTCAGGTGGTCTGGTATTTCCATCTCTTTAAGGATTTTCCAGAGTTTGTTGTGATCCACACAGTCAAAGGCTTTGTCATAGTCAATAAAGTAGAAGTAAATATTTAATAAAGACCATAGTGTCATGTTTTTTTATAATTCATTAATTCAGCAAATATTTATTAGGTCCCTACCTTATTTATGCCATTACTGCTCATGATGCTAAAGCGCAACAAAACAGATAAAACATCTGGCATCCTAGAGCATACAACTAACACATATAAGTAAAATGTCTAGTGTGTTAGATCAGATGTGTTCTAATTTCTTTGGATCTTTTTTTTAACATTGGGCTATAAGTACTTTATTGTGTTGTGTTCGTTTCTGTTGTACAAGGAGGTGAATTATCTGTGTGCATACATATATCCCCTCCCTCTTAGATTCCGCCTCCATCTCACCCAGCTCTGTCAGTAGTGATGTGTTCGAAAGGAAGAAAATAAAATTGTTAAAGCATTTTGCAATTTTACATAAGACCTCTAGGTAAGACTCCACTGAGAGGAGTAGAACAATTTGTTTGGATATCTGGCAGGAAGAGCATTCTGATCGAGGGAACAGCAAGTTCAAAGGCTCTCCACCAAGGGCATACCTGGTACATTATAGGGACACTGAGGAGTTCAGTGTGGCTGGAGAAAAATAAACATTGTGAGCTGGGTAGAGGGGGAGACATGGGTAGGAGATGAAGATAAAGTGGTACCCAGTGGAGCTGATGGAGAGATGTGTAGAGCTGCAGGTCATTGTACGGAATTTGACATTTACTCTCAGTGAGATTAGATCTTTGGTAAAATATTTATAACAAAATGGAGATATGTTTTTGTAATTTCAGAACTTGACCCCGATACAAAACAATTCAACTCTAGAGAGGATTTCTGAATATATTTTATTGAGGACATTTAGAGTTATACAAAAATTTTCTGTTGGAATTTGTTTTTGCCTGACCAAATTCAGTTTTTCAATGCTCCAGAAAAGGAAAATTTCCACACAAAAGATTGCTGAGGTGACTTGCTTATAGAGGAGTTGCCCTTTATAAATTTATTTTCCACATCATTTTTTCCTAGGCTAGGTGCGTGTATAATTTTTATTCAGGTATTAAGCCAATGGCTCAGAGGGTAAAGAATCTCCCAGCAATGCAGGAGACACAGGAGATGCAGGTTTGATCCCTGGGGCAGGAAGATCCCCTGGAGAAGGAAACAGCAACTCACTCCAGTATTCTTGCCTGGAAAATTCCATGGACAGAGGAGCCAGGTGGTCTACAGTCCATGGGGTCGCAAAGAGTCAGACACGACTGAGCTCATGACACTGGCATTGGCAAGGTATATGCAAAGGGATTTTAAAGGTAATTTATGTAAAGTTTCTCATTAGATTAACTTGCACCTATTAGAATGTTCTAGGCAGAGGATTAAGTAAAGAAAATCAAACTCAAAATTCCATCGCCCTTTATTGCCCTTATTAAGTCCTGGAAAAAGCAACTGAACTCAATGATTTCAAAAGCTCTTCCTCAAAAGCTCTTCCAATCCTCCAACTTCGAGAGATTAGGTTAGAAATTCATAGATGTTCAATCTTTAGTGTAGAAAACCATAGAGTTGGAAGAGGACCACCTTTATAGCTGAGGAACAAAGGACTAGATAATTTAAATGACTTGCTCAGGTTACCTACTAGCTTGATCAAGATGGGCAGCCCGCTGTGTGTAGTTCATTGTGTTGCCAGTGAAAGCTCAGTTTTTCCTTGATCTCCTCACTATGGGCTTAGCAAGGATGAATAACCAAGGAACTTCTCTGGGGTGACCAGTTTCTTCCCTGAGAAATGGTTCTCTCTTCTTCGCCTTGGTTTTTACGTTGGTGCTCAGTGACATTCCAGTTCTACTCTTTGGGCTCCACCCCAGTTCTCGTCCATCCTATAGATCACTTTGGTTTCCACCCTAGCACAACTGAAAGACCTTTCCTACAATTGTCTCCCTTCTGTACATATTACTTTTGATGAAGTCTAATTTCTTTTTCATGTACATAGGAAAGGGTGCCTCTGCCTCATTTATTCCTCTCTGCAGTTTCATCTCAGTGATTTTACAAGGCCCTGGATACCCTTGTGTTCTGCTGTCCAGCTGTCCCTTTTTAGAAAGACAGAAAATTTGGGCTTCTATCTGAGTCGAGTCTAATGGGGGTAATAGAAGATCAGGAGGTCAGAGTTAATACCAGCACTAATTTTTTTTTTCTTGTCTTCAGAGTTCTGGCTTCATGCAGCAGACAGAAGGTGACTCTGGTCTGCTTCCAGTTGTTGAAAGGCAGCAGATTTACTAGAGGAGTGAGATCATTTTAATGCTATTAAAATTGGCAGGCAGGACTTTGCTATTACAAGCATTTTGAATATTAGATCTTGTCTTTTATATATTGCCACTTGCTAACAACATGTGGGATAAATCCTAAGTGACCAGAGAGATTCTTGGAGGCAGCAAGTCCCATTAATTTAAAAAGAGATAAGTATCACCTAAAATGACTGTCTAAAAGCTTTACAATTGCACATTCTCTTGGAAAACAGCATTTTTTTTTTTTGAAATTCAGAAATTCTTATTTCTCTTCCTCCTTTATTCTGTTTCGGAAAAAAAAAGTAAATTAAATATTTTTAAATGCTTGAAAGTTTTCTTACGAGGTTAGGGGCCAAACTTCAGCTCATGTTGGACCAGAACTCCTGGTCACCTGACCAGCTAGACCCTTTTGTGACAAGATGACCATTGATTACATATCCTTAGTCGGAGTCAGTGGGGACTAAAGGCTATTCTTCAAATAATTTTTTGGAGAGGCGGACCATGAATTCAGGCCAACTGGAGTGACTCTTGTGTTTATCTGAACAGTTCTGCAGCACAATAGGCCCTATTGACCCAACTTAAAAATCATGGAACATTGCAGTTAAATAGGAGCTTATCTCACTGGAAGGTCAAGCACAAGGCCAGTGCATTGCTCTAAGGCATCTTTCATGGAGGTACTCACTTCAGCCAGCAGTGACCATCTCATTTCAGTGTGGTTTTCTCCACAGCTAGACATTTGCCACACCTAGTAAATTAATCTTTGCAGCGTCTCTTGTTTCTGCCCTTTCTTTGCGTCTTGTTGCCACTGATCTAGATAGGAACTTCATCTCCTTTAGCCAGACAATTAAAATAGCTTTTGAGCCATCTCCCTTATTATCTTTCCCCTGTTTCTAATCTATTTGACTAATTAATGTCAAATTGATCTTCTTCCCTGTTCAATAATTTTCGATGATTCTTAACTACATAGGTTTTAATAAAAGTGTCTTGTGCAGGCATCTGTAGAGGGAGGGAAGTGTTTTGGAAATTCCATTAGCATTGGCATTGAAGAGACTTGGGTACAGATCTGAGCTTGGCCTATTTCTAGCTAGGTAATTTGGGGAAAGCTATTTCATATCTCTGATATGCAGTTTTCATGTATGATACGGAGGTGATGATAACTATTTCTTAGGAATTTGGGACAGATTCAATGAGATGTTAGATACTAGGTAAAATGTACTCAAAAAACAGTAGCTGTGTGTATCCTGAATCTTCTACAGTGTGATTCTAAACGTATTCCATGTTACTTTTCTATCAGAATCCTACATTTGAACAAAACCTGTTCTATGATGTGAGTGTTTGATATACCGTATTTGGTTGCAGTCTTCTTAAAAGGAGAGTTGAATGTCCTTATAGTATTCATAGTGCTTTGTGCATATTAGGTACTCAAAAAATATCTGTTAACCTTGGATTGTCAAATAGATTTCATTACCAGAAAGAGCCATTTCTCCTTTGTAAGATTCTAAATTGCTGTTCTGAGTCTAACTGATCTCACCAGGTCTGGGCAGAGTGAGCCTATTTTACCTGCATCAGCTCCTCCCTGAGTAAACAAGTCATCAAGCTTCCAGGTGGACATGGAGTTCCTCATTCACTTCTGGGTTCTTTGCCCCAGATGTTCTACAGCTTGCAGTGAATATGGAGATTGGGATAACCTTGATGTTTGCTGTGTTCCTTTCATAGGCAGCAAAATAGGGAAGGGTGGAAGAGTTTCCTTGAGGTCAGTTTGATAGTTGAGGGTAGGGAACAGTTCCTTAGGCAGGTCAGTTGGCCACCTCCACAAATGGTAGCTGAGTGCTGATGGGGAGGAAAATCAAGTGTGTGCTAGGAAGGGAATCACTGGCAAATGTATTGTGGAGTTTTATTTGATTAAATGTTAGCTACTCGTTTTAAAGAGAAAGCATGACCTTGTAAAAAGTACATGCAACAAAGAGCCAGTAGAAGACATTCAAAACTCCCTGCGATAATTCCTGGCATTTACCTGCCCCCATTCTCCTCCTCCCTCATAGCTCAGTCAGTAAAGAATCTGCCTGCAATGCAGGAGATCTGGATTTGATTCCTGGATCAGGAAGATTCCCTGGAGAAGGAAGTGGCCATCCACTCCAGTATTCTTGCCTGGAAAATCCCATGGACAGAGGAGGCTGGTGGGCTACAGTCCAAGGGGTTGCAAGAGTTGAACACTACTTAGCAACTAAACCACCAAACCACCTGCCTGCCCCCTTGACCTTAGTATGCCAGTTTCACATGCATCGTCACATTTCATCCTTTGTCAAATGCTGATGAAGTAGGCAGGGTAGGCTCTGTATGCACTGTCCATCACTGCTACCCCCTCATCCACTCCCCACTCTCTGCCTTTTTTGTTGGTTGTTAGAAGTTTGGAGGAGTGTGGGGAGTTCTCCCAAGATCTGACAGCAAGAGGTAGAGGAGCATCAGACCCAGAAGTTTCAGTCCCATGGGACTTTCCAGTGCAGTGGAGGAGAGAGGGAGCTTGATTTCTGACCCCTGGGTCGCTCTGACCCCACTGAAATAGACTTAGTAGCTTCTGCAGAGAGAAATTCACCAGCTTTTGTTTTGCTTGTGCAAGCAGTAAGCTTTAGAGTAATAAAAATAGAAGTTGACAGTTATTTAGTACACATCATGTGTCTGTAAATATATACATTATACAATATTATATATGTATGTGTGTACATGTGCGTACGTGTGTGCATGTGTTTACACATGTGTATGTGTACATGTGTGTTTGCATGTGTGTGCACATGTTTGCATGCATGTGTGTACATGTGTGCACACACACGTGTATATGTGTGCATGCGTGCACATGTGTGTTTGTGCGCGTGCATGTGTGTAAACATGTGCATGTGTGTGCATGTGCGTACATGTGTGTGCACGTGTATGTGTGTGCACGTGTATACATGTGTGCATGTGTGTGCACATGTGTGCATGTGTATACATGTGTGTGCATGTGTGTACGTGTGCGCTTATCTCATTTATTCTTCCCTATTGCCCAGTAAGGAGGTGTTGTTTGAAAACTAAGGCTCAGAGAGGTAAAATAACTTGACTAAGGTCACACAGTTAGTACAGCCCTAAATGTTAGAGCTGCAGACTGAATTCAAGCTTGCATCTATTTGATGCTTTCATCACTTCATTACCCTGTCTTCAGGTCCCTATAGCGGGTTCCCTTCTCACCCAGACTAGTTTTATGACAACTGGTCACAATGTTCACCCATTCAATATGCCTTGTTTTGTTTTCTGCAAAATATAATGAGAGAATCTCCCTCACAGATTCGGGGATTATTCTGGGAACCGATTTATGCAAACATACTCTAAAATTCCATATAAAAAGAGGGGGTTTTTGACCTCTTGAGCTTCTGTGGTTGGCATTGTGGTAGCTCATGGAGTGTGAAATTGAGAGAACATATGTGAAAATTCATTTCCACATTCAAAGAAATCCGAGACCATTTTGGCAGGTTGTTTGCTCAAGCCTCCCCTCCATCTCCAGGAACATAAAATAAAGTGTCCTTTGAAACCACGGGTGTGTTCTGTTTCTCAGTACTCCAAATTGCCTATGGGAGCCTGATTTATGTCTTCACACTCAGGAGTCATGTACTTTCAGCCAGATGACCTTCCTTGACACCACTTTTAAGAGGAGTAGAAAAAAATATCAGAGAAAAGACGATAGGCCATAGGTTTTGCTCTGCTCTGGACATCTCAGATCTACTCTTGTTTCTGAAGACCATATCACACTTTCCATGCATTTAACACTTCCAGACACTGCCTACAATATACCCAGCACTGTTCTTTGAGATTTCCAAATATTAATTCATTTATTCCTCACTTCCACTTTGTGGTGATAATACAATCCTTGCTTTAAAAATAAAGAAACTGAGGCAGAGAGATTAATGTTTGAGCTAATAAGTGGCAACACCAGGATTCCAATTCACGTATCAAGATTCCAGTTCACATACCTATTAAAAACTTACTGAGTTGATGTGAAAAGGAGAACATTCTCAGGGACTCATTGCTTCCTGTATCAGCTCGAAGTATGCCTGTCTTTGTTTCTGGTCTTGCATTTTCAGATCCATTTTATCTTATTTCACACTTACTCTTTGATTTCTTGCCATGTTTCTTCCTTTGTAATGACTCGTCTTCTTGTTTTCTGATGACTATTCCATACCTAGTCCCACATCCTTGCTTTTTATTAGATTTTTTCCCTGTAGTTTGGAATGCTCAAATTCCCCTTTTTCTAGTTAAAAATTTATTCAGCTTAAATTCCATTTCAAGTTTCATCCATGAAAATTTTACTCATAACTCCAGACCGGGCTGATTTCAGTCTGTTTTGAATTTCTTTAGCACTTGGCTTCCCAAGTGGCTCAGTGGTAAAACAATCTGCCTGCCAATACAGAAGACTCAGAGTATGCAGTTTCGATCCCTGGGTCAGGAAGATCTCTTGGAGGAGGACATGGCAACCCACTCCAGTATTCTTGCCTGGGAAATCCCATGGTCAGAGGAGCCTGGTGGGCTATATCCCATGGGGTCACAAAGAGTCGGACACGGCTGAGCATGCATGCAATGTGTCTCTGTACCTATGCAATGGAGAATATATTATTTATGCTTATAGGCTAATCTTGCCTCCTCACCTAGGTTGCAATCCTCTTGACTTACAAGATGACATACATTTTTTTCAAAAATATTTCTCCCCTTTCCTAACAAGGTGCTGTGGATTTTCCAAATGTTCAGCAGATAATTAATTGAAATTTCTAACTATCTGGATATTCCTGGCAGACACCTGTGTTCACTTCACTCCTTAAACTCATCTTCTCATTTCAGTTGGTTTGACGGCAAAGGGATTTCATATCTGTGGTCACCCCAGTGGATTGCTCAGGATTGCCTGGAGGGCTATGGAGAGCATACTTTCAAAGAGTTATTGGAAGGCAGTGGGAGGGAAATTCAAAAGGAAGAGGATATATGCATACATACAGCTGATTCACTTCCTTGTACAGCAGAAACTAACACAATATTGTAAATTAATTATACTCCAGTTAAAAAAAAAAAAAAAAAACAGAGTTACAGCTTGCCCATCGCTAACCAGTCACAGCATCCTTTCTTGCTGTCGCGGGTGTGGTATGGGAATGTGAGGGTAATCAATCCTGAATGAACTGACCCTAGTTTGGTAACAGGGAAAGAGAATAATCTGTTTATGGGGGAAGTGGATTGAATTTCATCCTAAAGACATTTTAATATAATTGTTGACCTGTCTGATAAGTAGTATGGCAGGGTGTTGATGATGAATTATTTATTTATTGAGATGATACCAGGAAAAAGTGTTCCACTTTTCATTTGCCTATTTGGTTTTATTTTATATGTGTGTCATAAAGTCCCTTTTTCATACAATGTCTGTAAGGAATTGCTTCTTATGGCTTTGTAATAATTTATATATATATATATTTAATACCCAGCAGTTCTGTTTCTAGGAATTTGCCCTTACATCATCCCAGAGACACATTCAACCTACATACATTATATAAACAAAAATTGCAAACATGCATTTACCTTTTATGTTGCCCTAAGTTGGAGCTTATAACAAGGAAACCCAGTTGCCAGAGAAAACAAAACACGTGAAGACAATTCCCATCCCAATTGTGTGTGGAGGCGAATGCTGCCCCAAATTATGTGTTACCAAAATGTATTCCTTGAAAGGTCATTTGTCCACAATTCAGAGCAGAACTGGACTATCATGCAACCAGGGGAATATTTCGCTTGAGAACATTGTGGATGGGTTAATAAGTGGAAAAGTATTTTATTATAAAAATCTGGTACTTTTTATCAGCCCCAAATTTTTCTTCTTGACATTTCTTTCTTGCGTGTTTGCCTTTGCTGATTTGAGGTTAAAACTCAATAAAAAACAAAATATGGACATTTAGGAGATTGGCTTGGGGATGTCTACTAAGCATTCCTCTTTTTATTCTGGTTTTCTAGTTTTCAGTCTAAGGTCACACACATACGCACAGAGACACGCAAGTTATCCAGTCAAAAAAGAAGGAAATAATCTAATTATTTTTTGAGTGTTGAGTAACTCCTTGTTCATGGAGGATAGAAAGTCTTTATTCACATCTCCAATGTAGCTTTCTTCTCAAAGCATAGGAGGAAAATCACTGTGCTCTGACTTGAACTCTATATTGGAAATCTGGTTTAACATGTGGAGATAAGTTTCAAAGATAGTTGAAACTAGGGAGACTTTAGAAGGTTGCAAGATGAGTCAAATGCAAGCTGGCTTTCTGTAAACCATATAGCAGAAAGTTTCTATTTGGGCCTTAGATAAGGGCATATTCTGTCTACCTTGCTCACTGCTTCAGTCCTAAAGTCTAGAACAGTGCCTTGATCATGGTAAGTGCCACAAAATTGTTGCTGTTCAGTCATTCAGTCATGTCCATCTCTTTGTAAACCATGGACTGCAGCACGCCAGGCTTCCCTGTCATTCACCTTCTCCTAGAGCTTGCTCAAACTCATGTCCATTGAGTCGGTGATGCCATCTAACCATCTTGTCCTCTGCCATCCAACCATCTTGTCCTCTGCCATCCCCTTCTCCTCCTGCCTTCAATCTTTCCCAACCGCAGGGTCTTTTCCAGTGAGTCGGTTCTTGGCATCAGGTGGCCAAAGTATTGGAACTTCAGTTTCAACATCAGTCCTTCTAATGAATATTCAGGATTGATTTCCTTTAGGATTGAATTGTTTCATCTCCTTGCAGTCCAAAGAACTCTCGAGTCTTCTCCAACACCACAGTTTTAAAACATCAATTCTTCAGTACTCAGCCTTCTTTAAGGTCCAACTCTCATATCTGTACATGACTACTGGAAAAACTATACCTTTTATTATATGGACCTTTTTTGAGAAAGTAATGTCTCTGCTTTTTAATATGCTGTCTAGTTTTGTCATAGCTTTTCTTCCAAGGAGCAAGTGTTTTTTAATTTCATGGCTGCAGTCACCATCTGTAGTGATATTGGAGCCCCCCAGAATAAAATCTGTGACCATTTCCATTGTTTCCCCATCTATTTGCCATGAAGTGATGGAATGGATGCTATGATCTTAGTTTTTTGAATGTTCAGTTTTAAGCCAGCTTTTTCACTCTCCTCTTTCACCTTCACCAAAAGGCTCTTTATTTCCCCTTCACTTTCTGCCATAAAGGTGGTATCATCTGCATATCTGAGGTTATTGATATTTCTCCTGGCAATCTTGATTCCAGCTTGTGCTTCATCCAGCCTGGCATTTTGCATGATGTATTCTGCATATAAGTTAAATAAGCAGGGTAACAATATACAGACTTGACATACTCATTTCCCAATTTTGAACCAGTCCATTGTTCCATGTCCAGTTATAATTTTTGCTTCTTGGCCTGCATGCAGATTTCTCAGGAGGCAGACTATCTATGGAATAAATAAATAAATATATGTACCCATTAAGAAAAACTCGGTCAATGTAGATCTTGTTTGAGCACCAAAATTATGGCCTTTCTTAGTCAAGCTTACCCTAAATTTGAGAGTTTCTGTTTTTACAATCCTTAAATATTAGGACTTTGGAAATAAGATTATTATTTTTTTTTTTGAAATAAGAATCTTGATTTAGATGAGTTAAGGAAATCTTATACCGGATTTTAAAAAATATGGCATTTGATATACACTCATGTAACTGATTATAAGTAGAATAGTAGAGGTGTGGTTTACATTTAATTGTGCATCTTTCTTCACTTAAGAACTATTGAACTTGCTAGGAACATATTTTAAATATCAATCTGGCTACCTTTGTTCCATGCTATCTACTTTTAGTCTTCTTTTGTTGGGTTCACATCTCTAGATATTGGTTTATAAGTAACTAAAGTGAAGTCACTCAGTTGTGTCCAACTCTTTGTGACCCCATGGACTACAGCCTACCACGCTCCTCGGTCCATGGGATTTTCCAGGCAAGAGTACTGGAGTAGGTTGCCATTTCCTTCTCTAGAGGATCTTCCCAAGCCAGGGATTGAACCTGGGTCTCCCGCATTATAGGCAGATTCTTTACCATCTGAGCCACCAGGGAAGTCCTATAAGTAACTAGCTACCACTAATTTATATTTCATTCCATACACAATTTTCTGTCTTAATATTGATGACTACTCTTTTGCCATACCTGGGCTTCTGTTTCTGTGCATACCCATGCTGGGCATCGCACTGATTCACTAAAAAGGTGCCACTTCTCTTTTTCCAGTAGCTGCTGCTGCTGCTGCTGAGTTGCTTGAGTCATGTCCAACTCTGTGCGACCCCATAGACGGCAGCCCACCAGGCTCCTCTGTCCCTGGGATTCTCCAGGCAAGAATACTGGAGTGGGTTGCCATGTCCTAGTAGGAAAAGTCTATATATTTCCAGCTCACTTTTCAGGACATTGGGCTCCATCAGTGCTTTCCTAGTTGCTAAAACTTGGGCTAACCTAAGCTCTCTTTAGCATTGCTTCTCAACACTGCCCTTTCTCTGTGGCTTTCTTCTCTTTAGTACAGGACTGAGCAGCCCAGTCCTCTGAAACAGTGGTTCCCAGTGTACTGCTGTTATTCATGAGCTATTAGCAACTGTAATTGCTAATGGATAAACTACCAAGAATTGTAAATAATTCGCTTTTTAAAATACAAGCAAGAGAAATCTAAAACAGGATGCAGAATTAAGTACAAAGAAAAGTGCATTTCTTATCAGAGAAGAAGAAAGAGAATTTGCAATTCACCAATATGTACTGATTAGGGAAAAGGGTTTGCAATTTTAGAATTAGACAAGTTAATGCTGGAAACAATGGTGCATGTGATATTTTAGAGGTTTAGGAAGAAGAAAATGCACATAGTCTTTTAGTGTTTTTTTTTCTACTCCCTTGACTTTGACAGTTACTGGCCTTTAGTTTTTAAAAACAGCCTATCTTTCAGAAGTGATGAAGATAATATCCCTGATATTTTAATTAATAGAAATAAACTCAAATTTTTTCCAAGTTTATTTTTACATACCTTATTTCATTATACATAAAGGTGATGCTTTTTCTATATAATTGACTACATACTTAAAAATCTAGAATAACAACAACTGTGTCACATTTTATATACTATGAACATACTCATTAAAAGTAACCTCTGTATAACAATGTCTGATTTTTGTCCCTGAAAACTAATCTCAATTAAAATATTAAACCAGAACAGATTCAAGGATATTTATACATTCTTTGGGATATCCTGTTGAATGAGAAAGAAAGAGGATTACAGCTGGAATGTGCATACCATGAATATACTCATGGAAGTCTATTATTTTAGTGTTTGTCTTATAAAGGACAAACAAAAGGAAAACCTACTGAGAATCTCCATTGTTAGGTCTCTAATGTTTGTTTGCAAAGCTCCAGGACCAGGGACGTCATTGGTGGTGTTGCCTTACTAACCCCAGGCTATACAGTTTTCCTGGACTAGACTAGTGTGCTCACGGCCCCTCCCTGATTCTCTTCACAGCCAGTCCATTCTCAACCTTGGCCTCAAGCAATCCTTCCTGACCCCACTGGTCTCTCCTCTTGGCTATCTGGGAATGGCTCTGAAGGACTCTCTTGTTTTGCAAAGGATGGGTGTGTTTCTCTGTAGACTGTTCCAGAAGACTGTGGGTACCATAGGCCTCTGTGATGCTCCCAGTGTGGCTTACCAGAGATTCTTCCATCTCACAGAGCTGGGATGGATCACAGACCATCTCCTCCAGTGCCCACAGAACCAATTCAATATATATTTGAAGAATTAAATTAAAGCTGAAACCACTGGCAGATTTGTAATTTAATTTAAAACTGCAGCTATCCCAGAGAGGAAAAAAAAGTAAAAGACTTTTTAGCACTTTCAAGTCCTATCATTCTTTTCCTATGTGACCGATCATGGCTAGAGAGGCTTCCTAAATAGTGCCTCAGGGACTGCTTTGGAGGGGTTACAACCCTTGGCCAGCCCTGCCAAGTCACTTAAGCTTTCTTTCCAGGTGTTCATACAGAACCTGGTCTCCAACAGAATGTCAGAGACTAGTGCTCTCGGATTGCATTTTTAACTTGGCAATTAAGCGAAATAAAACCCTTGAAATACAGAAATAAAGCGCAGAGTGAAACATGTGACTTCCCAATGAAATGAACCAGCCTCCACACCTCTCCCTTCTCTGAGAAGCTTGGGACTAACCCTGCCTAAACTTGGGGGCTCTTTTATTAGGTATGCTATATGTATTTTCTAAAATCAGCTAGACGCAGGTTAGTATCTCATGCTTCCCTGTAAGTGTCCCCAGGTCAATTCCCATGTGTAGATTTTGTGTTTAGAAGAAAATCCTGCACAAGCTTGGGCTTTCGGTGTCGTTCTCTTTTACTTCTCGCAGCACTTAGTTGATTGCATACTGAATAGGTGGTCAGAAACTGCTTGTTAACCAGATTTCTTGCAGGCCCCAGCTGCCCTTGGGGTGGGTACTTGGTAAGTATTATTGACTGCCACCCTGACTTTTGAGGCTAATTATTCTTTTACATCTCATGGTGGAGCCCTCCCCCATCCTGTGAAGCTATCACCTTGATGTCAGAATGTACATCTTCAGGCATTCCAGCACATATCAAAGAAACGACTGAACCATGGAAGTCTTGCAAATATGAATTTATTATACTGTTTGCTTTATGTTTGAAGGTAGGAGCCACAGATCACCTGATGTGCAACAATAATACTATTAATAATAATAATATTGTGTCAGTCACACCGTAGGGTTTCAATAAATATCTGATGTTTCACTGGGCTTAAAATTCACTGTCCCTTCTGTCATATTTATGTATGTGTGAGTGTTTGTAAATACCCAGTAAAGCATCTCTTTGCTGTTGTTGGCTTCTTAAGAGGCAAGGCTGAGAACAGACTTAATTCAAATGTGAGGTTAAGGTCTCAACTTAACCTCGTAAAACAACGTTTTACATTGTTTTACATATACTGGTGATCGGGCTAGATTTGTGATATTTTAAGTAGTATTTTCCATTTCTCTACCACTTTTATAATAAACATAATTATATAATTTATGACACTACCTAAAACTGAATTATGTGTCTTCTTGAATTTAATGGACCCATGATGTCATTATCGGGTTACATAGTCTGTGTCTGTTTAGCAGGGACCCAACAGCCTTCAATCTAGTCAATACATGCAATTAAAAATCTGCATTAAAATGCACTTTAAAAACACTTAAATATTCTCTGTATAGAGCTCCATGTCTTTAAAACAGGGCTACATTTGATGTGTGTGTTGTGTTACAGTAGTTGGATTGCTTTTTGAGAACGCTCTCTCCCAACCTCATAGACTGTGGAATCTCTGAGACTTGGGGACACTCTGCTGACTTGGCTGGGAGAACGTTCTTGCCTATTCAGTTTTTGCCACTGCCTTTGGCACCTAGAAGCCTGCTTCCTCTTCCCCTCCTGGGTTTCTGTATAATAAGTGCGTCTGGGTTTCTGTTGCACGGAACGTCCCAGGGCGAGAGACTCTGGGGCAGTCAAACAAAGGCAGGATTTCATTCACCTGGCACGCTGACCCCTTGGATCCTGGCTGGAAACCGGGCACTGGGGCCCAAGGGCTGAAGCAGCGCCTTACATAAGCCCCAGAGCTAGCAGCTGCTGCCTTCCCCGACCGGCGACAAGGGAGCGCTTCTCCCCCAGTGGCACACGGATTTCTTGTTGGCCAACATGCTGTTTAACAACTAAAAAATCCACTGTCTTCTGCAGATACGCTCCTCGATAATGTCCACACATACTGGTATCTTGGCTCAAACGAGAGAGGGAAATTTGCATGTTAATAGAGTAATCTAATTAACTTTTGGCAAAATGCCCTTAATAATCTTCTTACTTTTTTCCTCTTCCTCTATTGCCCAGCTGTGCCACGGTTAAAATAGCAACAGGGCAGGCTTCCTAGGACGGCCCTGGCTGCATCTCCTATCCTGTGCACACCTTCACAGCGTTCACAGGTGATCCCTGAGGACTAGAGTCGGGTGAGCCCAGCTGAGAGGCACTGTGGACCCTCAATCCCGGTACCTGAGAAGAAGGGGGATACCCAGTGAGCTTCCCATTACTAATCCTTTGGATTGTGTGGCCATATCCCCCGTGGGGATCTTCCAGCCCACCAGCCTCCTGGGTGGTTATCTGTGTAAGGCGTGTCTCTGAAGGCTTTCTGGAAGGATGCTGTCCATCTCCACTCTCGGGAACAACTTTGTTTCATGAGCAAATGAGGGCTAAAGGCCTCCTCCTGCCTCTATGGAGGGCACGGGACCGCATCAGCTAGGTCTTCCCAGTAGCTTTCCCATGCTGGAGTCTGGCACTCTTTGCTTCCCAGGAACTGTAAGATTACTTTTTTCTTTTACCTAACTTAGGGTTATGAGGTTTATTTTGTTTTTTTGTTTTTTTGTTTTTTTTTTTTTACCAGGCAGAGTGATAAATTAGCCCTCTAAGAGGGCTGGTTCTTGAAAGCCATATAAGCAAAAAAATAGGAAAGTAGCAGTATGAAATGTTTTCAAATTCACAACAAAAAACTATATTCCTAAGTGGCTATATTCCTAAGTGGCTTACTGCTTTTTTATTTTGGCTGTTGTCTAGGCTGCTGCAGTGTGTATATCTTATTTTGACACCTAGACTCCAACTTCCCAGGTGGAAAACTTGGTCTTCTGGCTTCACCTGCTTCTGTGGACTAAACTGTTCCATCTGACTAATGCTAATGCCTCCTTCATCAAGCAGGTCAGTTGGTTCAGAGTTCTTCTCCCTGCCAATAGGCAACCTTGTGAATTTGACCTTTAGCGTTAGTTTTGCTTGAACTTCCCATTTTGTGTTCCTGATTTGGGAATGGACGTTGAAGTCAAAGGTGGATGACACAGTGACTTATTTTCTAAAAATTCGTCTCTTTCTCCACGGGGAGTTAAGGTTGAAAACAGAACCAACAGATCCAAATTGGAAACCCAAAGAGGTCACGTGAGCCTGTCACGCTGGCAGAAGATTCAGCAGGACATTCACGTGTTCTTGTCTAAAGACAGTTCACGTGTCTTTAATGTATTAGCAGATCAGTGAAAAAAAAGTAGCTGTGCCATGTAGAGAAAAGAGTCATCGCTTGTTTTCCTTATTTTCACAAAGTTAGTTTCCAAGGAGGGTGGCTCAGATTCTCTCTCACCACTAGTGGGGTGTGTACGTGGGAGGAGGAGGCTGAAACCCTACGGAAGAGGCTGGCATCTCATTAGTGGACCCAGAGCACATGTAGACTTGCAGAGTAAAGTCCGCTCCCACTCTGGATAAGAAATAACGTAGACCTTTTCAGGCCACTGGGAGGAGGTGCTATCTAAAAATAAGACGACTTTGAAGGGGAATGTTGCAGCTGGGCCAAGAATCATGAACTCAAGGACAGACTTTTGCAGTCACCAAACCCTCTTCGGGGATTCTAATGTTACCCGTCCTGAGAGCAGTGGTGACCCACTGTTTGCACAGTTCCAGCTCTGGCCACATTTTTGACTGTCTTCAGCGTGGCCTCTAGCAGGCCTGGCTGGTCTCTCCATATTCCCGCCTTCTGTCTCTCCTACAGCAGTGGGTGTCAGCTAACACAGAAAACATAGTTACCTCTTTGGGAACTGGGGAGTGTGGGCGAAAGCTCATTTCCTCGGGCAAACAGAGAAATATGGGAGGGGAGGGACTATGGAATCTGGTTGGGGAAAAAGAAAGAAAATAAGTTTATTCTTGTCCCTTGGGAGCTAAATTTGACAAACGCCTGACTTAATAAGGAAACCCAAGCCTCCCAATACTCACTATTATGTATATAAAAAGGAATAATAGCGTCTCAGGAAAGAGCCACCAGGGCTTTCATGAAAACCTTGAACAGTTGTCTGTTCAGGACAACTGGGCCCTTCTTGTCTTCCTGTTCTCTGCATTCACTTGTGCCAGTGGATTCCTCATAAAGGAAAGGGTTTGGAAAGTAGTAGGTGTTCCTCCTTTCCCCATCTATGTCAGCGCATGTACTTGTGATCTAGGACCCCAGAGATGACAGACAGAACTGAAGTAAGTGAACACCTTCCTGAGAAATCCAAAAATATCCAGCAAAATGTACAGAAGAGCTTGTTTAATCTGTTACTTCCTCACATAGCTTCTAGGTGATGAGATCAGTTGTGTTCTAAGGGGAATTAGCAGGGCTCAGCATCCTAGGATTTGTGAGTAAATAGGTCTGTGTCCTCAACAGAGCAAAATCCCACAGTGGGAATGGAAATGATAAGGAAAGATCATGTACACCAGGGGCTGTGGAAAGTTTCCCTTCTTCTGCTCTTCGCTGTCCAAAATTGGGTTTAAAAAACAAAAACAGACAAACAACAACTTGGCCAGAATTCATAAGTATAGGACCTTTTTTTTTTTTTTTGGCTATGACGTCAAGGAACATGCTCACAAATAAATCATTAATCCAGTTCAGCACAGGTAAACACATTGCTGCATTCTGACCATCATTTTTTCCTTGACTGCTTGGAGAATAATGCATCTCAGTGCCTGCTACACCATGATGACAGTAACTTGCCTAAGTACAAGGTTTCCATTTACTAAGTGCTTCCTCATTCTTTACCTTGTTTAGAAGCTCATGGCAGCCTTTTGAAATAGACACTGAATATTTCCTTAGTCACATTCTTTTAAATGAGCAGGCTGAAGTGTCTGAAACCTGACTGGCTTGCCAAACACCTTGTAGATGGAGTATAGCAGGATCGAGCCCAGAGTCCAGGTCTC
The DNA here is from genome assembly GCF_910594005.1 of Cervus elaphus. Taxonomy (NCBI): domain Eukaryota; kingdom Metazoa; phylum Chordata; class Mammalia; order Artiodactyla; family Cervidae; genus Cervus; species Cervus elaphus. Next base: position 11,448,531 of record NC_057826.1, read on the forward strand.
TTCACCCCTAGTCCAGTGACTTCCTATAAGCTCTTCAGAGCACCAGCGTCTAAGTGGAGGAGGACGTATCTGAATCCTCTAGGGAAGTGTATAACATGGCTTCTCCCAGTTCCAAGGGACAGAAAACTCAGTTCCATTTCTCTTAAGGAAAAAGACAGGATTCTTTGTTTGTATAAATAAGGTCTGGGCGGACTGGTTGGCATGGCTAGATCCAAATCCATAAATATTTTGTAAGAAATAAGTTATGTCACATTGTCACATCTCTGGGCAATCTTTCCTTCTCTGTGTGTTTAGTTTTTAGGCAAGCTCTCTACGTGTAGCATAAAGACAGACAACAGCAACTCTCGTCTTATAATCTTCCAGTTAAGTGATATCATGATATCAGCTAAAGCAAGTCACTTTTTTTCTAATGGTTTCAACCCAAATCCTGAGATTGATTTTGTCTTTTCTTTTTTAAAAAATTGTTTTAAATTATTTTTTTAATGATTTTTTTTTATGTGAACCACTTTTAGCCTTTATTGAATTTGTTATGACATTGCTTCTGTGTTTTATGTTTTGGGTTTTTGGCCATGAGGCACGTGGGACCTTGGTTGTCTGACCAGGGATTGAACCCCCAACCCCTGCATTGAAAAGGGAAGTCTTAACTGCTGGACTTTTTCACTGCCATGGTTTGGGTCACGTGCCAGGAAATGTGATATCTGATGGCAGGACTGGTTCATGGGTCTTCCATCCAAACAGGATTGGAGCAATTCTGATGGCATAGATCTGGAGTGAAGGAATGGTGGTTTTTCAAAGGAAGGTCAAGGTGCTATTATCAGAGAAAGAGAGAATAGACACTTAGCAAGATAAAAAACAAAACAAACCCAAAGTCCTTTAGAAGGGCTGTTTCCAACTTACATTGAGTTGACCCACCCTGCTTACGAGACTGGAGGAACATGTGGGGGTGTCTATTTTGAATAAGCAACATAGGTGGTTCTGATAAACATCCCTTCCTCTGCTTTTCTGACAACTAACACCCTCTATCTTGCTGTTTATCATTTACCTAGAATATTTGTTTCCTTCTACTCCCCATTCTGGGCTTATCCATCCTTTAAACTACAATTCAAGGGTGACTTCAGATTAGATGCTGTTACAGACTAAATATTTGTGTTGTATGTTAGTTAGTCGCTCATTTGTGTCTGACTCATTGCAACTCCATGGACTGTAGCCCACCGGCCTTCTCGGAATTCTCCAGGCAAGAGAAGTCCATGGAATTCTCCAGGCAAGACTAATGGAGTGGGTTGCCATTTTCTTCTCCAGGGGATCCTCCCAATCCAGGGATCAAACTCAGGTCTATCACACTGCAGGCAAATTCTTTACCATCTAAGCCACTAGGGAAGCCAAAATTCATATGTCGAATCCCTAATGCCCAAAGTGATATTTGGAGGTGAGGCCCTTAGAGAGACCAGAGGCTTTAGAAAGAGAGGCCAGAGCTCTCTCTCTCTCTCTCTCAAGACAATGTAAGACACAGCTAGAAGGTATGTCCATAAGCCAGGAAGAGGGCTCTCACCAGAACCCAACCATGCTGGCCCCTCAATTTTGGACTTCTTTCCTCTAGAACTGTAAGAAGTTAGGTACCTGTTGCTTAAGCCACCCAGTCTGTGGTACTACATTATGGCAGCCCAAGCTGGCTAAAACATGTACTATAGCTGGATCCTGTATTCCACACACCTCCTCCAGCTCCTTGCTATCCTCAGTGGACAGAAAAATCTTTCCAGAATTTTATTTTGTCCATAAATGTGGCTACTGCTACAGATAAGTAAACAAATGTCACTCATTAAGGAGAACACATTTAAACAGTTGCAGTTCAATATTCCTGATGCTACTGAAGTTCTCCAGGACTTAACGAAAATTCTGATCTTTAGGTTTCCAGGTGTGATACTGTATTTCAGTTGTGCTCTATGATCAATTTCATGAACTTGTAGAAAAACTTCAAGAGCACCTACACTGACTCAGTACTTCAGGCGTATAGGTGAAGCCAAGGGGGAATGAACTCAGAAACTTTCACTGTCATTTTCTTAGGTCACTGAGTGCCACTGTATGGTATCACATTCAGGATAAAATGTATGTATTCCATGAGGACCCCATTCTCAAAACAAAGCAATTGTTTCAAACCTTCCTGGGGTCACTCAGTTTCTGACATGATATACTCCCACAAAAGCCACCACTGCTGAATCTCTTCATCATCTAATAGAAAAAGAGTTTTGGTGATGTTGACTTAAGACTGAAGTATTTGGGTGCTCTCAGGAATGAAAAGCAGTTCCTGGATTTTTAGTCAGTTCTAGGCCTTTGCAATGAAGGTAAACCACTTTTTCTTAACATGGACTCGTTTCTGGGAATGTTTTAGATCCCAGGAACTTCATTCTCAAAGACAATGCAATCTACTCTTGAAGAATAAGACATTAACATAACTTGTTGTTGCTGATGTTCAGTTGCTGAGTCATGTCCAACTCTGCAACACCATGGACTGCAGCGTGGCAGGCTTCCTTATCCTCCACTATCTCCCAGGGTTTGCACAAACTCATGTCCCTTGAGTCAGTGATACTATCAAACCATCTCATCTTCTGCCACCTTCTTTCTCTTTTGCCTTCAATCTTTCCCAACATCAGGATCTTTTCCAATGAGTCAGTTCTTTGCAACAGGTGACCAAAGTGTTGGAGCTTTAGATTCAGCATCAGTCCTTCAAATGAATATTCAGGACTGATTTTCTTTAAGGATGACTATTTGGATCTCCTTGCAGTCCAAGGGACTCTCAAGAGTCTTCTTCAGCACTACAATTTGAAAGCATTAATTCCTTGGTACTCAGCCTTCTTTACAGTCCAACTCTCATATCTGCACATGACTATGGGAAAAACCATAGCCTTGACTATACAGACCTTTGTCAGCAAGGTGATGTCTCTGCATTTTAATATGCTGTCTAGGTTTGTCATAGCTTTTCTTCCAAGGAACAAGTCTTTTATTTTCATTGCTGCAGTCACTATCTGCAGTCATTTTGGAAGCCAAGAAAATAAAATCTGTCACTGCTTCTATTTTTTCCCCTTCTATATACCATGAAGTGATGGAATCAGGTGCCATGATCTTTGTTTTTTGAATGTTGAGTTTTAAGTCAGTTTTTTCAGTCTCTTCTCTCACTCTCATCAAGAGGCTCTTTAGTTCCTCTTCACTTTTTGCCATTAGAATGGTATCATCTGCATATCTAAGGTTGTTGATATTACTCCCAGCAATCTTGATTCCAGCTTGTGAGTCATCCAGCTCAGCATTTCCATGACGTACTCTGCATAGAAGTTAAATAAACAGGGTGAAATGTAGAACCTTGTCACAACATTAAAACCTGTGTTTTCCACATTTCAATATTTTAAGAAATAGGTTGCACTTAAAACTTTTTGTTAATAAAATTAAGAGAAGTTATCTACCTTTCCCCCCAAAACCGTCAATTTTATAAATGATGTGCTTTACAGTTGATGGGAAATTACAATGAACAGAAGTCTGACATTAAGTATAAAGAGCCTTAATAACTTACACAGAAACCACTGAAATAGGCAGCTGTCTCCCAGCTTTTGCATTATCTCTTTGTGGTGGGATAACTGTGAGGAGCCACAGATTTGCATAGTCTTTCCTTGGGTGAAACATGGGCTCAAATCAATTTCCAAATTATTTCTTACATTAAAAAGATTCTGTAAATGTGTGTGGGAAAGGGCAGACTGAGAAGAACTTGACTCTGTATTACAAAGGGTCAATATACAAACATATACATTCACAGAAGTACACCACTCACATTCAAGTGGGCTTTTTCCTGATGGCTCAGTTGGTAAAGAATCTGCCTGTGATGCAGGAGACCCGTGTTCAATTCCTGGGTCAGGAAGATCCACTGGAGAAGGGATAGGCTACCCACTCCAGTATACTTGGCCTTCCCCTGTGGCTCAGCTGGTAAAGAATCTGCCTGCAGTGCGGGAGACCCGGGTTCGATCCCTGGATTGGGAAGATCCCCTGGAGAAAGAAAGACTACCCACTCCAGTATTCTGGCCTGGAGAATTCCATGGACTATACAGTCCATGGGGTCACAAAAGTTGGACACGACTGAACGACTTTCACCTTCACTATCTTTCGCATTCAATGGTGTATGCACTCACATACACCATGGTTAAGAACTCAATTGATTTTGCAGAATCATTTCAGAGGAAAAGCTTAGTTATACTAGACCTTTTCCCCAAATGGCTCAACATCCTCAGAAGTTCAACACAGAGCTCTAAGGCCAGAATCACAGGCCTTTGCTTGTGACAGGCAACACGCTGGCTGCCACTTAACACTGCTCCTGACAATAACTTCACACACACCTCAAATAAGGATGAAGAATTTATGAACAAGCTTCTTAACTGTCACCTCTGTTCCATTAGCCATAATATCACTGTCAAATACACAATCACACTGAAAGAATGGGATAGCAAACCAAAGATGACTCAAAGCAGGTTGTAGGAAGAGATGAACCCAACCACTAGTCAAATTTTTCATTGAACACGTCATTCAACAGCATCCAAATAATATTTATTCAATGACTATGGGCTTACCATGTTTGTGTTTGCTTATAAACATTGTCAAGGATTCAGAGAGATGATGAGGGGGAGAAAATTTTAATTAAGAAAGTTTATTCAGGTTCAGAGACTGGATGTGTAGGTACAGAATTAATCTTGGTTGCAATCCAGCACTTATTTTAGGGATACCTGGATCCATAGTTTTGACTCTTGGGCACCAGTGAATAAAAGTTTATGCTGTAAACTGAATGTTTGAGTTCATATGTTGAAGCTTAATCCCCAACAGGATGGTATTTTGAGGTGGAGACTTTAGGAGGTGATTGAATTATAAGGGTGGAGTTCTCATGAATGGGATTGTGCTGTGCTGTGATTAGTTGCTCAGTTGTGTCTGACTCTTTGCGACCCCATGGACTGTAGCCCTCCAGGCTCCTCTGTCCAGGCAAGAATACTGGAGTGGGTTGCCATACCCTCCTCATGAATGGGATTAATGGTCTTATAAAAGAGACCTCTTCTGCTGTGAGATGTTATGGTGTTAAAAGGCAGACATCTATGACCCAGGATCCAGGAAGTGGGCCCTTACCAGGAACCAAATCTGCCAACACCTAGATCTTTGACTTCCTTGAATACAGACCTGTGAGAAATGAATGTTTGTTGTTTAAAAGCCACTCAATCTATGGCATTATATAAAAGCAGCCCAAATGGACTAAGGCAGGCTAACTGGTGATGAATATAGTCCTGCGCTAGCATTTGAGACAGGATAGGGGCAACCTCTTCCTAGAAAGTGTTTAGTGTGATAGTTTATACCTAGATTCTATTACATTCCTTTGATTTCTTCTACTGAGCCTGGACATGCAGACTGTTTTGGCTATGTGATAAGAGGGATATCAAAGATCCCTCCTTGGGTAAGACTGTGGTTCACCTAACATTGATAACAGCCTTGTGATGCTAGGCAGGACTGTCTTCACTTTATTGGCGCTAGCCTGAGGTAACACAGCATAGCCTGAATTTGAACCCAGGTCTTTTTTTAAGATTAGTGCCTTTATGCTTTCATGATGTTTTCTGCCAAATTAACTTGCCTCAATTATCTTTTCAAATTAAGTTGAGGACTAAAAGCAAAACAAGAGTATATTCCAGAAGCAATTTGATCTGCATCTGTTAATCTTTGCTGAGATCAATCTCAGAATAATGATTATCCTCCAAAAGGTCTACTAATGAAAGCTTTCTTCTCCCTTGCTTGCTAATTGTCTCCTACAGCACAGGGTCCTGCCATTCAAGCATCCCTCTTTTAATAAACAGAAATATATATCACAAGAGAAATATTCGTCTTCTTATAACTCTTGCCTCAAAGTAGATAGAGAAATAGAAAAATTACACTATGGAATAACAATACAACAGAGGATAATATTTTACTGTATCTTTAATACTATTTTCACTGGCAAAGCAAAATAAACGTAAGTGAAGACTATGGTACCAGAAGACCAAAAATATGTACATGTGTACATGTGTTAGATTTTCCACGTTAGTTCAGATGAAGTCAGTTTGTGTGTGCGTGTGTGTGTGCTCAGTTGTGTCCTCCTCTTTGTGACCCAATGGACTGTAGCCCAACAAGCTCCTTTGTCCATGGGATTTTCCAGGCAAGAATAGGGGAGTGGGTTGCCATTTCCTCCTCCAGGGGATCTTCTCGAGCCAGGGATTGAACCCGCATCTCTTATGTCTTCTGCATTGGCAGGCAGATTCTTTACCACTAGTGCCTTCTGGGAAGTCATAATATAAAACACACAGTTGTATCCAACTCTTTGCAAACCTATGGACAAAGTAAATTTAGCAATTACTTATTTGCTACTCACTGAGTGGGTAGAATATTCTAGGAAGGGCCATTCTCAAGTGCACTGTGAAATGGGAAAAATGTAAACATACTCCCCTTTGCTTCTACAGACCTTACTCTTCCCTATTTATGGTGCCTAATTCTGGTGATGATTTTAAGCATGACCTTACTAGCATGGGAGATGAATGCAATTTTCCAATAGTTAGCACATTTTTGGTACTACCCTTCTTGGGAATTGGGATGAGGATTGACCTATTCCAGTCCTGTGGCCAATGCTGGGTCTTCTAGATTTGCTGACATAATGAATACAAAACTTTGATGGCATCATCTTTTAGGGATCTGAATAGTTCTGCTGGAATTTCATTGCATCCACCAGCTTTATTAACAGCAGTGTTTCTTAAGGCCCATTTGACTTCACACTCCAGAATGTCTGGTTCTGGGTGACTAAACACACCATCATAGTAATCCAGTTCATTACGATAATTTTTGTACAGTCCTTTCGTGTATTCTTTCCATCTCATCTTAATCCCTTCAGCATCTACTGGATCTCTACCATTTTTACCCATTATTGTGTCCATCTTTGGGCAGGATACTCCCTTGATATTTCCAGTTTCCCTGAGGGGATCTCTAGTCTTTCCCTTTTTGTTGTTTTCTTCTAATTATTAACCATTGTTCACTGAAGAAGGCCTTCTTGTCTCTTCTAGCTATTCTTTGGAACTCTGCCTCTAATTGGATGTGTTTTTCCCTTTCTCCATTACTTTTCACTTCTCTTCATTCTTCTGCTATTTGTAAAGCCTCCTCAGGTAACTGCTTTGTCTTCTTGCTTTTCTTTTTCTTTGGGATGGTTTTGTTTGCCACCTCCTGTACAATATTATGGACCTCTGTCCGTTGTTTTTCAGGCACGTTGTTAACTAGATCTAGAGCCTTGAAACTATTCATTACCTCTACTTTGAATTCATACAAGATTTGATTTCATGCTTAAAATCTTCCATGTTAGGGCTTCAGCATTATGCAAACCAAGAACTTCCAGATGTCCAAGCTGGGTTTATAAAGAAGAGGAACTAGAGATCAAATTGCCGACATTCACTGGATTATAGAGAAAGCAAGAGAATTTCAGAAAAACATCTATCTCTGTTTCATTGACTATACTAAAGCTTTTGACTGTATGGATCATGACAAATTGTGGGAAGCTCTTAAAGAGATGGGAATATCAAGACCATCTTACCTGTCTCCTGAGAAATCTGTATGCAGGTCAAGAAGCAACATTTAAAACCCTGTATGGAACAACTGATTGGTTCAAGATCAAGAAAGGAGTATGACGGGGCTGTCTGCTGTCACCCTGTTTGTTTAACCTATATGCTGAGCAAATCATGAGAAAAGCCAGGCTGGATGAGTTACAAGCTGGAATCAAGATGGGGGGAGAAACATCAACAACCTTGGATATGTGGATGATACCACTCTAATGGCAGAAAACAAAGAGGAAATAAAGGGCCTCTTGATGAGGGTGAAGAAGGAGAATGAAAGAATTGGTTTAAGACTAAATATTTTTAAAAAAACTAAGATCATGGCTTCTGGCTACATTACTGCATGGCAAATTGAAGGGTAAAAGGTGGAAGTGGTGACAGATATCCTCTTCTTGGGCTCCAAAATCACTGTGGGTGGATACTGCAGCCATGAAATCAGAAGACAATTGCTTCTTGGTAGGAAAGCAATGACAAACCTAGACAGTGTGTTGAAAAGCAGAGACATTCTGCCGATCATTCAAGGTTATTGTCTTCCCAGTGGTCAGGTACGGTTGTGAGAGCTGGACCATAAAAAGGGCAGAATGCCAAAGAATTGATGCCCTCAAACTGTGGTGCTGGAGGAGACTCCTGAAAGTCCCTTGGGAAGAAAGGAGATCAAATCAGTCAATCTTAAGGGAGATCAACTTTGAATATTCACTAAAAGTACGGATGTAGAAGCTGAAGCTCTAGTATTTTGGTCAACTGATGCGAACAGACGACTCATTGGGAAAGTCCCTGATGTGGGAAAGATTGAGAGCAGAAGGAGAAGACGCATCAAAAGATGAGATGGATGGATGGCATCACTGATGCAATGAACATGAACTTGGGCAAACTCTGCGAGATGGTGAGGGACAGGGTAACCTGGGGTCTCAAAGAGCCAGACATGACAGGGTGACTGAACAACAACAAAGTCTGTCAATATCCCTCCCAATATGAAAATAGTCTCCCAAGAAGGGATTGACAGATTCATACAGACAGCTGAATATACATATATAACAATTTTTGCTGGAGATTTTCTGCTTGCCCCTGCACATTTTCTCATAACTATTCTTTACCATTTTCTCTGCCCAGACCATACCATATGTTAATTATATCAAAGAGCTCTCTAGCCTCTTGGCTTTAGGTTTGGTTTGGCCAACAGCAGTCCCTGGCAAAAGACAGGAAGAAGAGATAAAAATGAAGCCAAGATATTAAGTCACCTGCTACCCCTCTGCAGGGGCCACAGGCCACTTGCTGTCCCCTTTCAATGAAAAGTCACAACTCCTCTCAAGGTCCCCTTTCCACACAACTTTTACTTTCTAGGGTCTAATGATTGCTCTCCCTCTCTCCTAAATCCTTTGGATCAAGGGATAGTAATTGTCTTGGGATACTTCATTATCTCTTGTATTTTAAAAAATATTCTGCCTGAGACTTCCTTAGTGGTCCAGTGGTTAAGACCTCACCTTCCAATGCAGGAGGTGCAGGTCTGATCCCTGGTCAGGGAGGTAAAATCTCACATGCCTCATGGCCAAAAAAACTGAAACATAAAAACAGAAATAATATTGCAACAAATTTAATGAAGACTTTAAAAACTGTCCACATCAAAGAAAATCTTAAAAAATTTTTAAATCTTAAAAAAACCCTCAGCCTGTCCCCTTATAAATAGTTTCCTTACTAAACTATCATGAAATTAGCCTAATTTTACTGTGCCAATTTTTTTTTTCCTGAGACCCTGTGTGATGCAACCAATGGGCTTTCACATTTTAAAAGAGCAATGCATGAAGACCCAACAAATCAAATTTTATTTATGGTATTTCAATTCTTACTAGACAGAACAAGTTCTAAGTTATATTAATAGTCTATTGCCAAAAAATTCTTTAGTATACAATAACGAGCGATCACTTAGTTCATGAGTCTGCAGGGTTCTGCTGATCTGGAGTAAACTGATAATCTCAGCTAAGCTGGCTCTTTCATCTGCAGTCAGCTGCAGTTCTTCTAGATGTCTCTGCTGATCTTGGCTGGGCTCATTCACAAAAGGCTGAATGTCTGCTGGCAGATGGATGATCTGAGCAGGCCTCATCTGGGACAACTAGGCTACTTGGCTCTGATCTATCTGGCTTTCTTCTTGCAGCAGATTAGCCAAATGCTCTTATGTCAATGTCAAAGGTCAAGAGGGAAGAAGGCCAATTATGTAGGTGCTTTTCAAGCCTCTTTTCAATTCAGGTCTTCTAACATCTCATTGGCTTAGGCAGATTTTAGGGCCAGATTCGGAGTCAGACAAAACATTACAAGGTTACCTGGCAAAGTATGAACACCTAGGAATCTATGAAGATTTGGAGCCTCTGATGCAACCAATTAACCTCAGAGGCTGTTAACGGCTATCTGGTTCTTTACTCTACGAAGGAAGTGACATTTATCATGGGCCTTGAAAGATGAGTGGACTGTCATGAAACAGAGGAATAAGACAGTATGTGCAAAGCTTAGAAGCATGAAAGTACTTGGTGTGCTTAAGATGTGGTAAATCAACTTATATTCTATTTTTAAACTTGATATAAATGGGTCATATATTATGAACTCCTGTTTGGCTTCTTTCACTAAACATTATTGAAGATTCAATACTGTGAATATGTCCATTTTCCTTAAATTGATCTATAAATAAAGGCAATGTCAATAAAAATATCAGAATTCTTTTTTATAAGTTAATCAGCTAATTGTAATATTTATATGAAAATCAAATAGTCAAGATAAATGATCTTCCTTTTAAGGTTTCAGAGCCTCTGGAGTTAGTTTTAATATAAATTAAACACTTTGAAGATTATACAATCAAATGGTTATTTTTGGTCTCATAAAAAGAAGCTTCATTTTAAATATTAGTTGTGTGTTGTTTTTTTTATGGATTCTTCTAAATGGGAAAATTTTAAGTGGAAAATGGCCACAGAATACTTGATCATAATGCTCAAGCTTGTTCTCAGTCATATCCAACTCTTTGAGACCCCATGGACTGTAGCCCATCAGGCTTCTCTGTCCATGGGATTTCCCAAACAAGAACACTGGAGTGGGCTGCCATTTTCTCCTCCAGGGAATTTTCCCAACCCAGGGATCAAATCCTTGTCTCCTCTGTCTCCTGCATTGCTGGTGGATTCTTTACTGCTGAACCACTGGGGAAGCACCAACTTTATCTTAATAATATCATACAAACATATCGCTGTTAATTCAAGCCAAGTAAATTGCCAACATGCTCTATTTGTTTTTTTTATGTAAGACAAATAATCTTAACACAGGTGAAAGAATTTCACTACTAGATATTTTCCAATCTCGAAAATTGGCATATTCTTTCATTTATGTAAATATTATTTCACTTCCTTCTATAGTGGCTTTTGGCTTTGTTTTGAGATCTTAAATAAAAGAGATCTTAAAATATAAGGATCTTAAATAAAAGATGCTAGATTTTTCCTTCTAATCTTCTCAATGTGGCACACATTCAATAAGGAGATTAAAAAAAGATGGGACTTTTTTTTTTTTTTTCTGTGCTTTTCTCATGTTGTTATTTCTATGAGAAGATTCCGATCTGAAAAGAGAAACAGTCTGGAGAGATGACAGTTCATGATGGGACCTTATTCTCTGTGCCCTTCCCTGGAGTAAACTTTCCTATAAGATTGAGATTCTAGATTTGTGAAGATTTGCCACCTACTTCCTGTCTGTAGGTTCTTGAAAATGCAGCAGCTCCCTCGAGTCCCACATATGAAGAGTAGAAAATGTGATGACATTGATATCTCACTGTCACACTCCTTTCTCAATTTCCCATGGTCCCAAAATGCCTTGGGGAATATTCCATGTCTTCTGAGGCCATGAATAAAACCTAAGTATTAGGTGAGAGGGAAAGCTAAAATCCCAATCAAAAGATAAAGTGAAGGCCTGGATCATCTGCATGGAGTGAACAAGGGTGTAGCTGCATCTTTCTTAGAATGTAGATGGCAGAAAGCTGCATCGCAGTCAATGGAGAAGCGTCAGATGGATCAGGTGCCACATGCCAAACAGCACTGGGTGTTATCTAAGCTTGGAAACAGGATGAGGGCCTTAGTTACAGATGCTAGCGAGATCACTGAGACCAGAAAGTGTGCTGCTTATTCTGTAGTAAAAAAAAGGGAGCAATGAACCACCCAGAGCCTCAGAATCAGGGCCAAGAAGAGGAAGAAGCATAGAACACTTGGAAGGGACTGAAGAGGGGGAAAATCCCAATTAAGGTTTAATATGGAGGAGACTAGGAAGTTACTGGACAAGAATAGGGAAAAATGTAGAAATAAGTGAATTTACTCTGAAATTTTAAGAATTAGTACAGCATGGAAATGGTCACTGAAGACCATTTTTTGATCACAGGAAAGAAAGAAAACTTCGAGTTTTTCACATTTCAGTTTTGTAGGCTATTGAGACAGTAAAGAATGTGTGACCATTTGAAACAAAGAAGTAAATGAAGGTAGATTTTAAACAGCTTTGACTCACAGGAAGGAGTTTGAACTCGGATGTGGCCTATAGAACAAATATTTTCAAGCAGAAGATTAAATATGATCTGTTCTATTACATAAGTACACTTGACCCTTGAACAGTACATATTTGAGCTGTGTGGGTCCACTTATACACAGATTTTTTCAACAGTAAATACTACAGTGACACAATTTGCCTTAGCTGAATCCGGGAGTGTAGAAATGTGGATGTGGAAGAACAAGAACCACGTACACGGAGAGCCGATGTATAAATATTATATGCAGCTTTTCAGCTGCGAAGATGGTCAACACATTTAACCCTGTGTTGTTCAAAGGTCACCTGTATTTCTAGTAGCAAGGTAGGATATGCTATGAAGGAGAGCAACTTTTGGAGCACATCACAGAGGAGGCTTTTAAGACATCCAAGCAAGAGATGTTGTTGTTGCTCACGTGCTAAGTTGTGTCTGACTCCTTTGCTACCCCACAGACTGCAGCCTTCCAGGCTCCTCTTCACAGGGGATTTCCTAGCAAGAAAATATTAGAGTGGTTTGCCATTTCCTTCTCCAGGGGATCTTCTCAATCCAGGGATATAACCCATATCTCCTGCATTGGCAGGTGGATTCTTTACCGCTGAGCCACTAGGGAAGCCCACGCCAGAGATGACAAAGACTTCAGTCAGAGGCTTGACAATGAAGTTTGTATGCTGGTGTACAGTCTATGCTTCAGGAATAGAACTTCAAACCTCAGTTTGAATCTTCTAAGGGTACGAGAAGAGTTGAAGACTCTTTTTTGTACTTTGTTTTTTTAACTTACTGGACAATACTTGTTTTACAATGTTGTGTTAGTTTCTGCTACACAATGAAGTGATGCAACTCTATATTTACATATATCCCCTATCTCTTGAGCCTCCCTGCAGCCCCAGCCCCATCCCACTCCTCTAGGTCATCACGGAGCAGTGAGCTGACCTCCGTGTGCTATGCAGCAGGCTCCCACTTCAGTCCAGTTCAGCTCAGTTCAGTCGCTCAGTCATGTCCGACTCTTTGCGACCCCATGAACCACAGCATGCCAGGCCTCCCTGTCCATCACCAACTCCCGGAGTCCACCCAAACCCATGTCCATCGAGTCGGTGATGCCATCCAACCATCTCATCCTCTGTCGTCCCCTTCTCCTCCTGCCCTCAATCTTTCCCCCTAGCTATCTATTTTACACATGGTAGTGTATATACATCAGTCCCCATTTCCCAATTTGTCTCTTCCTCCCCTTCCCCTCCTGTGTATACATGTCCATTCTCTATGTCTGGGTCTCTATTCCTTCCTTGGATAGAAGTTCATCTGCACCATATTTCTAGATTACACATATATGTGTTCATATATGATACTTTTTTTTTCTTTCTATTTCTGACTTACTTCCCTCTCTTTGACAGACTCTAGGTACATCTTGTGTGGCATAGTCAGAAAATGAGAAACAAGAAGAGGGTCAGGTCCAGGGACAGAAACAATGCATTCAGTGGTGTGCATGGATTTAAGACGTCTCTGTAATATTGAGGTAAGACTTGTAATGAAAAATTAAGGATGCAAAGCAGGAACTCAGAGGAGTTTGAAGACTGGAGATGAAGATACAGCAGCTGATAACTTTCTGTGTGTCAAAAACTTTCTTAAGGACAGTTTTTTGGGAAAAGAGAACATAGGAAGTCTAGTCATCTTGGGTCTCCGTCACTGTCTGAGTAAATAGTAATTTGTAGGGCCCTGGGAAATTCCTTTCCCCTAACAAGCCAGCCAGATGTCTAAAGTCTTACTGCTAGAATACATTCCTTTGTTTCAGAATTGCCTTATCACATGGCCCGCTTTTAATGCAAATGCTTATATAAGAGATACATTGTTGAAACCCCATGTCTTGGTAATAATCTGGGAAGAAGGAAAGTTACAAAATACTAATACAGAAAGAGGAGATAAGGATGGATGACTACAATTTTACATGTACTTCATATTTTCATAAAGTCTGCAAAGATACTATCGTGGTAATCTACAGTGTCTGAGATTTCAGTCACTATTTCAGACTTATGTGTTTTCATCTTGTGACATACGTCTTTTTTCAGTGTAACCTCTGCTACATCTCTGCCCCCTTTGTTTCTGGAAAAACCCTATTGGAGTCACATCCTTAGTATGTAATAAACTTAATTTCAACCTTTGTCTGTAGCCACATCTTTGGAGGCTTATTGTTGGATTTTTTCAGGAAAGCTAAAGAGCATTTAGATACAAAACCAAATGCAGTAGAGGCCTTGCTTAATTGACCTGAATTAAATGGGGCTTTGGAGGGATGAATAGCTATAAACTCTAGAATATTTCAGAATTTTGTTCCTGAAACACAGAAAGGTTAATCAATTTCTCTAGAGACCCAACAGACTCTTCTTAAAATCCCAGCTTATTCCATGTATTGCAGCCACAAGAACTTGGGTGTTTCTGTGCCATAGTTTCCAAATATGTAAAATGAGGAGAAGAGTCTATTTTATAAGGTTGTTTCAAGGATTAAAAAGCATGAAACATCAGATTGCAATGTACTTATCACTTTACATGCAGGAGCTCAATGAATTGTGTGTATGTAATGCTCACTGGGACTCATCCAACATCTCTTACCTTTAATCCTGTGTGGAGTTCCCTGAAACACACCTCCTTTCACGTGTCTTTGGATACAAGGCAGGGACTGAAAAAAACATACATGTGAAAAATGAGAGGCAGTCATGTGAATTTGAAACATTGGGTGGGAAACGGGTTGGAACATGCACTAAAACCATTACCGAGTCCAGGCTGAGTAATCGTCCATCTACGTACCATTCCTTTTTTTAAAATGTTTTTTCAATTGTGGTAAAATTGTGGTCACATAATATAAACCATATTATTTGAACCATATTTAACTGTACAGTACATTGGCACTAAGTGCATTTACATTATTGTGCAATTCTCACCATCGTTCAGCTCTCAAATTTTTCTCCTTCCTAACCTGTAACTAAGTCCCTATTAAACACGAACTTCACATTCCCACTCCCCCCACCAGGCCCTGGAATTCACCAATATACTTTCTGACTGTATGAATTTGGCTATTATGGGTACCTCATATACATGAAATCAAAGCCAGAGAAAATGATAATTCCAAAAGATACATGCAATAGTGTTCATTGCAGCACTATTTACAATAGCTAGGACATGGAAGCAACCTAAATATCCATCAGCAGAGGAAAGGATAGAGGATGTGGTACATATATACAATGGAATATTACTTAGCCATAAAAAGGAATGGAACTGTGCCTTTTGCAGAGACATGGATGGACCTAGAGTCCATCATACAGAGTGAGTTAAGTCAGAAAGAAGAAAACAAATACCGTATATGAATACATATCACACTTTCTTACCGTTCAGCCCATTGCATATCAGACAGAACTTCCTTAGGAGTAGAAAAGGATGAATCATCACACACTGTGTTTGAAGGGAGTTGAATCCAGACAGTGGCTGTAATTTCATACTGAAAATGACTTACTCTGCTCCCACAGTAGACTATCTGATCTTCTTGGGTGGCATCCTTAGTAGAGGGCGTCATATGTGAAGCATATCATTGCATTCCCATCAGTGAAACAACATTCTCTGGTGGTGTTTTGGGAAGGGTGTGTAAATGCTAACCAAAACCACAAAGAAAGGATGTTGCCACTTTCCCATGGCATGTAAGAAAAATACGAATGTTTAGATATGTCCAATTACATGCAAACTCAGCATAGCTACGGAAAAGATCAGTTTTCAAAGTATGACTGCATTGAGTCAAAGAGGTATGACTACAAAGAAAGTAACTATGTTTTCAAGTGCAATTGCTGAAGCAGTCACATATGATGTGTGTGTGTGTCCTTTTCAAGCTTTTTGCCTACCATTTAATTTAATACTGGGGAAAAATTTCAATGGATTAGAAAAACAACTCCCACGCATTAATACTATGTTTTTAAACTGTTTGATTCCAAGTTATTCATAAATAAGCATGACAACATAAATTTGATGACAACAAATATATACATTTACTTGTTTTATAAGGCAGGGTTTGCAGTAGACATTAAAAGCTACCCCTTTGCACTCTGATTTCTGGCCCTATCCGTATCTCCTTTGAGGAATGAGTTACTGAAGCTGTCTCTTTTACGGACATTTCATATTCATAAAGTGATGGCTTTCTCCTGGCAGGCTTTATTCTCACTCAGCTAAACTGGAAGTCATTTTTTCTGTAGAGAGCCTCACCACTGGAACAAACTGAACAAGTACTCACATCGCACATAAAAAGCTTTTGGAAGAGACCTGGGATTGGCTCTGGGGTAGACATAATTCAAATGCAAATGCATTTCATCAGTGGTTTGTCTTGCATGCCAAATTTTGGAGCAAAAGGGAAACTAACTACTGATCATTTGCTCTTTTCTACCAGTAAGCAGGGTGCCAACAGTAGAACCAATATCTTTTCTTCAAAACAGTGTAATAAGAGACTTGAAGAAAGCATTGTAATGCTCAATTCATGATTACAGAGAGACATTACCAACTATACCCCATAAGTATTTCACATTGACCTGGGTCTCATAACAATAAGAAAAATTAATTGGCTACATTTATATATAACAAGGATTCATATATGCAATGAAAAGGATAAAATAACCATATTTGTCTTATATCTAAAAATAGTATTATTAAAATTTTTTGACTTTTTTTTTGCTTTGCTTTTATACTGAGTGTTGCTTATAGAGTTGTGGTTTAACAACCAGTTTTTTATGCACTCAACATCAGAGAAATATCTTCTTCAACATTATATTTTTAAGGTTTGCATAATATTCCACAATGTATCAATTCTAGAATTTACTTACCTCTTTCCTCCAGGAAAATTAGACATTGAGGCCCTTAAAAATATCTCTTTAGGATTCTTTCTTTATGATAGATGCCCTAGAAGTGTAATTAACAGCTCAAAAGTTATGAGCATTCGTTAAGGCTTTTGATGTTGTTCACTCGCTAAGTTGTGTCCGACTCCTTGTGACTGTGCAGACTGCAGCATGCTAAGCTTTCCTGTCCTTTACTGTCTCCTGGAGTTTGCACAAACTTATATCCACTGAATCAGTGATGCCATCCAACCATCTCATCCTCTGTCATCCCCTTCTCCTCCAGCCCTCAATCTTTCCCAGCAACAGGGTCTTTTCCAATGAATTGGCTTTTCATATTAGGTGGCCAAAGTACTGGAGCTTCAGCTTCAGTATCAGTCCTCCCAATGAATACTCAGAGTTTATTTCCTTTAGGATTGACTGGTTTGATCTCCTTGCTGTCCAAGAGACTCTCAAGAGTCTTTTCCAACACCACAATTTGAAAGCATCAGTTCTTCAGTACTCAGGCTTCTTTATGGTACAACTCTCACATCAACAACCCCTGATATGCAGATGATACCACTCTAATGGCAGAAAGCAAAGAGGAACTAAAGAGCCTCTTGATGAGGGTGAAAGAAGAGAGTGAAAAAGCTGTCTTAAAACTCAACATTCAAAAAACTGATATCATGGCATCTGGTCCCATCACTTCATGGCAAATAGATGGGAAAAAAATGGAAACAGTGGCAGATTTCATTTTCTTGGGCTCCAAAATTAGAGATGGTGACTGCAGTCATGAAATTAAAAGACACTTGCTCCTTGGAAGGAAAGCTATGACAAACCTAGACCGCATATTAAAAAGCAGAGACATCACTTTGCCCACAAAGGTCCATATAGTCAAAGCTATGGTTTTTCCAGTAGTCATGTATGGATGTAAGAGTCAGACCACACCTCTTGATTCTTTCTCATTCCCCTGTACCAGTGGTCCTCACCTAGATGTGATCATGCCCCTTCTCCCATGGGGTGTCTGACAACTCTGGAGATATTGTTCTCCACAACTAGGGAAGTCCTACTGGCTTCTGGTGGGTAGCGGTGAAGGACACTACTAAACGTCCTGTAGTGTCAGAGACAGCCCTCCACTACAAGGCTTTTCTGGCCTAAAATTATTAGTACATGATTCCTCTTTTTATACTCCTTGTTGGGAATTACAGTTGATCCTTGAGCAACATGGAGGTTAAGGGCGCTAAGCCTCTACACAGTTGAAAATTCATGTATAACTTTATAATCAGCCCTCTGTATCCTTGCCTCTGCATTGTCAGATTCAACCAACCTCAGATCATGTAACACTGCAGTACATATTGACAGAGAAAGATAACATTTATGTGGACCAGTGCTATTCAAACTCTTGTTATTTGAGGGTCAATTGTTATCGTCTTGGTTATTTCAGTAAGAAAAGATTGATTGAGAGGAGAGACTAAGAAAGATCTTCCAAGAGAAGGGTTAGGGAAAAAATCCTATTTGTTAGAAAGCATAAAGTATAATAAACAACCAGAAATATCTCTAGAAATTGTCAAATGTTCCCTAAGGAATGAAATAGACACTATCTGAGAAACACTGATTCACGCCAATCAAATTGCCTTGCTGTTAGTTCGCATTCAACAAATAATTGTTGATACATATATGAATTATTTCAATTGTGCTTGTTTGTTAATTTACTGAGGTATTAATTCCTCTCTCCTTCCCCAAAATAGTAGCTTGCATATTTAAATGCAACTTGTGTATTTAACTGAAAACTGAGCAATAAAAGCCTCTAAATTATTGAAAAGCACAGAAATTATGATGTTCACTGAGTAGTAAAACAAGCCAGGATTCCTGGTAGCAAGCAATTAGCTTTTTTTCCAGAGAAAAGAATTGAAGTTCAGAAATTTGGGCTGATTTGTCCAAGGTCACACAACAATTTCCATGCTGGAGCTAAACAGTAGCCTCTTCTTATTAAGGACACACAGCCATCTTCATGTTTGGCACCCCACAGGGTCTTTTACCCACCAGCTCCATCTTCTGCTGTAGAAAAAAGTCCTATTGAGAACAAAGACTGGATCTTCCATCTCTGTCTTTTCCACAAAGTCAAGCCCAGTGTGCTATATTAAGTATTAGAACAAACGTCATTGAAATAAGTAATGTTTCCATTTACTCAAGATCTGATTTCCTTTCTATGTCTAATCAGAATCCTTATCTTTCAGCTGCCATAGATCACAGTCATCATCAACTATGATGGAGACTATCCAAGACTCCAGATTTAGGGTTCTGGGAGTGAACAAAGTACAAGTCTCTGTCTGCACTTTAGCTGGTGTTTTGGAAGGATGCGCCATGAAGTTTTTATTTAGAAGCCTGGCAGCACCATTTGCAAAGTGGGGAGTCACAATTGGCATTCCTTATTCTTTTAGCATTCTGTTGTTTAATCAGTGCAGTGGCTCAGTTGTGTCCAACTCTTTGCAACTCCATGGACTGCAGCACGCCAGGCTTCCCTGTCCTTCAACTCCTAATTAGCTCAAACTCATCTGCATCGAATTGGTGATGTTATCCAACCATCTCACCCTCTGTCACCCCCTTCTCCTCCTGTCTTCATTCTTTCCCAGCATCAGGGTCTTTTTCAATGAGTCAGTTCTTCACATCAGGTGGCCAAAGTAGTGGAGCTTCAGCTTCAGCATCAGTCCTTCCAATGAATATTCAGGACTGATTTCCTTCGGGATTCACTGGTTGGATCTCCTTGCAGTCTAAGGGACTTTCAAGAGTCTTCTCCAACACCACAGTTCAAAAGCATCAATTCTTCAGTGCTCAGCTTTCTTTGTAGTCCAACTCTCACATCCATACATGACTACTGAAGAAACCATACCTTTGACTAGATGGACCTTTGTTGGAAAAGTAATGTCTCTGCATTTTAACATGCTGTCTAGGTTGGTCAAAGCTTTTCTTTCAGGGAGCAAGCATCTTCTAATTTCATGGCTGTGGTCACCATCTGCAGTGATTTTGGAGCCCCCCAAAATAAAGTCTGTCACTGTTTCCATTGTTTCCCCATCTATTTGCCATGAAGTGATGGGATGGGATGCCATGATCTTAGTTTTCTGAATGTTGAGTTTTAAGCCAACATTTTCACTCTCCTCTTTCACTTTATCAAGAGGCTCTTTAGTTCTTCTTACCTTTCTTCCATAAGGGTGGTGTCATCTGGGTATCTGAGGTTATTGATATTTCTTCCAACAATCTTGATTCTAGCTTGTGCTTCATCTAACTCGGCATTTTGCATGATGTACTCTGCATAGAAGTTAAATAAACAGGGAGACAATACACAACCTTGATGTACTCCTTTCCCGATTTGGAATCAGTCTGTTGTTGCACGTCCAGTTCTAACTGTTGCTTCTTGACCTCCATACAGATTTCTCAGGAGGAAATTTGTATGTTGCTTAATAGATGGTCTCAAAGTAATTATGTGCCAGAGTCTGGGCAGCAATAAGGGAGATCAGCTTTGCCCCGAAAGACTTTGGTGAGGGTACTTGGCTGACTGGCTGTTTTCTTTGATATTTGAGTTAACAAATATGTATTGAGGCTCTACTCTGTGCAATACACCTGGCTAGGCACAGTAAGAGATAGAGCCATGGTGCAAGATAAATCGCAAGCATTAAAAGAAACCAAAAACTTGTAAGGGAGAGAAGCACATAGATGAACATCGGGCTTTAATTAGAGCCCTGAGAGGAAGTAACAACATGGACTTGTGGGGTCAGACAGGAGAAGAATTATGACCAGTTGAAGATGCATATATAGTCATGTAGGGATGTGAGAGTTGGACTATAAAGAAAGCTGAGCACTGAAGAATTGATGCTTTTGAACTGTGGTGTTGGAGAAGACTCTTGAGAGTCCCTTGGACTTCAAGGAGATCCAGCCAGTCCATCCTAAAGGAAATCAGTCCTGAATATTCACTGGAAGGACTGATGTTGAAGCTGAAACTCCAGTACTTTGGCCACCTGATGCGAAGAGCTGACTCATTTGAAAAGACCCTGATGCTGGGAAAGATTGAGGGTAGGAAGAGAAGGGGACGACAGAGGATGAGATGGTTGGATGGCATCACCGACTCAATGGACATGAGTTTGGGTAAACTCCAGGAGTTGGTGATGGACAGGGAGGCCTGGCGTGCTGCAGTTCATGGGGGTCTCAAAGAGTTGGACACAACTGAGTGACTGAACTGAACTGAAGATCCAGAAAAGACTTAAGAGCTGGCATTTGGTTTGGGCATTGAAGGACGGATGAGTTTTTGACATGTAAAGAGGAATTTAAGGTGAAGCATGAGCAAATTCACACAGATTAGGAAGCATAGAACATGTCCAATACATAATAATAGTAATAATAGTTTGATAGTTAATATGCATTAAGGTCTTACTATTTTCAAACATATTCTACTAAACTTTGTATTCTTTTATTTTAAAAACGGAACCAGAGTATGGGCAGAGGATCTGAATGGACATTTTTCCAAAGAAGACACACAAATGGCCCATAGGGACATGAAAAATTGTTTAACATCACTAATTTATCAGGAAAATGCAAACTCAACTGCACAAGGAAATATCATTTCACACCTGTTAGAATGGCTGTTATCAAAAAAAAACAAGGCAAGACAAATGTTGGAGAAGATGTGGAGAAAAGGGAACCTTTGTACACTGTTGGTGAGACTGCAAATTGGTGTAGCCACTATGGAAAAGAGTAAGGAGATTTGTCAAAAATTTAGGAGCAGTACTGCCATATAACCCTGTTATTCTACTTCTGAGTATTTTTTCCAAAGAACATGAAAACACTAACCAGAAAAGATTCATGCACCTTTATGTTCATTATAGCATTATTTACAGTAGCCAAGACATGGAGACAGCTTAAATGTCCACTGATAGATAAATGGATAAAGAAGATGTTACACACACACACACACACACACACACACACACACACACAGGACTATTACTCAGTCTTAAAAGAGAATAAAATTCTGCCATTTGAGACAGCGTGGATGGACCTAAAGTGAAATAAGTAAGATGGAGAAAGACAAATAACATGATTTCACTCATATTTGAAATATAAAAACAAAGAAAACAAGCAATCAAAAAACCCCTTAACAAGCAAAACAAAAACAAAATCATAGATACAGAGAACAGATTAGTGGTTTCCATAAGGGAAGGGAGTTGGAGGTGGGTGGAATGGATGACGAGGGCCAACTGTATGGTAGGAATGGTAACTAGACTGTGGTGGTGGTTACTCTATATTATGTATAGATGTTGAACTATAATGCCGTATACCTTAAACTTTTAAAAAATAGAACCAGTCAATTTATCTATTAGGCACAGTGCTTAGGGTCCACAATAGTTTTAGAGATCCATGAAAATGTTTTCACTTCTTTGCCAACCGGAAGGAAAATAATATAATCTATCTTGGATTATGTTTGTCTTTATACCCATATGGTCATAAAATGTTAGTCGCTCTGTTATGTCTGACTCTTTCTGATTCCATGGACTGTAGCCCACCAGGCTCCTCTGTTCATGGAATTCTCCAGGCAAGAATACTGGAGTGGGTGGCCATTCCCTTCTCCAGAAGATCTTCCTGACCTAGGGATCATATCCAGGTTTCCCACATTGCAGACAGATTCTTTATTGTTCCTAGTAACTCAGATGGTAAAGAATCCGCCTGCAATGCAGGAGACCTGGGCTCGATCCCTAAGTTGGGAAAATCCCTTGGAGAAGGGAAAGGCTACCCACTGCAGTATTCTGGCCTGGAGAATTGCGTGGACAGAGGAACTTGATGGACTACAGTCCATGGGGTCGCAAAGAGTCAGACACAACTGAGCGACTAACACGCACAGTCATAAAATATAATTTTAAATATTATTTTCATGGTAGAAGGGCCCACGAAAGACATGGTCCTGAAGGAAACCATCTTTGACTCCTCTCATTCCTTTGTTTCTACCTTCAAACTACTGCGTTGGACAAAAAGTTAGTTCAGGTTTTTCCATAACATCTTATAGAAAAACCCAAATGAACTTTTTGGACAACCCAATATATTCTAAATCTTTCCTTTCCCACTGTATCAGACAAAGGCATACCACCATAATCTCTTACATGGATTACAATATGAGCTCTTAGCCATTTCCCTGCTCTTACTCTTGTCCCCTAAAATCCATTTTCTATACAACTGCCCAGGAACTGTGACCATTCTTCTGCTTAAAAAATTCCAGTGGCTTCCTATTACATTAAAATACAATTTCAAAGTCTTATCTTCTGGGATTTGGTGACGGACAGGGAAGCCTGGCATGCTGCAGTCCACGGGGTTGCAGAGTTGGACGCGACTGAGCGACTGAACAGCAGCAATTCTCATCTTAGCCGAAGGGCCCTGCCTACCAGTTTCAACTCAGTTTGTGTTATTCTCACCATGACCACTGACCTGATGACCTAGATGTGCTGGTCTTTTCTCTGTTCATTGAACACACCTGCCTCAGAACCTGTCTTTTCCGATTCCTCTCACCTCTAATGTCCTCACCTCCTCTTGTTTTGTGTGACTTTTGTTTCCTAATATTAGATCTCAGTCCATATGTGACTTCCTCAGAGAGTTTTTCTATGGCCACAAACCAGGCACTCCTGTATATTGCCCCATTTTAATTTTTTAATGACATTTATCAATATGTGAAATTAAATATATATTATTTGCATTTTTGTTTATTATCTTCCTTAACTAGAAGGTGAACTTCCTGAGAAGAATGACTATAATATTCTCAGATTTTAGAAAAGTACCAGGCAGACAGTACACACTCAGATATAAAATTATTGATTGGATATAAATTCCGTATCTGCTACATATATGACATTGGGATTCAGTGTGGACTAATTTGGGCTTCCCAGGTGGTGCTAGTGGTAAAGAACATGCCTGCCAATGCAGGAGATGTAAGAGATGCAGGTTCAATCTCTGGGTCGGGAAGATCCCCTGGAGGAGGGCATCACAACCCCTTCCAGTATTCTTGCCTGGAGAACTCCATGGACAGAGCAACCTGGTGGGCTACAGTCCATAGGGTTGCAAAGAGTAGGGCAGGACTGAAGCGACTTAGTCTGCTCATGGAATAATTTGGAACTCACGGAACTTAGAGTCTAGCAAGATTTATGTTTGTTATCTAAATAAATCCTTGCAAGGAATAACGTAGGCACTGTTAGTATTCCATTTTCCCAATGGCTGACACTGGGACTAGAGAGGTGACTTCTTGTGTTTGGCTGGGACTTGAACCCAGAAAGTTCATCTTCAGAACCTGTCTCCTTAAAAAAATATGAATTTCTGTCAATAATAAGTATACTTGTCTTGAGTTTAGGTAATGGTTGGAAATGCAAAGCTAAATATTCTGAAGTGCCTAGGACGCCAAGGTTGAGAACATTTTCCCTAAGTGAGAAGTCAATGAAAAATTATCGAAAGGTCTTAAGCAGAAATATGTTTAAAGACAATGCCCTGGGAATGGTATAGGAGGTCTATGGGAACAAGGGAGCCTGGAGGTTGAATCAGAGTTAGAAAGCTAATGCCATGGCCTGACAACCATTCACCATATTTTAGGAACTTAATAACAGTTCAAAATTGTATGTTTGCACACATTTCCTTAATAACAGCTGCTGAAAGAAAGAAGGTTCATTTTATGAATCTATTGAGGACAAATCTCGGGCAGAAACTTTCCAATTCTATTCTGGAAATACCTATTTCAGATATTTCCAAATGAAAATTACCAGAAGTCTTCATATACAAAGGTGATTACAGCTGAGCTCTACAACAATTATTGGCTTGTGGCCACAGATAATATTTAGTGTGGCCCTGCTGTCTTGAAATAGCTTTGTATTCTCTTTGTATTTCAGATTGAGTGTAACTATCCAATATTCATTAATTCATTTCTTAATTCATTAATCACACATGCATTGAACATAGTACTTTTGGGCATGCCCAGATCATAGTTTAGTGAGGGAGACAGACCTATTCCCTGGTCTAGAAAAGAAAATTTTCTAGAATCTGTATTTACTATATCAGTAGTAGAACAGTTCTCCCTGTCTCCACCACTATCACTCTGGACTATCACCTCTCACCTGATTTTTTCTAATTGCTCTATAATTAATCTCTCTCTTTTTACCTTTCTCCTTAGTCTATACATAACAATGGAAGTGATTCTTATAAAATATAAATAAGATGATTCCATTCCTCTGCTCGAAGCCTGCAATGGCTCCTTATTACAGTCAGAGGAAGGGTCAGAACTTTCAGAGGTCTACCATGCCCCATGTAATCTATCATATACGTTGGCATCTATTCCTCTTCCCTACCCACCTCCATCCCATTCTCCCTTCCCCAGCCACACTAACATCTTTATAGCTCCTCCAATACCCCATGTGTCCTGCAATGTTAGGTTATATGCACTGCTAACATTTCCAAGCATCTACCAGCTCCTAACATCCTACATCATGTATCTTTTATTGTCTGTCTCCCTCACCTTGCCTCCCTCCACAAGGGCAGCATCTTCCTTTATTTTGATCACTGCTGATGTCTCATTCACCCAGAATTGTGTTGACACATAACAGATGCTCAAAAATTTTTTTTGGACGAATAAATATGCACATATTTAATGCAACATGGTGATCTCAATGAAGAAAGTGTTCAAGAGAGTGGTGCAAAGAACAGAGACTCAACTGGAAAGAATTGTGGGAAGAACTCTGAGAAAAATACCCACCTTAAACCAAATATCTAGTATTCTGATTCACTGAGACACATTTGAAGGCAAGAGTGAACATCCTTGTTGAACATCCCCACACTGAAGAAAGGAAGAGGACCCGAGATACATTTTAAATACTGTTTACCACCCTCTGCCCTTTTAAATCCACATGAGCCCCATTTATAGCTGACTCATCACAGAATTTTCATATGAAATGACAATGGAAGATCATTTTCCATCATGAATAAAGAGAAGCTTGGTTTATACACTCATGCTGATTTGTTCATCACCCTCAATGCTTATTAATGATATCTTGGGTTAAGCCTTAATATATTGGCTGGAAGGTAACATACAAGGCCCAATAAAGTTTTTCCTTACCTCCAAGTGTTCTCGCTATCAACATTCTATAGAACCTTAAAGTTTTTCAGTAAGACAAGTATTCCTTGTGGCTTTTTTTTACCTCTCCTAATATGTATATACTTCTCGTAAGATTAGCATTAATCTAGTAACCTTTTGGAGTGAATATTTTATTGAACATTTTCAACCAAGAATTCAAAAAGAAGATGCTAATGGAGTAGGGAAATTAGATGGAGGAAGAATATGGAATACTAACTGAAAAGGACTGCCTTGTAAAGAGTTTCAAAACAGAACGTGTATGTGTATTTTAGGGGCTATAGAGTGTAGGGTGAGGCAAAGCAATGTCAGTGAGGCCAAATTAGGAGAAAAGAGTTTTCACAGAGGTGGGACATTGTGAGGACATTGAAGACAATTCCTACCTATCACACAATTTAGCTTGGGTCCAGTCTCATCCTGGGCTGGTGCAAGGGGCATCCCAGTGCAGTGGCTAGAGCACTGGGCACCCAAACTGTCCTTAGCTTAACCCCTTTCTATTTTTTTCACCTTGAACTGTGATTTCTTCATCTACATAGCAGAGATAACACTGTCTATCTTCCTTTCTTCAAATATTAGGATCAAATGCACTAACCAAAGGAAAAACTATGTAAAACATCTAGAAACTTAAGAAGGTGCTTCCCAAAGGAGAGGAAGAATGTCAGAATGACCCAAGGGGTATTTTTGCATAACACTTGCTCCCTGCAAAGTTCCCAGTTGTTGTTTTTCCCTTCAACATTTTGATTTTTTTTAAAGCCATTTTTTTTTTCTTATGATAGATTTCAAACACACACAAAAGTAGAGGGCCTAGTAGAGGTTCATCTCTTAACTTTGTCCTACACTCCCTATCACCTAAATACCTTGCCATTGTCTATAACCTTGTTTTAACAATTTTCAGTATATTGCCTAAGTTGTTTCATCTAAGTCTCCCCACCATCTACCCCTCACTGTGTATTAATTTTTATAGCTTTACTGAGATAACATTTACATTACACAAATGCATACATTTCAGTGTACAGGTCAGTAAGTTTTTGTAAATTTATGAAGTTGTGCAGACATAGCCATAATAGACTTCTAGAACATTTTCATCACCCAAATAACTTCTACCTTGTCTGTACACAGTCTTTCTACATCCAGCCCCTTTATCAGGTTGAAGAATTTCCTTTTTTAGTAGTTTGTTGAGAGTCTTTCTTCATCATGAATAAGGTTGAATTCTGTCAAATGCCTTTTTACTCACCCACTGAGATAACTACTTTTCCTTTTATTCTGTTAGCATCATTTATCACAATAATTGATTTTTTTTTTAAGTTAAACCAATTTTGCATTATTGAAATAATTCCCACTTGGTCAGGGTGGATAGGGCTTCCCAAGTGCCATTTCCCAAGGAGGAAATGGCAACCCACTCCAGTATTCTTGCCTGAAGAATCCCATGGACAGAGGAGCCTGGAGGGTTGCAGTCCATGAGATCACAAGGAGTCAGACATGACTGAGCATGCACGTTGGATAATCTTCTTTAATATGTTGTTAGATTCAATTTGATAATTTTTTAAAAAAGGAATTTTTCATCTCTGCTCATGAGGTGTATTGACCTGTACATTTCTTTTTATGTGATTTGGCTGGTATTCATATGAGGATAATACTAGCCTCATAGAATGAGTTGGAAATTGTACCTTTCTCTATTTTTCAAAAGAATTTGTGAATTTTTGGTATTATTTCTTCTTAAACTATTTACTAGAAATCACCAGTGAAAGTCATCTGGACTTGGCCTTTTCTTTGTGAAAAATTGTTTGTTTGTTTTTTAAGTGGATTTGCCAGTCCTATGTAGAACTTTTCTTTATTTTTGCCTCAGCAATTGGCAATACTCTAGATGGTAGCTGTTCTGGGAAGATTTTTAATTGATAATTCAATTTCTTTTTTTCATACACCTATTCCTTTTCATATTGAATCAGTTGTGGTTATTTGTATCTTTTTAAAAATATCATCTTTCCATCTAAGTTGACTAATTTTTTAGTATAAAATTGCTTATATGGTCATTTTCATTGTTTCTTCAGTATTTCTCATAAGGCAATGCTCCTAGAAAAACATTTCCTTCAGTCTTTGTTTACCTTAGAATGCCTATATATCACTTAACATAGAATTCTCAGTTGAGAGTTACATTTTTAGTACTTGACTGTGTCATTTCATTGATTTTTCAACTCCATAATTTTTAATGAAAATTCAGTCATTTAATGGTATTTTTATTTCCTGGCTGTCATGAATTATTTTTCTCTTACTGCCTTTAAGATTCTTGGCTTTCAATAATTTTACTAGATATAAAATTTGGTATAAATTTTGGGAGTTAGGTATAAAATTAAGTATAAAATTTTGGAGTTTGTATTCTACGTAGGGTTGGTTGAGTCTCTTTACACCAAGTTTTTTATCAGTATCGGGATATTTTCAATCATTCTTTATTTACATTTTTTTCCTGCCCTTTGCTCACTCTCTTCTCCAGTGAGGACTTTCATAGCACATATACTGTATGCTTGACATTGTCCCATAGGACTCTTAGGATCTGTTCAATTTTCTTCATTTTTTTTTCTCTGTTCTTCAAAACTGAGTAAATTCTTTTAATGTGTTTTCAAAGTCACTGGTTCTTCTTTTATTTAAAATTTGCTATTCAGCGCCCCTACAAAAATATCATTTTTTCTTTGTTCTACTCTTCAATTCCAAAATTTTTATTTTTAAAAATTTCCATCCTTTTGTCATAATTCCTTATTTGTTAACTTATTGTCATCATACTACCATTTAATTCTCTAAGAAGAATTTCTTTAGCTCTTTGAACATGTATTGAACAGTTCCTTGAGAGTCTTTACTTGATAAATCCCAAATGTGGGACCTTTTTCTTTTTTTTCTTGAGAATGGGATACACTTTTTGTTTCTTTCCATGTCATATAGTTTTTTATTTTTGTAGAACACCAGATGTTTGGATAACCTATTATTGCAACTCTTGATTGTAATCCCACTCAGTTCCTTGTTGCTGTTGCTTATTTGTTTTGTAACTTATCTGAACTGCATTTATGGAATTTGTTTCCCTATATTGTGCAGCTACTGGTATATTTGTTAAATATATATTTTTTTAATTCTTGTTTTTGCCTTTAAGCCTGAATACCTCAAAGTCACATCTCTGTTTTTGCATAGCTCAGTAGTCAGCTATTGATTGGACAGAAGTTGTGTTCAAACACCTCAAGCCAGAATAGTTTGCACTTTATGTTGGTGGAGATGTTTTTCTGCTAAGGAGTGCATTCAACGTTCAGGCAGTTTTTAAATGTGCCCAGATTGGCTTGCCTCTGAGCTGTCATGTCTCCTGCGCAGTTTTAGGCAGTATCAAAATCAGCCCCGGATGTGTGGATGGCTTGGGCTCTCTCCAGTCTTTCCTCTCCAGATGTGTTTCTAATACATCTCTGTAAAATTTCTGGCTAGTTTGCTATTCCATCTTTTGTTCTAGCCAGGACTGTAACCTCAGGCTAACTGAACCTCTTGTCTTCCCAATTCACTGCCACTTAAATCCATTTGCTTCCCAATTCGTGTGCCATTTGTCACGGTTTTTATTAGATGATAACACTGGTTGTGTTCTGATCCAAATCAAGACATCCCCTCCAGACACAAAGCTGCTTGTTTTATGCATTGCCCTATTAGCTGAGATGAGGGATGGGAGCAGCTTCAGGAGGAAATATCACAGACCCTCACTGTTATTGTAAAAAATATCAGCTTTCTTTTCCTTTTTTAAAACAATACACACTTCTCAACTTGTTGTATTATTTTGGTCAATTTTCATAACACTGAATTTCTTCCACTTTTATAATATTTGGTGGGGAGAAAATTTACTGAACTTTTTATTTTGCTGTATCAGAGTCCAGCCTCTAGATTCTCATATGCCCCTCTCTCCCCTATTGTGAACTGTTACCATTATGTCAGTCTTACTGACTGAATTGTTCCCTATACTTAAAGTTTGTGCTCAAGTGAGCAAAATGTGCAATCATATGTATGGATTTATAACTTCAGGAGAGATATTTTTAGGAAGGGAAATCTTTGCATGGATCTAGATAGCAAAGAACATACATATCAAGTACTTTCCTCTATGCACTCATGACTCCCTAGGTTCCACTAATTTCTCCTTAATGTTTTTTCAATTAATTTATTTATTTTTGGCTGCGCTGTGTCTTCATTGCTGTTTGTGCAGGCTTTCTATAGTTGCAGCTAGCGGGGGCTACTCTTCCTCGTGGTGTGAGGGCTTCTCATCGGAGTGGCTTCTCTTGTTGAGGAGCACAGTTTCTAGAGCACGGGCTCAGTAGCTGCAGCACACGGGGTTAGTTACTCCGAGGCATGTGGGATCTTCCTGGACCAGGGATCGAACCCATGTCCCCTGCATTGGCAGGCAGAGTCTTATCCACTAGGCCACCAGGGAAGTCCCAATTTCTCCTTAATTTTGTTTTATTTTCTATAAAGCACTTGAGTAAGTGAAAAGAAAAACCATCTTCTTACTTGTCCATAATGTTACTTTTCCAGCCTAGGGTGACCAACCATGCTGGTTTGCCCAGAGATATCCCAGTGATAGCATTACAGGTTCTATCTCCTGGAAAATTCCTCATTTCCATACAGATTGGGATAGTTGGACACCCTAGTCATCTATTCCTCTGTGAAGCCTCATATTCTAGCTGTGCCAAATCCCAGCGAATTCCAAACTCTCCTTCAAAGCTAAGTCTGCATACGTGCATGGGAAAAGTGTAAGAATACTAGTTCAACTTTGCAATCAATTTTAAACTTCTGTTTATATCATGTTTGCAAACATTCCATCGGCCAATGCAAGTCATGTGGCCAGACCCAGCATCCACAGGGTGAAAAAAATATATCATGCCTCTACTCTGAGGATCCTCAAAGCCACACAGGAGAGGGTATCTGTACAGAAGTTGTGAGGTACTGGGGATAATGGTGTAAATGTCTACACTGTTCTTCTCAAATCAGCCTGAGCACAGGGACTATGTCCAGTGCCTAGGATATGCCTCAGGCATTTAGTAACTGTGTGGCCTTAGGCTAGTCACTTTACATCTTTGTATCTGAATGTTCAGATAGACAGAGAGCCTGATGAACTATGGACAGAGGTTCGTGACATTGTACAGGAGACAGGGATCAAGACCATCCCCTTGGAAAAGAAATGCAAAAAGGCAAAATGGTTGTCTCAGGAGGCCTTACAAATAGCTGTGAAAAGAAAAGAAGTGAAAAGCAAAGGAGAAAAGGAAAGATATTCCCATTTGAATGCAGAGTTCCAAAGAATAGCCAGGAGAGATAAGAAAGCCTTCCTCAGTGATCAATGCAAAGAAATAGAGGAAAACAACAGAACAGGAAAGACTAGAGATCTCTTCAAGAAAATTAGAGATACCAAGGGAACATTTCAGGCAAAAATGGGCTCAATAAAGGACAGAAATGGTATGGACCTAACAGAAGCAGAAGATATTAAGAAGAGGTGGCAAGAATACACAGAACTGTACAAAAAAGATCTTCATGAGCCAGATAATCACAATGGTGTGATCACTCACCTAGAGCCAGACATCCTGGAATGTGAAATCAAGTGGGCCTTAGAAAACATCACTACGAACAAAGCTAGTGGATGTGATGGAATTCCAGTTGAGCTATTTCAAATCCTGAAAGAAGATGCTGTGAAAGTGCTGCACTCTATATGCCAGCAAATTTGGAAAGCTCAGCAGTGGCCACAACACTGGAAAAGGTCCGTTTTCATTCCAATCCCTAAGAAAGGCAATCCCAAAGAATGCTCAAAGTACTGCACAATTGCACTCATCTCACACGCTAGCAAAGTAATGCTCAAAATTCTCCAAGCCACTGAACCAAGAACTTCCAGGTGTTCAAGCTGATTTTAGAAAAGGCAGAGGAACCAGAGATCAAATTGCCAATATCCGCTGGATCATTGAAAAAGCAAGTGAGTTCCAGAAAAGCATCTATTTCTGCTTTATTGACTACGCCAAAGCCTTCGACTGTGTGGATCACAATAAACTGTGGAAAATTCTGAAACAGATGGGAATACCAAACCACCTGACCTACCTCTTGAGAAATCTGTATGCAGGTCAGGAAGAAACAGTTAAAACTGGACATGGAACAACAGACTGGTTCCAAATAGGAAAAGGAGTACATCAAGGCTGTATATTGTCACCCTGCTTATTTAACTTATATGCAGAATACATCATGAGAAACGCTAGGCTGGAAGAAGCACAAGCTGGAATCAATATCAATAACCTCAGATATGCAGATGACACCACCCTTATGGCAGAGAGTGAAGAGGAACTGAAAAGCCTCTTGATGAAAGTGAAAGAGGAGAGTGAAAAAGTTGGCTTAAAGCTCAGCATTCAGAAAACTAAGATCATGGCATCTGGTCCCATCACCTCATGGGAAATAGATGGGGAGACAGTGGAAACAGTGTCAGACTTTATTTTTTTGGGCTCCAAAATCACTGCCGATGGTGATTGCAGCCATGAAATTAAAAGACACTTACTCCTTGGAAGGAAAGTTATGACCAAACTAGATAGCATATTAAAAAGTAGAGACATCACTTTGCCAACAAAGGTCCGTCTGGTCAAGGCTATGGTTTTTCCAGTGGTCATGTATGGATGTGAGAGTTGGACTGTGAAGAAAGCTGAGCGCCGAAAAATTTATGCTTTTGAACTGTGGTGTTGGAGAAGACTCTTGAGAGTCCCTTGGACTGCAAGGAGATCCAACCAGTCCATCCTGAAGGAGATAAGTCCTGGGTGTTCATTGGAAGGATTGATGCTGAAGCTGAAACTCCAATACTATGGCCACCTCATGCAAAGAGCTGACTCACTGGAAAAGACCCTGATGCTGGGAGGGATTGAGGGCAGGAGGAGAAGGGGACAACAGAGGATGAGATGGCTGGATGGCATCACCGACTTGATGGGCATGAGTTTGAGTAAACTCCAGGAGTTTGTGATGGACAGGGAGGCCTGGTGTGCTGCGATTCATGGGGTCACAAAGAGTCGGACACGACTGAGCAACTGAACTGAACCGAACTGAACTGAATCTGAATGTTCTCATCTGTAAAATGGGGATAACAATGGTATGTCTTTCATAGGATTGTCCACGATAGTAAATAAGATTATTCAGGTGAAGTGCTTAGCACTGTGCGTAGCATACCCCCTCACATCTCCTGGCCTATAATAGGAAACAAGCAAATGTTTGCTGAATGAATGGAGAGAGGAGAGCTAAGAAAGGAAAAGAGCTAAGAAATATGCAAATGATGGGATGGTATAAGAGACAGACTTGGAATTGGAAAAGTCAATTACAAAAGAGAATTACAACTGATTTGTGGTAAAAAAGAACATGTTGAATATTTGCCCCTGGGTAGAATTGAGGCATTTATCCAGATAATCAGACTCTATAATAAATCATTTCACTTAACAAAGAAAAGTTCTAAATATTGGCCAGGAATACCTATTGTAGTAAATACTTCTAGTGCTTAGCTATGGTGGTCAGTTCTGTGTGAGCTCAGCTTCATCTCATCGTCACTTAGTATATGTTTACTTTAAATGTAAGTGATATGTTTTGTTTTGTTTTTCTTTCTGAGGGCCTTTTACCAACATCATAGAAACAGACATCAGAAGTAAGGGGAGTTGTTGCCCCTGGGACAATTCTCAACTGAAGGGTGAGAGTCCACGGATAAAGGTTTCAGCCTCCCGTACAACAGGAGGTGTTTCATAATCCCATCAGAGGTTTCCAATAGAATTGAACCCCAGCTGTAGAAAGCATCCCGGTGTTGGCTTTTTCTCTTTCCTCTTCTCTGTCTTTCCTCTTTCTCCCTCCTGATTCCTCATACTCTTCCTAAATAAACTTACTGCATACTCACTCAGGTTCAACTTTCAAGGAAATCCAAGCTAAGGCATATATATTTTTGACCTCCTTTTTTTAATATCCCCCGTCTGCCCTCCCGAACCTGTCTCATGCTTCCACCTGGAATAAACATTTCTATTTGGGAGGGAATGTTTATTCTGTCTACCCGACCGTACCAGTCAAGATTTCATTAAAGCTCAACTGACAGTATTTTGCATTACGAAAATGCAATGGTTTATTTTGGTTTTCAAAATATAAATCAACTTAAAATATAAAAATTACATTTGGAAATAATTTCTTCAAATTTTAAAGGCATTTTGGAAATGCTGATGCTCTCTTCAAGAAGGTGTCTTCTCTCTGGCTAAAATTTAGCGGTCTATCTAATCACATTCATACCTTCCTGAAAACGTTGTTCCAGAGCATAAGAAAAACAGTTTAGTATTTTTCTGGCAAATTGTTGACCCTGAGGAATACATAGCTATGGAAAACACTAAAATCAAATAATATTTCTTTCAATGGAATCCTTCCTGCAAGCATATTTCAATAATCTTTCTGGTGAAAGTTCAAAATTCTGTTTTTGGTTTTCATTGTGGACTTTGTATAATGGAAATTCTATAACTGTAAGCCAATCTATGATGAATTCCTTATTGAATAAATGAGGAAACTGGGAAGGAAATTATTTCCTTGAGAAATGATCTTGAGAAGGAAATAATTCCCCAAAGCTCCTCAACTGACTGTCACCAGAATTCCAGAATTCCAGATTCTTAACTCTTTAGCTAGTTATATCTTCCGTGTTTTTCCAACTGGCTTTTCCCCTTCAACAGTCCCAATTTAAGATGTTGCTGCACAAAAGATCCCTTCTCTATGTGGAATCATGCTTCCGGAACTCCGTATTGTGTTTACTGTTATCTTACTCAAGTCTCTCACTGACCTTTGGGGTTTTTCCACTATTTTGCTCCCCACGCCCACACTCACCTGGGAGCTTACGCTTGACGCCATCTGGTCCCTCTGCACAGCATGCTCAGCTTGGCCTCCTGGAACTCGGGACAGGCTTGGTGTCTTTGCACCTGAGTCTTTATGGGGGAGTTTGGACCCTGGTTACCTTGTTTTTGGATAAAATAATGAAACACTCTCATAATAAGAGTTTATGCACAAATTCATGCTTACTGATTACCAAAGAAAATGGAACAGTGAGATGTTTCTTTTTCCATCTTCAATGTTTTGATACACTCTAACCTGAAAAGCTTGATCAGATACCACCCTTAATTCCCTCTTCCTTTCTTCATCCCTGCCTGTAAACAAAGTCTCTTCTCTAATTAAGCAATGGAAAGAATATAATGGACACACTACATGTCCCTTAATCTTCCTGTGCCCTCACCCTGGCATCTGTTTGTCTATAGAAGGCCTGAATTCTGCTTTGCTCCTTTGTTAAGTGAGATGTCCATCATTATTCTTTGTTGCCAGTGGCTCTGATTTGGAAAAAAGTTTGGGTAAAGCTAGGATGCCAGATCAGGAAGCCTATCCCTAATCTGCATTTGGACCATGTGTTCTAATAACCTTATCAGTAACAAAGGGGATGTTTTGAACTCTATCTCCTTGACTTATGCACTTATTGCTTCTAAAAAACTCCAACAAAATCTCCTAAATTCCCAACATAGGAAATGAAGGAAGGGCTTTAAAGTTCTTTTTTCTTAGCAACACAGTAACCTCAACAAAGACAATGGTCATGGGAATGACTAAGAAAAACAATAACTGGCTATTCCTAAATGTTCAATTGACCAGAAATTTGGAAAAGTTACAGTATTCTGAGGGCTAAAGCTATAATTGTTGATGTTGTTTAGTCACTAAGTTGTGTCTGACTCTTGTGCGACCCCATGGACTGTAGCCTGTCAGACTCCTCTGTCCAAAATTGGGTAAATGCAATTACCTAAGTGGAACAAGATCAAAATAATCCAGAAATTTCACTACCATAAGCTATTATTTCAGTACTTAACATTAAAAGATACCATGATATGTAATAAAGCACTCATTAACCAAAATGTTGCAAGCATGTTAAAAAAACATTTTTTTATTAATAAAGGGCTTTTTTATTTGTGCCACATTTCTAAAAAAATTATCTTAGTTCTTTCAAAACTTCTTTGATTCAAGAAATTAGCAAATACAGTATTTCTCCATATTTTAACACAGCTCTTTGATATCTGCAACTCATTTTGTAATATGAAACAACAGAGTTCTGGTCTTATGACGATCAAGTTTATTAATTATATGGACTGGTAGAAGTGAAGTGGGTAGGGAGTGACTTGAATTCAGCTGGTGGTTTATCTTGAACTAGGTAGACTTTCTGAGTGCACTTTAAAGTTTTACAAACCTGTTGTCTCTTTGCTTATTTGTTTTCATGCAGGTGCTACTTTTATCATTTATCTAATCTAATCAAATTGTGGTTAGAGAATACGATCTATAATATCTTTTCGTGGAGTTTGTCAAACCTCTTTTGTTGATAATTTTTGTACATATTCCATGAGTACCTGAAAGTATTATATATTTTATATACTGGATACAAAGTTGTATTTAAAGTCTGTTATTAATAGATTGATCTTACTAATTTTATTTTTCAAATTTACCATATTTACTAATTTTTGTTGGCTTCTTATACTGGTTTCTGAGAAAAGAGTGGTATAAATCATTACTCCATTGTGAATTGGCCAGTTTCTTTTTGTAATTATGTCCACTTTTGTTTTGTATATCTCAATTTTCAATTGGTAAGTGTCTATAAGTCATGATCTTTAAATCTTGGTAGATTTTTCTCCCTATCACGACCATATATTTTTATCTTAAATTCTAACTTGTGTGCTATTATAGCTACAGTAGCTTTTTTTGTCATTCAAATCTGTTGTATTTGTATATGATAATTTTTAAATTAAATTGAAATAAATTCTAACACATAAGTAATATGTTTACTATACCATTTACCCATCACTGCATAAAAAACTCCCCCAAATCTTAGTGGCTTTAAATAGTGGCACCACTTATTTTGTTCATGAATTTGTGATTTGGGCAGGGTTTGGTGGGAAAGCTCTTCTCTGCTCTGCTTGGTGATAGCTTGAGACAGCCCAGGCTGGGGTTGGATCATCTGAAGGCTCTCCCACACATCTGATGCCTGAGTGGGGAAGACTCAAATTGCTGCTGCCATTCTCTCTATGAGGTCTCTTTAGTATGACGTTGCAGGGTAGCTGGACCTCTTATATGCTGGCTCAGGGCTCCCAGCCAAGAGAGCTAGGTACAAGTTGGGTTGCCTCTTATGATCCGGCTTAGGAAGTCCAGCAGCATCAACTAAGGCCAGCCCATATTCTACAAGAGGGCTGGACTTACCCTTGCCTTTGAGAAATTACATTATTCATTTTAAAAATTGTGTTAAAAATATAATATATAAAAAAACATAAATTTTGTCATTTTAACTATTTTTAGTACATTTCAGTGACATTAATTACATTCACAATGTGCAACCACCACCAAAATTTTTTCGTAAAGGGTCATCCATATATAAAAACTCCATTCCTTTTCATGACTGCATAATAGCCCATTGTGCACATATATCACATTGTATCTACCCATTCATCCATCCATGGACACTTGGGTTGCTTTCATCTTTTGACTATTGTGAATAATGCTGTTATGAATACTGGTGTAGAGATATCTGTTTGCATTTGTGCTTTCAGTTCTTTTGGGAATAAACCCAGGAGTGAAGTTCCTGGATCATATGGTAATTCTGTGTACTTTTTTAAAAATAACTGACATACTGTTTTCCACAGCAGTTGTACCATTTTACATTCTCACCAGCAACACACAAGTGTCCATATTTCTCCATATCCTCACCAGCACTTGTTTTCTGTGTTTTCTGTTTTAAATAGTAGTCGTCCTAATGAGAGTGAAGTCTCATCAATGGGTGTGAACCATCTCACTGTGGGTTAGTTTTTTTTTTTTTTTTTGAATTTTTAATTGGAGGATAATTGCTTTACGATGCTGTGTTGGTTTCTGCCATACATCAACGTGAATCAGCCAGAGGTATACACATGTCTCCTCCCTCCTGAACTCTGTCCCAGCTCCCACTCCATCCCACCCCTCTAGGTTGTCATACAACACCAGATTTGGGCTCCCTGCATCATACAGAAAATTTTCACCAGCTATCCACTTTACCTATGCTAATTTATATGTTTCCATGCTACTTTCTCAATTTGTTCCACACGCTCCTTCCCCCACCATGTCCACGAGTCTGTTTTCTATGTCTGCGGCTCCATTGCTCCCCTGCAGATTGGCAGTACCATCTCTCTAGATTCCATAAATATGCATTAATCTATAATACCTGCTTTTGTGTTTCTGACTCACTTCATTCTGTACAACAGGCTCTACTTTCATCCAGCTCATTAGGACTGACTCAGATGTGTTCTTTTTATGGCTAATATTCCATTGTATATATCTACTATAACTTCTTTATCCATTCATCTGTCGATGGATATCCAGGTCGCTTCCGTGTCCCAGCTATTGTAAATAGCGCTGCAACGAACACTGGGGTCCATGCATCTCTTTCAGTTATCGTTTTCTCGGGGTAACATGCCCAGCACAGCAGCTTCATTTTAATTAGTGTTTGCCTGATAGTGTTTTCTATCCCTGTGATGTTTAATATGTCTGTGTGATTTTAAAAAAATAAACATTGTTGAGCTATATTTTTTAAAAACTTCATATGGATGGTCTGTCTTCTAACTCATAAATTAACATATACCATAATCACTGACATATTTACAATTACTTCTACTATTTCAACTCAAGCTTACTGTTTATCCTTCTTTTCCTTGGCTTTTATTCTTCTGTTTCCTTGTTTTCTCTTTGAACGATAATTTTAAAAATAACCCCTGAATTTTTCTCTGCATATTTAGAAGTTATGAGATTATCTTAATTTTTCACATACATATATTCACATAATTTGTTCTAACAAATCTAAAGATATAGGAACTTCAGTTCAGTTCAGTTCAGTCACTCAGTCATGTCCAACTCTTTGCGACCCCATGAACTGCAGCATACCAGGCCTCCCTGTCCAACATCAACTCCCGGAGTTTACCCAAACTCATGTCCATTGAGTTGGTGATGCCATCCAGCCATCTCATCCTCTGTTGTCCCCTTTTCCTCCTGCCGTCAATCTTTCCCAGCATCAGGGTCTTTTCAAATGAGTCAGCTCTTCGCATCAGGTGGCCAAAGTATTGGAGTTTCAGCTTCAGCATCAGTCCTTCCAATGAACACCCAGGACTGATTTCCTTTAGGATTGACTGGTTGGATCTCCTTGCAGTCCAAGGGACTCTCAAGAACCTTCTCCAACACCACAGTTCAAAAGCATCAATTCTTTGGCGCTCAGATTTCTTTATAGTCCAACTCTCACATCCATACATGACCGCTGGAAAAACCATAGCCTTGACTAGACAGATCTTTGTTGGCAACGTAATGTCTCTGCTTTTTAATACTCTGTCTAGGTTGGTCATCACTTTCCTTCCAAGGAGTAAGTGTCTTTTAATTTCATGGCTGCAATCAACACTCTACAGTTACACAAAGTATCCTTTTTTATCTTGTTATTAATGTTTTAGGTGTTGTTATTTACTATTACTAAGCACTGGAGGGAACTTTAATCTGAGGAATAATGTTTTACTCAATTCCAGAAAACTCTCTGGCGAAAGCTCTGATCTCTTCAACTAGCACTTCTTAATCATTTCTTAATCATTCTCTTGTTCAAGCTTCCTTGTCCCTCTGTCTTTATGTGTATT
Organism: Cervus elaphus; assembly: GCF_910594005.1. Classification (NCBI taxonomy): domain Eukaryota; kingdom Metazoa; phylum Chordata; class Mammalia; order Artiodactyla; family Cervidae; genus Cervus; species Cervus elaphus. The sequence goes on from NC_057826.1 coordinate 11,488,373, forward strand.
TCTTTGACTCTTCACATTAAATTCTGAGTGAATTCTTTTAAACTATATTCTAATTCATTAGTTCCCAGAGATGGTGAAAATCAACAAGGCTGGTTCAGTTCAGTTGCTCAGTTGTGCCCTACTCCTTGCAACCCCATGGACTGTAGCACACCAGGCTTCCCTGTCCATCATTAACTCCCAGAGCCTGCTCAAACTCTTGTCCATCAAGTTGGTGTTGCCATCCAACCATCTCATCCTCTGTCGTCCCCTTCTCCTCCTGCCTTCAATCTTTCCCAGCAGCAGGGTCTTCTCCAATGAGTCAGTTCTTCACATCATGTGGCCAAAGTATTAGAGCTTCAGCTTCAGTATCAGTCCTTCCAATGAATATAACAATGCTGGTAATAAACTCTAAAGAATATTTTCATTACCATGTGGCAATGGCAAGCATGCACCTCTTCTATACAAGGTCATATTTTGGCTGTAATAATAGGTGACAAGTGCTTCTTCTGTTATTGTTATTTTCTTACCAATGATAGCCCAATGTTACTTAGTATGAGCAAATAAATTATTACCATACCCAAACGTTGAATTGCTAACCTCTCCTCCTTCTTAACAATATCCAATTCAGAAGTCTTCCCCACTTCCCTAATTCCTCTTTCAATTAACCCAGGCAATGCACAAACACACCCTCAACTACCTTTACTGAGGTTCTTCCATGGTGCACTCTCCCTTGTTGTAGTAAGCTAAATAAATAAATCTAACTTTGTTTGGGTCTCTATGTGTTTCTAAATATATGACTGCAAGTTTGTTAATAATTTGCTGATAGGTTTTTTAAAAATAATTTTATTGGGGTTTTTTTTTTTTTTTGGCTGTTTTTTGTTGCCACGTGGGCATTTCTCTAAGTTGCAGGGGATGGGGGCCACTTTCTGGTTGTACTGCACAGGCGTCTCATGGCAGTGGCTTCTCTTGTTGCAGAGCACAGGTTCTAGGGGGCTGGGGCTTCAGTGTTTGCAGAGTGAGGTCTCAGTAGTTGCAGCTCCAGAGCACAGACTCAGTGGTTATGGCACACGGGCTTAGCAGCTATGCAGCAGGTGGGATCTTCCTGCATCAGGGATCACACCTGTGTCTCCTACATCGGCAGGTGGATTCTTTATCACTGAGCCACCAGGGACCCCCTGCTGATAGTTTTTGTATGGTAGATTTCAACAATGTTCAGTTTAAACTGAACCTCAGTGTTCATAGCAGCACTATCTACTATAGCCAAGACATGCAAGCAAAATAAATGCCCATCAACAGATGAATGGATAAGGAAGACATGGTATACACACACACACACATATATATACATCACACCTCAGCCATAATAAACTGAACCATGGGTGCTGTTTATCTCCAAAGTTTCTAATTCTTTTTTTTTTTTTCTGAATTGTTACATGTTTCCTATTTTTGTTTTATATTTCTTACAAGATTTTTAATGTGAATTTTTTTCCTCTTTTTATTCCATTGCACATCCTAAAACATACAGCCTTTTTAAATCTGTACTAGAAAATATATTGTGAGGGAGAGATAACTTGTGTCTTGATTGCTGATTTTGTCGGCTAACATTCTTTAGTTTTCAGATTTCCTCTACCCCTTCATGTATATAGATTTGGCATACTTTAATAGTCTCTATCTAGAATCCCAAAGTTCAAAAAAAAAAAAAAAAGCAAGGTTCAGTTCTCATAATGGAATTTAGGTATTCCTGCTTTCTGGTGATAGTGAAGATAATGCAGACCTAATTTACAATCATTTCAATTTTGCAACTTTCACATTGTCTGACTATGTCCTAGGATACTTTTTAGGGGGGTGGCAGTGGTTGATGGTGAGGTTTATTTTTTATTTCTTTTTAAATTGAAATATAATTAACTTGCATTGTTGTGCTAGTTTAGATGTACAGCAAAGCAATTCAGTTATACATACATATAACTTTTTCTCAGAATCTTTTCCATTATAAGTTGTTAAAAGATAATGAATATAGTTCCCTATGACATACAGTAGGTCCTTGTTGCTTACCTACTTTATATATAGTATTGTATATACATTAATCTCAAACTCCTAATTTCTCTCTCAGTCGCCCCCACCCCACTTTCCCCTTTTGGTAGCCATAAGTCTGTTTTCTATGTATGTGAGTCTATTTTTGTTTTTGTAAATATGTTCTTTTGTATCATTTTTTAGATTCCACATGTAAGTGATATATATATGTCTTTTTCTGTCTAATTTGCTTCAGTTAATATGATAATCTCTAGGTCCATCCATATTGATTCAAATGGCATTATTCTACTCTTTATTTAGTTTGCATCCATGTCTTGGCTATAGTAAATAGTGCTGCTATGAATACTGGGTTCATGTAGTTTTTCAAATTACAATTTCCTCCAGATACATGCCCATCAGTGGGACTGTATGGTAACTCTACTTTTAGTTTTTTAAGGAACCGCCATACTGTTCTCGAGTGGCTGTGCCAATTTACATCCCATCCAAGTGCAGGATGATCCCTTTTACTCTGCTCCCTCTCTAACTTTTTAAGGATGGCCATTCTGACTAGTGTGAGATAACACTTCATTGTAGTTTTGATTTGCATTTCTCCAGTAATTGGTGATGCTGATCATCTTTTCATGTGCCTGTCGGCCATCTGGATGTCTTTAGAGAAATGTCTATTTAGGTCGTCTACCCACTTTTTGATTGGGCTTTTCTAATATTAAGCTGTATGAGCTGTTTGTATATTTTGGAAATTAATCCCTCATCAGTAGCATCAATTGCAAATATTTTCTCCCATTCTGTAGGTTGTCTTTCCATTTTGCCAGTGGTTTCCTTTGTTGTGCAAAAGCTTTTAAGTTAAATTAGGTACCACTTGTTTATTTTTGTTATTATTTCCATTATCCTTGGAGACGTATCCAAAAAATATTGCTATGATTTATGTCAAAGAGTGTTCTGCCTATGATTTCCTCCAGGAGTTTTATAGTATCCAATCTTACATTTAGGTCTTTAATCCATTTGAGTTAGCTGTCCGATTTTCCCAGGAACATTTATTGAAATGGCTTTCCTTTCCCCGCTGTGTACTCTTGCCTCCTTTGTTGTAGATAATTGACCGTAAGTCTGTGGGTTTACTTCTGGGCTTTCTATCATGTTCTATTGACCTATGTGTCTATTTATGTCCCAATACCATACTGTTTTCATTACTGTAGCCTTACAGTATAGTCTTCAGTCAGGGAGCCTGATTTCTCCAGCTTCATTCTTCTTTCATAAGTTTATTTTGGCTATTAGAGGTCTTTTGTGTTTCTACAAATTTTATAATGCTTTGTTCTGAAGAAGTGAAGTGAAAGTCACTCAGTTTTATCCTACTCTTTGTGAACCCATGGACTCTACTGGAGTGGGTAGACTTTCATTTCTCCACGGGGTCTTCTCAACCCAGGGATTGAACTCAGGTCTCCCTCATTTCAGACAGATTCTTTACCAGCTGAGCTACCTTCTAGTTCTGTGAAAATTGCCATTAGTATTTGATAGTGATTGCATCAAATCTGTAGATTGCCTTGGGTACCATAGTCAGCAAACAATATTGATTCTTCCAATCCAAGAACAGTGTATTTTCCCACCTGTTTGTATCATCTTCAGTTTATTTCATCAGTGTCTTACAGTTTTTGGAAAGCAGGACTTTTGTCTCCTTAGGTAGCTTTGTTTATAAGTATTTTGTTCTTTGAGACATGATGATAAATGGGATTTTTTTTTATGTTCTCTTTCTGATATTTTGTTATTAATGTATAGAAGTGCAGCATATTTCTGTATGTTAGTTTTATATCCAGCAACTTTACTAAAATCATTGATAATCTCTAGTAGTTTTCTGGTAGCACCTTGGGGTTTTCTATATAAAGTATCACATCACCTGCAAACAGTGACAATTTTACCTGTTTTCCAATTTGGATTCATTTTATTTTCTTTCCTTCTCTGATTGCTATGGCTAGGACTTCCAAAACTACATTGAATAAAAGCAGCAAGAATGAGCATCTTTGTCTTTTTTCTGATCTTAGAGGAACTGCTTTCAACTTTTCACTTTTGAGTATGATGTTACCTGTGGGTTTGTGGCCTTTATCATGTTGAGGTATGTTCCCTCTGTGCCCACTTTCTGAAGAGTTTTTAACATGAATGAATGTTGAATTTTATCAGAAGCCTTTTCTCTACCTATTGAGATGATCATATGATTTTTATTCTTTAATTTGTTAATGATATTTTATTTTTAAAGCTATAGCCACAGTTTTCAGGAAGGTGTGATAATGATAGTCACCTTTCCTACATATCCTAAAAATACCTATAAAAATATCAAGAAGAATAAATAAAAGCATACAAGTCACAAACTTCATCATAATTATAAAACAAACAAATATTACAACCTCAAATTACCTGTAAGTAGAAAAATAATAATTTTGAAGAGAGCTAGTTCTTGAACTCCCACAATGAGTCCTTGTAGAGAACAAGAGGGAAAGAGCAAAAGTGTGCAGAAAAGAGAAGACTGAAGTAAAACCACACTCAGAAAGACAAATTATTTTTTTTAGTGCAAAAATACTGAGAAACCATCCTGGTAGATCAAAGCATGGACATAAAAAAATATCAAGCCCTAAAATACTGTCTTATACAGGCAATGCTTCTTGGGAAAATAGACTAGAGAGGAAGGGACAATTTTCTAGTTCTGGCCATGAAAATTTAACAGGGCATAAACTTAGTCTCCCATGGTAAAGAAACAAGGAAACTGAACAAAAAATACATTAACTCATTGTTTACAGATGTTGGACAACTGACAGCCCAAGACAGGGATCCTGAGAGCAGAGAAATAAAGAAAATGGGCCCTGTGATTTACCTGACTCTCTGACTGGAGGCACATTCTAGACCACAGTGAGGGAAAGGAGTTCTAAGAACAACATGACAATCTTACTGAGTTAAGGTAAACAGTCGGAGATAAAGGAGGCAGAAGTGTTAGGGCAGGAATTTTAGTTTCAGGAGGAACAGAGCTGCAGCCACTACTATTACTATGCTGACACACAGGGCTCCAAAGAATCTGCATGATGGTAATCTCAAGGCTTTATTGATAATTAAGCCATGCTTTTATGAAATTCCATAAGCTGAATAGAGAACAACTTCCATGGAGCTCAAAACTGAAATACTGCCTGAACACACAGAAGGTGAAGAAATGTTCATGCTTCAAAATGAAGAATTAGGAGTTTTCACTAAATATCTGAGACCCTAGACAGTGCATTAAAAAGCAGAGACATTACTTTGCCTACAAAGGCCTGTATAGTCAAAGCTATGTTTTTTTCTGGTAGTCATGTGTGGATATGAGAGCTGAACAATTGAAAGGCTGAGTACCGAAGAACTGATGCCTTCAAACTGTGGGGCTGGGAAGACTCTTGAGAGTTCCTTGGACTGCAAGGAGATCAAACCAGTCCATCCTAAAGGACATCAGTCCTGAATATTCATTGGAAGGACTGACGCTAAAGCTCAAACTTCAATACTTTGGCCACCTGATGCAAAGAACTGACTCATTTGAAAAGACCCTGATGCTGGGAAAGATTGAAGGCAGGAAGAGAAGGGGACGACAGAGGATGAGATGGTTGGATGGCATCACCAACTCAACGGACATGAGTTTGAGTAAACTCCGGGAGATGGTGAAGGACAGGGAAGCCTGGCAAGCTTCAGTCCATGGGTTTGCAGAGAATAGGACACAACTGAGTGAATGAAAACAGTAATGAGATCTTAAAAGGGTCATAATTAGCAGCTAGACTACATAATCCTGGGGACTTTCCAGGTGGCTCAGTGGTAAAGAATCTGCCTGCCAATGCAGGAGTCACAATCCCTGGGTTAGGAAAATCCCCTGGAGGATGAAATGGCAACCCACTCCAGTACTGTTGCTGGAATAATCCCATGGACAGAGGAGCCTAGTGGGCTGCAGTCCATGGGGTAGCAGAGTCAGACACACTGGACGACAAAGCACACATGCGGCTAAATGACTGTGAGAGGAAAGGCTAGTCAAGACTTGCCCCGACAAAGCTTGAAACCAAGCCTCAAAATTATCCAACTGATCTGAAGTAAATTGACTCTTCACCAAAGCACAGCCTCACAAATTTAACAGAAGATAATAAAATCCAGGCACTTAAAAACTTACACATCTCAAGATACAATATCTAATAAAAATGACTAGACATGTCAAGAATCAGGAAAATGTAACTCATAAGGAGAGGAAAAATAAGTAAACATAACAAACACAGAAATGAGATAATGGAATTGTCAGAAGAGGATTTTTAAATAGATATTATATGTAGCATGCTCGAGGATTTAAAGAAAAATATGAACATAAAGGGGAAAGAAATGGGAAATATAAAATGTACCAAAAGAGTCATCTATTTATAGAAGCATAATATCTGAAATAAAACATCTATTGTAATAAAACATACAACAGAACAGTGCAGAAGTAAAGATTAGTGAACTTATTAAGTACAAAGTTATAGAAACTATCCTAACAGAATAGAGCATAGACAAAGAAGGATGAAAATATGAGGCTTATTAACCTGAGAGAAAATATCAAGCAATTTAGCATACACATAATTGCAACAGAAGATGGAAAAGAAAGAGAAAGGGAAAACCAAAAAAATAACCTAAAACAATACTGGCAAAAAAATGTTTATGATTGATGAAAAATATAAAACTACATCTTCATGAAGCAAAGTGAACCCCATGCAAAATAAAATCACTAACAGAGAAAAATGGTAGGTAAATTCTTGAAAACCAGTATAAATAATGTGATAAATCTTAACAGAGGCAAGAGAAAAAAATCCATGTTACTTAGTGAGAAAAATGATAAAGATTACAGCAGACTTTTCATTTTAAAATGTAAGTCAGAAGATGATGGAATATCATTTTTCATTGTATTCCTGACTAGAGGGTGTAACACAAGTTCAATTATAAGGAAACATCAGGTATCCACAAGTTAGAAACATCTTCAAAATATTTTGCCTGTACTCTTCAAGAATCTTGGTGTCATTAAAGCCAATTCAAAAAGAAAGCAACTCATTTAAGTGATGAAAGTAACATGAAACTAAATGCAATGTTGATCCTAAAATTTTTTTCTTCCATATATGCTATAAAAGATAGCATTAAAACAATGATCAAAGTTAAAATAAGTCCTGAAGATTATAGAATAGTGTTGTATCAGACTTATTTATCTTATTTTTATCATTCTACCATGGTTATGAAAATGTGAGTATTTGGGGGTAAAAAGACCTAATTTTTGAAACTTTTTCTCAAGCATATGTATTTACATATATGTAGAGAGTGATGAACCAGATGCAGTAAAATGTTAACAATTTGAGAGTCTAAATTACACTTTAAAAGCAAGCAAACATTTTATTACTTATTTATTTTTATTAACTTTTATTGGAGTATAGTTGCTTTACAGTACTGTGTTAGTTTCTGATATAAAAAAATAAAATCTTAGAAAAAAAATCAGATTTGTGATCACCAGAGACAAGGGTGATAGGGAGGAATTGGATGAAGGCAGTCAAAAGGTACACACTTCCACTTATAAGATAAATAAGTACTAGGGATGTAATGTACAATGTGATAAATAAAATCATAACAGCAGTGTGTTATATTGATGAAAGTTGTTAGAGCAAATTCTGAGAGTTCTCATCACAAGCAAAATATATTTTTCTGTTTCCTCACTTTTATATCTATGAGATGATGGATATTCACTAAATTTTTTGTAGTTAATCATTTCGTGATATATATGTCACACCATTATGCTGTATACCTTTAACTTATACAGTGCTGTACACCAATTATATCTCAATAAAAGAGGAAAAGGAGCTTCCGTCCTGGCGCAGTGGTAAAGAATCCACCTGCCAATGCAGGGGACACAGATTCCACCCTTGGTCCAGGCCATGGAGCAACTACGCCTGTGTTTGCTTCTGCTTGTGCTAAGTTGTTCAGTCTGACTCTTTGCATGACCCTTTGGACTGTAGCCTGCCAGAGTCTTCTACCCATGGAATTTTTCAGATAAGAATACTGGAGTCGGTTGCCATTTCTTCCTTTAGGAGCTCTTTCTGACCCAGGGACGGAACCTGCATCTCCCCTGGATTCTTCACCCACTGAGCCATTGAAGAAGCCTCAACCAAGCCCATGCACCACAACGATGCAGCCGACACTCAAGAGCTGGGGAACCACAACTACTGAGCCCAAGCACTCTAGAGCCCATGCTTCTTAGCAAGAGAAGCCAGCACGATGGGATGCCCAAACACCGAAACCAGAGAGTAGCTGCAATTAGAGAAAAGCCTGTGCAGCGATGAAGACCTGGCACAGTCATAAATATGCAAATAAGTAAAAATAATTTTTAAAACACAGGAAGAAAAAAGAAACAGTTGGGAAATTTAAGTGGAGTCTATGTAGAAGTCCTTTCTGCTCTTATGATTTTCCTGTAAATTCCAACTATCTCAAACTAAAGTGTTGTTGTGTTAGGCGCTTAGCCGTCTGACTCTTTGTGACCCCATGGACTGTAGCCCACCAGGCTCCTCTGTCCATGGGATTCTCCAGGCAAGAATACTGGAGTGGGTTGCCATTTCCTTCTCCAGGGGATCTTTCTGACCCAGGGAGTGAACCCAGGTATGCTGCATTGCAGGCAGATTCTTTATCACCTGAGCTATAGGGAAGTCGCCTATATAAAGTGACCCTTTGCTAAAAAGCATTACTTCAAAGTAACCACTGCCTCCCACCCCAACACACACATATGCTTTTCCCAAGTGAAGAGAAGCCTATTTCCCTGGCTCCAAACAGCAGTCTTATTCCAGCCCCCTCTTTTTCACGTCCCCCTCAGTCCCTAGCATCCTGCAGAATCCCTGTTTCTGAGTGGTTCAGTCTGCTTTTTGACAAAGCCCAGGAGTCTCAGGCTTCAGTTCATTATGGCCTTGGGAATTTTGTCCACAGTTATTTACCTGGTTTTTCACCACAACTAAGTCTCATTTCTTTATTTTGTTAAAAAAGACACTGACTACTGAAAGAGTACAGAAGTTTGAAATTATGGAACCATTTGGATCAAAAATTTTAGTTGGTAGCTTTAACCAAAGTTACAACCACTGTTGTATTGCTAATGGCATTAACAATATGTATTTTGCTTATAACTAAGTGTATGCAGAATTCTGAGTCTTTGAAAGCCATTTCTGTCTTTAGAAATCCAGATACAACAAGTTTATTGGTTCAGCAATACAGTCCAATCCCTAGGATATACAATTAGTACAGTGACCATGTGAAAACTAATGAAAAAGCAAATTGAAAATAATTCATGTAGGCATGAAGTTTGATTTTAGAAACTGATGTTAACTGATGTGAAACACTTTTACCATTTACCAAAGAAATATTCTGAGTGCTTACTGCATGCAATGTGGAGCAAAGGCATCTCATAATGAATCATCCTTACCATAGCTTCCAGAATCTTACAGTCCAATAGCCAGTCCAATAAATAAGCAATAAATAAATACAGTCCAATAAATAAGCCATCAATAAATAACCACAATGGGCTTCCCAGGTCACACTATTGGTAATGAATCCTCCTGTCAATGCAGGAGATACAAGAGATGCAGTTTCGATCCCTGGGTTGGGAAGATCCCCTGGAGTATGAAATGGTACCCCATTCCAGTATTCTTGCCTGGAAAATTCCATGGGCAGAGGAGCCTGGTGGGCTACAGTCCATGGGGATGCAGAGAGTCTGCAAAGAGTCATGACTGAGCATATGCATATCATTCCAAACAACAATGCTCTTAGGAATTCAAAGAAATGAGCGATGAATTACAACTCTAGAGGATTAAATAAGGCTTTTAGGAAGAGGTAGCTTTGGGGCTGTGTCTTTGGGATCCTGAAAATGGGTTCTTTGTAACTATTTAAGGAGAGGGTAGGAGTTTAAACTTGGGACAGTTTAATTAATGGTGGAGCAGCATTAGGAAGAAAATAGCCTTATTTCAAATATATGATTTATAGTAACATGTGACCATTTTGTATGTTCATAATGGCTATCTTCTTTTCTCATCCATAGCTTCTTTCCCCCTCATCATCTATTATTCTCGAACTAGCTTGTGATTTTTTTAGTCTATTATATTTTAGATTTATTCTCCTGTACTAACCCTTTGAGTAGCCGTAGTTGCTGATTGTTAGTGATCCCCTATGAACAAATCTTGTCACAGGAGGAAAAGGCAGCAATTTCTGGTGATCACTTTCAATGTTTAGCAGGCCCTTTCTCATAACCCTGTTGAAACGTTTATTGTCTCTCAAGGAGACAATGCAATAGTTTTTACTTTAATTTCAGCATCTCCTTCCCCTGGAATCATACTTCTTTATGCCTCTGGCCATGTGGCATAATGGACATATAGTTGAAATCTGCCAATCTGAATACAAATCCTGGTTTTGCCTCTCCCTGGTTGTATCCTCAGTCTCATGTTTCCTCAGTTTACAATATGGGGCCCTTCCTGTAAACCTTTCAGGCTTGTGGAGGCAATGAACAAGTTAAAGGCATGAAGGTGTCTAGTTTACATAGGAGTTAATCAATAAATGCTATTTTTCCTACTTTCTCACTGCCTTTAATGATTTTCTTCCCTCCGCCTTGTACACCCTCATTTTCTTCCCCTTTCTCTTGCTCTGGTTATTAAAATCCAACTCATCTAAGTCCCACTCTATCGCCTGTGGATCCTTCCCTAAATCGCTGCGGTGATAATTGTTTGAACTTTATTTTGTGCTCTAAAAACATGTGAACTGACTTCCGTTTAGCACTTAGAGTGGAGCCCTATCGCTCAGGGCATCAGTTAAAGTAATTCAACTCAAGGAGTTTGGCAACACTGCTATCGCATCAACTGTATTAACAGGCGGTGAATGCAATCAAACCCAAGAGAGTCACTGTCTGCTGGTGAAGCCCTTGGAAAGACTGTGGGAATAGATTTCAGTGCTCTCTGTCATGACTGAGCTGTATTCCACCTGCTAGACATTGGTGATAACACTATCTCTGTCAGACTTTACTTTCTTGGGCTCCAAAATCACTGCAGATGGTGACTGCAGCCATGAAATTAGAAGACACTTGCTCCTTGGAAAGAAAAGCTATGACCAACCTAGACAGTGTATTAAAAAGCAGAGACATCATCTTGCCTACAAAGGTCTCTATACTCAATGCTATGTTTTCTCCAGTAGTCATGTACAGATGTGAGATTTGGACCATAAAGAAGGCTGAGCGCTGAAGAATAGATGCTTTTGAACTCTGGTATTGGAGAAGACTTTTGACAGTCCCTTGGACAGCAAGGGTTTCAAATCAGTCCATCCTAAAGGAGATCAGTCCTGAAAATTCATTGGAAGGACTGATGCTGAAGCTGAAGCTCCAATACTTTGGCCACCTGGTACAAAGAGCCGACTCATTGGAAAAGATCCTGATGTTGGGAAAGATTGAAGGCAGGAGGAGAAGGGGACGACAGAGGATGAGGTGGTTGGATGGCATTACCGACTCGATGGACATGAGTCTGAGCAAACTCTGGGAGATGGTGAAGGACAGGGAGGCCTGGTGTGTTGCCGTCCATGGGGTCTCAAAGAGTCGGACACAACAGAGTGATTGAACAGCAGTAAGAAAAAATATCAAAGGTGATATTAACCAATTATTTAAGCCATAAAGAAACACTGGTTTATAAAGAATTAAAAAAAGAACTCATGTATACACCACTAAACTGTACAGACACTTGGGTGTCCAGAGGGTAGTTTGTATAGCATATGTGTCTTATATGTCCCTTTTAAAATCATATATTGTAAAATATGTCTTCTTTATACTTTACTCCTTCATATTTCTTTATCTCTTTATAAAACTGCATTGTAATGACTTGAGGACCAGAATTATACTGGGAATGTAACATATATTTAATGAATATTTAATAAAATTAAAAATAAAATGGGATATATGGAGATACACCAGTAGCAGAATAAGGCAGAAAAAGTCAGTGGAGAGCCTGGCACCTGCTAAGCCTTTTGAACAATCACAGTTAATCCTTTAAGTGCACTGCATACATCTTCCTTTCATCTTCATGGCAGTTCCATTGTAAAAACCAGTTATGACCTCTGCCTTACAGAGGAAGAAACTGACCTTTAGAGAGAGCTTAAATAAACTGCCTGAGGTCAACTTCAGGTAAGTGGCAGAGACAAATTTCAAATATAAATGTAAAAAAAATAGAAAACCAAATCCACAGTCCACAATTCTGAATCTTCAGTCTTCCAGATTTCAAAAATCCTTTTTCTCCTTTACCTTTCACTCTCAAAGACTATAGGATTCTTCTTGCACAATACCAGGCTAACCAGTCAAAAATTAATTTATTTTACTGTTCATTAAACTGAACAATGTAAACATAGACCTACTGAAATTTGAAAGACAGCCTATATGAAGCCCAGTTTCATTCTTTATTAACGTTGGAAAAATTGTGTTGTCCGTGAGGATAAACCAAACCTAAAGGCATGCTTGGGACCCTTCTTAGGTTTGTCTTCTGTCGGTCCCCCTAGAGTGGTTTAGGGAAGGACCTACTAGGATCTGATTTTGTTTGCTCATCAATTTATGGGGGTAACTCATTTTGTTTTACTGCAGAAGTATCTACATCTTTGACATTTTATAATTCACATAGGTCAGCTTGATTGTGCTAATGGAACAGAACTGTGGAGATTTCAAGAGCAAACGTTCTGAGCAGAGTTTTCACTGTTCCCATAACACCTGAATAGATATATGGAATGTTCCCTTGTGACGGATACTGGCAGGGTATTTGGCTCAGAGAAAGATAGAAGGTGAAAAAGAGGATGAGAAGACGAAAAGAACGTGGCTCCTTTGAAAATAACTTATTAAAAAGAGGGCTTTGCCCAGGAAAATGTTGGCTTTGGCTGCTCTCTAGTGGTTGGCGGTGTTCACTGTCAGCAATTCTTTCTGCCTAGTTTCCAAGGGGCAAGATGGAAAACTCCGCACGTCTGCTTGCACACCTAGAGCTGGATTGCAAACACACACACACACACACACTTACACATGCACACACGTGTGCAACAAGCCTGGGGGAGAAGGAGAAGGTCGGAGAGAAGACTTCTCCGGGCAGGAAAAGAGAAAGGGGACGGAAAGATGGAGTGTTCTATGGCAGCCACAGAAAGGCATGGGAGCAGAGGCGAATTCCACAGTCAGAGTCTTAGGCTTTGGATAGCTGTTCTCACGTTTACCGGAAGCAGCCACAGGAAGGGCGCATCTTCCTCACTGACACCCAGTCTAAATCTAGATACTGTCGTTTCTAAGGTTGGAGTTGTGTCGGCACCAGAGTTATAGCTGGTAGTTCAGAGCTGGCTTCTTGCACAGATCTACAGAAAATAAGCAGGAGAAACGGAATACAGTGGTTGACACCTGTGACCCGTGCTTTCTGGAGGAAAGATGTGTTCAGGTCACTCTTGTCTTCTTTCCACCTTGAACTACTCAGCAAAAGGTGGCAGAGTCCAGGAGGCGGCGGGCCTCTGGGATCACATCCAGTTTTCCCTAAGTCATACTTTGCACGACTACATTTGTGTTTTGTTTCATAAGCATTTAGTGAAAAGGTCATTAAGTCAACCATTTTGGGGTGGTTGTTTGGTTTTTGGCAATGTGCTGCTTTGGTTGACAGCTGACTTATAACTTGTGTTTGATTTTATCTCTGCACTGATTTTCTATGAAAAGATATGTAGTTACTTTATCCCTTTAGGTCCCAGTTACTACATTCATAAAACGGTGGTGGCAGGGGAGGGAGGCTGATTGATATTCTGGTCTCCTTTTATCTCTGACATTCTTAAATAGCATTATTCATCAGAGACACGTGTTAAAGATAGCAATATATATATATATATCCTGGGTTATGTGAGAGACCCTTTACTAAAATATCCTGGGTTCTATAAGAGACCCTTGAGTCCCAGCCAGCTGAGCTGCGGTTCACACAGAAAGGACTCCTCAACCCAGGATAACAGGTAAGTAAGTGTACAGTGGTGACCTGAGGCGCTTCGGTAAAGAAATAAGATAGTAGCCGTCAGCAGAATAAAGATCCCATGCAAAATTCCCTTCATTCCGTCATTTTCCAGGTCTACTTTCTTCATGTTTATGACTCTATATGTAAAGCAATGTGGGGAATTAAAGCAATGATTTGGATAATTCAAGCAGAGAGAAACTCCACAACACCCACACATGCTGCAATTATCTAGACATTTCAGGCAGAAGTGGAGCTCAAACCCGAATTATCAGGATAGTGCTTCAATTCTTGTGAAAAGCAGCAATGTTAATTGCCTGACACATTCAATGTGGTATCACAGGAGGCCGATGAGAGAGCAAAATTCTCGCTTGACATGACTAGAAAGGAGAGCATGGAAGAGAAATATTCCACATCAGGTGAAACTTGGTAGGAGAAGATAAAGGTAGTGAAATGATGACTGCTAACACAGGTTGCAGAGTACAAAGGAAGCTTTTACAAATAGGCCCGGGGAAGTGGAGAGATGGAGAAAATTAAGGCTGCTAAACAGTGAGGATGGGTATGAAACTGAAGACAGTTCTAAAGTAGCTGAGAGACTGAACTCTTTCTTTGAATCTAGTTTTAACAGGAAAAATGAAGCAAACAAATTTGGACCATTAAGATATAATGTAAACCTTGCCAAATAGCTATTGGCAACAATCAGGTGAGGGAATACAGAACTTGGAAATTTTGCACATTTATAAATCAGCCAAACAAGCACCTGAGATTACTAAGAGAATTGGCTGATATGAATTACTTACTAAACAGTTCACACTTAACTTTTTGAGAAAAAAAAAAGATATTATACAGCTAGGATGGTAGTAAATGCCTTTAAAAAAAAAGATACCACAAATCCTCTTTCTGAAAATTGTTCTATTTCCCAAAAGGGCAGTCCTACAAATCTGAGGTTCAAGTAGTAAACAAAAGATGGACAAAATACCACTAATGTATATTTAAACAATGGTTCCCTTTATGACCAATCCAGGCAAACAGTAAATGCTTAATAAGAATAGTGATGAACCACAGCAAGGCAAAGCAAATAAAACAGAACATGAGTGACCTGTCATTAAAACATTAAAGGCCAGGAGGCCAAAGTTTGCTGAGCAAGGCAAGAGACTTTCAATATGTGATGCAATGGAAAGACCATGCCTTATTAGCTTTGTGACTCTGACCAATTTACTTAATCTCTCTGTGTCTTATTGTTACTAACCTTTTTACAGGTCATGAAACTCCCAATTTTCCTGACATTCCAATGAGCACACAATGTAGATACAATATCTAAAATTGCCCTGGACTGTAGCAAATATTAATTCCCTTATCTTTCCATTAAGAATCACCTGCCTCAGCTTTTGGTAGATAAAATTTGGATCTTTTCTGAATAGTACTCCAGCTAATTGTAGAAAATCTTGTGGTTGGAGCAACCAGTAACTTCATCCTGAACACAAATGTAAAAATCCTCAACAAAATATTAGTGAACTAAGTTCAACAGTACATTAAAAAGATCATATGCCATTATCAAATGGGATTTATTCCTAGAGACAAAGACGGTTTATCATACATACATCAATAAGTGTGATACACCACATCAACAAAAAGGAAATGTGGAAGTGAAAGTGTTAATCACTCAGTTATGTCCAACTCTTTGTGACCCCATGGACTGTAGCCTGCCAGACTCCTCTGTCCATGGAATTCTCTAGGCAGGAATACTGGAGTGGGTATCCAGACCCTTCTCCAGGGGATCTTCCTGACCCAGGGATTGAATTCTGGTCTCGTTCATTGCAGGCAGATCCTTTACCATCGGAGCCAGCAGAGAAGCACATGGGGGACTATGTCAAATTAAAAACCATCTTCACATCAAAGAAAAATCAACAAAATGGAATGGAAGAAAATATTTGCAAACCACATCTCTAATAAGGGGTTATTATCCAAAATATACAAGAAATTCATATAACTCAGTAGGCTTCCCTAGTAGCTCAGCTGGTAAAGAATCCACCTGCAATGCAGGAGACCCCAGTTCGATTCCTGGGTCAGGAAGATGCCCTGGAGAAGGGACAGGCTACCCACTCCAGTATTCTTGGGCTTCCCTGGTGACTCAGCTGGTAAGGAATCTGCCTGCAGTGTGGGAGACCTGGGTTTGATCCCTGGTTTGGGAAGATGCCCTGGAATGGGGAACGGCTACTCACTTCAGCATTCTGGCCTGGAGAATTCCATGAGCTATATCGCCCATGAGATTGCAAAGAGTCAGACTGAGCAACTTTCACTTTCAGTAGCAGAAATACAACCTGATTAAAAAATGGCCAAAGAATCTATATAGACGTTTTTCTAAAGAAGACTTACAAATGGCAAAAAGATACATGAAAAGGATCTCAACATCACTAATCATCAGAGAAAAGCAAACCAAAACTGCAAAGTATCACCTCCTGTCTGTTAGAACGTCCATTATCAAATAAAAAAGACAAGAGATAGCAAATGCTGGCAAGGATATGAGGGAAAGGCAAGCCTTGTACCCTTTGGTGGGAGTGTAAACTGATACAGCACTAAGGAAAGGAACATGAAATTTCATCAGGAAGTTAAAAATAGACCTACCACACGATCCAGCAATCCCACTTCCGGGTTTACATCTAAAGGGAACAAAACCGTTCTCATGAGGCGATATCCGTACTCCAGTGTTTGTGTGCCTGCTCGGTTGCTGAGTCATGTCCGACTCTTTTGCAGCCCCAGGGACTGTAGTGCCAGGCTCCTCTGTCCATGGGATTCTCCAGGCAAGGATACTGGAGTGGGCATCTATGCCCTGCTCCAGGGGTCTTCCTGACCCAGGGATTGAAGCTGCGTCTCCTGCACCTGCCATGTTGCAGGCAGATTCTTTACCACTGAGCCACTGCGGAAGCCCCTCTCTCGTGTTGATTGCAGCATTACTCACGACAAGCAAGTTATGGAAACTAAACATTCATTGATGGATGAATAGATAAAGACAATTAGGCAGAGATAGATGATAGACAGAATATTAGTCAACCTCAAAAAGAAGGAAATCCTGCCATTTGTGACAACATGGGCATTATGCCACGTGAAATAAATCAGAGAATGACAAAATACTGCATCATATCAGCTATATGTGGAATCTTAAATAAAAAGCAAATTCATAGAAACAGAGAGTGAAAAAAGGGTTGCCAGGGGCTGGATTGTGTGGAAAATAGACTGGTATATAAATATAAACTTTTGTTTATAAGATGAACAAGGTCATGAACAAGATGAACAAGATGAACACTTGCAATGCAAGTGACCTGGGTTCAATCCCTGAGTCAGGAAGATCCCCTGGAGAAAGATATGGCTACCCACTCTAGTATTCTTGCCTGGAGCATTCCATGGACAGAGGAGCCTGGAGGGCTAAAGTCTGTGGGATCACAAAGAGTCGTACATGACTGAGTGACTCACACACACACACACACACACACACACATACAGGGCTTCCCAGGTAGCTCAGTAGTAAAGAATTCATCTGCCAATGCAGAAAACACAAGAAGTGCTGGTTTGATTCCTGGCTTGGGAAGATTCCTGGAGTAGGAAATGGCAACCTGCTACAGTATGCTTGCCTGGGAAATCCCATGGACGAAGGAGCCTGGTGGGCTACAGTCCATGGGGCCACAAAGAGTCGGACATGACTGAGCACATACACACATAGTTGATAATACTATATTATATACTTTGAATTAATTTGCTAAGAGAGTAGAACTATGTTTCTGATAGAAAAAAAACAACAAAAAAGATAAATACGTGAGGTGACAGATGTGTTAATTAACTCAATGGTGGGAATTCCTTCCGAGAGTATATATTTCAGCTAGTTCACTTCAGGTGTTCAGTTGTGTCAAACTCTTTGTGACCCCATGGACTGCAGCACACCAGGCCTCCCTGTCCATCACCAGCTCCCAGAGCTTGCTCAAACTATTGTCCATCGCATCAGTGATGCCATCCAACCAACTCATCCTCTGTCATCCCCTTCTCCTCCTGCTTTCAATCTTTCCCAGCATCAGGGTCTTTTCAAATGAGTCGGTTCTTTGCATCAGGTGGCCAAAGCATTGGAGTTTCAGCTTCAGCATCAGTCCTTCCAATGAGTATTCAGGACTGATTTCCTTTAGGATGGACTGGGTGGATCGCCTGCATTCCAAGGGACTCTCAAGAGTCTTCTCCAACACCACAGTTCAAAAGCATCAATTCTTCAGCGCTCAGCTTTCTTTATAGTCCAACTCTCACATTCATACATGACTACTGGAAAAACCATAGCCTTAACTAGATGGATCTTTGTTGATAAAGTAATGTCTCTGCTTTTTAATATGCTGTGTAGGTTCATCATAGCTTTTCTTCCAAGGAGCAAGCGTCTTTTAATTTCATGGGTGCAGTCACCATCTGCAGTGATTTTGGAGCCCAAAACAATAAAATCTCTCAGTGTTTCCATTGTTTCCCATCTATTTGCCATGAAGTGATGGGACCAGATGCCACGATCTTAGTTTTCTGAATGTTGAGCTTTAAGCCAGCTTTTTCACTCTCCTCATTCACTTTCATCAAGAGGCTCTTTAGTTCTTCTTTACTTTCTGCCATAAAGGTGGTGTCATCTGCATATCTGAAGTTGCTGATGTTTCTCCTGGCGCGATCTTGATTCCAGCTTGTATTTCATCCAGCCCAGTCTTTCTCATGATGTACTCTGCATATAAGTTAAATAAGCAGCGTGACAATATACAGCCTTGATGTATTCCTTTCCCTATTTGGAACCAATCTGTTGTTCCATGTCCAGTTCTAACTGTTGCTTCTTGACCTTCGTACAGAACATATACTACCTGTACCAAGTCATTCTGCTATATGTTTTAAATATATTACAATTTTATTTGTCAAAAAATTAATGAATGAACCACATTCATGACATGAAAAAATAGTAATAAATATATAGTTGGTGTTTAACATCTTTTCATTAAATTAATGAAATAAGTGAACTCACTAATTAATTTTGTTTTTGTATGAAATAAACCAATTTGTTTCCTATAGTCTTCATTTGGCTGATTGCATCCCTGTGGTCTATTTCCTAAAGATTGGGAATGAATATGGAGGCTTGAGGGATTTTGTGGGGTTTTTTTTATGCAATGAAGAATTCATAATCCATGATTCCTTTTGATAGGACTTTAATAGTCCTTGATCGCTTCCTTCTTTTCTGATATGATAACATGCTATAGGCTCAATGTTCAGTTCCTGCTCTAAACCTGGAATCTACCATATTTCCCAAAGAACTTGATTCCCATAGGGGTTTCTAAGGGTGCTCATCACTACTGGATTTTTCATTATTTTGAGGCTACTTCAGGGGAAATAGATGAAAATGTTTTTAAAAGTTTTTTTTTAAACAAGTTTATTAATGTACAATGACAGGACAATAAATTCCAAGTATCTAAAAACTGCAATTTGATCAGTTCTGACATCTGCAAGCACTTGCAAAACTATAATTGAGACAGCAAATAATTTTATCACCCTTAAACATTTCCTCTTGCCTCTTTATAATCCATGCCTCCTTCTACTTCTGTCCCTAATCAACCACTGATCTGCCTACCATTAATATAAATGAATTCACATTTTATAGAATTTCATATGAATCAAATCATATTTCACATGCACTTTTTGATAAACTTCTTTCACTTAGTATGGTTATTTTGAGATTTATCCATGTTGTTGTATGTATCAATATATCAGTTTCAGGGTGAATATATTTCCATCTGTTGGGTATTTAGGAGTGAAATACTTCAGTCATATGGTAATTGTTGTTTGATTTTTAAGAAACTACCAAACTGTTTTCCAAAATGGTTATACCATTTTACCTTTTTTCCAGCAGTTTTTAGTGAGTTTTTGTTGATACTTTGGTTTCAATTTATGTTTTTCTGACTACTGATAATGTTAACCATCATTCATGTGCAATTTTGGCTCTTTTTCTATTTTGTGAAGTGTCTGTTCATTTTTTTTGCTGATATTTTCATTATACTTTTTAAACTAATCATTGAGCTTTGAGAATTATTTGTACAGCACTTTAATATTTGTGTTGTATTAATACTTTCTGCCATTCTGTGGCTTGACATTTTTTATTTTCTCAGTGGTGCCTTTAGAAGAGTAACTGTTCTGCATTTTGTTTGATTAAGCTTAGCAAACTCTAGTTTTATGGTTTATGCTTTTTTATTTCTAAGAAAAACACCACAAGTCTGCAAAAATGTTCTCCTGTGTGTTCTTCTAGTTGCTTTATAGATGTAGATTTTATAGATAACTGTATAATAAATCTGAAGTTAATTTTTTATATACTGTGTGAGGTAGGGATCAATATCATTTTTTATCATTTGGCTATTTAGTTGGTCAAGCATTATTTGTTGAACTCCTTTTCTCATAAACTGTGTTGACAACTTTGCTGAAATTCAACTGCTTTTATTTGTAGGGGTTCTGTTTTTGATTCTCTAGTCTATTTCTCTCTCTTTTTTTAACCAATGTTTAACTGGATATTTAAAGTCTTGTATAGACGGTCGATTACCAATTGTATATTTAAGTCTTGAAAACAGATATTTTAAGTCCTCCACATGTTTTCCTTTTTAAAACTGCTTTGGTTATTACAGGTTTTTAAAACCAGTTTAGAATTTAGAAACAGTTAAACCGATTTAGAACCAGTTCAACAATTTCTATAAAAATGCTTGTTGCAATTTTTATTGGGGATGCATAGAAACAATAGGTTATTTGGGGGCAAATAGTCACCTTACAAATATTGAGTCTTATAATCCGTGAAGGTGACATATTTCTCCATTTATTTAAATCATCTTCAATTTTTCTCTGTAACTGAAGAATCCCCACAAATAATGTAGTGTCATATAACTTTCAGTGTAGAGGACTTGAGTACCTTTGTTCAATCTGTTCCTAAGTGTCATGTTTTATGAAACTGTAACATATCATTTTAAAATATAGTCTAAAAAATAAATAAAATTTGGTCTATCTAATTTTTTAATATTTAAGAATATAATTAATTTTTATATATTGCATTTGTATCCTGTGACATTGCTAAATGTGTTATTTTTAATAATTGTTTTGAACATTTATTGCAATTTTTATTTATTTATTTATTTAATGTAAACAATCACTTCCTCTAAAAATTGGGGCAATTTCATTTTTCCTTTTATTTATGCAACTTTTAAAATTTATTGCAATGGCTAGGTCCTC
This sequence comes from Cervus elaphus, assembly GCF_910594005.1. Classification (NCBI taxonomy): domain Eukaryota; kingdom Metazoa; phylum Chordata; class Mammalia; order Artiodactyla; family Cervidae; genus Cervus; species Cervus elaphus. The sequence continues at coordinate 11,509,660 of NC_057826.1, forward strand.
TAGCATTATGTTGAACAGAAATGATCAAAGTGGACACTCTTGCTTTGTTTCTGATTTCAAGGGGAAAAAATTTCAATATTTTACCATCCAAAATGATGTTGACATTGGCTGTAGATCTTTGTAGTTTTTATAGATTAACAAAGCTCCCCACTACTCCTAGAGTATACAAGCTCATCAATATGGTTTCAGATCCCACATTGCAACTAAAATGTAAGAAATCTCTGCTTGTATTACATGAATAAAGGGAAACTTGTTCTTCAGGTATTTCAAACAATTGGACAAATATTTTCCCATAAGACAATCAACACACTTCAGCATACAGCTGAAGCGCTTTATGTGTACATCTGATATTGTCACCTAGCATAAGAACAATATGTGTAAACAAAAGATGAGATTAAACAAAATTAATTACTTTTACAGCTTCATCAAGAACATTCACAATGGTGCTTTTTTAAAAAACCACATGTGCATTGAGGTGAAGAATATAATGACTAATTAATACCATCGTGCACTACTGCCTTGATGAAGGCTAAATCAACTTTACCCATGATTGCTTTTGCACCTTTCATGTAAAATGTCACCATACTGAAAAAGGTAAATAACGTCTTATTATTATTAGGAAAATAGTTTTGATATTATGGATTCCTGTCAGGGTCTCAGTTTCCCTCTGTGTTCCACTTAGAGAGCTATTTCTCCTAACTACTTCAGCCCTATGCATAAAGCATGACCATTATGAGGTCACTACTAAATATCCTGAATCTTCAATGAGGTTTCTCTACTTGCACAGGTTAAAACTTGAACACTGCGGCACCCTACGTGAGCTCTGAGAATTACTTCCTTACGGTGATTCTTAGCCTGGACTGATGGAATGGTTTACCCTCAACTCAGTAGTTAGTCAAAGACTTGAGTAGACTTTGCTGGGATTTTTCTGGAACTTTTCCTCATTTCTAGCCATCTGTTCCACAATATCTACCTGCCTCAGCTTCCCGTCTCTGCTCTTCAGCTCAACTTGGTTATGTTTTTGCCACAACCTGAGAAATACCTTAAAGTAGAAATTCAGGGATATTACTGAGCTCATACTTTTGTTATCCTTTTCTGAGCTGCCACAGTCACGCGCTGCTTGCTGTCAAATGTCTGAAAATAGAGTGTGTCTATGACATAGATTTTAGTTTTCTAATTGTTCACCACTGAAAAGAACATTTAATTCCATTTACTCTATCATGCCCAGCTAGAGAAGTCAAATTTTTATGTGTTTTAAGCCCAATATTTCCAGTGGGTTTTTTCCAATGATTTTTTCCCTCATTTTATGATTATACATTTCCATATTTCCTGAAATATTTTAAAATCTTGATACATCTTTTCTCTAATACTTTTACTAGAGATTGTATATATGTGATCCAAGTCCTGTCATGCCTTTTAAGGTAGTTTTACCACTCTAGTGTTTAGTTATCACGGCCTGTGAGTTTGTGTTCCCTGGGGGCACCGGCCACTCTGATTGCTAACATGATTTGGAGAAGAATTTAGGAAAAAGCGTTCATCAGTTCTAAGGCCTAATGTGTTGAAGGAGAAGGGAAGGATGGACCTGAGACCTGAGAAATCCAGGTACCGGAGACCCCCTGTTGACCACTCCCATTTGCTGTCACTCCACCACGCAGTTCTCCTGGTCATCATTTCATCTACTAAACCCAGGAAAAGCAGTGGACGGAGGCAGTTTCCCTAGAGTATCACACCAGCCTTAAAGGTTTTGATATGAAGTGGGGAGGAGTGAATGCTTGAGGAAAATTGGTACCATCCATTCTTCATTACAGTAGGTTTTGGAGTTACCCTTTTATTAGCCTTGAGGTCTGGTTCACCACTGTAGGTTTCTCCCAATAAGAGGGCAGCTAGTGATTAGCTCCAGGTACCAGAGGCAAATAACACAAAACATCCACTTCTGTCTCAGTCTTCATTTTCTTACTTTTGCTAGAATTTTCCACAGGTTTTTTTTTTTTTTATTTTGCTATTTTTGTTGTCAGTAGCTGGAGTCCAAGTCTTCCTTTTATTTCTAAGATTTCTCCAAGACTTCAAAAATAACAGTTGAAGTGAGATATCACTGCCATTTTGCTATTCAGCTGTGATTGCAAATCTCTCTCCATTTCCTTGCTTAAAGTAAGGATAATATTAATATCCATCTTACAGAGTTCTTTTATTTTGTATTTATTATTTATTTACTTTGGGCCGCACTGGCTCTTCACTGCTGTGCATGGGCTTTCTCTAGTTGGAGCAAGCAGAGGCTACTCTAGTTGCTGTGAGCAGGCTTTTCATAGCTGTGGCTTCTCTTATGGAGGAGCACAGGCTTCAGTAGCTGCAACTTGGGGGCTCAGCAATTTTGGCTCTCTGGCTCCAGGGCACGGATTTAGTAGCTGTGGTACACAGGCTTAGGTCGAATCTGTTTTCGAATCTGTTTCCCTTGAAAACAGGCGGATTCTCAACCACTGGACCACCAGAGAAGTCTCATCTTAGAGCATTTGGAGAAGATTAAATGAGAAAGTACCCATAACCTGGTGCCATCTAGAACAGTGTAAAAACTCAGTAAAAACTAGCTGCTACTATTCTTACTAATCATTAATTTTGAAACATTCAAATAAAAAATCCAAAAATAACTTTACCTAAGAGAGAAATCTATTGTGACTGAGTATATTTATCATATGGGCTTCCTGGGTGTCTTACTGGTAAAAGCACGAGACTCAGGTTATATGTATGGGTTGGAAGATCCCCTGGAGTAGGAAATGGCAACCCACTCCAGTATTCTTCCCTGGGAAATCCCAAGGACACAGGAGACTGGAAGGCTATAGTCCACGGGGTCACGATAGAGTTGAATAGGACTGAGCAACTGAACCTGCGTATTTATTATACTTAGTATATTTACTTACTAAGCCACCTAATTGTATATTATTCAGGTGTATCTTTCCATCTTGTCCGCAGCATTTCAAGGGAGGCAGCTTGTCAGTGCTGTGCTAAAATTCAGAGGCATTACTTCTAAACAGGACTCTGCTCTAGTTCACCAGGATAAAAATGATCCAAAAATAAAATTAAGTAGCTCCAATATGAGATCTTCACTGCAAATTAATGTTGGAAAGTGAGGTAATAATCACTATGAGAGAAGTGCTCACACCTATATTTTAAGTGAATAGGTTTCTCAAAATTGACAATCATCTCACCAGGCAACCATTCACAGAACCCTATTTGCTTGTCTTCTATCTGCTTGCACCTTCCTTTTAATCATGGTTCTTCAAAAATTTCCAAGAATGGTTTAGCAGTCTCAAAGTAGGGACTCTTGGTATTCAGGGAAATCAGTAATTTTGATCAGGAGATTTAAACTCACTGAGTGAGGCTGGTTCTTGATTACATTTCCTGCCCTCATTTAGGCTTCTTCACAGAGAGTGTAAGAGAAAATGGGCTTCCTACATGGCGCTAGAGGTAAAGAAACTACCTATGAATGCCAGAGATATAAGAGACATGGGTTCGATTTCTAGGTTGGGAAGATCCCCTGGAGGAGGACATGGCAACCCACTCCAGTATTCTTGTCTGGAGAATCCCATGGACAGAGGGGACTGGCGGGATATGGTCCATAGGGTTGCAAAGAGTCAGACATGACTGAAGTGGCTTAGCATTAACAGATGCATAAGGGAAAATACCATTTTATACTCAGCTGTGGTTCTCCAAGTCACTTTGCATTCCAAGGGCAAATGTGAACAGAAGGATTTTGATTTCCTGGAACCCGCCTTCTTTATGACCCTGGAGGCTACCGTTTAGCTCAGCTTCTCAGACCACAATCTCTTCCCTTGATGAATTCACTCAGCATCTCATCTTGCCTCTAGCTGTGCTTCTTGATCACATTAGTACATTATCTTCCTCCCCTACACACACACACACACACACACACACACACACACACACACACACAAACACCCCATTTGAGCTCTGCCTTTCCTCCCAGGAAGCCCTAGTCCTGATCTAATCATGCATATTTTTTTCACCCTGTCTCAGAACCTGCCTAACAGAGGGAAACAAGACGGATTCATCTTCATCAAGTCACAAAAATCTTTGCTAAAATTTTCCTTCAGGACAGTGGGCACCTCTTGGTCTTGCATTTGCGCAACTTAGTATAGCCCTCTCAAGTACTTCCTCTGATCCTGATTATCATCATCAGAATGCTCTTATGTAAGGGTTGGGAAGATGCCTGGGAGAAGGGAAAGGCTACCCATTCCAGTATTCTGGCCTGGAGAATTCCACAGACTATTTAGTTCATGGGGCTGCAAAGAGTCAGACACGCCTGAGCGACTTTCACTTCACTAAGCTGTGTCCACCTGTGGGCTTGTGAGCCACTGGACACTTCTCAGAGCACCCTGCCTTCAGGCATTCCATTCCACACCTTGCACTTTTGTTGTAGGACATTTCTTCCATCCTTTGATCCTGAGGTGACCAGAGGCTTACTTCTCAGCCACCTTGGTCTGTTCAAATTCCTCTCTTTGTCCAGAGTTAGAGCCAAAAGAGTAGCTTTTGCTTTTGTGCTTCTATTTGTTTTCTCACTTTTTGGGAGAAGATATACCTATAGATTGCTTCCCTGGGTGGCTCAGTGGTAAAACATCTGCCTGTCAAACAGCAGACGCGAGTTCAATTCCTGGATTGGAAAGATCCCCCGGAGGAGGAAACGGCAACTCATTCCAGTATTCTTGTGTAGGAAAGCCCATGGACAGAGACGCCTGACAGGCTACAGTTCACAGGGTCGAAAAAGAGTCAGACACAACTTAACGTCTAAACAACAACCATATACCCGGAAATAATACTTGGATATATTTGCTTCTTTATTATTTTTTTTTAAGAGGCATCCTTTTCCTGAGTCATCTCCCAATTATCCATTGTTGTCTCTATTAGAATATTATTCTTCATCCCTCTTTCTATCCTTAAACATAACCCAGGGCACAATATGATTATTTCTGCATTTTCTACAAGATAAAATTATTTCCTCGTTATTATTTATTTTTATTTTATTCATTTATTTCTGAGTGGGCAGGATTAATGGCCACGTAGAAGGATTAACTCTAAAGTACTTCCAGAACTGGTGATTGTTTGCCATGTCCCCCAGTAATTAACATTAACTACTACTAAAATAATAAAGTATATCTCTATCTATATATCCAGCTAACTTTTCTATCTGTGAGGGATTAACAGTTCAGACATAGTGAACAGCGTTTCTAAAATTTATAATCTATATAGACACATAAGCCCACAGATAGTACATTGAGCAAATAAAGGTGAAATGAAGTTGTCTTAACTTATTTTGTTCAACAAACTTCCACAGACACACACATCCCCCACATATCTTCCAAAGGTCTTAATTTTGGAGTTACATAATTTTTCTCCTATAGAATGAAAAAAATGAACACTAGCTACTTCCTTTAGCCAAAGTACTGCAGAGATAAAACTTCTTGCAAACTCAGCAATCTGAAAACAGAATTCTTTATTAAAGTGAAATTGTGGAGAAATGTAATTAATCAAATAAGTATAGACTTCCAGTTTCAGTACTTTGGGAGACAACAAAGCTAATTCATGTCTTTTGTTCTTAATATTTTCTTTGTTGGAAGAAAAGCATATGCCTATTTACCTAATTCTAAAACAAGACCCACAAGGGTTAGTACTTCAGTGGAAATATGAAGGTTACAGGGTAAAGGATTGTAATGGTCAGTTTACTTGTCAACTTGGCTGGCCTATTGTGCTTGTACTTAGTTGTGTCCAACACTTTGAGACCCTTTGGACTGTAGCCCGCCAGGCTCCGCTGCCCATGGAATTTCCCAGGCAGGAATGCTAGAGTGGGTTGCCATTTCCTCCTCCAGGAGATCTTCCTGATTCAGGGATTGGACCCGCGTCTCCTATGCCTCCTGCATTGCAGGCAGATTCTTTACCCAATGAGCCATCAGGGAAGCCCATATTATAGTTCCCAGTTATTCATCAAGCACTAATCTTGGTGTTGGTGTGAAGGTATTTTGTAAATTTAATTAACATTCATAGTCAGCTGACTTCAAGAAGAGGACATTATTCTGGATAATCCTCATGGACAGAGGAGCCTGGCAGGCTACAGTCCATTGGGTCACAAAGACCTGTGTCCGACTGAGCAACTTAGAATACACGCATGCATGTGTGTGGATGTCTCTCTCTCTCTCTCTCTCTCTATATATATATATATATATATATACACACACACACTTAGATACTCAGTCGTGTCTGACTGAGCAACTTAGCATGCATACATGCGTGTGTGTGTGTGTGTATATATGCACATACATATACTTAGTTACTCAGTCATGTCTGAGTCTTTACGACTCTATGGACTGTAGCCTGCCAGGCTCCTCTGTCCATGGGGATTCTCCAGGCAAGAACACTGGAGTGGGTTGCCATGCTCTCCTCCAGGGGATCTTCCTGACCCAGTGATGGGACCCAGGTCTCCCACATTGCAGGCAGATTCCTTACTGTCTGAGCCACCAGGCAAGCCCGTATATATGTGTATATATGTATATACAAACACACACACACACATATATTTTTTATGTATGTATATACCTTACTGGTTGAATCTTGACAGATACAGGGATTAACCCTGGATTGTTGATGTGGAGATTTTGAGCTATACCTTAGAGAATGAGTAGAATCAAATAGGTAGCATCAAAGTTACTGGACAGTGGAAAGATACAGAAATTTTTATGCTTCTATGCTCCAGTATTATCTTCCCATTCCTTCATCTATCCCTCATGCTCTTACTTCCTCTAATATACACTAATCATTTTAATTAGCTGCTTTTCACAATGCTAATATTTACTGTTTTGAGCACCTATTATGCACTAGGCTTGTGTTTGTTTTTTCCACTTCTCATGACAATGATTACTATTATTTTAGGAATCAGAAAATAGGTTCTCAGATAAAGTGCAGCTAAAATCTTTATTTCATATCTTTGTAGTTTTGTCAGCTCTATTTCCACTGGAGATAGGCATCCTAATATCAGTAAGAGATGATGAGTGTGAGCCTGAGGGAAAAGACACAACATCTCAAAAATGACCATAGAACATTCTATTGAAAATGAATGCTTATAATACTGTCTCTGAGTAGTAAAGGAAAAGTGTTATTTCAGTATTTTGTATTTAATAGAGAAAATCAGAAATATTCTATCACATTTTGTATTTTTCAGGATTGCCCAGAGATACAGAATATATATGTATATAAATATATACACACATACATGTATGTATATATGTGTACAAGAGAGATCTATTATACATATATATATATTATATATATATATATATAGAGAGAGAGAGAGAGTGCCATTATGAGGAACTGGCTCATTTGAATATGGAAGCTAAGTTCCACAATTGCTGTCTAAAAGCTGGAAACCCAGGAAATCAGGTGATATAGTTTAGTCTTTGACTCCAAAGGCCTGAGAACCAGGAGAGCTTATGATACCTGGGGTTTTCCTGATGGCTCAGATGGTAAAGAATCTGCCTGCAATGCAGGTGACCCAGGTTCTTCAATCCCTGGGTCAGGAAGATGCCCTGGAGAAGGGAATGGCTATCCACATCAGTATTCTTGCCTAGAGAATTCCATGGACAGAGGAGCCTGGTGGGCTACAGTCCATGGGGTCACAGAGTCAGACATGACTGAGTGACTAACACTTTCACACTTTATGGTATCTGAGTTCAAGGGTAAGAGAAGACCAAAATTCCGCTCAAGCTGTCAGAGAGGAAATTTATCCTTCTATTGCAATTTTAAGGCTTCCGTGGTAGATCAGATGGTAAATAATTTGCTTGCCATGCAATTTTATTCTCTTCAAGCCATCAATAGATTGAGTGATGTCCACCCACATTGAGAAGGGCAATCTGCTTGACTCAGTCTACTGATTCAAACATTAATGGCATCCAGAACACTAAATGATTTTGCCATTTCAGCAGTTTGAGAGTAGGTTTCTTTCAAGGAAGGTGAAGAAAAAAATTTACTGAGGGTATAGGATTCCAAGGGCTCCCTTTGTGGTTCAGCTGGTAAAGAATCTGCCTGCAGTACGGGAGACCCTGGGTTGGGAAGAACCCCTGGAGAAGGGAAAGGCTACCCACTCCAGTATTCTGCCTGGAGAAGTCCATGGACTGTATAGTCAATGGGGTCGCAAAGAGTCGGACACAACAGAGCGACTTTCACTTTCACTTTCATAGGATTCCAAAGTGGGAAAGGAAGACAGACAATGCAATGAGATAGCTAGCATGTGAGCTGGCTACATCGATAGACTGTCTTATGATTTTGCATACAGCATGACAGTTATGTGGAAAGAAGAGCGGACTAGAGCAAGGAGCTGGAGCTTGGGTTATTTAGAGTCCAAAGAGTTCCTTATCCGTTGCCTTTTGGCTGACTGGACTCAAATTACATAAATATTAGTCATCTTTTGGCCTGGTCCTGCTGTTGCCCATAATGCAGGTTTTACTGCTTTCTTCCCTGCCTTCCATAGTTGTCACTAACCCGAAGCCTTTGCTCAGAGTTCAGCTTTCTCAGTGTCTTGGACTGGCCTATCAGGGTGAGTCAGCTCCAGGAGTTCTCCAATCGCCCGGGGCACCTTCTCAGCCCTCTTGATGTCTAGCGTCTGTCTCTCCTGCCTGGGATTTCCATAACTTGGCTTACGGTACAGCTGTCCTGCAAGGAGCTTCTGTCCAGCCTGCCACAAGGAAGACACCTCCCTTTCTGCCAGTCATCTCACTCTGTCCATCCTACCTGACTCTTCTTCGTTTCTAAACTCATGACACAGGGAGACGAAGCTCTGGGACCGGCAATCAATTTTATATTTTCTAATTCTCATATAACCAAATATTAATTTGGGAGGTCCATGGAATTTGCTATAATGCAATTTCGCCTGTAAAGGAGCATACCTGTTTCTCTTTCAGTCAAAAGAAGCAGAATACAACGTCCTTCCTGTTGCAGAGGCATCTGCAAGACACGGGGGCGGAACTTGAAGGTGTTCAGCTGAGTCAGGGCAGGTGGAACCTTCTGGAAACTGACCATATGAGTAATTTACAGTAGGTATTTTACAAAAGCATTGGCTGGGATTAAAATACTCTTTGTAACAGAGTAGATAAAGACCTGCAGATTAAAGTCTGATCTTTAGACTCATTTGTAAAATATTGAGGATAAAAGCCCTGACGTAAAAAGGTGACATCCTAGAGCAAATTGTGGGACAAGAACTGAGCGTCTTGAGCTTAAGAGGATCAGTAGGACTTGGATGCTGCAAGATGAGGAATTTGGCCCAGACTAGAAGAGATTCTTAGGAATACCTACTAAAGATCTTTCAAAGGCTCCTTAAGTAAGAAAAATAAATATTTTGTCAGAATTCCAGTAGATATCATTTCCATTTTTCTTAAATATAATGAAACCTAAAATAATAGACAATGACACAGATATAACTTTATTTTCTCATAGTGTAGGTTGATACTTTCAATTAATACATTTCCCATCTTAATAAAAACTCAAGTTGAAGAATGCCAAATTACTATTATAGATAGGGCATCTGCATGAGACAGATCTTACCTGTTATTGCCCTCAAGATTAAATAATTAACTAGGCAAGTGTTTATTGAATAACTATGTGCTTGACCCTTTTCTAAATACTTGATATATATATCAGTGAAAGTAACAGATTTAAAAAAATCTCTGCCCTCATGGAAAAGCCAGCTTAGTAGTGTTCTGTAGAGAAAGCTACCATGACAAAGCCTGTTCCTGCTAGGATATAAAAATAAAGGCAGAGAAGAGGAAAGAAAGAGAGAAAATACATGAATGAAAGGAGAAATCTTCTTAGTCTTATCCTGAAATCTTATTTACATGTGGCAGTTCAGGTTTCTTGAGTTACTCCACTGATACAATCAAGTATTAGATATGAAGTGGGAGTTGAAATAAAGGTATTTGATATTATCTATTCTCAATTCCAATAATTATGATAGATTTAATTGTAGGAATGTGAAACTCACTGGGCAAAATTGTGTATTATGTGCAGCATGAGTTAATTCTTCTAGAAAAATGTAGCTGAGTAAAAAGAGGGTTGCACAGTAGAAAAAGAAGGCCCTTCAATTAAAAAAAAAAATGTTTAAAGAAGAAGGCAGCACTGGATTGGTGGATAAGAAGCAAGTTTGTGTAAACAAGGAGGAGATCAAAAGTCTAAAAGAAATAAGCTGCAAAATACTTATTAGCATCATGTTTTGCATACTTCAGTCCGGAATATGGAAAAGATGCTTTGTTTAATTTTTTCCCTCCCTTTTCAAGCCCTCAATTAGGCCCTGAGAAAGGAGTCAGTGCACCTTTAAAACTTTCCGCTTAATCACCTATAGCGAATGCTCATTTAATGATTGTCTTTTTGTACCAAACAAGAAGTAACAATGCTTTTAGCAAAAGAAATGGAATGAGAGAGAAATTGCCTAATCAGCCCTGCTCATGCAGTGCTTTGTGAGAAAGATTATTGAATTTTCAGTCTCTGCAGAATTTTAATGAAGCTCCATCTTGCTGGAAAATCCAGCCCTTTGTCAACAGAGTTCAATAACTCGACCACCCATGTAATAAGATGTACCACTAGAAATCTCTTGCTTTGCCAAAGCCAGAGGCTTGCTTAGAAGTATCCAAGAAATATGGAAGCACTTGCTGTGTCTGCCGTCCTAGATAAAGCTCTGGTGGTTATGGGTAAAATATGGTTTTTGCACTATGATATAAATTCCATGTGCACTATTTATATCACGGCCTAGTGTACTCTATTAATATTATGTGAAAGTGTTAGTCGCTCAGTCGTGTCTGACTCTTCAACCACGGGGACTGCAGCCACCGGGCTCCTCTGTCCATGGGGTTCTCCAGGCAAGAATACTGGAGTGGGTTGCCATTCCCTTCTCCAGGGAATCTTCCCGACTCAGGGATCGAACCTGGGTCACCTGAATTACAAGTGGAATTAATGCTATAGCTCTAGTTAAATATTAGTCAGGACTCAATAATGTTAGCAATAATTATGGCAGGACTTTCCTGGTGGTCTAGTGGTTAAGAATCTGCCTGCCCTCAGAAAACTCAAACAGGGGCTCTGTGTTAATCTAGAGGGGTGGGATGGGGAGGGAGATGGGAGGGAGGTTCTAAAGGGAGGGGACATATGTCTACCTATGACTGATACATGTTGAGGTTTGACAGAAAACAACGAAATCCTGTAAAGCAATTTTCCCTCAATAAAGAAAAGTTAAAAAAAAAAAAAAAACAGGATCTGCCTGCCAATGCAGGAGACACAGGTTTGATCCCTGGTCCAGAAGATTCCATATGCCAAGGGTCAACTAAGCCCGTGTATCACAGCTACTGAGCCCTTAAGTGGCAACCACTGAAGCCCACATGCCCTCTCACTATCTCCACTTTGCAGATGAGAAAACTGAGGTTTAGTATGGTAGATAGCGTGATCCCAAGGGTGCCTGTGTCCTAATCCTTAGAATGAGATGGAGAGATTTTCTGGGCTTGATGTAATCACAAGACTCCTAATGTAAGGGGATTAGCAGAGTCAAGACACAGAGTAGAAGACGTGATTATTGAGGCAGAGGGTGGAGTGATACAAGAAAGCTCCATGAACCAGGTGACTGCTGGAAGAAGGAGGAGGTTCTTCTCTAGACTGTCCAGAAGAACCAGTCCTACCAGGACCTTGACTTTAGCCAAGTGAGCCTGATTTCCAACTTCTGGCCTCCACAATGGTAAGGGAATCAATTTGTGTGGTTTTAAGTCATCCAATTTGTGGTTATTATAGCAACAAGAGGAAATGAATGTACTTAGTAAGAGTAGGTAATTCCCAGAAAGTTAGTCATTTAGGGCAGGATTTCTCAACCTTAACTCTACTGAAATTTGAGAGTGGGATTTCATCATTGTGCACGCTGTCCTGTGCATTGTAGAATTGTAAACAGTGTTCATGGTCTCTATCCACAGTTGTTGGTGGCATCCTGTTCTGTTATCAACCATTAAAAATGCTTCCAAATATTGCAAAGTGTGTTGGGGGGATTATCCCAATTGAGAATTACTGATCTAAGGGAGTGGTAGGGTCAAGATGCAAGCTTAGATTTTCTGGATCAAAAAATGTTTCTTTTAATAACTACTGTCTCTACTGCTGCATCAGGTGATAGGGTGCACATGTAATTGTTAATTTTCAATGAGAACTTGCCCCTGGGGTTGCATAAGTCTTAACATATCCCTAGAAACCCAGTTTAAATCCTTTCAAATCCTTTGTCAGTTATCTTAGGTTGGGTTTGGAAAGTGAGATGCCTCTTGGAGATCAACATCTGTGAAATTAAGAAAGGGGATTATTAGTGGGCAGAGGAGAAGCTGAAGAGCAACACAGCCTGCCAAACCCTCACCCAACCCAGGAGAGCACTTCAGAGAGAAGGGGTAGTGGTCCCATCTTGGGTGAAGATGGCCAGGTCTTTCTGCCAGTGACTCCCTCAGTCACCAGCTACGGGTTACCTGGGAAGACCTTAGATCAGATGACTCTCAGAAGTTGAAGTAGACATCAAGTGTTAGTGTTAGTTGCTTGGTCATGTCCAACTCTTTGCAACCCCGTGGACTGTAGCCCACCAGGCTCCTCTGTCCATGGGATTTCCCAGGCAAGAACACTGGAGTGGGTTGCCATTCCCTGCTGAAGTAGACAACAAAGGAACTGACGATGCTGCTCACAACTGAGTGGCAATTCCTTTCTTGGAGGTGAGTCTAGACAACCCATCCCCATATTTACCAATACTGATCCACTGCATTATTCAGGTCCATTTCCTCATATATGTTTTGGGAGCAGATCTTGTAGGATTCTGATAGCTTCTCTTTTGAGTAAACTTAGAAGAGGGAGCCTGGAGTCTGCAAATGACGCTTGTCCTTCCTTCCTTCACTATCTACATTATGTTTTCTCATCTTTGACTATTGTTTCTGTTGAAACTGGTGACTTACCTATGGCATGACCCAAATTCTCATCCCTGAGGACACTGAATTCATTGTCACCATACCTAGGTAACTACCTGATGAATTACAGAAATAATGTGGCAGGGTAATTACTAAGATGCCCCCAAGTGGATCACATGGTCACCACTATGGAACAGGAAGATTATCTCTTCCTAATGATCAGGATTAATTGTCTTTGCCACCTTGGCTACATCTTACCTATTGGTCTATGGACTTCAGAAGTCCAAAGATCCCAAATGGCAACCATAGTTATTATTCAATGGGACTTTGACAAATATGCTCTGTGTGAAGACCAGAGCCTTTAATTCATGAGAATGAAAAGCATAAAGTCCCTGAATGACTCATTGGAAGTAACTCTGAATGGAACCATAACTAACCACTTCTTTGTTCTTGTACCCATTTATTTTACCCATTAGGAACATCATATATAAAGATGCATCATATAATGCCTATGATGTTTGCTAGAATGACTCCCCATCCTCCTGAGTATCACCTCTGAGCTGGTGCTCAGATGTGCCTTCATTGGCTGCTCAATCAATCTGGCATCTTCCAAGTGGTGAAGGCTTCATGCGTTTCACAGAGCATCTCTGGTAACCAAAGAATGTGAAGGTATAAACTGGGAATCATGATTTTTATTTGACAAATCTGGAAACCCTCCATCTGAGGCACTTCAAAATAAATCTATTATTATTCAATAATAAGTAATAAATTAGAGGCTTCCCTGGTGACTCAGATGGTAAAGCGTCTGCCTGCAACGTGGGAGACCCAGGTTCAATCCTGGTTCAGGAAGATCCTCTTGAGAAGGAAATGACAACCCACTCCAGTACCCTTGCCTGGAAAATCCCATAGATGGAGGAGCCTGGTATGCTACAGTCCATGGGGTCGCAAAGAGCTGGACATGACTAAGCGACTTCACTTTTTCCTTTTTCTGAGCCTCCTCTTATCATCTTGAGCTTTGGCTATCCAACATGCCTGGTGATGCTCTAAGTGAGACCCTTTTCATGGCTCTTGGTTCATATCCTTCCACTGGAATGCCTCCTCCCACTTTTCTTCCTGGTAGATTGCACCCATCTCTTAAACCTGAGTTTGACTTGCTTTCTTTGCTTGCCCAAATCCCAGGGAGTCACTTCTTTCTTATCTACTTATATTTCCTTCAACTAAAACACTTGAGCTATTCTCCACCTATCCTCTTTTTATCTGTTGGGTTAGCCAAAATGCCCATTTGACTTTTCCATAGGATGTTATTCCCAGACCAGGGATCAAACCCATTTCCCTGCCATGGAAGCACAGAGTCCTAACCACTGCATGCCAGGAAAGTCCCTCTGTCTTTTATTTTTGTACATCAAGCTATTCTAACCTACTTGAGGTGAAAAGCTTCATTCTTTCTTGAAATGTCTAATGTAGTGCCAAGCTCTATAGCTCAAGTTATCTTGGTTTTTGAAACTCACATTTGTTTAGAATCTTTCAGAAATTTTATTCATTTTTATAAATATTTATGTTCATAGTTAGGTTTTGTCACAGTTATTTTTATGTGATGTTGCCTTTTTACTATGTAATTTCTTAAAAGAATATAAACAGCATTTTTCAAGAGAAAAGAACACAGGGACAAATTAGGACTCTATGTTGGGCTAATTCTTTAGACTAGCAGCTGTGAAGTTTTGCATTCACAGAAGAAAAAAGAAAATGATCTTGCAAGCTTGGTTCCATTACCACCAGTTTGTCATTCTCTGAAATCAAAATGTATCACATGGCGCTGACTCCTCTTAGAAATTCCCAGAAGCCTGGTAGCAAAAATACTACAGGGAAGATGTGAAATCCACAGTGGAAGCTAGAAAGACACCCCAGCTTCAAATGTCAGGAGTGAATTTGGGTCAGAATTGATTCAAATAATACAGTTTTAATTTTGACCATTATTGCAGGTATCTTGTAAATGATCATTGTTTTATATGCACCTGATTTTTCTTTTTACTCAGTTGTTTGATGTGAGTGATGGATGTTTTTCAGCATGCTCGGAGAAGGATCAAATGACACTTGAAGAAAATAAGGATCATGACAGTGTCACAGTGGCTTAAAGTGTAGAGAACAGGGGAGAGCCCCAAGAGAAGAGGTTGTTATTAATATAATTATCAAGGCTGAAGTTAATATGACCTGAGCCGGAATAGAAACACCAGAGAGAATATCATAGGACATTTACAAGACCATGTGATTTGTGGTCATGGAAGGTGAAAGCCTCCTGGTTTTCAAGCTTAGGAAACAGCAATAATGAGAGCAGATTCTTGGAAACTGGAGAGAAGGAAAAAAAGGAGGAGTTGCTGCGTGAAATAGAAAGTCATTGCTTTGCATTAACCCAGAAGTGATAGGTAACTGCAAGCATATACATTTAAATTTCTTGTCAAAATTTCCATAATATATTCCAAATGGTCACACTGCCATATGCTTATTCATTCAACAGACATTTGGTGAATTTTTTTCTCTGTATTTTGGTATCTTTGACAGGACACAGTGTATTTGGTTAAATGATAATTGGACCAGAATACAATACAATCAATATTTTAATAAAGTATTGTTCAAAATGAGCACTGGTTCAATTTGGGTCAATTAATGATTTATCCATTTCAACAACAGAAATTGCCCTGAGATTGACACATTATGTCCAGAAGAGTCTTCTATGTAAAACCAAAGACTACCATAGTGATAACATAATATCAGCCACTTATATGTAATGCTGACTTTGCTAATAAAAATGAGGAAGACTAGTAACAGTCTGGGAAGCACATCAACATCTTTAGCTTCTACACAGTTTAACATTAACTGGTCTGCATACAGATAAATTTTCAATTGTACTAGATAAATAGTGAAAAGGAAAAAATGAAGTTTGCTAAGTTTGGTCCTCGGTGTGGGAAAAAAAACTACCTAGAATAGCATGGTCACAGATCAATGATGTGCTGAGAATGGGTAGTTAATGTGAGGATTTGCTAAGGTTTCATTCACCTCCTGCTCTCTTGAAACCAAAACCATCAGCTTTTATTTTTCAGTTTCCATTTTGAAAGACCACAGTTTTCTCAGAAGAAAAGGGCAGAAAATCACTTCTTCAGTAAACAGTGGGCTCAGCGTAGCTTGTCCAACTGTCTTGGTTTGCTGAAGACTTGAAGGGATTCCGGGGACCTGGGACTTTAATTTTATCTTATTTTTTAATTGGAAGACAATTGCTTCACAGTGCTATAGTGGTCTCTGCTGTACACCAACGTGAATCAATCATAACTATCATATCCCATCCCTTCTGAGCCTCCCTCCCACCACCGCTTATTGTTAGAGAAATGCAAGTCAAAACAACAATGAGGTATCACCTCACACCAGTCAGATGCCATCATCAAAAAGCCTACAACAATAAACGCTGGAGAGGTTGTGGAGGAAAGGGAACCCCTTGCCCTGTTGGTAGGAATGTAAATTGATACAGCTGCTATGGAGGACAGTATGCGCGTGTGCTGAGACGCTTCAGTCACGCCCAGCCATGTGACTCTGTGGACTGTGGCCCACCAGGCTCCTCTGTCCATGGGATTCTCCAGGTAAGAATACTGGAGTGGGTTGCCATGCCCTCCTCCAGGGGATCTTCCCAACCCAGGGATCAAACCCGCGTCTTTTTATGTCTCCTGCATTGGCAGGCGGGTTCTTTACCACTAGCATCACCTGGGAAGCCTGAAGAACAGTACAGAGATTCCTTAAGAAACTAGGGATAAAACTACCATATGACCCAGTAAACTCACTCTTGGGTTTATACCCTGAGAAAACTGCAGTTCAAAAAGACACATGTATACCATGCGACTTTCAATGTTTAAACTAGGATAGTCTTGATTAAAGTGGGAAGAGTGGGTCACCCTAGAGCCTCCGAGTGTGTTTCAGGAGCTATTTATGTGGTCTTAGCTACTAAAGCATATGAGCTTCTTGTTGTGAAATATTCCTTCTGCTTCCTGATGGTCTGGCTGAAGAGATTGACACTGGGGCCAGGTTTTCAAATGGTCATGGTGAGCTTAGACGGTACATACATGAGCAAGAATTTGTTCGTCTTAAGTTCTGTCGTTAGAAACATGTTTTCTGAGTCAAGTGATTCAGGATGTGTTTCCATAAGCCAGTTTACTTGTACACTCAATATTTGTGCTTTGCTACCTGGTTTTACATGGTTTTAACTCCTTATGAGAAACGCATGCATTGACAAGTACAGATGAAAGAGCTGTATCTTTTCTGTAGTAAGTAGCAAAAACCCAATTCTGGCTGGCTAGGAGAAATGGTAATTTGTTTGGCAGGTTACTAGTTCATTTCACTTATCCAGACAACAGGAAAGTTAGTCTCAGGGACAGCTGGAATTCAATCCTCCCAAGCTTTTCCATCTCTCCTCACTGCTTCTCAGAGCAAATCTACTTTATCCTTTGCCCTTTGGACTAGGTTACATGACATACAGGAAATGCCAAGACCTCCTACATTTCATGCCCTGGCACTTTGTACCAGAGAGAGAGAGAGATTTGTACATGTCTGATCTCAATTTTTAAAAAAACTCCCAGAGAAATGTTCTGAGTAGCAGAGTCTGTAACAGGTGCCTAGTCTTGCACAAGTCACCAGTGCTCGTGACCTGTAGAGTTGTGTAAAGTGTGTAAACTGGGGTTCCTAAAAAGTGACACAGTGACAGAAGGGGACAAGTAGGAAAAAATGCCTACTCTAGATTTCAGAATGGTCAGCCTAGCCAAAGGATGCCTCCACATAACTTAGAGTGTGTTTTGCAAAGGACTGCCCCAGACCAGCAATATCAGGATCACCGAAGAACAGGTCAGGCATAAAATCCATGGCCTCATTCTTAATTGGAAATGCTGGGGGCAGGACCCAGCAGTGTGTTTTAGCAAGCCCTTCAGGTGATTCTTACGCATACTAAATTTTATAAACCATTACCTCAGAAAATAAGAGAGCCACATTTGAGTAATTGAAAACATTTGTAAGAGGTATTAGAGGACCTGAAATAAAGATTAAAGAGGCCTCACCTATTCCACAAACCTCTCTCCTGTCCAGCCCTCTTGTCAGAAGAGAGTTTGCTTTAAAATTCCTGTCTGGGATTGGTAGCTTAGCATCTCACTCTTGTTCACGGAGTGACACAGCGAGCCCTAAATTAACACATGACGCACAAGAAATAAATTGTCTTAATTAATGGATTTCTGGATAACTAAGAGTTAAATGACAGCAATAAAAGGAAGCGGGGCGGGGGGGGGGGGTGCGGCGCTGGGAGGAAGGAACCCAAGCAAACTACCTATTAGATTTTCAACAAGGTCCAAACAAAAGTGTTTGATTGTATCCACTCACTTCCTTTAATGTCTCAGCAAAGCAAAATGAACTTAAGTGAACCTGCTTTGCATTAACAGGTGCTGTTGTTCTTCTTATTATATTATTCCAAGTATTACTGATTGTTTTGCAGTAAAGAAGAAACATTTGTTAAAAAGATTGTTTTTAATAAATCCATTTTTTTTCTTACTCCCTCTCTCTGTCTGTGTGTCTCTGTCTCTGCCTCTTGCTTTTTCCTTCTCAATCAAAGCCAAATACAAAACCAATACAATTTTTTTAATGTCCTATTTAACATAGGCTAAGGTGGAACAAGCTATCTGGAAGCAAAGTTGCTCAAGCGTCCTTTCACTTGGAACCTTCGTAGAATAATTACTGTTTTCTGTGGGTAGCTACTTGTTTAGACCATTTAAAATTTTAGACTGTAATTTAATGCCAGTTTTCTTTACAAAGAACTTGAGAGGCTTGCTTAGTTTCTCTCACAGTTTTTCATAAATGTTGTTTTCATTCTAAGATACTATGATTTTTGAAGTTTTCCTATCATTGATACTGTAGAATTGAGATCAGACTGCCTGGCTGAGATTCTGCCACTTTCTAACTGTGGTATGAGGCAAGTTATTCATCTTTAACTCTGATTCTCCTCATAATTAAGCCAAAAATATAAAACCACCCACTTTATAAGATTACTGTGACAATTAAATGAGCTCAGTCATATCTTTAACCCAGCAGTGCCTGGCATGTGGTATGGTCCCTAGTACATGCTAGTGATTATTAACTGTTCCTTTTGTGAGATGCTGTTTCACTTTCTCTTGATCTTTCATCAGTAAGTGCAGCCAAAGACTTGGCCAATTTCATTTACAGCTTGTTAAAAAAGAAACAAATACCGAGGAATGAGGAAAGGAGTTAAAGGCTTCCCCTATAGTAGTTTATCAGATTATATATTCACAGATTACATTTAGGAAATATACAGAAGTTTTATAAGTCTAAGAATGAATAAACATATATTGGTCTGAAAATAAGAATTACTTAAACGCTGCTAAGAACCACCTATAACAGGCATCATAATGTCTCACGCACTAGATTTAGTGTCATTCGTTAAATGGCAATAGCAGTGCTCCATCATAAGAGCATACATTTCTATTGTTGTTGTTGAAAGAACTAAGTGAAAGGGTCTCTGTATAACATGCCAACTGATTTTTTTCTATTTTTTTGCTGAAAAAGATGAGCAAAAATGAGTTCCTCGTTGTGATTTAAAACATGTCTATATCATGTTGCAAGTAGGTTCTTTATAAGGTTGAGATTACATAACCCTGTCCATAAGTTGTCTTGGTAGCAGAAATCCTGGGTCTTAGAAATATGAAATTAAAAGACGCTTGATCCTTGGAAGAAAAGCTGTGACAAACATAGCCTATTGGAAAGCAGAAGCAACACTTGGATGACTACTTTGGCCACCTGATGCGAAGAACTGACTTATTGAAAAAGACCCTGATGCTGGGAAAGATTGAAGGCAGGAAGAGAAGGGGATGGCAGAGGATGAGATGGTTGGATGGCATCACCAACTCAATGGGCACAAGTTTGACCAAACTCCAGGGGATGGTGAAGGACAGGGAAGCCTGGCGTGCTGCAGTTCATGGGGTTGCAGAGTTGGACACGACTTCATGACTGAATAACAACAAAGAAACAGAGGAAGGAAGATGTAGGTCTTATCTGTTCAAGTCCTTATTAGAGAAATTTGGTATAGAGCCATTTTAGTTGCTCAAGCTGGGAGAAAGTAGAAGTCAATCAAATATAGAAGCTACACAATGATACTGCATAAGAGTTCAGCTAAGCAGGATACAAAACCAGTTCCAGTTGCTGCACTGGGAATTTCAGGCAGACTGAATGCAATTCCTTTCTTTGGAGTTAGGCCAAGGTGTCCCGGTTATGAGCATCTTGTTTTGGACAATTTGTGCCGTGGAACCATTAATGACTAAATGTGCTTGGTATCTAAATTCTTGATATTTCACAGAAGCCAGAAAGAAACTTGAGTAGATTGTGTTATTCATCACTCTGATTCCAAACAGAGTAGGCTGTACCTCGGAGTGATTTTTGTAGATGTTGATATAATCTGTGGAACTTCTGAGATGTTTAGATGGTGAGTATTAGCAGATGCAGTTATTAATATTCATTATTTGTCCTTCTATGTTCAAAGGGACTTGTAGCAACTTACAGATTCAAACAGTGCAAAATAAAATATTTGAGGATGAAAGAGAATGGGAAAGATGGATGTTTTTAGGCATCAGAGTTCAGTAGATTATACCATTTTGGAAAGGAATTTGACTTTTGGTTTTTGTCTGTAAAACCAAAGATGAATATACACCAAAATGTGTGATTTCCTCTTATTTATCATTTGCTGGACTGAGCACAGAATAAGTGTTTACAGTGTTGACAAAATGAATGAACAGATAAATCTGCAGTGACTTTTTTTCCTATTTATAGATATCAAACAGAAACCCACTGAGTAGTTCCTTATATTAAGACCAAACCAGACTATTTGGACAGTAACCTTTAGGCATGGTTCTACACAAGAGATTAAGTTTCTCAAATAAGCCAGTATCCCTTAGCTTTTCTTTCTTTCCACATTTCCAAACTTCAGATATACCTAGATATGCCTTAAAAATCTAGAAATTGAGTCAACATGAATATTTAATTCAACAGGTTTCTTAGAGTTGACATTGTTCTAAAGATAAGTAAAATCCAGCTTTTGCTTTGAAGGAGAAATGATCCAGAAAGGCAATTTGCAAATGGACATCACCCCTGAAAAACAAAAACAAACAAAAATCCCAACAAAACCTGATATTCAAAGCATAATACTAAAAATGTCACAAAGAGTATAAAGTATTTTGGGGTGGAATATGATGGTTTAAAGAAGGAAGAGCTCAGCTAGTGACTGGGGAGATTAGGAACAAGGAAACTTGAGGGACAGGATGGGTTTCTAATGTAGGAGATAGGAGGCAGACTGTCATTCCAGGCAGAAATCACAATCTAAATGACCCAGCGTGTTCTGGTATTAAAGAAGGTAGAGTTTGTTTGAATTAATGGATGCTTACATGTAGGATGAAAGCATTATTGTATGAGTGATTGAGACTTTATTTTGGATGATCTTAAATGTCAGAACAAGGTCTGGGACCCCCAGTCATGAAGGTTATGGGGGCAATCTGTATACTTTCTGAAAGTGACAAGGGCAGCAGGGTGGAGAGAACTTGGAACTAAATGGCTTTGAGTTGTTCAGATGATAAGATTTATGGGCCCATATTTGGGCGCTTTTAGTGGGAGTATTCCAGAAAACTTCTGTTAGTTTTTTAAACCAATAGATGTAAGTTTATGAGGAATAAGTTTAAAACACTATGCTTGAATATATAAACATAATTGCTATAAAATCATAATTGAGAAAATACAAAATAGTGGAAAAAGAAATCAGATTCTGTACATAGAAAGAGCTACAATGTTACAGAGATAGCTGATTAGAGATAAGTTGTCTCAAACCAATAGAACCTTACATTTCATTCCCTCTGTCCAACTACTGAGATCTCTTCCTTTCAAAAGCATATTATCAGCATTCCTTACAGATAACAACTCAATTATAAGTGAACAGCACAGAAAATTGAGCAATATTTTTATAACAATTTGACATCATCATCTCGTGACTTAAAGTGCCAAAAGAAATCTGCTATCTAATGGTCATGTTTTGATACTATTTGAAATAGTGAATCTGATTTTTAGGTTCGACTTTCATTGTTGTTAATAAAGAAATAGATCTACTTCGACAATTCCCATAAAGGGAGAGTTGTCTATTGTTTCTCTTATGTCATTTTAGATAGCGGAAGATGATTTCCTTGGTAACTTTTTCTCAAGCCCTTGTAGTTATTAAAATTATTTTGTTTAAGCTAAAAATGTAATTCTTATGATGCTTTGTTTTCCCTTGATGTTCATTTTGACCTGTCTGCCTTATGCTGTTTTTGTTTATGAGTTATGTTTTACTCTTGTGATGTCTAGTATGAATTAAAAATTTTAAAGTCAATAAGCAGTATGAGTGATACAAGGGCTATCAATTTCATGACCAGAAATCTATGAGAAAACTAGGTAGGCACTTTAGTTTAAGGGCCCATAATGGGTGTCTTTTTCTTTCTTTCTTTTTAAAACCAATTCAAAGAAAAATTTCCAACAAAATAAAAGTAAGGAGTACTAAAACATTAAATTCATGCTTCTTAAGCTTCTACACTCAGGGCTGTGTTTGGTGTTATAAAAGTGGAAGCTCTATAGTAAACAATAAAATGGAAAAGGAAAAGAAAGATTAGAGGAGCCAAACAAGTACCTTTAAAAAAAAATTATACCTGAGGCCAAAACACCATGTGTGCTCTCCCTCTCTGTAAATAAAAAGTGGATAACAAAGTGCTGTATTTTAAAATAGCCATGTTCTATAGCAACTGAAGCTTTATAAGGTAAATTTTTGTGTTTTTGCCAGTGCCAGAAAAAAAAATGTTAACTTTGGTTGGGATACATTTAATAAGAACAATGCTGTATCATAGGTTAGTTACAGGTTATTTCAACTAAGAAAATGATAAATGCCGTAATTGAATTCTCACCATCTTTCAGGCACTTACTCTGCTAAAGGCTTTATGGGTATAATTTCATTTTGCCTTTACCATCATTTTGTTGTTCTCGTTCAGTCGCTCAGTCACGTCTGACTCTTTGTGACACCATGGCTTACAGCACACCAGGTATGCCTGTCCCTCAGTCTCTCCCAGAGTCTGCTCAAACCCATGTCCATTGAGTCGGTGATGCCATCCAACCATCTCATCCTCTGTCGTCCCCTTCTCCTCCAGCCCTCAATCTTTCACAGCATCAGGGTCTTTTCCAATGAATGGGCTCTTCACATCAGGTGGCCAAAGTATTGGGGCTTCAGCATCAGTCTTTCCAATGAATATTCAGAACTGATTTTCTTGAGGATTGACTGGTTGGATCTCCTTGCTGTCCAAGAGTCTTCCCCAAGAGTCATCTGCAGCACCACAGTTCAAAAGCATCCATTCTTCGGTGCTTAGCCTTCTTTATGGTCCAACTCTCACATCCATACATGATTACTGGAAAAATTATAGCTTTGACTACACAGACCCTTGTCAGCAAAGTAATGTCTCTGCTTTTTAATATGCTGTCTAGGTTTGTTATAGTTTTTCTTCCAAAGAGCAAGACTTTGAATTTCATGGCTGCAGTCACCATCTGCAGTGATTTTGGAGCGCAAGAAAATAAAGTCTGTCACTGTTTCCATTGTTTCCCCATCTGTTTGCCATGAAGTGATGGGACCAGATGCCATGTTCTTCATTTTTTGAATGCTGAGTTTTAAGCCAGCTTTTTCACTCGTCTCTTTCACTTTCACCAAGAGGCTCTTTAGTTCCTCTTCACGTTCTGCCATCATCTCATCATTTCAGCCCCACCATCATCTTAAGAAGTGTTATCTAAATTAATTAAGTGAAGTCGAACTGTTCATTTTGGTTTTTGAAATTTAAAAACATCTCATTAAATACTTTTATAAAAATAGCATCATTTGTACTTCTCATGTCCAATACATTTAAACGCCTATGTAGAGACAGCATGGTTCTTACATGTTATTTCATCAGACAATGCTATACCAAAAGCTAGTTAGATGTTGCTTCATGTAAGAAGATTATGGACACCATAATTGAACTCACCACAACTGAACTCTCACCATCTTTCATGTGCTAAAGAGATTATGGCATTCCTATCATCTTCACCATCATCTTGGGAAGTATAATCTTTCTGATTTTACTGATGAGGAAATTCAAATCCCAAGAAGCTTTATTCTAAAGATCATTTACTCAGACTAATTTGTAGAAATTGTGGGACCTGGGTGAGGGCATAAATAAATAAATAAATATGGCAACATATTTAATAATAATAGCTCAAACTATCACAGTTGTAAATAAATATATTGCATTCTTCTATTTTGACACAAGCACTTTCATAAAAACAAAACTGAAAAATAAATGTAAATCTATATTTTTTATATTATTCAGTTCAGTTCAGTTCAGTCATTCAGTCGTGACCGACTCTTTGTGACCCCATGGACCCCAGGGAAGCATGTCAGGCTTCCCTGTCCATCACCAACTCCCAGAGCTTATTCAAACTCATGTCCTTTGAGGCAGTGATGCCATCCAACATTTTGTTGACAATACATTAAAAGTGATTAAAGTTAACAATTACTGTATGTTTTCAGATATTCTGTCTCTGGAGTAAAAATGTATGAATGAGTAATAACATAAGAAAATAAGAAATTATTAAGATGGCTATTCCTTAAAATATATTTTTCCTGTCTTGAGCACAATAATTATACTGTTATAAGCAATTTTGGGGAAACATTTGTATTCTACCAGTGTAATAATCTAAAGGATTAAAAAATAAAGCAAAATTGTATTGAAAGTGTGCAACATTTGCATGCATTTTGCCCAAATTCAAATATTATGTCCCCAATATAGTTTATCAAAACTGCAAATTAAAATAAATGTAAAGGATCAAACTACTGTGTTTCAAATTTAAATTTATTTTCTTCTAAAATATTTTAAATTATTAAATTTAGAGAGCCTAATATAAGCATATTTAAAGAATATTAAAATAATTTTCATGAAGATGAAATGCTTGCTTCAGTCTTTGAAATTTAATAAAATCTCATGAAATATCTTATAAAAACAAAACCGATCCCACTTTGAGTATTTAATAGCCATTTAAACATCAACATAAAGAGATGGCATTACATTGTCCCATGCTGCATCTCATGGGTTTCCCTGGTGGCTCAGATGGTAAAGAATCTACCTGCTGATGCAGGAGACACAGGAGACACCAGTTTCCATCCCTGCGTCGGGAAGATCCCCTGGAGAAGAAAATGGTCACCCACACCAGTATTCTTCCCTGGGAAATCCTACGGACAGAGGAGCCTGGCGGGCTACAGTCCGTGGGGTCACAAAGAGTCAGCCATCAGTGCCTAACAGTAGAGCAGGTGTTGGATCTCAGCACACCCACGTACATGTACAAAGTGAATGTAACATAACGTTTAATGTTACAAATGTTCCTTAGTCACCAATACCACTGTTGCAGAAACTACTCTAATTAGTGGATGCCTTTGGAGCCATTTGTTTCAGTACAACTTGGAAATGACACTTCATTATGTAAGAATGTATTGCATTTATGCTATCTGAGAGGAAGTTTTGACAAGTTAATTAATTTGTCTTTTATCTAAGCGCCTCTGCTGCAGCTCCAATCATCCCTGCGCTCCGAAGCAGGGTTCTTCTTTGATGTCCCCAACAGCACCGCCCGCAAGCCTTCACGGTATTCCAGTGGAGGTGACTTTCCTTCTGAAGAGATATGGGGAAGGAAGCATTTCTCTGGGTCCTGAATTGTGTTAGTCGCGAGAATGGATGTTGATGGTCATGTGCCAGTGTTGAATGCAGGATCCTGAGTTAATAAATGTAGTTTGGAAGTTTGGGATCTGAAAACCCCTTAATCCACAGAGCCCAGGGTGGGCGTCCTCTTTTCTGGGTCCAGGAGGCGTCATGACACAACCGGATGATGGAGCAACTGACAATCCAATCAGGACCTCTCTGATTCAAGAACCTAACCCTTCATGATGAAGAGTTAGTCACTCAGTCATGTCTGACTCTTTAAGACCCCATGGACTGTTCCCACCACGGTCCTCTGTCCATGGAATTCTCCAGGCAAGAATATGGGAGTGGGGAGCCATTCCCTTTTCCAGGGGATCTTCCTGCCCCAGGGATCAAACCCTGGTCTCATGCACTGCAGGCAGATTCTTTCCCATCTGAGCCAGCATCGTGCTGGAGTTCAGTTAGCCTCCCGTGTTAGGTACTCAGCCGTTTTGTACCTACCTTAGAGGGAGTTAAGAAGGAGGACAAACGTTTAGCTTCTGTGATAAGTGATAAAAAAAATAGGGGCATCGGAACACTCTTTAACCTTTTCTCAAATCCTTCCTCAGAAATGAAGGACGAGCATGTACAGATAAAGCATATTTCTACAAAGCTTTCTCAGCTTCCTTTTACTCTGAGTCCATTAAAAATGAATACATAAATAATAAAAAGCAAAAAAGGTTTCCTCCTCTAAGACAGTTATGTAGCCAAGAAGTGACTTCAAAAACTGGAGTCTCACTTCCTTAAGTAAAAGCAGTCCTGGAGCCGACTTGGAGAAAACAGTGTGGAAGTGGTTTCTGTCGTCTGGGGGGGTCCCCTCGTCATCACTCTCCCAAAACAAAAGCCAGTCTTCCCCATCGCTGTCTTGTGCCTCTGCATGACGCACAAGTCCCTCAAGAAAAACAAGAGCACAAAAAAGCCCTTCAGGCACTAAGGAGGCTGGAGGTTAATTTCAAGTGCCAATGAAGGAGCTGAATTAAAAGCAAGTGTCAGCGGTGGCTCTAAGCAGTTTTCAAGGCCTTAAGAAATTTTCTCTTCTATAGTGGCCAAATTCTCAGAAGAAGAAGAAAAAAAAAAAATTGTGACCGAGGATGTCCGTATTAGAGATGAAATGCCTTTTGTTTCCTCATCCTCCCCATCTATCTCCACAGCCCTGGAGTGCTTCTGAAGTAGACATATTTTCCTGGCGATATAATGTATGTGTGTATGCTCAGTTGCTCAGTCATGTCCAACTCTCTGTGACCCCACAGACTGTAGCCCGAAAGGCTACTCTGTCCATGGGTTCTCCAGGCGAGAATACTGGAGTGGGTTGCCTATTCCTTCTCCAGGGGATCCTCCCAACCCAAGGATCAAACCTGGGTCTTCTGTATCTCCTGCATTGCAGGTGGAATTTTTAACCACTGAACCATTGGGGAAGCCCGATACAATACATCCCATGACACAATTACAATAGGTTCTTTTTTCAGGATGAATGAAAGGTGACCACTGACCCCATGGTGTCCCCTCAAGATTTTCTTCTTTTTCAGAGTATCTCAAGAGTGCTTTTGCATCCACTGGATTCTTTATTGTAAGTACATCATCAGAATCCTAGCAAAGGAATCATGAGAACATTTACAAAACATAAAAATTTTCATCTGTTGCTCTTTCTGCGCCCCTGACAACTTCTCATTTTATTGAGGTGATGTCTTAAAAAATAATATTGCTCCACTGCAAGGCTCCCGACCTTTGCTGTGATTCTCCAGTTCCCATACAATTTGCATAAATTCTTTCATGGGCAGTTTGCCCTGCTTTTAATGTACCTGTGTATTCTTGTGGAGTGCAGAAGTATTACCTTCACACTCCACAGCGGTGAGTGAGTTCATGGAATATTTGAGCAGAAAGCAACTTTTCATGTCATCTGGGCTGTCATGTAACAGAACAAGAGCTGGAGACTAAAGAGTCTAAGTGCTTTTCTGGGCATGCTGAGCTGGGGATCACTGATGGAGCAAAACATGTCACATCTAAGACCTGAAGAAGTGAACTGAAAGCTGGAAACTCTTAGTGGCCTTTTCAGAGCTTCTCTATTACTTCAGGCTACTCTGTTCCTCCCTATTCCAAGTACCAAAGCCCTACACGTTATTCTCCTAATTACACGGAATCCCCAAGAGACTGTCTCCCCACCTTTTCTAGGCATCCCCTTTGCACTAAGACTTTTCTCCCATGCTCTTCCCTATATGCCTATCGAAACATCACTATGCTCTATTCCATACCTGCCCAGACCTCAGCTACCCCTGAGGACCACTCAGGCAAACATATTTATACAAAGTAAATGAACACAATGTGCGTGGTCGCTCAGTCATGTCTGACACTTGGCAACCCTTTGGACTGTAGCCCACCAGGCTCCTCTGTCCATGGGATTTTCCAGGCCAGAGTATTGGAGTGAGTTGCCATTATTTTGCTTCAGGGGATCTTTCCGACCCAGGGATCCAACCCAGGTCTCTTGTATCTCCAGCATTGCATGTGGATTCTTTACTCACTGAGCCATCCGGGAAGCCCACTAATAACTGAATGACAGTCTCTGAAAATCCTGTGAATTATCTGCACTTAATTAAAAGACTAGTGAAAATCCTTAGCATAACAAAAACAAACTGCACTTAGTAAGAATATTGAGAATAGGAATAAAAATACAAAACTATAGCCCTACCAACAAGTATTTTTGCATTTAAACATAACTGTTCATTAAATTATACATAGTTGATTGGAGGACCGGGATTCAGTCATTCTTGGTAAATGATTTTTGTTTAAGTAGTAAAGAACACTGTGTAGGTAACGCTACTCAAACACAGGTAGACCCAATTATCATTTCAATTTATGATTCCACAGCCAAGGAAGATCAGTCAAGGCAAGAATCTTCTGAGCAAGCTGCTTCAACGAGGTGAGTTGCTGTCTGGTGAGCTCCACGCTACAATGGGCATCCCCGGCTTGGAAAGAACGAACCAGATACGATAAGGTCATGACAGGTGTCGACTTAAAAATACTTGCAACCTTAAATTTGAGAGTTCTGCTTTATTCAGTGGGAATTTTTAGGACTTCAAGCCCAGGAGACAGCATCTCAAGTAAGCCTGAGAGAACTGCTCCCAGGAGGCAAGGGGAGGACTCAGGTTACATAGAATTTTTGCAACAAAGGGCAGGTAGTCTGAACATCCAAAGATTATTACTAAAGAAAACCAGATATCACAAGTTAAGGAATTTAATGCTGTTCCAGTTATGGGAAAATGGAAGCGACTGGGCTCACTGAAATCATTCCTTCAATATGTGTGCCAAGTCGCTTCAGTCGTGTCCAACTCTTTGCAATGCTATGGACTGTAGCCCGCCAGGGTCCTCTGTCCATGGGGATTCTCCAGGCAAGAATACTGGAGTGGGTTGCCATGCTCTCTTCCAGGGGATCTTCCCGACCCAGGGATCAAACCCACATCTTTTATGTCTCCTACATTGGCAATCGGGTTCTTTTCCACTAGTGCCCGTGGGAAGCCCTTTCTTTGATAGGCCCCTCAGCTATCTGCAGTCAGTTTCCTGTTTTTGATATTCTGAGCTTCCTCCAGGCTCATCCTAGGGAGTGTCTGCAATTTGATGGCTGCTTCTTCCTGAGTTCCCTCGGGGCTCACCAGCTCACCTTCTGTGGTGGCTGCAATTGCTAAGGACCATGACATCCTTTGTTTACTGATACGGCAGGAAATACTCCATTTCTCACAGGCACCACAGTGTTTAAATTACTAAGGATGTTGACTACCACATGCATACGCTGAAGTAGAAGTGACTAACTCTGGACTATGGCTGTTTCTTTTAAGAAGAACTTGTCATTTAACTCTAATTCCACAACCACCCCTCAACCAAGCAACCCTTTTAGCTTGTTATCACCAGTAACTGTCTTGCTTGAGTTCTGTTTCAAAGAGGATAATACTTTGCACCATAAAGATACAAAATTCAGTCAAAATGTTTATGTCACTTAGGATAAAACTTTCATGTTTATACTCATATTGGGCTTCCCAGGTGGCTCAGTGGTAAAGAATCCACCTGCTAAATGCAAGAGATGCAGGAGACAGGGGTTCAGTCCCTGGGTCGGGAAGATCCCCTGAAGGAGGAAGTGGTAAGCCACTCCACTATTGTTTCCTGAAAAATCCCATGGAGAGAGGAGCCTGGCAGGCTACAGTCCATGGGGTCGCAAAGAGTCATACGGGAATGAACAGCCACAGCCATACCCATAGTACAGAATATTTCTCTCTACTGTTTGCAATA
This sequence comes from Cervus elaphus, assembly GCF_910594005.1. Classification (NCBI taxonomy): domain Eukaryota; kingdom Metazoa; phylum Chordata; class Mammalia; order Artiodactyla; family Cervidae; genus Cervus; species Cervus elaphus. Next base: position 11,539,736 of record NC_057826.1, read on the forward strand.
AGGTGTTTTGGTTTTCTTTCTACTTTTGGAGCTCCCCTGTCTTCTAGGTATAAGCATCAACTTCACTGAGTAGAGGAGGGATAGTGGAGGAGTCAGTTCTGCTGCTTGTATGGCGCTCAAATTTGTGGATCTTTTGCCCAAATGCAAAGCGAAAATTCTCTAGTAGTTTTGGAGTTCAGAACGAGCCTCCCCCAAATATGTCATGTTTACATGAGGATTGTTTTGAGCTAAGGGCAAACAACTAATTAACAAACATCTGTTCATCTTCCTATTGTCCTGGGAATGACCCTCCTATCCTTGGAAGCCCCCAGTCCCTATCAAACCAGGGGTTCGATCCCTGGTCCGGGAAGATTCCACATGCTGCAGAGTAACTAAGCCGGTGGGCCACAACTATTAAAGCCTGCGTGCCCTAGAGGCCATGCTCGGCAACAGGAGAAGCCTCTGCACCGCAACGAAGAGTAGACCCTGCTTGAGGCAACTCGAGAAAGTCCATGTGCAGCAGTGAAGACCCTGCACAACAAAATGCAATAAATAAATGAAGTTATTAAAAACTTAAAAGTAGAAACTTTTGAGAGATGACTTTGTAATCTGGAACTCACTTGACAATATAGGAAGAATATGCTATGAATCAATTTGCCTTCCTTGCCAGAAACGATCCACGAGACCCTAAAATGTGATACAGGTGTACTGAATGTTTACTCATTAATAATAATGGCTCTAAAATTAGTTGCTTAGTGTGCAAAATCTTATTCAGGTAGCTATTGTCATTCCCACTGCTCAGATGAGAGAAGTGAGACTCAGAGATATAACCTTACGGTGTTAGTACAAGGTTCGGCTGGGATATAAACTCTGAACTAACTGCAAGCCCCATATGGTTTCCATTGGATCACATGCCTTTTTTTTTCCCTCCCCCTTACTGTGTAAGGGCTTCCCTGGTGGCTCAAATGATAAAGAGTCTGCCTGCAATGTGAGAGACCTGGGTTGGGAAGGTCCCCTGGTGAAGGGAATGGCAACCCACTCCAGGATTCTTGCCTGGAGAATTCCATGGACAGAGGAGCCTGGTGGGCTACAGTCCATGGGGTTGCAAAGAGTTGGACACAACTGGGTGACTAAGACTTTCACTTTCTGTGTAAACAGGAAACAATAAATATTTGGTGAGTATACCAAAGACACTTGACCTAGATTCCCAAAATGTAAATAAAGGATATATGAGGTCAAGCTATGTGAAGGAAAAGTGTGTGTTACTTTCTGGCGTGTGGGAAAGACCAGCTCTGGGTAAACTTAGGACATGAGATATTTGACTTTGTCACCTTCCACTCTGCCATGCATACCCACCCAGAAGCACCTGAAATATCCTCTCCGAATCACCACCACCACCAACACACACTCTCCCCTCCCACTTTTCATCACTCATTATTAGAGCTAATAAGAGGCTAAGATTTTGCAACTCTAAGAGAACTTGGAGAACCCTCAGAACCCACACAAGTGGCTCTAATGGCAAGTTGAGGCAGAGGCAGAACTACAAGAACAGTGACTTCTCCACTCAGCATTCAGAAAGCAATGTTGAAGTGTGACTCCAATCATATCTGCTGTTGTTTGCAATCTTTCTGTGGCTCCCCACTGCCAGCCCAACCTCCACAAGGCGGCCGGCAAGGCCCTTCATGGTGTGACCCCCATCTGCCTTTCAGCCTCATCTTAGGTCGCCATCCACTGTTTTCAGTGCTTTCCCGTCGCATCAGACCCTGTTAGTGCCTCCAGCTCACTAAACCCTTCATCTGGGTCTCGTCACATAGCTCTTTCTCTGTCTGGTTGATCCACATGACCACCTCCGGATCATCCTTTGAGTTTGGATTAAAACCTTCTGAGAGAGACCTACCCTGACCCATCTACCAAATGAAAAGCTCCCTCCTGTAAACTCATTCTCCTGCCTCTGAACCCTGCTCATGTGCCCCCGAGAAATAAAATACTGCCGCCACGTCAGTAAACAAGGGTGTACTGTGCCCACACCTCATGACAGCCACCCCGATGGTGAGCCCTGAGGTGACGTGGGATGGAAACAAGTAATGACCACCATCTAGCATCATCAGACTGCAGTTACCCCGGACGGAGCACCCCGAAGAGACTCAGGATGAGGAAACACACTAAGACGGCTGAGATGCCCATCAAAGGAAAGACGTCAGAGAGCCCAGACTTTCCGTGCATAAAAAGTGCTAAATTCCTTAACTTGAAATGTCTGATTTTATTTGTTGCTGCTTTTGTTCAGTTGCTAAATCATGTCTCTTTTGCAGCCCCATGGACTATAGCTTGCCAGGCTCCTCTGTCCATGGGATTTCCCAGGCAGTGGGAAATACAGCAGTGGGTTACCATTTCTTTCTCCAGGGGATACTCCCAACCCAGGGATCGAACCCACATCTCCTACATTGACAGGCGGATTCTTTACTGCTAAGCCACCAGGGAAGCTTTCTTTTATTAACAGTAGACTTTTGTTCTGACTTCCTGGTGGTGTTGCAAAAACTCCTGTATATCCTGGCTTCCCCTCTTCCTCTTCAAAGCAGTTTTCTCAGCATTATCTAAGAGTTCTGGCTCCTGGGCTTGCAGTTCTAAGAATGTTTGCAGAATAAAACACAACTCTCAATTCTTAGGTTATGCATATTTTAGTGTACACTTCTATTGGAGATATCACCATTTGTAATTATAGACCTCACTGGGTTTCCCCATCAGGGTGTAAACTTCCTAAAGGCCAGCAACACACGTGTCATATTCACCAGCAAGTACTGAGTGAGTGCCAGGCTCACTGCCAAGCACCTAGTAAGTGGTCATTTAATATTTGTTGTATGAATGAATAAACTTGAGTGTTCCAAGTACAACAATATTCTTTCAATGACAATTTCCAGCTTTCTTTCCTCACCCTTAGCCCTTGTTTCCCGCCTTTGCTCACTTCCTCATTTTCTACCATCTCAAATCCTTTGCAAGTCCTATAGCTCAGGGGTCAAGGAGATCCAACCAGTCCATCCTAAAGGAAATCAGTCCTGAATACTCATTGGAAGGACTGATGCTGAAGCTGAAGCTCCAGTTCTTTGGCCACCTGCTGTGAAGAACTGACTCATTTGAAAAGATCCTGATGCTGGGAAAGATGGAAGGCAGGAGGAGATGGGGATGACAGAGGATGAGATGGTTGGCTGGCATCACTGACTCGATGGCCATGAGTTTGAGCGAGCTCCCGGAGTTGGTGATGGACAGAGAGGCCTGGCATGTTGTGGTCCATGGGATCGCAAGGAGTTGGACATGACTGACTGAACCAAGTCCTTTGGTGGGTACTGATTTACTAGATAAAGGCTTCCTGATTTACAGTTTAAAAATGGTTGTGCCTATTGTCTATTTTTTTTTAAAAAAACACACAATGTGAGCGTTGAGAGTTAGGTTTTATTTGGGGCAAAAGAAGACTGCAGCCTGGGAGAACACATTTCAGCTGACTCTGAGAAACTGTTCCAAAGAGGCAGGGGGGGGAGGTCAGTATGTATATGATTTTGATGAAGGGGAAATACATGTGATCAAGCACATATTTTTTGCAGAATATTTATGCTAGTCGTGATGAGCAATAGGCACCAAGAAAGATTTTAGTGCTTTGTTAAATATGAGGATATGTAAGAGCTGGGTTCATAAAATTGGCTCCTAAAAATATCTGTCTGAAGACTTGTTCTGCCAGGGCTTCCCCCGGGCACAGGGTGCCTCAGTTCTGCTCTCCCCCCTGAACTCCTTCAGGGGGTGTTGAAAATCAGCAGCTGCAGAAGCACATGGGTTAAGCCTTGCAGAGGCAGATGGCAAGTGCCAAAGACAAGTACCAATCTGTAGTTAACACCATCTTAATTTGAAAATGTTTCTCTTCTATAGACTTTTTTTTCTTCTCTCTGTTACAGATGCTCATTCTGCTCACACTTGGACAGGGTTGGGTGCAGTACAAATTTAAACAGTTTTCTCCCCCTGTCCTCGCACTAAGGGTAGATCTAGCCCAAGTGGGTGTGGTAGAGCTGCCCAGGAAATGTGAGCTTTAAAATCCACAGAGAGTGTCTGTGGTAATATGACCCCAGAAGTATCATAGGCCCCTGCAGTGCTGGGCAGAGTTGTGGGAGCTGGCTTAGATGCTGTTTCTTTCTATTACTTCTTTCCATGCAAACTGAGAGACAGTACAGAGAAAAAGAGGCTGTTCCTGAGTAGCTGGCAGCCACAGCAGGACTGCAGCTGAGTTCATTGAAGAATAAATTTCCCTAGGTTTCATTTCTGCAGGATGTGCTATAGGAGGGGAGTGCGGGGGGGTGGATCAGGGGAAAGATCTCTACAGCAGTTTGAGGAAGGGCCCGCATTTGGTCTGCATGAAATACCAGTCTTAAACCAAAGACTTTATGTTAATATAAAGGAATTTCAGTCTCTCGCTGTTACCAGTGCTCTGAATTCACACTGACGGAGTGTGTGGAGCTCCTGGTGAGGTGAGGATCGTGCTAAATAAGAAGTGAGAGGAGAAGATCCACAGTCTAAGAGGATGTCTCCCCCAGCCCACCTGGCTCACGGTTCTCTAGCGCTTTACCAAGGTAGAATGAGAACTCAGGGACTGTAGCGAATAATATTGGATCAATTTCATGCTTATGTCAATTCATGTCATGGGAAAAAAATAAGTCCAATCATTCTGGGATGAATTTTGTTTGTTTGTTTTTTATTACATCTGGACTTTAAGGAACTTAAATCTCATAGAGTCTGAGGATACAGGAATACTCATTTGAATGGATGGGGATGCTGTGTCAACCATCTGATATGTTAATGACTCCTTCTGTGTTGAATAATAATTAATAGCAATGCAATTAATAATATTTTAATAGTAAATTTAACTATAAATGTGCAAGTTAATTTTTAAAAATAAACCTGAGATAGATAAAGTCTTTTCATGACATTAAACCAGAAACCATAAAAGAAAATAGTAATAGGTCCACAACAATTTTCACAGAAGACAGATAGTCAAAATTGAAAATACTGATTAAAAACTGGGAAAATTATTTGCAATACACAAAATAATCTAATATTATTAGTAAAAATAAATGTAAATTTATTAACCAACATATATAGTGATTATTTTGTGCCAGACATTGTAATAAGCTTAATTAGCTTACTAACAACCTCACGAAGAACATGATACACTTAGATTAGCTTTACAGATCAGGAAACTGAGGTTCAGAGAAGTTAAAAGAGTTATCCAGAGCATGAGTTTATAAATTGTAGAAATGGGATATAATGAGCTTTCACAAATAAAAAGAAAAAGCAAACATCCCACTAGAGAAATGGCAGGAGATCTTCTTTGAAAACAACAGAAATGAAAAAAAGACTTTAGTGCTTTTTATTTTTACCATTATCACAGGAAAGAGTGAGGTTCTTTCCAGGAAACACTTTGAATGGGCTTTATGGTTGAAAAGATAATCCCTCTTGATTCAGCCTAACTGAAAAGTTTAGGTAAAAGATTCAGGTTGCCTTGCATTTCAACTAACAAGAATGTAGGATTTCTGGGAAGACTGAAGGATCTGGAACTCTGAGAAGGAAAGCCTTCTAAGGAACTCCTCAGGGACACTGAGAAGGAAGGAAGAGTCCAAGATTTGAGAAGAAGCTTGTGCAAGGGCTGATCAGATGCAGGAAGGCAGAGGAGGTCTCCCCTTGGTGGGCAGGAGCAAGACCTTTGGGAACAGAGAAGTCTGATGCTTGGTTTTAATTTATTGGCTAGCTTATATTTGCAAGCCCCTATGATCTTCTAATTTCCCTAAACATTTACAGCTCACACAGGCTTATGTTAAGACTATGTTTCAAACTGCAAAGGAGGAGTGGTGTCCAGTGTCATGGACAGCGGTGTTGAGCAGGCTGGAGGCTCAGAGGATGAGCTAAGAGTACATCCAACTTCACCATATGCTGAATCCTCAGAAACTGTGATTCATAGGATGTGGGGAGGGAGATTGGCCAGTGGCTGGGAAGTTTCAGAAGTGCGGTGGTTGGGAACATCCAGGCGGCTCATGTCTGGGCTCCATGGGCAGAGCACATATAGAGCAAATGCTTAGGTAAATACCGATAGTAATCTGCTCAGAAAAAGCGATTCAACATCCTTGACTATCAAAAAAATAAAAACTTAATATGAGAAATGTCTGCAGATGAGACTAAAGATCTTTTAAAATATGGATAATAAACCTGGGTACACTGTTAGCTAGAACACTTCCAGAACTATGGTTCAAACATGAGCTATGAATGGATACATGTATATGGATGACTGAGTCCCTTTGCTGTCCACCTAAAGCTGTCACAACACTGTTAACCAGCTATACCCCAATATAAAATAAAATGATTTTTAAAAACCAGAAAAAGATCACACACACACACAAAAAGAGACAAGCAGACACTATTCGGGTATTCCTGAAAGAAAAAAAAAAAAAAAGACCTAAATCAGATCAAACCATCAAAAGCAGCCTCTAGATCAAATTGCTAGTTTTCAGGAAATATGAGAGGCAAATGACATGCAAGGAAATATGAGGGGTTAAATGACAACACAAGGAAGCAATCATCCAAATCCAAAATTCAAGAAACTCTACCAAGGAAATTGCTTTAAAAAAAACAATTCACTAAGGGAAAAAAAGAGATTGGGAGAATTTATAAATTAGAAGAAACTTAAAAGACATAGGAGACCCAAGTGAAGGTGTCAACACTGTTTAGAAGTTAATTCAAACAAATGAAGATTAAAAAATCATTTTGGAGACAATCAGGGAAATCTAAACACTGGATACTTGGTGATATTACAGAACTATCAATTTTATAAGTGTGATAATGGGATATGGCTTTGTTTTTAAGTAATTTGTTATCTTTTAAAGAAACAAACAAATATTCATGGATGAAATGAACAAAAAAATGAGCTATGAGAATACAAATACTCCAACTGTTAAGGCAGGTGCAGCCCTGGAGCTAGTCGGCCTTGCTGAGAACACCTTTCCCTCTTTACCCTCAGACCATCCAAATACTATCATTTCCTCTCTGTGCTATTATTTAAAAATGATGGGAAGTACCAGGTGAGTGTCTGAGTGCTATAAATATACTAGAGCGGCTTGGCAATACAGATCAACAGCTTAAACACACATACAGTTAGACTTGGCAATTCTATTTCTAGAAACCCAGAGAAATTTACTGGAAAATGCACAAAGACAAATTTCAATATATATATTACAGCACTGACTGCAAAAACAGTAAAAAAGCAGAAAGTGTGTTAATCTATTTTCTCTTGAAATTCATTTATTCGGGGACTGTACAGTGTAACAGTAGACATCCTCTCAGGGCATCCCTTGTGACTGAGTGGTAAAGAATCTGTCTGCCAATGCAAGAGACATGCGTTCGATCCCTAGTCCAGGAAGATCCCATATGCCTTGGAGCAACTAAGTCCATGCAACACAACTATTGAGCGTGTGCTCTAGAGCCTGGGGACCACAACTACTAAAGCCTGAGCATCCTAGATCTTTGCCCTACAACAAGAGAAGCCACTGAAATTAGAAGCTTGCACACTACAACTAGAGAGCAGCCCCCACCCACCACAGAGGAAAGACTCAGCACAGCCAAAAATTATTAATTCATTTTAAAAGAAAACACGAAGGCAATCTATGTGTACTGGTCTGATGCTACATATATAGTGACAAAAAGTAATGTAGCAGCCAAAAAATGCAGTATAATATTTATAGCATAAATTACTAAAAGTTTTATGGCTTACCTGATAGCTCAGTTGATAAAGAATCTGCCTGCAATGCAGGAGACCCAAGTTTGATCCCTAGGTTGGGAAGATCCCCTGGAGAAGGGAAAGGTTACCTAATCCAGTATTCTGACCTGGAAAATTCCATGGACTGTGTAGTCCATGGGGTTGCAAAGAGTTGGATACAACTGAGTGGCTTTCACTTTCAATTAAAGTTAAAATATAAGCATTGAGAGTTTATCAAAGAAAGGTGTAAACAATAAAGATTTTTATTTTGGAAAGAAAAGATTTACTGCAATTTCAAAAAGTCAGTAACTACCAAAAGATATAATTTTTTGGAAATTTATTTATTTTAATTGGAGGCTAATTACTTTACAATATTGTAGTGGTTTTTTCAACAGAATAAGATATGACAGTCAAGGTCTGTTGTATATTCCAGGCAGACAATGGATTCAGCCTTTCATATTGGCGTCTAGTGTCGCGTTTTTCTGCCTCGGGGTGTCATGTGTACTCCTCACAAGCAAGAGAGAGGAGCCAGCTTGCCATAACCCCTGTGAGAGATTAGAGGGACTTCCCTGACTGTGGCTAAGAGTCCACCTGGCAATGTGTGTGTGTGCTCAGTCGCTCAGTCATGTCCAGCCCTCTGCGACCCCATGGACTATAGCCCACCAGGCTCCTCTCTTTGTGGGATTCTCCATACTAGAATATTGGAGTGGATTGTCATTTCCTTTGCCAGGGCATCTTCCTACATCTCCTGCATTGGCAGGCAGATTCTTTACCACTGAGCCACCTTGTAAAGCTACTTGCAATGTTGGGAATGCTGGTTCAATCCCTGGCACTAAGGTTCCACAGATCAACTAAGCCCTCATACTGCAACTACTGAGCCCACACACCACAGCTAGAGAGTCAGTGCACTGCAACAAAAGATCGAACATGATGCAACGAAGATTCCGAGTGCCATAGCTAAAACCCAACACAGTCATATAAATAAATGTTAAAGAGATGACACAGTTCGACCAGACACGCAAGTGCAGTATTGCTTTGGAGTCAGGAATGCTGGGGGGAAACACACCTCTCTATTTCCAACTTAATTAGAGAAGTCTTCAGAATGAGCTTTGAGAATTGCTAAGCCAGCATCTTGCAAGAATTCTATTCATCTCCCAGTAATTTTCCCCTTTCATAGGATTAAAGAACTAATTTAATATGATTGCTGAACAGATTTTTATCTGGCTTGAGGCTATGCCAACATTTGAATAATATATATTGCATACATATAATGAGCAGGTTTTTGTTTCTCTTGTCTTCTGCCAAAACCCCAAACATTGACAACAGAGATATAAAATGTGATGAAAACAAAGACAAGTTATCTGGAGACTGAAAAGGCAGCCAGTCTTCTAGAGAAAGAGATAAACATGCTTTGTTACATCCTAAGCTATTAGTGAAACACTTCTATGCAAATGTATTAAGCATCCTCTATGTAGAAGGCATTCTTGAGACTATCAAGGAATACACAGATAAATACATAACTGTGGGGTAGAGAGGCTTGTAGACTATAGAGGAGAGCAGATATAACATACAAGTCAAAGGTTATGTTCTACAGTTTGTCCTGCAGAAACAGTAGGGTTCTTTGTTATAAGTGTATCATGTCCTACATGAAACCAAACAAGTTTCTTTTTTTTTTAATTATTATTATTTTTTTTTGATTTTTTACTATTTGGAGGCTAATTACTCACATTTCAGTGGGTTTTGTCATACATTGATATGAATCAGCCATAGAGTTACATGTATTCCCCATCCCAATCCCCCCTCCCACCTCCCTCTCCACCCGATTCCTCTGGGTCTTCCCAGTGCACCAGGCCCGAGCACTTGTCTCATGCATCCCACCTGGGCTGGTGATCTGTTTCACCATAGATAATATACATGCTGTTCTTTCGAAACATCCCACCCTCACCTTCTGCCACAGAGTTCAAAAGTCTGTTCTGTACTTCTGTGTCTCTTTTTCTGTTTTGCATATAGGGTTATTGTTACCATCTTTCTAAATTCCATATATATGTGTTAGTATGCTGTAATGTTCTTTATCTTTCTGGCTTACTTCACTCTGTATAATGGGCTCCAGTTTCATCCATCTCATTAGAACTGATTCAAATGAATTCTTTTTAATGGCTGAGTAATATTCCATGGTGTATATGTACCACAGCTTCCTTATCCATTCATCTGCTGATGGGCATCTAGGTTGCTTCCATGTCCTGGCTATTATAAACAGTGCTGCGATGAACATTGGGGTGCACGTGTCTCTTTCAGATCTGGTTTCCTCAGTGTGTATGCCCAGAAGTGGTATTGCTGGGTCATATGGCAGTTCTATTTCCAGTTTTTTAAGGCATCTCCACACTGTTCTCCATAGTGGCTGTACTAGTTTGCATTCCCACCAACAGTGTAAGAGGGTTCCCTTTTCTCCACACCCTCTCCAGCATTTATTGCTTGTATACTTTTGGATAGCAGCCATCCTGACTGACGTGTAATGGTACCTCATTGTGGTTTTGATTTGCATTTCTCTAATAATGAGTGATGTTGAGCATCTTTTCATGTGTTTGTTAGCCATCTGTATGTCTTCTTTGGAGAAATGTCTGTTTAGTTCTTTGGCCCATTTTTTGATTGGGTCATTTATTTTTCTGGAATTGAGCTGCAGGAGTTGCTTGTATATTTTTGAGATTAATCCTTTCATCTTGAATTTCCTGAATGGACTGATACTCCCCGCCACTTTTTACTTCCCAAGGTCATGTCTCATTTCAAAGGAGAGCTGCCATAAACTGAAGGCTTCAGGGTTTGGCCTGATTTTCATGTTGCCTTCCTCTCATTCTCTCTCAGTGTTGATTCAGTGGGGTTGGAACCTGTTCCACTGACTTTGGAAGGATATCAATGTTTGTCACTGACCTTGAACCATGACCGCCATGAGCCTACAGAGGGCATTTGTCAGATTGGAGACAAGAGCCTCCTGCATGTGGACATGGCCGTGCACCAAGGGCAGAATGGAAGTCAGATCGCAGTTGCACACCTCTCCAGGAGGCTCCTTGGCGCAGGAACAACCAGCACAACCATTCACGGGGCTCCCGCCGTGGGCACTGCCTCTCACGGAGCTTCCCTCTTCTGCTCCTTCTGTAGTTCAAAGTCAAGTGTTGTGGACCTGCTCAGTCCTCACAGACCCCCCTCCTCTTTGGAGGGGCAAGTAGTGCTTCTGGATCCCTTTCACATCAGAGGCCATGGGGAGTCTGTATCGTGATCTTCAGTCTTGGGCTCATCAATCCAGGTAGCAGTGAGCTAGATCCTGGGAGAGAGGCTGCTTGCAGGCGGGCACTAAAACCCATGAGTACACAGATAGCTCTGTCTCCAGAGTGGGAGCTTAAGGACAGACTAAGCACATCCCAAGTTTATTATCTGCCTATAGGATCAGCACCTGTACCTGACTCCTACTGCAGTCTAGTAAAAATACTCTCAGAGCAAAGTACTTATTTATTCTGCCAATGTGAAACACGAGCAAAATGTTGAAAGTAATTCATGTTCAATACACCTTGATTGGGAATTCCCAGGTGGTGCAATGGTGAAGAATTCACCTGCCAATGCAGGAGATGCAAGAGATGAAAGAGAAGCAGGTTCAATCTCTGGGTTGGGAAGATCCCCTGAGAAGAAAATGGCAACCCACTCCCAGTATTCCTATCTGGAGAATTCTGGGAATAGAAAGGAGTCTGGCAGGATACAGTTCATGGGGTAGCAAAGAGTCGGATGTGACTGAGCAAGCAAGAAAAGACCTTGATTAAGGTATGCGGTTTGCAACTGCCTAGCTCTAAAAAGACAAACGAAAGCAATATCCCATCACCACACCTTCATGATTTATATCCTACTATATAACTTTCTCAACAATGTAACATCAACATTTTAGGAATCAGTGAACTAAAAAGGACTGGAATGGGTGAATTTAACTCAGATGACCATTATATCTACCACAGTGGGCAAGAATCCCTTAGAAGAAATGAAGCAGTCATCATGGACAACAATAGAGTCCAAAATGCAGAACTTGGATGCAATCTCAAAAATGATAGAATGATCTCTGTTCATTTCCAAGGCAAACCATGCAATATCACGGTAATCCAAGCCTATGCCCCAACTAGTAATGCTGAAGAAGCTGAAGTAGAATGCTTCTATGAAGACCTACAAGACCTTTTAGAACTAACACCCAAAAAAGATGTCCTTTTCATTATAGGGGACTGGAATGCAAAAGTAGGAAGTCAAGAAACACCTGGAGTACAGGCAAATTTGGCCTTGGAGTACGGAATGAAGCAGGGCAAAGGCTAATAGAGTTTTGCCAAGAGAACGCACTGGTCATAGCAAATACCCTCTTCCAACAACACAAGAGAAGACTCTACACATGGACATCACCAGATGGTCAACACCGAAATCAGATTGATTATATTCTTTGCCACCAAAGATGGAGAAGCTCTAGACAGTCAGCAAAAATAAGACTGGGAGCTGACTGTGGCTCAGATCATGAACTCCTTATTGCCAACTTCAGACTGAAATTGAAGAAAGTAGGGATAACCAATAGACCATTCAGGCATGACCTAAATCAAATTCCTTATGATTATACAGTGGAAGTGAGAAATAGATTCAAGGGATTAGATCTGATTGAGTGCCGATGAACTATGGATGGAGGTTCATGACATTGTATAGGAGACAGGAGTTAAGACCATGCCCAAGAAAAAGTAGTGCAAAAAAGCAAACTGGCCTTACAAATAGCTGTGAAAAGAAGAGAAGCCAAAAGCAAAGGAGAAAAGGAAAGATATACCCATTTGGATACAGAGTTCTAAAGAATAGCAAGGAGAGACAAGAATGCCTTCCTCAGTGATCAGTGCAGAGAAATAGAGAAAAACAATAGAAGGGGAAAGACTAGAGATCTCGTCAAGAAAATTAGAGATACCATGGGAATATTTCACGCAAAGATGGGCACAATAAAGGACAGAAATGGTATGGATCTAACAGAAGCAGAAGATATTAAGAAAAGGTAGCAAGAATACACAGAAGAACTACACAAAAAAAGATCTTCATGACCCAGATAATCAGGATGGTATAATCACTAACCTAGAGCCAGAAATCCTGGAATGTGAAGTCAAGTGAGCCTTAGGAAGCATCACTATGAACAAAGCTAGTGGAGGTGATGGAATTCCAGTTGAGCTCTTTCTTTTTTTTTCTTTTTCCCCCAGTTATTTTTATTAGTTGGAGGCTAATTACTTCACAGTATTGTAGTGGTTTTTGCCATACATTGACATGAATCAGCCATGGATTTACATGTGTTCCCCATCCTGATCCCCCCTCCCACCTCCCTCCCCATCCCGTCCCTCTGGGTCATCCCAGTGCACCAGCCCTGAGCACTTGTCTCATGCATCCAACCTGGGCTGGCGATCTGTTTCACACTTGGTAATATACATGTTTTGATGCTATTCTCTCAGATCATCCCACCCTCGCCTTCCCCCACAGAGTCCAAAAGTCTGTTCTGTACATCTGTGTCTCTTTTTCTGTCTTGCATATAGGGTTATCGTTACCATCTTTCTAAATTCCATATATATGTGTTAGTATGCTGTATTGGTGTTTTTCTTTCTGGCTTACTTCATTCTGTATAATGGGCGCCAGTTTCATCCATCTCATTAGGACTGATTCAAAGGAATTCTTTTTAATGGCTTAGTAATATTCCATTGTGTATATGTACCACAGCTTCCTTATCCATTCATCTGCTGATGGGCATCTAGGTTGCTTCCATGTCCTGGCTATTATAAACAGTGCTGCGATGAACATTGGGGTACACGTGTCTCTTTCAATCTGGTTTCCTTGGTGTGTATGCCCAGGAGTGGGATTGCTGGGTCATATGGCAGTTCTATTTCCAGTTCTTTAAGGAATCTCCACACTGTTCTCCATAGTGGCTGTACTAGTTTGCATTCCCACCAACAGTGTAAGAGGGTTCCCTTTTCTCCACACCCTCTCCAGCATTATTGCTTGTATACTTTTGGATAGCAGCCATTCTGACTGGCGTGTAATGGTACCTCATTGAGGTTTTGATTTGCATTTCCCAGTTGAGCTTTTTCAAATCCTAAAACATGATGCTGTGAAAGTGCTGCACTCAATATGCCAGCAAATTTAGAAACCTTAGCAGTGGCCACAGGACTGGAAAAGGTCAGTTTTCATTCCAGTCCCAAAGAAAGGCAATGCCAAAGAATGCTCAAACTACTGGACAATTGCACTCATCTCACGCACTAGCAAAGTAATGCTCAAAATTCTCCAAGACAGGCTTCGACAGTACATGAACCATGAACTTCCAGATGTTACAGTTGTATTTAGAAAAGGCAGAGGAACCAGAGATCAAATTGCCAACATCTGTTGGATAATCAAAAAAACAAGAGAGTTCCAGAAAAACATCTACTTCTGCTTTATTGACTATGCCAAAGCCTTTGACTGTGTGGATCACAACAAACTGTGGAAAATTCTGAAGGAGATGGGAATACCAGACCACCTGACCTGCCTCTTGAGAAATCTGTATGCAGGTCAGGAAGCAACAGTTAGAACTGGACATGGAACAACAGACTGGTTCCAAATAGGAAAAGGAGTACGTCAAGGCTGTATATTGTCACCCTGCTTATTTAACTTATATGCAGAGTACACCATGAGAAACGCTGGGCTGGAAGAAGCACAAGCTGGAATCAAGATTGCTGGGAGAAATACCAATAACCTCAGATATGCAGATGACACCACCCTTATGGCAGAAAGTGAAGAAGAACTAAAGAGCCTCTTGATGAAAGTGAAAGAGAAGAGTGAAAAAGTTGGCTTAAAACTCAACATTCAGAAAACTAAGATCATGGCATCTGGTCCCACCACTTCATGGGAAATAGATGGTGAAACTGGAAACAGTGTCAGACTTTATTTTTTTGGGCTCCAAAATCACTGCAGATGGTGACTGCAGCGATGAAATTAGAAGACACTTGCTCCTTGGAAGAGAAGTTATAACCAACCTAGATAGCATATTTAAAAGCAGAGACATTACTTTTCCAATGAAGTCCATCTAGTCAAGGCTATGGTTTTTCCAGTAGTCATATATGGTTGTGAGGGTTGGACTGTAAAGAAAGTTGAGCACCAGAGAATTGATGCTTTTGAACTGTGGTGTTGGAGAAGACTCTTGAGAGTCCCTTGGACTGCAAGGCGATCCAACCAGTCCATCCTAAAGGAAATCAGTCCTGAATATTCACTGGAAGGACTGATGTTGAAGCTGAAACTCCAGTACTTTGGCCACCTGATGCGAAGAACTGACTCATTTGAAAAGACCCTGATGCTGGGAAAGATTGAGGGCAGGAGGAGAAGGGGAAGACAGAGGATGAGATGGTTGGATGGCTTCACCAACTCATGGACATGAGTTTGAGTAAACTCCAGGAGTTGATGATGGACAGGGAGGCCTGGCGCGCTGTAGTCCATGGGGTCACAAAGAGCCAGACAAGACTGCGTGACTGAACTGAACTGAAATAACTTTGTTATATTATTTGGGAATAATATAGAGCTGACTGCACAGTGACCATTAAAAAGTGATTAAAATGTGAGAAGTTACCCACTCTCTTATTAACTCACCTCCTTGTTAATATATACCAGGCATTCTTCCTCTGCTATGAATTTTTGTTTTTTACTGTTTAATGTAATTTATGCTTGTGATTTTCAGACAGTCATGCCAGTGTGACCATGCTGAGACTATTCTCCAAGAGTGTGCACAGCACTCAAGCATGCTGCTGCCAGAAGCCTCTTCACGGAGCGATAGAGACAATCTTCAGAAAATCTGCATGACCCCTCAATCTGTTCACAAAATGTAGCAGGAAAGAGTCCGTGGCTTCCATCACATTTCTTAAAGGTCCCCGACAAAAATATATCAAAACAAAACAAACATAAAAAACATGCCACCCAATGTACAATTAGAACTAGCCCTCAAGGAGATTTCATTACACAATTGTATCAGAATAACTTCATTACATATATGTATATATCTTAGAAGATATTTTTATATCTTTTCTTTGAATTCCTTAAACCTGAAGCTTAAGTGAGCTATCTTTGTTCTTCAGAGGTTAAATCACTAGGGCTTACGGGAAGAAAAGCCAGAAAATATGAACTTCCTCTCACTCCATAAGTCTGCTGTACAAATTTAATATCTGTTGGAACCTCCAGGGCCTACCGTGGAGCAATATATAAGAACAAAAATACAATACCAAAGAACACTGCCTCATATGCTATTGCAGTCACACATACACAGCCTTTTTTTTTCCTTTCCTGTCTTCAAGAGGAAAACACATACAACCATTTAAGGTGCACTTCATTTGCATAGAGAAATGAGAATTTTAAGATGTTGCCATGAAGCACTGCAAATAGAGTACAGACTCTCTTCTCCATTAGAGCTCAAGTCAAAATGGCAAAATGAATATATTCCCCTCTTCAGAAGTATCCTCCCTTGGGAGCTGAAAAAATATTTGTAGGAATAATTTTCAAAAACAATATAATTTAGATCATTTTGATTAAGGAAGCTATAATCCCTTTGGAACATGAGAACAATGCACCACGATTACTTCAAAACGATATTTTATTTATTTAATCAGAGAGATTTTCTCACTGAAACTAGCTTATTTTCTTGCTCTTGTTGTCAACTCCCACCTTGTATCTCAACAGTGCCAAGGACTCAACAGATTCCACGCCAAAGCATCTGTGCCATCCTTCTTTGTCCCACTGTAACTACCAAGGCTTGCATTTAAGCCGTCTCACTTAATTCATTGCTATAGACCCTCTATAGTAATGGGTCCTTTCCTCTAGGCCCACTTTTTGCAATCATTTCTCTAGACTACAATCTAGATGAATGTTCATAAAAACCCAGGAGGAATAATCTTCCTACCTTCCCCTGCAACAAACATCGAATAGTTTCTTCATGGGACAATATAATTCATCTTTGGTTTGACATTCAACTGTTTACCACACACTTTCTGCTCTGGCTCAGATTGCAACCAGCCCTTTCAACTTTATACCTTTTGGGTCATTCTGTGATACCCTGGGGACTGGACATCTTTCTCTTTATCTAAACCCAACTCAAGTTGAAAAAAGTCTTCATATGTCTCTTGTCCACCCTAGCAAAAAGCAATTTATTCTCTCTCTTAACCCTGATAGCAGACCTTCCATAAAGGATTATAGCCTCTTTGTCTAGTACAAAGAGGTCATTGATCAGCCTTGAGTTTGGACTTTCTTAAGTCCATGGTGAGATAACACTCTTTGAAGCCATACCACTTGATAGAGAGCAGGGTTTTCCTAAATCCCAAACAGTCCTTTAGGTATATCAAAAACCAAATATGAAGCACAAATGGTAAAAGAAAATAGATAAATTAAATTTCATCAAAATTAAACACCTTTGTGTTTCAAAAGATACCATGAAGAAAGTGAAAAAACGACTCATGGAATGAGAGCAAATATTTGCAAATCCTATGTCTGACAAGGGATTTATATCTAGAATTTATTTTTTAAAAAGCTTTGTAACTCAGCAATAAAAAGACAACTTGAAGAAAAATAAGCCGTCTTTGAATAGAATTGCTCCAAAGAAGATATACAAATGGCCAACAAGGACAGGAAAAGATGTGCAACATCATTAGCAGCAAGGAATTGCAGATCAAAACCACAACAAGATGCCACTTCATACACAGTAAGATAACTTGAAGCAAAAAGACATATAAGAACTTTTGGCAACAATGTGGAGAATTGGAAATCTGTATACTCCTGATCTCAGTGCAAAACAGTGCAACCTCCTTGGAAAATATTCTGACAATTCCTCAAAGCGTTAACTGAAGCCTTTCCATTTAACCTGACAATTTTTAAAAGAATTGAAAATCTATGTCTAAATGAACGTTCATAACAATGTTGAGCACCAAAGAATTGATGACCTAGAACTGGGGTGCTGGAGAAGACTCTTGAGAGTCCCTTGGACTACAAGGAGATCAAACCAGTCAGTCCTAAAAGAAATCAACCCTGAATATTCGTTGAAAGGACTGATGCTGTAGCTGAAGCTCCAGTACTTTGGCCACCTGATTTGAAGAGCCAAATCATTTGAAAAGATCCTGATGTTCGGAAAGATTGAGGGCAAGAAGACAAGGGGGTGACAGAGAATGAGATGGTTGGATGGCATCACTGACTCAATGGACATGAGTCTGAGCAAACCTCAGGAGATAGTGAAGGACAGGGAAGCCTGGCGTGCTGCAGTTCATGGGGTTGAAAAAAGTCAGACACACATGACTGAGCAACCGAAAAACAACAGCAACAGAACAACAGCACCATTCATAGTAGCCAAAATGTGGAAAGAACCTGTGTCTCTATTAATTGAACAATGAATAAGCAAAATGTGGTATATCTATACAATGGCAGTAAAAGGAAAGGAAGTATCAATACTTGCTACAAGGATGAACACTGAAAGTATTATGTAAGTGAAGCCAGTCATAAAAAAAAAAAAAAAAAAGTGTCCACACACTGTATAATCGCATAGGAAATGCACATAGTGGGCAAATCCATAAAAACACAAAGTAGGTACAGGATTTCCAGAGGCTGAAGGGAGGAAGGAAATGAGGAATAACAGTTAACATATTTGAGATTTATTTGGGGGTAATGGAAGTATTCTGAAATTAGACTGTGGTAGCAGTTAGGCGACTCCATGAGTATGTTTATAGTTACTGAACTGTACACTTTAGAAGACAATTTTACGCTATATGAATTCTATATAAAGCAAACATTCATTTTATAAATGCCATTGGGAACAAAGTGTGATTTTTTAAAAAATCAGTCATGGAGGGCTTGAACCATAGAGTTTTACTACAATAGTAAGATAAAGGAAGGCTATCAGAGCAAGTTTCCTTCAATTTAGAAAGAAAATAAAATGTTAAACCACAAGCAGGAAGCAGAGAAAGAAAGAAAAACTGAAAGTAAGAGAAAGATGGTACCTGGGTTCTCCAGTAGTCCCAAAGCACTGCATGCAGGCAAAATGACAGAAATTCTGATAGAAAACCTAGATCCCTTGAAAATAAGCTTTGAGACACTTTGGGCTGGTCTTCTGCCTCGCGGCATATCCCACAAGGTAGTTCCTCTGCTTCAAATGACTTGGCCTTTTATCTTTTGCAGTGATTGACCTTAGAGACCTTTGGATTTTCCGACTTCCTGAACTTCCGTTACAAACATCACTCTGACTTGAGAATTTCCTCTATTTTCTAAACTGCATCTGAGTCCCTGTGCCCACCTCCACCCAGACCCTGACAGAGATATAAGGCTCACAGAACAGACTAAGACTATGAAGAGGAAAGTCAAGGCACCCAAATGAGCCTCTCACCTGGGATGTCAACAGTTTATAAGCTACCATGTTTGCATATTAAGCCATTCTGTTATATCCTTTGATCCTCAGCAAGGGATTAAGGGAAAGTCTTTGAAAGGACACTAGACAAAGATCATCAAGAAAGAAGATTTATGGTCCTAGGGGGACAGTGAGCAGCTCCAAATGCTGTCTGTCTCGCAAACTACAGGGACAGAAAGAACAGTCCCTCATGTCTGGAGATGAAAAACAAATAGAGTCATCGGTTTTAAGGTCAGAAGGACGGTAATATTCAGCAAGAGGCCAGCACAATCAAAATCATCAGTAAAACCGGGGGGGGGAAAAGCCACTGACCCAGTATTCAGAGTTATTGTCACAGTAAAACAAGGATGTAATGACCTTTGTGTGTGTGTTAGTCGCTCAGTTGTGTCCAACTCTTTGCGACTATAGGACTACAGGCTGCCAGACTCCTCTGTCCATGGAATTCTCCAGGCCAGAATACTGGAGTGGGTTGCCATTTCCTTCTCCAGGGGATCTTCCCGACCCAGGGATTGAACCCACATCTTCTGCATTGCAGGCAGATGCTTTACCATCTGAGCCACCAGTGAAGCCTTGTAATGACTTCTCCTGTTACCCAAATCCTTTGATGTGACATACATATATGCCTATGCATTTACAGATTACATAGATGTAGATGGAATCCAGAACACTGAAACATAAAAGGTACCACCCTCAAACCAAAACTCGTGAAGAATCCTTTAAAGATAGAAGGCAGAAAGAATTCAATTGACAAAGAGAAAAGATCAGAAGAATTCATCACCCAAATGCACCCTAGAAGAGGGCAGCTGTGATGATGATAAGGATTCTGAGTGCTCCTATTTGACTAGATTAACACAGGAAACACATTGAGACCCTGAGGCATTAGACAGTGAAACTAAATGGGTAAATGCACTCAGGGTACCAGGTCTGTTGGGTGAACACCTGGAGATCTCCACAGCATCAGTCCAGACATGGAGTGTGAGCAGTAGAGATGGAAGCAAAGCAACACATTGGCTGCTATTCATGGGATCTCCAGGAGGCAGAGTTTTCAGTCTCTTTCACTGACACCCTGCCTGGCAGCCTTATGTTTCACTACTAGGTCACTTGAAGTTCCCTAAATGTGTCTACTGGTCTTAGGCCATGAGTCTGTACATGCTATACATTTTACCTAGCAAGCCATCCCAACCCAAGGCATCTGGTAAGGGTTAGTCATTAAATAGATGAATATATATGTAAACTGTGTAAACTGCTTATGACCATGCCTGGATATAAAAATTACTCTAGGAATCTTTGCAATTTTTCTATCATTAATTATTATTATTTACCAATTAAGTCTAATTTCAGGAAACCACTGCAGAAAATCATTCCTTTACCTGATGCCCCCAAAGTGGTGGAATTAGGACCTTCTAAAACACTTAGCTGGCTTCTCTGGTGGCTCAATGGTAAGGAATCACCCTGCCAGTGCAGGGGATGCGGGTTCAATCTCTGGGTCAGGAAGATCCCTTGGAGAAGGAAATGGCAGCCCGCTCTAGTATTCTTGCCTGGAAACTTCCACGGACAGAGGAGCCGGGCAGGCTACAGTCCATGGGGTCACAGAAGAGTCAGACATGACCTAGTGACTAAAACAACAACAAAAACATGTGGGTGTGGAAAAATGAGTCAATATTAATCTGCCTCTCAATTTTAATTGTGAAAGGAGGAATTTTTAAGGTATTAACCTTCATATATTCAGCATGTAATTCACATACTAGCACATTAAGGGCACTAAACCGTTTTACTGACAGAGTGAACAAATAAATATGACTGTAAAAATGATCATTTTCTTCAGATAATCTACAAAGGGTGTGCTTGTCAGCAGATCTTTGAACATTAATTATTGCACCCCAGGGGCTGAAAACCAACATCTGTGTGAGCTGCATTGCCTTTGAGATGAGGCAAGATATTTCACGTCTTCAAATCACACGGCTCATTGAACTGCCCTGAATGAGACAAAGGCCATCATTTTGCCAAAACTTCACTGCATGTCACATTTCTGTGATCCTAGCTTTTGAGAGGAGTGACTGAAAACTTCCTCCGGAGAGCTCCTTTTTGAGTTAGTCAAGACATAGTTGAGACATGGGTGTGATCTCAGGGTCGGGAAGATCCCTGTAGAAGGGCATGGCAACCCACTCCAGTATTCTTGTCTGGAGAACCCCATGGACAGAGGAGCCTGGCAGGCTACAGCCCATGGGGTCACACGAGACTCGGACATGAATTAGAGAGTAAACGACAACAGCAAGAAGACATACTTAGAGGATTTCCCTGGCAGTCCACTGGTTAAGACTCTGGCCTTCTAATGCAGGTGAGTTTGATCCCTGTTTATAGAGCTAAGATCCCACATGTTTCCTGGCCAAAAAAGCCAAACATAAAACAGAAATGTTATTGTAGCAAGTTAAAGTCTTTAAAAATGGCATGCATTTAAAAAAAAACTTAAAAAAAAAGACACAGTTGGAAATTGTTGTTGTTGCTTATGTGCTAAGTCGTGTCCGACTGTCCGACTTTGTGACCCCATGAACTGTGTGTAGCCTGCCAGGCTCCTCTGTCCATGGGATTTCCCAGGCAAGAATAATGGAGTGGGTCACCATTTCCTTCTCGAGGGCATCTTCCCAACCCAGGAATTGAACCTGTGTCTCCTGCATTGAAGGCAGATT
Organism: Cervus elaphus; assembly: GCF_910594005.1. NCBI lineage: Eukaryota > Metazoa > Chordata > Mammalia > Artiodactyla > Cervidae > Cervus > Cervus elaphus. The sequence goes on from NC_057826.1 coordinate 11,561,616, forward strand.
CTTTCCCCCTGAGCCACCAGGCAAGTTCAGTGGTCCTAAAACCACTCGTTTTTTCCTCAAGTAATGGCCACAGAGAATCTGAGAGTTAACATTATATGTCCCGGTACCCAGCCATTTGGGCCAACATTATTCTAGATGTTGATGTTTCTGTGAAAGTATTTTTAGATAAAATGAGCATTTAAGTCAGTATACTTTTAATAAAGCAGATTACCCTCCATAATATAGGTGGCCTCATTCCATCAGCTGAAGGCCTGAATAGAAAAAAGGACTGACCTCCTCCCAGGAAGAGGAATTCTGCCAGCAGACAACAAGGTCAAACTAAGCTGGGTCTCTAGCCGACCTTGCAGCTATTAGACTTGCCAGTTTCTACAGTTACACGAGCCAGTTATCCAAAATCTATCTTGCTATCTATCTACCCACCTCTTGAAAACTCACACACAGATCCCATTGGTTCTGTTATTCTAGAGAAACCAGACTGATACAGTGAATATGAACTCAGAGGCCACAGCTGACTAACCAATGTGATATCTATCATATGTTAAAGCCTCAGTTCCTACCTCCTAGCACAGGAATAGAGGCTTCCCCTGGTCAATTTATTACAGTAAATAAAGTTTACCCTCAGGGACTTCCCTGGTAGAACAGAGGTTAAGAACTTGCTTTGTAATGCAAGGCACGCGGGTTCAATCCCTCTCAGGGAACTAAGATCCCAGATGCCAGCCTATGTGCCGCAACTAGAGAATTCAAGTACCACAACAAATAGATTCTGCATAATGCCATGAAGATCCCGAGTGCCTCTACTGAGCCCTGGCACAGCCAGATATTATAGAGAAATAAACATTTTTTTGTTTTAAAGTTTGTCCTCAATCCCATTTTCTCTCTCTTTTATATCCTTTTCTAACATATATGATCATCTTCATCCTCCCACACAAAAGGCCATGTGTCCTCATGTATCCACCACAGGACCATGCAGAAATTTAAAATTCCATGGGCCTGCCTCTCTTCAATGGAGCAGACAGCAGCTTAAAGAGAAACTACACACAGATGTAGAGAACAAATGTATGCACACCTTCCTAAATTGAAGCTCTGTCTCCATTACACACTAACTCCCCATTCTCCCTCCCCACCCTCCAACCTCCTGGCCCCTGGCATCTATCAATGTACTTTATGACTCTATGAATTTGACTGTTCTAGGTACCTTGCATAAGTGGAATCAAACAGTATTCGTCTGCGCGCCTGGTATATATTGGAATGCATTTTTAAGGTTAACAGTATATGTCCTCCAAGCAGATTATACCTTCTGCCCCCTCCCCGCCCCCTGCTATACAGTTCTCATCACTTATCCATTAACTACATATAGAATGGGGACAGAGCTTCAATTTAGGAAGGCGAAGAACTCAGGAGATGGACGATGGTGAGTTGTATAACAGTGTAAGCGTACTTAGAGCCACTGAACTGTGCAGTTAAATATGGTTGAAATAGTATTTTATATTATGCTACTTTTGCCACGATAAAATCCTACTACTAATAAAAAGGAGCTGTGAACTGACATGAATTGCACTAATCATTGGATCTCTTTGGGCAGCTTTGCCTTTCCTCTGGGGCTGCTGTCGACACAGACCCTGCCTGAGCCATGGAGGGCCTTGTGGGAAAGGACTGTGCCGCTTCCGCCTTTCTGTGTGGGGTCCTTCTCCCCTACCTCTTCCTTTGTTGCCATTCAGCTAATCAGATGCTTTGAACAGTGGAGTGAGAGGTAAGAGATCTCTGTAGCATGCACGTTAAGAGTCCTTTGCAAAAGAGAGGAGTTTTTAAGACAGTGTAGCTTTGGCAAATCTCTGTGACATTTGTCAACTTTGAGAAAGTTATAGTACAAGTTTGTGACTTCTGTGTGTGTTCTCCGTTGCTCAGTCATGTCTGACTCTCTGGGACACTATATGGCCTGTAGTCCACCAGACTTCTCTGCCCATGGAATTTTCCAGGCAAGAATATTGGAGTGGGGTGCCATTTCCTCCTGCAGGGGATCTTCGCTACTGAAGGATAGAACCCATGTCTCTTGAGTTCCCTGCATCAGGCGGCAGATTCTTTACCACTAGCGCCACCTGGGAAGCCCAGTTTGTGCCACGTTACTATCAAACTTGGATAGACATAGGAGAACATATGCTAGAAAAAGTCACAACTCACTATATATTTCAATTTTTAAAAACTGAAATGACTTCTGTTAATAATGGAATTTTATATTAATCCCCTTCAGTGGTTATAGGAACTACAAGCTTTAGGTTTTGTCACCTATTTAATTGTGCTGATATCAGCTGCTATGAAAATCTCCCAGCAATGACTGTTCTTGTTTTGATACTTGTTAAAAGCAAGCTGTCTTTATCCAAGCTCTATAATAAAGCTAGTGGAGGTGATGGAATTCGAGCTGAGCTATTTCAAATCCTGCTGTTAAGGTGCTGCATTCAATATGCCAGCGAATTTGAAAAACTCAGCAGTGGCCACAGGACTGGAAAAGGTCAGTTTTCATTCCAATCCCAAAGAAAAGCAATGCCAAGGAATCACAACAAACTCTGGAGAATTCTTAAAGAGATGGGAAGACCAGACCACCTGACCTGCCTCCTGAGAGACCTCTACGCAGGTCAAGAAGTAACAGAACCAGATATGGAACAATGGACTGGTTCCAAATTGGACAAGGAGTATGTCAAGGCTGTATATTGTCACCCTGCTTATTTAACTTATATGCAGAGTACATCATGAGAAACACTGGGCTGGAGGAAGCACAAGCTGGAATCAAGATTGCTGGGAGAAATACAAATATCCTCAGATATGCTGATGACACCACCCTTAAGGCAGAAAGTGAAGGGGAACCAAAGAGCCTCTTGGTTAAGATGAAAAAGAAGAGTGAAAAAGCTGGTTAAAACTCGACATTCAAAAATCTAAGAACATGGTATTCTATCCCATCACTTCATGGCAAATAGATGGGAAAACAGTGGAACAGTGAGAAACTTTATGTCCTTGGGCTCCAAAACCACTGCAGATAGTGACTCCAGCCATGAAATTAAAAGACACTTGCTCCTTGGAAGAAAAACTATGACACACCTAAACAGCAAATAAAAAAGCAGAGACATTACTTTGCCAACAAAGGTCCATCCAGTCAAAGCTATGATCCAGTAGTCATGTATGAGAGTTGGATCATAAAGAAAGCTGAACATCAAATTGATGCTTTTGAACTGTGGTGTTGGAGAAGACTCTTGAGAGTCCCTTGGATTCCAAGGAGATTCAACCACTTCATCCTAAAGGAAATCATTCTTGAATATTCATTGGAAGGACTGATGGTGAAGCTGAAACTTCAATACTTTGGCCACATGATACAAAGAGCTGACTCATTAATAAAAACCTTGATGCTGGGAAGGATCAAAAGCAGGAGGAGAGGGGGATGATAGAGGATGAAATGGCTGGATGGACATGAGTGCAACTCAATGGACATGAGTTTGAGCAAGCTCTTGGAAATGGTGATAGACAGGTAAGCCTGGTGTGTTGCAGTCCATGGGGTCACAGACAGTTGGACACAACTGAGCAACTGAACAACAACAATGAGACCCCCTAAAGGGTCACATTTAGCAGCTGGACTAAATAACCCTGAGGGCTTCCCAAGTGGCTCAGTGGTAAAGAATATGCCTGTCAATGCAGGAGCCGCAGAAGGTGGGGTTCAACTGAACAACAAATATTTTAATATTCCGTACTTCTATATGGGTTTCCCTGGTGGTTCAGAGGTATAGAATCCACCTGCAATGAAGATGTGGATTTGATCCCTGGGTTGGGATGATCCCCTAGAGAAGGAAATGGCAAAAGAGTCTAGTATTCTTGGCTGGAGAATCCCATGGACAGAGGAACCTGGCAGGCTACAGTCCTTGCAGCCGCAAGAGTCGCACAAAACTTAGCTACTACGCAACAATACAACAATACTTCTATATGATTCACGATCAGGAACATCAATGATCATGTAATTTATATCATTCATCAACGATCATTCAGAAGCACTGATAAATACTGATACATCTTTTTGTATGATACTGTAACTAGCACTATATGAATTTGGTGGTGCTAGTAATAAAGAGGGCTTCCCTGGTAGCTCAGCTGGTAAAGAATCTGCCTGCAACGCAGGAGACCCTGGTTAGATTCCTGGGTAGGAAAGATCCCCTGAAGAAGTGATAAGTTCCCCACTCCAGTATTCTTGGGCCTCCTTGGTGCCTCAGATGGTAAAGAATCTGCCTGCAAAGCGGGAGCCCTGGGTTCAATCCCTGGGTTTGGAATATCCCCTGGAGGAGGACATGGCAACCTACTTCAGTATTCCTGCCTGGAGAACTCCCATGAACAGAGGAGCCTGGCAGGCTACATCTATACGGTTGCAAAGAGTCAGACAGGAATGAGCAGCTAAGCACAGCACAACAGAGTGATAAAGAAGCCACCTGTCAGTGGAGGAGACGTAAGAGATGCAGGTTCAGTCCCTGGATCAGGAAGATTCCCTGGAGGAGGAAATAGCAAACCACTCCAGTATTCTTGCCTAGAAAATTCCATGGATGAGGAGCCCGGCAGGCTACAGTCCATAGAGTAGCAAGGAGTTCGACATGACTGAAGTGACTTAGCATGCATGTAAATTTGAGAACCATGATTCCTGCCTTATGTGGTGTATAGTCTAAGACGTAATAATGTTATTAAAGGATGAATATCTTTAACTTTAAAACATTTCAATTAAAATGAACAAGTGGGCAATTGATAAAATAAAATGGATTAAATAGCTAATAAAAATGTGAAGAAAACTCTAGTATGACTAATAATCAAGAAAAGAAAATGTTTATAATGAGGTATCTTTTTAGTCTCAGATTGATGAAAAGTTGTCAGTTCTTACCATCAGCAAGGGATTGAAGAACTATATATTTCTATCCCACTAAGGAGTCAATGAGTCAATAAATTATGTTTGTATTTTTTTTTCCTCAAGCTAATTTGAATTGAGTCTCTGTCACCTACAATAGAATGAATCCAACACTGTCCAAGTAAGATATTTTTTCTCCCTTCTCATAACTTTAAAAAAAAAATTTGTTTACCAGATTGAAATTATGTTCTCTCTCTCTCTCTCTCAATCTAAATATTTTAAATCAGGCTTAAAGGGCAAGGAGAGAAAGACTTAAATTTTACTTACCCATAGTTCTCAGTTAACTAGGTCCTACTTCCTCTGCTCTTGCTTGCTTTAGTCTAAAAGCTCAGTTTCATCTGGTTTGTGATGAATTTCAAAGAATAGAACTTTAGACTTGCTTAAAGCAAGTCCAAAATAAGAAAAACCAAATTTATACATGAACATCAAATCTGAGACATTTTGTTTTACCAAATAGATGCCTTGCTTTAAAAAAAAAGCTTTCTTGTATAATTCCTTTAGATAACAATCTCCTCTAGTGAGCCTCCAACGTGATTCAATTTATAAGTAACTTTCCAGAAGCATCGATAATGTCAGGCTGGGTGGTGATCATGTGATACAGGAGTTCAACCCCAGTCTTCACTATTGAGGTTAACTTGCAAGGAGAGAAGCAAGGCCCAGAATATGATCGAACAAGGTGGAGCGAACTTTCAGATATCCTCAGAGTAAAATGAATCTTTTTAACATTTGGCACTCTTACTGCCTTTAGATGTCTATCCTTGAGTTGGTATAGCTTCTGTCTACCAGGGAGAATTTGTTTTTTGTTTGCGTGCCACTGCAATCAAAAAAGTTAACAGAAACCTAGTGTTAAAGAAAACAATCTGATTGTATTGCTTGGTTGATTGAGTTCTCTCTATGGAGTCTTAAATGCAGACATCTCAAGGGCTGGAAAAATGTCAACTGATAGACTGCATGAAATTGTGGAGAATTTCAAATATCTCCTTGGGCTGTATAAATCCTCTAGTCACTATGCTAAGACATAAAGTTACTTGCTTTCCTGGACAATTAGCCAATTGTGTTTTTAATATTTCAATGAGATATTTTGGTGTGGGAACACAACTATGAATAATAGAAAAGTTCTGAAAAAGCATAAATAGAAAGTATATTACAGCCAAAAGAAAGAGCTTCTTTCCTTAGTGAAGCAAAAAAGCAACTCTACAGCATGTATTATTTCTACTGTTGAACAAATAGGTAACTATGGTTCAAGTTATTGGCTCATAGACAAGAGGAGCACAGACCTATAATTTCCCCCAAAGATTTCAGGATGATGACAGAAAATGAAGTCTCAGCTAGGAACTTGCCAATGATTTCCTTGGAGCCACATGGGCCCTGGGACATTATGAAGATAATAATGAATATTTCCATTAGAAAAGATAACTGAAATGACTTAAGAAATAAGGGTATACATAGATCATTACTTGAAAAGCTCAAGGGTAGTGTTTCATGCATACCTGGTTGAATTTAGGAGCTAAAGTCATTCCAAAGGGAACTGGTTTTTGTCTCTGTGACGATTAGTTTTATGTCTCAACCTGACTGGGTCATGGAGCTCCCAGGTATCTGGTCAAACTTTATTCTGGGTACATGTATTTTTGAGAGAGCTATTGGAATGGCACAGAATTCACTACCAATTCTGACTCAAACACACTCATCATCACCATGGGGGAAGAGAGAAGCATCCTTACTGTGGAGCCCTGTACCAAGGTCCCAGGATAAAAGTCTCTGGAATTGACCAAACCCCATAGCAACTGTTGCCATAAGCCTCAGGATCTAAAGTGGCCAGTTCCCTGACCCCATATTGATAAAATACCCATCCTGTTATCCGCCCTATAGCATCCTAGTGAAAGAAAGAAAGAAACAGAAAGTTGCTCAGTTGTGTCCGACTCTTTGTGACCCGTTGGACTGTAGCCCGCCAGGTGCCTCTGTCCATGGAATTCTCCAGGCAAGAATACTGAAATGGGTAGCCGTTCCCTTCTCCAGGGAATCTTCCCGACAGAGGATCCAATAAAGGTCTCCCACATTGTGGAGGGATTCTTTACCATCTGACCCAGCAGGGGAGTCCAAAAACTGGAGTGGGTAGCCTATCCCTTCTTCAGGGGATCTTCCCAACCCAAGTATCAAACCGAGGTTTCCTGCATTGTAGGTAGATTCTTTACCAGCTGAACCACCAACATTCCAGTAGGAATTTTCTGTCTTGAGGTTATAAAAATTGGCTGCTAGCCTGTGAAAGGGTTCGGCTCTCCCTTGCGCCAGCTGACTGTTCTAACAGCATCTCCCACCCTGATAAACGTTATCCTCTTCTCATCCTGCCTGATGTCTGGAAATTCTTTTCCAACCTGCTCACGGACCACAGCAGTTACTGCAAATCAATTAATTGGATGTGAAGGAAACAAGTTTGATCTTTGTCCCTAAAAATCTATGAAAGGCATAGATGGATGCCATACCTATTTCAAGAAAAGTCTGAATGTGGGACGTGGTGGAGGCTGCATTGGTGAATAGCAGCAATCAACCCATGTTTCCTAGGGATTAACTGTGGGGTCAGCCTGGGAGCCAGTATGATACCACTCAAGGGGGCTGCTTAGAAGGAAGGCGGGACTCGGACAGAGTAAACCACTGGATGTCCATGGTTTGGGGAGGAATTACAATCAGACACCAAAATGAGAAGCACTGCTTTAACCGAGGATGCTCCCACTGAGGAAATTTTTGAGAAAGACACAAAAGTTCCCCAAGAGATAATGAGTCAGATTTGGCCACCTGCCAAGCTCAGAGATCAGCAAAGTGAGATCATGACTGTGTGACAGGAGGAGCCAGCCAAGTGTCACCTTTCCTGCCCCTAATACATCTTCCTTCTCTCACTATTCCCCTCCCTGCTCCCCCCAGGCTACTCCCAAAGTGGACATGGAAACAGTGCAGTTGGGTGAATTTAACTTTTAACCTCAAATAAAGCTCGGAATCTAGATTATTACCACGGACTGGCCATTTTAATTCTGAAATGAGATTGTTATTGCATTTAGAAGTACAAGAGAATCTTTTTTTAATTAGCTAAGAGCCATGAGACCTGCCCCAGTCCTTACTGAAGGTCCAAGGGAGAAAGAACCTACGCAAGTGTTTTAAAGGGGCAGAGTTTTATTTTGCTTTTGCTTTATTCTCACACCCTAGGAAGTCCCATTTGTCGGCTGTAGTGTTTGGATCTGGATGGTGTTCTTTTTAGTACCATAAACATAATGATTGAAGGTGCCACTGTGGAATAAAATGTAGATTCAAATGTCAGCTCCACCACCCATAAGCTATGTGAACTCTGACAAGAAACTTAGCCATTGCAATCTTTCTCTCTGGCAAGTGGGGATAATGGTTATTCCCAAATGGAAACCCACTCGAGTACTCTTGCCTGCAGAATCCCATGGACAGAGGAGCCGGGTGGGTGGGCTACAGTCCATAGGGTCGCAAAGAGCTGGACATGACTAAAGTGACTTGACACAGCGCAAGGCCCTGCCTCACAGAACCGATGTGAGGGCTAAATAAAATGATGTAGGTAAAATCGCTGAGGACTGTGCCTACCATATGAGTACTCTCTAACAATAACCATAATTATTATTTTTACCAAACAGTCACAATTAACCTCTTTCTCCTTGCCTCCAAGAGTGTACTGATATTTGTCAGACTATAACTCATTTCTCTGCTACTCACTAAACTCATCTTTTGGACTTCGAATTGTTTTCTTTCTTTTTAATTCCAAGATAATTACAGTGTGGTGTTAGTTTCTGCTGCACAGCAACATGAAGCGGCCATAAGCATACACATATTCCCTCCTTCTTGAGCCTCTGCCCCCACCGCAATCCCATCCCTCTAGATGGTTGCTGAGCACCAGACCGACTATGGTACAGCAACTTCCCACCAGCTATTTCACACCTGATAGTGTGTAGTTATCAGCGCTACTTTCTCAATTCATCTCACCTTCTTCTTCCCCAGCTGTGTCCACAAGTCCATTCCTTGATTTCCTCATTCCTTTTTCATTTATTTCTGCTCCGGTTCTTATGATTTCTTACCTTTGTCTAACTCTGGGTGTTTTCTTTAAGCTCTTCCCTCTGAAGTGAAAGTCTGCAGTCGTTCCTAGCAGCTGGCAGCACTGTGGTGGGGAGTGGGAAGCACATCCAACTGAAAACTGCAGGCGGAACTCGAGCAAGTGAAAAGTGACTGCTTTGCCTGGCAACTCCCAGTTCCCTGCAGAGTGAAAACTCCTCTGCCCCCTTGGTAGGAATGATCTAGGATTTTGAAGACTTCTGGGTTCATCATACTGATTTTCCATACCCCTTTTGAGATAATCATTTCACTGAAATTCTAGTTGCATGGGGCACATCGCATTTTGGCATTTTCGAATATTTCCACCTATGTTATAAGAATTATTGTCTGATTTCTTCCTTATAGGTGGGAAGGGAAAGAATTAACATGATTTAAGCTGAATAATCTTGAAATATGGAAAGCCTCTCATCTTAAAGACCATTAGATAATCAATCACAGGTTATCCTCTGTCCTCTAAAATCTTACAAAAATTGAAAAGGATCCATAAAACTAGCAGGCAATGATAACCAGGGCTACTCAAATGAAAAAAAAAAAAGAAAGAAAATTGGCAAAGAGGGCATGGAGTACATGTCATGTATCTGTTGTTTCTACCTAGCTGTATTGGGGTGTTACTGTGCTCGAGGATCTTATAATCAAAAGAAGCCTCAGGGGTTGTCTATATCAGTCTCCTCCATCCCCTTCTATCTTGCCATCTTATCCTGACCCTCCCAACTGATGATCCTTAGCTTCTGCCGTGATTTATTGGACTTCTAGAATAATTACTTCATTCAATGTTTTGTTTTAGAGATATAATACATTTTTGTGGTTCAAAATTTAAAAGGCCCAAAGGGGTGTATAATAAAATATTTCTCTTTCAAATTTTTTGCCTCAAAACACAGCTTGTAGGATCTGAATTCCCCAACCAAGGATCAAACCCATGCCCTCTGCCATGGGAGAACAGAGTTCTAACCACTGCACCCACAGAGAATTCCCTGTCTTAACCTTATTCACAGATAACCACTGGATATTCCCAAAGGGAACTATTGTTATCAGCTTAATATTACATAATGGATTTTGCATCTTGATTTTTTTTTGGGGGGGGGTGTGGACCATTTTTAATGTCTTTATCAAATTTGTTACAGTATTATTTGTTTTATGCTTGGTTTTTTTGGCTACAAGGCTTGCGGGATCTTAGTTCATTGATCAGGAATCGAACCCACACTTCCTGCATTGGAAGGCAAAGTATAACCACTAAGTCCCCTGCATCTTGAATTTCAACCTAAAAATTTATTTTAGAAATTATTCCTTATCCATACATAAAGAGCATTTTCATTCTTTTTTATAGCTGTGTAATTTTCCATTGTATGCATGCACCATAATCCATAATTTAGCTAGCTCCCTACTTGTTGACATCTAGACTGTTTCCAATATTCTGTATCTCAAAAAATGATATGATGAATAATTTTGCATAAAGGCATTTCCTGTATGTGTATGAATACACCTGCAGATGAAATCTCAATAGCAAAATGACTGAGCAAGAGGATGTATGCATTTATAATTGGGATGTGTCCACATAAAGATAATGGACACACACTCACACACTCATGTTACGTGGCATGGGAGAAAATTGGGGAAAAAAAATTTTTTTTTTGGCTGTGCTGGGTCTTTGCTGCCTTGAGCCGCCTCTCTCCCGTTGCGGTGAGCGGGGCCTACTGTTCACCGTGCTGCCTGGACTTCTCGTTGTGCTGGCTTCCCTGGTTGTGGGGCACAGGCCCCAGGAGCACAGGTTTCAGCAGTTGCAGCGCTTGGCTCTGCAGCTGTGGCTCGCGGGCTTGGTTGCTCCTAGACATGGGGGATCTTCCCAGACCAGAGATCAAACTCGAGTCCCCTGCATTGGCAGGTGGATTCCTACCCACTGTGCCACCAGGGAAGTCCCAGAAAATTAGGTTTGTTGGGAACGCTCACAAGTGGTAGGGCTGGTAGTGTATAAGGCTTCACTTTCCTGTTAAGGCCCCAGGAGAGGCCTTCTGCACCGGGCACTGCAGGAGGCACCATGGAAAGTGGTCCAGGATGAGGACCCTATACACATTCAGCTCTTTGTATTTCTAGGGTGATCCGGGAGAGGGCACTTGCTTAATTCTGTAACAGGGGGTGCTTCCTGGACTGGGAACTGTCCTCGAGGGGCCAGAGCTCAGTTAGTGACTTTGCATACTAATGCTGCCCTTAACCACAGGTCTCCCACTAGCCTAAAGACCCAACTCCAATCTGGTGAACTAGCTCGGTGCTAAGCTACAAGAGGGTAAAGAATGCACCTGCTAATGCAAGAGATGCAGGTTCGATCCCTGCGTTGGGAAGATCCCCTGGAGAAGGAATGGCAACCCACTCCAGTTTTCTTGCCTGGAGAATCCCATGAACAGAGGAGCCTGATGAGCTACAGTCCACGCAGTTGCAAGAGTCAGACACAGCTTAGCAAATAAACAACAAGCTACAAGAAGTGAAAAGTGAAAGTGAAGTTGTTCAGTGTCCGGCTCTTTGCGACCCCATGGACTGTAGCCCACCAGGCTCCTCCATCCATGGAATTTTCCAGGCAAGAGTACTGGAGTGGGTTGCCATTTCCTTCTCCAGGGGATCTTCCTGACCCAGCGATCGAACCTGGATCTCCCACATTGCAGGCAGATGCTTTTACCATCTGAGCCACCAGGGACAAGAAGGGGAAAGGAAAAAAAGTTAGAGGTGGCAGAGAGCTGTGATGATTTCCAGGATTCCTTTCCTTAGCTGTGTACATGCCTGCCAAGTCGTTTCAGTCCTGTTTGACTCTTTGCAATGCATGGACCGTGGCCTGCCAGGCTCCTCTGTCCAGACAAGAATACTGGAGTGATGATCTTCCAGGGGATCTTCCCAACCCAGGGATCAAGCCTGTATCTCTTACATCTCCTGCATTGGCAGGCAGGTCTTTACCCCTAGTGCCACCTGGGAAGCCCCTTTCCCCAGCTAGTCCCAATCCAACAGCCCTCCATAGAAGTTATGGTAATTGACATACACTCACACTAATGAATGACAGGTTTCCTCATACCTGGAACCATGAGGACATTATCATCTTTTCTGATCTTTGATAATGTGGTGGTGAAAAGTGTAGGCTCACTATGGTGTAAGTTTATATTTCTTTTTTTATTATCTAGACTGAGCATCTTTTCATATGTTTTAAAATAACTAATTTTACTCTTTTGTGATATGCCTGTTCATATCCTTTCCTATTTTTGTATTGGATTATTGGTCTTTTTGTTATTGCTTTCTGGAGATTTTTATCTCTTATATATGTTAGGAAATTAATGCTTTGTAACATGAATTGCAAGTGCTTCTAAGTTTATCATCTGACTTTTGACTTTGCTTATGGTGGATTCTATCTTACAGGAATTTAATTTTTCATGCAGTTGAATTTATCACTTTTATTTTTTTGGATTTTATGTTATATAGAAAGAACTATGTACTCTGAAATTATTTTAGAAAGCAACACTGTGCTGCAGGCTTTTTTTTTTTTTTTTAACAGAAGTTCATGTAGTACTTCTCCTTTTTCTTAGACATTTGAATCTTTATCTAATTGTTTCTAGTTTTTCAAGTTGAGGATACATAGTATAAACCTGTACATCATTTTTGTATCTAAGGAATTAGAAGGAGTTGCCTGTTCTTTTAAGTACTTAGTTACTTTAATATGCTAACCACTCAATCAGTGAGCCTTGTTTTCTATGACTATAAACTTTCTTAGGATCAATTTCCCTAGAATCCTAAGCAGGTAGATAATACTAGACTTCCATGAAGCTTATATAGACATCTTTTCCAGTTGTTGTTGTGTTTTTTTAATGTTTATCTAGCATTCAGCCATTCTTACTGGGTCTTAAGCAGTATTATGTAACTTTATCCAAGTTGCTCATAAGAATTTTTTAATGAGAAAAAAAGCAGGTTTTCATATACACAGCAAAGTGGAACAAAAGTTTCAGTTGAAAGGTTATGGAACCAATTCCAGTGCCGGGGGATGGTGAGGGTTTCCCACACATCCAAACACACAAGGCTACACCACCAGCTAAGCGTCCTATGTACATGTGTGCAAGTCACTTCAGTCACTTCATGGGGTTTATTTGCAACCCCATGGACTGTAACCCGCCAAGCTCCTCTGTCCATGGGATTCTCCAGGCAAGAATACTGGGGTGGGTTACCACAGCCTCCTTCAGGGAATCTTCCAGACCCAGGGATCAAACCCACGTCTCTTATGTCTCCTGCACTGGCAGATGGGTTCTTTACCATTAGCGCCACCCAATGTCCTACAAGGCAGCTCAATTCTGACATTATCTACCCAGAGACAGCGTCAGATCCCACAGGTTAAGTGCTCTGTTCCAGGAGACTGCCCCCTACTTCAAATGAGCATTGCAAACTCAGGTTGTTATCCTTGTTTTTGAGATCTCTGCACAAAATTTATACTTAGGATTTGCAACTCTTCCTCTCTGGCTCTCTTCTTTCTGGAGTCCCCCCACCGCCCCCACTTTGCCTGCTTTTTACATTTTATTTAATTAATTTATTCATTTTTGACTGCGCTGGGTTTTCATTGCTGTACATGGGCTCTGTCCCTTTGTGGTGAGCGGGAGCTATTCCTCCGCTGTGGTGCATGGGCTTCCATTGCAGGGGATTCTCTTGTTGCAGAGCATGGGCCCTCAGGCGTGCAGACTCAGTCATTGTGGCGCAGGGGCTTAGTTGCCGTTTGGCATGTGTAATCCTCGAGCAGGGGATCAAACCCATATTCCCTGCATTGAAATGTGAAAGTGAAATTGTTAGTCACTCACTCATGTCCGAGTCTTTGTGATGCTATTGACTGGAGCCTGCCAGGTTCCTCTGTCCTTGGAATTCTCCAGGCAAGAATACTGGACTTGGTTGCCATTTCCTTCTTCAGGGGATCTTCCTGACCCAGGGATTGAACCCGGGTCTCCTGCATTGCAGGCAGAGTCTTTACCCTCTGAGCCATCAGGGAAGCCCTCCCTACATTGGCAGGCAGAATCTTAACCACTAGACAACCAGGGAAGTAAGTCCTTGCCTTTTAGAAGCTGTAGCTTCTCAGCTCTGCCCTCTGCTTTTTAGATGAAAAAGAGTGTGGTTTTCTGTTAGATTTTCACCTGTCCTGCCTGTCTCGGCCTGCCACCTACCTAGGTTAAACACTAATGGGAAAAGAGGAGGAGGAGGAAAAGGAAAAAGGAAGGAAAGACAGGATAGACTGAAACCCATCCAAGGCATTTACCTCCTCCCTCCAAAATCTGTTTGGTAACTGTCCAGTGCTTTCAGGTGCATGGCTGTGTTGCATCCAGAGTTGGTAACTGTTGTCTATGGGCAGACAGTATGCAGGAGCTTACTTGGCCTGACTAGAAGCAACGAAAGACAGAACATATAAAAGATGCTTGTAATTAGAGCCTGTTGATAAAAAGAGGGCAGCATTTCTCTTAAAGATAGAACTCTTGGGAAACATTTTAATGGTCCTTTGGCTTATGTAAATGTTAAGCCCAAAGCTAGAAGGGATAAGAGGTATTACCAAAAAATGGGATGCAAAAATTGTGATGCATAATGAAATAACAGGACTATAGTTCCCTGGGGATGAGAGTGAGGGTGTTCCTAAGACTAGAAGAAAAGTATGGGGAAGCAGGGTGACAGCAGAGTGCCAGAGGAACTTGGCATGAGGCAGGGCACCAAGAGATGAAGGAAACGAGTAAGAAAATAAAGGAGCCCCCGATGCAGAAGAAATAGTGTCAGGATTATCTGATACTCAAGGGCAAGTTGTACCTCTGTTTTAGTCCCTCTCTTTAACCCAACCCACAGTTTATATCCCACTAATTATAAAAAAATTTTCAAAAGGGGGCATATACACCCTATCTGATTACTTTCTTGTATTGATTACATACTACTTCTCTAGCAGGTATATTATCTGAAAAATCATCAGTAAATTAACTCTAGGACAACAACCTCCCAGAAAGATTAATGATATATAATTTACCTTTATGAAAGAAGCAAGCATCCAATAAATTAGAAAATGCATACCATCATCCAATAAATTGTGAAATATCCCAAGTGCTCACCTTATTGAGTATTTGACAAATGGACTTCACATTCATTCAGTTACATCATTCCTATTTTCATGTCACTTGCTCTATTGTTTGCTTAAATGTATGTCTTTTCACTAAAAGTGTTAGGTGTACTTCATCCATTCTGTGTCCAGGAAGGATAATGAGCAAGGATGATCACTTTGGAACATTGAATAGTCCCTGATCACGTGTCATTGCTGTTACTGCTTCAGATGCCTAGGTTCTAATAATAGTCTCATTCTAATCTATAGATAAGATGCCAAAAGTTTAAATGTATTTTATATGAAGGATTCTTTCATTATTTTCAACACAGCCCATAATTCCATGTTGGGAAATATTTGCTTCTAAGTAACAATTTTTTCATTTCAATAGGAAAAAAGGTATAATTGGCAAGCAGAATGTCTACCTGGGTAAGAACAAGGTTGAAAAACTTCCAGATAAACACAAAATATCTGTGTTTTAGTTAGCCTGGTAGCATTTGCATAGATACATATGCAGGATTTGTTTTTACCTAAAAACAATGAAAATGATTTGTAAGTACTATATCAAGATACATTTTTTTAAGTTGCCCCTCCCCCAACTTCTGTTTTTCTGATAACCATATCTTTCTATTCTATTCATTAAATAACAACCTCTTAAGCTTTATCAGTTCCCTAAGGTGACCATGATGCTGATACTGAAGCTGAAGCTCTACTACTTTGGGAAGAGCCCACTCAAAGGAAAAGATCCTGATGCTAGGAAAGATTGAGGGCAGGAGTCAAAGGGGGGCGACAGAGGATGAGATAGCTGAATGGCATCAGCAGCTCAATGGACATGAGTCTGAGCAGGCTGCGGGAGATAGTGGAGGACAGGGAAGCCCGGCATGCAGTAGTCTATGAGGTCACAAAGAGTTGGGCATGACATAATGACTAAACAACAAGGCTGACCATAAGAAAGTACCAGCCTGAACGGCTTAAAAACAACAGAAGTGTGTTACCTCACACTTCTAGAGCCTAGAAGTCCAAAATCAAGGTGTTACCAGTACACACGTATTTTTTGAAACTTTCTTGGCTCTTCCTAGTTTCTGGCAGTTTGCTGGCAATTTCTGGCATTCCTAGACTGGCAGCTGCATAATTGTAATCTCTGCCTTCATCATCACATAACGTGCTTCCCCTTCCTCATCACCACTGTCTTCTTAGAAAGACACCCGGCCATGTTGGATTAGGACCCACCCTACTTTAGTATAAGAAAGCCTCCCTCAGCGATCAGTGCAAAGAAATAAAGGGAAACAACAGAATGGGAAAGACTAGAGATCTCTTCAAGAAAATTAGAGATACCAAGGGAACATTTCAGGCAAAAATGGGCTCAATAAAGGACAGAAATGGTATGGACATAACAGAAGCAGGAGATATTAAGAAGAGGTGGCAAGAATACACAGAAGAACTGTACAAAAAAGATCTTCACGACCCAGATAATCACAGTGGTGTGATCACTCACCTAGAGCCAGACATCCTGGAATGTGAAGTCAAGTGGGCCTTAGAAAGCATCACTACAAACAAAGCTAGTGGATGTGATGGAATTCCAGTTGACCTATTTCAAATCCTGAAGGATGATGCTGTAAAAGTGCTGCACTCAATATGCCAGCAAATTTGGAAAACTCAGCAGTGGCCACAGGACTGGAAAAGGTCCATTTTCATTCCAATCCCTAAGAAAGGCAATCCCAAAGAATGCTCAAATAACCGCACAATTGCACACTCATCTCACACGCTAGTAAGGTAATGCTCAAAATTCTCCAAGCCAGGCTTCAGCAATACATGAACTGAGAACTTCCAGATGTTCAAGCTGGTTTTAGAAAAGGCAGAGGAACCAGAGATCAAATTGCCAATATCCGCTGGATCATCGAAAAAGCAAGAGAGTTACAGAAAAACATCTACTTCTGCTTTATTGACTACACCAAAGCCTTCGACTGTGTGGATCACAATAAACTGTGGAAAATTCTGAAGGTGATGGGAATACCAGACCACCTGACCTGCCTCTTGAGAAACCTGTATGCAGGTCAGGAAGCAACAGTTAGAACTGGACATGGAACAACAGACTGGTTCCAAATAGGGAAAGGAGTACGTCAAGGCTTATATCGTCACCTTGCTTATTTAACTTATATGCAGAGTACATCATGAGAAACACTGGGCTGGAGGAAGCACAAGCTGGAATCAAGATTGCCAGGAGAAATATCAATAACCTCAGATATGCAGATGACACCACACTTATGGCAGAAAGTGAAGAGGAACTAAAAAGCCTCTTGATGAAAGTGAAAGAGGAGAGTGAAAATGTTGGCTTAAAGCTTAACATTCAGAAAACTGAGATCATGGCATCTGGTCCCATCACCTCATGGGAAATAGATGTGGAGACAGTGGAAACCGTGGCTGACTTTATTTTTTTGGGCTCCAAAATCACTGCGGATGGTGACTTCAGCCATGAAATTAAAAGACGCTTGCTCCTTGGAAGGAAAGTTTTGACCAACCTAGATAGCATATCAAAAAGCAAAGACATTACTTTGCCAACAAAGGTCCATTTGGTCAAGGCTATGGTTTTTCCAGTGGTCATGTATGGATATGAGAGTTGGACTGTGAAGAAAGCTGAGCATTGAAAAAATGATGCTTTTGAACTATGGTGTTGGAGAAGATTCTCAAGAGTCCCTTGGACTGAAAGGAGATCCAACCAGTCCATCCTGAAGGAGATCAGTCCTGGGTGTTCATTGGAAGGACTGATGCTGAAGCTGAAACTCCAATACTATGGCCACCTCATGTGAAGAGTTGACTCGTTGGAAAAGACCCTGATGCTGGGAGGGATTGGGGGCAGGAGGAGAAGAGGACGACAGAGGATGAGATGGCTGGATGGCATCACTGACTCGATGGGCATGAGTTTGAGTAAACTCCGGGAGCTGGTAATGGAAAGGTGGCCTGTCATGCTGCGATTCATGGGGTCGCAAAGAGTCGGACATGACTGAGCAACTGAACTGAACTGACTGACTTTAGTATGACCTCATCTTAATTGACTGCATCTACAATTGCGCTATTTCTCCATAAGGGCATATACTGAGGTATGGAGGGCCGTAAAAATTTTAACATTATCGTTTAGGGAAGCACAGTGCAACCCATGAAATCACTCTGCTCAGCCTTTTGGATGGATCTGACTCCACGTTTAGCTCAAGAGCTCGGCCTGTGGCTCCGACCTAGTTCGTCAGAGCTTTCCTTTCAGTTGCCCCTGCCCCAGCTTCCATTTTTCTGAAAACCAGAGGACATTCTCCCGCCTGGGTTGCTTGGTGCAGGTCTGTGCCTATCTGAGTCAGAGTGAATTGCACACAGTGGGGGTTTTGCTGAGATTTCAAAGGAAGGAGCACTCTGGTTTAATTGTGCATTGCTTAATTCTGAACCTAAGGCATGTGAAGCCTAGACTCACTGCTGGCAGCCCCCTTACCATGAACTGTGCCCATTCATGGAGGAACGTCGAGGAGAGAGAAGGAGAGGGGGAGGGGGATTAGTCAGGGTTCTCCAGCAGAACTAAGAAGTCATTTCTTGCAATGATGGAGACTGAGAAGTCACAAGATCTGCAGTTAGCAAGCTGCAGACTTGAGTCTCCAGCTAAGAGATCCGACATTATACTGGTGGTATATTTCCAGTCTGAAAACCTAAAAACCAGGAGAGCTGATGGTATAAATTCCAGTCCCCAAACTGGCAGCCTTTAGACCCAAGAAGAGCCAGTTTTTCTAGTCAGAAGACAGGAAAAGACTGATATCTCAGCTCTAGCAGACTTTATAATCCATCAGACCTTCAACTGATTGCCTGAGGCCCACCCACATTAGAAAGAGCAATCTGTTTTATTCAATCTAATTATTCAAATGCTAACCTCATTTTAAAACCCTCTGTCTTCAAAAATAGTCCTCTTTCTTACCCTCTCCAACCTTTTAAATATCTTTGAGGCAGCCCTTATGCTAAGAATTGCCAAAGCAAGTTTCAGGACTTTTCTTTTGCAAGTATTCTCATTTTAGATTATAGAAGTATTGTTCCTAGTGAAGTTAAAGTTCTTTCTTCACTGTAAAATAATTTAAAGACAAAGCAGGGAGATTAAGAAACTAAAATGAAAGTATTTAAGCAAGAATACTCCCTCCAAGGGAGAGCGGGCACACAGATGAGGGGCCACTGCCCTGGGTTTCTTTGGCAAGTTATGAAGGGCATACACACGAAGGGGCAGAACATCCACTGGATAAGGAAGACTTTGAAAAGACTCATTTGAAAAGACCCTGATGCTGGGAAAGATTGAAGGCTGGAGATGAAGGGGACAACAGAAGATGAGATGTTGGATGGCATCACCAACTCAATGGACATGAGTTTGAGTAAGCTCCGGGAGTTGGTGATGGACAGGGAGGCCTGGCGTGCTGCAGTCCATGGGGTTGCAGAGTCAGACACGACTGAGGGGCTGAACTGAACTGAAGGAAGAGTTTGGGGATCAATAGTATTCCTTGGTTTTCATCCCAGCTCCATTTCCCCGAGGGGAGGGGGGATTCTTGTCCTTGTTTAGCTTAGATCAGAAGTGTCCTGGTGTCAGCTCATAAAGTGTACTTCTTGTCTGCAAGGTCAACCTCATTGTAATGAGAGCACAATGAACAACAGGTCACAGTTGAAGGCAAGAGATTCCTGCCTTTCCCCACCTTTCTTTGTCTACTACTCAGACACTTAGGATCCAAGATGTGTGGTTTCCTATCAGTCCAGAGGCTCCTGCTTTCTTTTGTCTGCCCATGGACCCCCCTACTCTTTACAATTTGCATGATGTCCTGCCACCCGGCCCCTGCCCCTGTTTCTCTGTTCATTCCTCGCTACCTGCCTGCTAGAACAGTATTTTGCACCTATTATTTGTTCTTAATCCTTGGAGTCTTAAACTGACACCAAAAAAAATTTTTTTAACATCTTGTTGCAGATGCTTTTATATTTTGGTTAAATTGTTCCTATATGGAATAGGTTTAAAAATGGAAAGAAAAAAAAAAGAATAGTTGTTCTGTACTTTTCAAACATCTAGCTATTTCTATTTTTATGATGAAATTTTCTTCAGACAGAACAAAACAGTGAAATGGGACATCTCTGATACTAAATCCTTAGACCTCTTCAGTTTTTAACCTGAAATTATACTACCGTATTTGAAAAGAAACTTATTCTCTACCATTTACATTCCAAAACTTGGAGCTTCTGAACCCTCAATTAAAGCTAGCTAACTTAATTATCTTAGCTAAGTGTTTCTTTCTCATTCAGCTTATAGTTCATTTATCCCTTCTTGGGATATAAGTCATTATGATAGAGCTATATAACCAATATACTTGTTTGTCAGGAAGTCATTTTAATGTCTTTGAAAGACTGAATTATCACAGTTTATCTGAGTTCCACATCAACATAAAGAGTTGAATTCAAACCCAATAAAGCCATCTCTTCTTGGTCTTTATCCTCTTTGACTGCCCTGTATCAACTGTATATTAGAGTTCCTGACCACATCTCATTTCACGGGGCTGGTTCTGCCTCTGCCTGTGATGTAGTGGCTTTTTGGACATTTTCTCTTCCCTTGACTTCTATGCCTGACTCTCTTCCTGCCTTCAGACTTTCCTCCCGTCTGCTTCTTTGAATCTTAACCAGTGTCCTTGGCCATTTTCTTCTTTTCTTTCCCTTAGCAGCTGCATCCATACCCTGGTAAAATGGCCACCTCTATGCACCTAATTTCCCTGGTATCATCTTTACTTTCTTATCTGTTCCCTTGCAGTGACTTGTGTATTTATGTTTATTGTGGTCCTTATCACATCAAAGTACAATCGTTTTCCTGTTGAACTGTCTTTGCATCTTTGACTTTTAGATCATTGACATTAAGAATATGGTTTCTTATTCACCTACCCAGAACCAGACACATAGAAAGTGCTCTTTCGAGTGATCAACGTTTTCTGTCTTTACCATGCCATGGATAACATCTGTGTATGTCTGTTTAGTTCCTCAAACTAAACAGGGATAAAACAAATGGAATCATTGTTTACTGCTGTCAACTAGAAAATGGCACTTGCCATGGGTGCTTGCCATCGACCTCTACAAAGATTAAATCATGTGCTAGTGCAGCTGTTGACCTTCATCATCGTCTGAGGGGAGTTTAGGGTGGAGATCAGAAATGAGGCACTCTGTGCTGCAGGAAAACTGGCAGGAGAGCTCTTCAGACAGTTAGTCTCAGGAGCTGATTTTATGAGCCCAATTCCTGTATCTCCTCATTCTAGAAAAGCACTAAAAGCTTTCATGGTGATACTTGTTTCTCTTGACTCGCAGAAGCCTCCCAAGACCAGCAGAAGCTTTCTACAAAAAATATGTGCTTGACTGCATGTATTCCCCCTCTACCAAAAGTGTGTGTATATATATATACTGTCCTCCCCCTTACATCTTTTGGAGCAATTTTATATGGATGATATAAAATATAACTAATAAACTTGTGGATTTTGCAAAAGTTGTTCAAGACAGAGCATTGAAAGTGTCAACTGGCTTCATTTAACTGCTGATAATGGAGTGTTGAAAGAGAAAGTAGACCTAAAGAAACGGTTTGGATTTCAAGCAGAATTCAGAGGAAAGTTTTTCTACCTGAAAGTTTTTCAACCTGAAAGTTTTAAGGATGGAAAATAAAACTGTTTCTCATTCCAAGCCTCTCCAGATGGTTAAGTTGGCAAAGGAAGAAATAGCTCTGGGAAAAGATCAAAGCCAGGATGATGCTAGTGGTATCAGATCAAGACCAAGTAAAGGATGCATCTATAAGACAATTGCGTGCTCAGTCTCGTGTGCACCAACTCTTAGCATGACCCCATGGACTGTGGCACATCAGACTTCTCTGTTCATGGAATTTTTCAAGCAAGAATACTGGAGTGGGTTGTCATTTCCTCTCCAGGGGATACTTTCCGACCAAGGGATTGAACCCGGGTCTCTGAAGTCTCCTGCCTTGGCAGGCAGATTCTTTACCACTGAATCACCTGGAAGCCCATAAGATTATTAAGACCTTATAAACAACCCACCCCAGTATTCTTGTCTGGAGAAGTTCATGGACCGAGAAGCCTGGTGGGCTACAGTCCATGGGGTCGCAAAGAGTCACATGACTGAGCGACTTCACTTTTAAAGACTCTGCCTCCTAGCTGCTCTCAACTGAACAAAAAAAGAAAAAGCAGCTTATAAAAAATATAAGGGCCTGATTTACAGACCTTTACAGGTCAAGGAGATCAAGACAGTCAGTCCTAAGGGGAATCAACCCCAAATACTCATTGGAGGGACTGATGCTGAAGCTGAAGCTCCAATACCTTGGCCACCTGATGCAAAAAGCCGACTCACTGGAAAAGACCCTGTTGCTGGGAAAGATTGAAGGCAAAATGAGAAGAGGGTGGCAGAGGATGAGATAGTTGGATGGCATCAATGATTCAATGCACATGAACTTGAGTGAACTCCAGGAGGTGGTGAGGGACAGTGGGGACTGGTGTGCTGGAGTCCATGGGGTCGCAAAGATTTGGACATGACTTTGCAACTGAAAAACAACACAGGTAAATAATTGCAAAACTCTTAGAGGCCGTGTTCCATAGCACCCTAATCCTCTTCCCAAGGTTGAAAGAACCATAAATTTGAGTGTGTATATGGCTTTGGTCAAAAGATGCTGACCCCAAAAGTTTGTGTGGGTTATGTCCAAGGATACTAGCCCCAGTAGGAGTCATAAGCAATCTGCAAAGTTTCTAAGAGAACTGTCAGAAGCAATCTGTGCTGATTTAGACTAGAGATTGGATTAGGACTGAAATTGTTCAAAATGAATCAAGATTTCCGGACTCCTAACAGTCTACTGTCAGGAAGTAGGATGAGAAAAAACTTCTCAACTGCAAAACCAGGCCATTTCTAATGGAAAAGAGAGTTTGATTTAGTGGGAGGGTCTGGAGTTCAGACTGTAGAGCCAAGGAGAATCATTCAGAGGGAGTAAGACTTGGTCCTCGTCAATGTCTGTTTCCTGATACTGCAACATGGAAACTTAGCCACATGTGTCTGGCTGGATATCATCATTTCTATAAACAGGTGACCACTTAGTGCTACCTGCTTCTGCTTTTTGATTGGGAACATCTATTATGATTATCCTATTCCCTTCTTCCTACTGCTTATTAGATATAGGAGAGGGGTAGATATTTTATAGGTTCCTACACCCAAGAAGTCATTCTCAATGGAACCTAATTTAGCTGAAAAAATTTTGGACTTTGAGTCTGATGTTAAAATGGGATGAGACTGGGGGGAGGGGAATATGATGGGAATATTTTTCATGTGGAAGGAATATGAATTCTTATGGCTAGAGGATAGTGATAGATTGTTTCCACAAAGGTGGTGCAATAGTATCTTCCATTCCATATGCTTCTTTACAGTATGATCTTCCTGTTCCCCTACCAAGTCATGGAATATGACTTCTCCTTAAATTTGTCATGCCCCATGGGTCTTCCCTCATAGCTCAGCCAGTAAAGAATCTGTGTGCAGTGCAGGAGACCCAGGTTTGATTCCTGGGTCGGGAAGATCTGCTGGAGAAGGAAACAGCAACCCACTCCAGTATTATTTTCTTTTTTTTTTTTCCACTCCAGTATTCTTGCCTGGAGAATCCCATGGATAGAGGAGCCACAAGGGCTACAGTCCATGGAGTTGCAAGAGTTGGACACAACTTAGCTACTAAATCATCATCATCATCTTTTTTGAACAAATGATTAAAGCAGATATTATGCTGTGCAAATTCTGAGGCTGGTCCTTCAAAGATCTATTGCTTCTACCTTTGCCACTAGGAACACACATTAGAATCTCACTACCATGCTGCGAGGAAGGCCAAGAAGCCCCAGGAGAGGCTCAGAGTAGATGAAAATTGAGGCTCCTGGTTGATCACCCCAGCTGAGTTTTCAGTCAGCAGTCAGAACCAACTATAACAATATAAATAAGACCGTTTTGGACTTTCTAGTCTTCTTATCACCTCAGCTGACATCAAATGAATCTTAGGTACTCACAGAATCTTAAAAAATAATATATTGCTACTGTCTTAACAGAGGCCTCCCTGGTGGGTCAGCAGTAAAGAATGTGTCTGTCAATGCAGGAGAAGTGGGTCGGAAAGATCCTCTGGAGAAGAAAATAGCAACCCAGGCCAGTGTTCTTGCCTGGGAAATCCCATGGACAGAGGAGCCTGACAGGCTACAGTCTAAGGGGTCACAAAGAGTCAGACAGTTGTTTGTTGCAACTAAACGACAGCAACAACTGTCTTAAGAAACTAACTCTTGGGGTGGTTTGCTACACAATAAGAGACAAGGGAAACAAAAGACGTATTTGGAGACAGACTGTAAATATCCTGGCTACTATCTGGGAGCCAAGGGAAGGGTTGGAGCGGCCAGGTCATAGTTTTCTATGACCTCACACAGCTGACCTTATGGATATTTACATACCTGGGAGTCAGTGGGTCTTCTGAGGCTTGGAGTCCTTGATACCTGATATAGTATCTTACTTACAGGTGGCTCAGAGGTTAAAGCGTCTGCCTGCAATGAGGGAGACCTGGGTTCGATCCCTAGGTCGGGAAGAGCCCCTGGAGAAGGAAATGGCAACCCACTCCAGTATCCTTGCCTGGAGAATCCCATGGACAGAGGAGCCTGGTGGGCTATAGTTCACGGGGTTGCAAAAAGTCGGACACGACTGAGTGCCTTAACTAACTTTACTAAAGATTTAATAAGCTGAGGCAAGCCTCAAAGTGTGTACTTAGAAATCCTCAGGTCTTATGTTTGTTGCTTTTAAATCTTCAGAAATGGGAAAGATATATTCCTCAATATAGTCTCAAGTTTATTTTCTTAGGTTTCTCCCACTATTCCTCTGGATATATTCCTATTCAGTCAAAATAAACTACTCATTTTCCCCAGATATCCTCTCCTTTTCAGACTCTGTTTCTTTGCTACAGTCACTTAATCAATCACTTATGTGGAAGTTCTCTGAAAATTAAAAGGGGCTATAAACTTTTATTACTTTGCATCAGATTTTAGTTATGGGCATATTTTCTCTACAAAATTATAAATTCCATAAGAGTAATGAATGTCAATTTTATTTTTGTTGCATCCTCTGTGCTAAAAGAGCCTTAAACCTAGTTAGTAATCAAAAGCATTATATTTCCGTCTACATGTCTGTCTGTCTATCTATTATATCTGTTTCAGATAAATCTAAATTCAATACCTATAAAATCCAAACTCTCTGGCATGATGCATGAGGCCCTTCACAATCAGGCCTCTGCCCTCTCTCCAGCCTCATTTCTTGCCTCTCAATTACTTTCACTAGGGATTTGCAATGATGGAAACTATTAAGAAAAAAAAGACAGTATGTTCAAAGGATTTGGGGCAGCTATTAATGACAGATCACTGCTCCTTGGAACCCATGGCAGAAACTGCTCTCTCTCAAGATTCCTTCTCTTTTCTCTAATAATGCTAAGTCACTTCAGTTGTGTCCAACTCTGTGTGACCCCATCCCTGGGATTCTCCAGGCAAGAATACTGGAGTGGGTTGCCATTTCCTTCTCCAATGCATAAAAGTGAAAAGTGAAAGTGAAGTCGCTCAGTCATGTCTGACTCTTCTCGACCCCATGGACTGCAGCCTACCAGGCTCCGCCGTCCATGGGATTTTCCAGGCAAGAGTACTGGAGTGGGGTGCCATTGCCTTAATAGAACCACTGCAAATAGTTGGGCAAATACTCATCTAAAATATGAACTTCATTTTCCAGCCCTCCTTGAAGCTTCATGTAGCCATGTAACTAATTTCTATCCAATTAAATATAAAGAGAAGTGTCATGCATAGTTTCTAGCGAATGTTCTTAAAAGGTGAGGCTGATTACTTTTACACTTTTTTTTTTTTTTTTTTCTGCAGCTGAGTTGCGGACATCAAGGGATTCAAGAAATCTTAGATGGTAAGGAGGAAGCTACATGTCAAAGATGGTAGAGCAATAAAATATAATGATCACAGAGCTACTGTGCACATTCTGCAATGCTTATGCCAGAATTAATTCATGTCTGAGAGCAATAAAGGTAAAGCTACTGCTATCTGAGCATCTTTGTTACTCACAACTGAAACACGTCTTTCATAACACCATGCCTAACCTATAGAAGGATTGTTGAATGAACCATCCTCCAAGCATCGGGATGTTCATGTGGGAATAAGATTCTCATTTCAGTTGAAGTTTAAGTCTTTTTGGTTTACCTCATCTGGATCAACCCAGCTCGCACATGGAGAATAAAATGACCACTATCATAAGTAAAAAGGTTTGCGTTCACGTTCAGTTTTTTATTTGCTTTTCATTTCATCTAGTTGAACCTGCCTTGGCTTGTCTTTTTGACAATAGCATCACTTCCCTACCCATTTCACTTTTAAAATCACTGAAATGTGACATGCAGTTTCAAAGAAAGAGATGCCTCTTCTTCTATAAAAGGATTCTAAGCATTGTCCCTACCCATTCTCTCCTCTCCTTAAATTCCTTCACCCACTTTACCTCCCTACTCGCTATATGGGGATGACTAAAGGAAAACATTGAGGCATTTTAGCTGCTCCCATGTTTTTAATATTTCCAAGATTATCCCACATGGCCCATTAGTTTATTCTTGGTGCGAAGGCAGCCATGACTGGCTTCCTTGATGCCTGTGACTTGTGCAGATGGCCCGGTATGTGAAGTGTCATATGTGATAAAACCTTGTTACACTCAGATGAGGGAATGGGGACAGGCATGCCCCTCTGTTATAATTTCTGATTCGGCAAAAGAGGTGGGATATCAGAGGACTGTTACAGGCAGCAAAGTGATAGATGTGTGTGTGTGTATAGTTGTGGCCAACTCTCTGTGGTCCATGGACTGTAGCCCACCAGGTTCCACTGTCCATAGCATTTCTCAGGCAAGAATACTGGAGCGGGCTGCCATTGCCTATTCCAGGGTACCTTCCTGACCCAGGGATTGAACCTGCGTCTCCAGCTTTGGCAGACAGATTCTTTACCACTAGCCCCACCTGGGAAACCCAAAGTGACAGATAGCCTTGCTATTTCAAGGAAAATAAAACCTATTCAGACAGTTGAAGATCAAAAGGAAGATTGCATCATTAGTTGTCTTTAATAATTAAACTATTCATTAAATTATTACATTTTAGGAGTCAAATTCTCTGGAAATCTTTTTATTCTTGTTAAGATTGTTTTCATTTGTTCTAATCTTGTTCCTTCTGTCTTAAATGTCCTTCCTATTCTTCTCGATTATATCATGTCCTTTACTTCCCTTGAGATTTTATTAAAGGCTTTCCTTTTATAATAAAAGAGGGTCATAATCAACTAGCTACCTCTAAATCAGGATACCTTGTGTCTATATCTGATTTGCACAGAGAGATTGAAGAGAAAATCAGGATGGTAATGACGGTGGGGCTGTTTTTGAAGCATGAAATTCAAGTCCCAGATAATCACTGCTCAGAATGACCCCACATAAGCTTCCTGTACTATAAGAATTCTTTGTTAATGTGAGTGATGGACTGACTTCTTTGTAAATATGAGTGATTAATCCATCCAGAAATGACCAAAAGCAGCCTTAGATCTTTTGAGAGAAAACACAAGCAACTTCATTTTATGTCTACTCTATGCTGAACATGTCACTGGGTTTGCAATTATTAAGACAGAGACCCTGTCTTGGATGACCCTTATTCTGGCGGGGAATACAGGCATGGACTTCAGCAACTTGGTTTATTTAGAAAATTTTGTTTCTAAGAAAGAAATCAACTTGAGAGTGGAAAAATTAAAGATGCATTTTTTTAACATTGCATATGTCAGACAGTCCAGCAATAGCACCAGTGGGCATTTATCTTAGACAAGAGAAAGCTTCAGTTCACACAAAAGCATTCATGTGAACACTCATGTCAGCATTGCCAAAGGTGAACAATCCAATATCCTTCAGTGTGTGAATGGATCAACAAATCTATACATTCATACAGTGGAATACTATACAGCAATAAAAAAGAAATAGGCTACTCATGCAGCACAACTTGAGTGGATCTCAGGGGCATTACTCTCTTTGGGAAAAGAGCCAATGTCAGTAGCTTATGTACATGATGACTCTCTTTATTTAACTGTATTAAATGGCACAGCTAGAGAGAGGGAGAGCCAAACAGTGGTCGCCAAGGTTAACATTGCGTGTGCATACGTGCTAAGCTGTTTCAGTTGCCTCCAGCTCTTTGCGATCCTGTGGATTGTAGCCCACCAGCTTCCCCTGGCCCCGGGATTCTCCGGGAAAGAATACTGGAGTGAGTTGCCATGCCCTCCTCCAGAGGATCTTCCAGACCCAGGGATGGACCCTGTGTCTCTTATGCCTCTGGCATTGGCAGGCAGGTTCTTTACCACTGGTGCCACCTGCGAAGCCGAAGGTACAAGTAGGTACGGGCAAAGGTAAGCTCTGTGCTGTGCTTGCAACTTCTTGTGAGTCTCAGATTATTTCAAAATTAAAAGTCTTAAAAAAAATCACGTATGATTGTGAGACTCGGGGGCAGACATTCAGGCAACTCGCTTGGAGTATTGGAACCAGGTGATGGAAAGGCTGTCAAGGAATACTCTTTCTGGGACTTCTCTGGTATTCTAGTGGTAAAGAATCCACCTTCCAAGGCAGGGGATGCAGGTTCCATCCCTGGTCGGGCAAGGAAGCCCCTGCACCACAATATCGAGCCCGCACACCTCTCTAACTAGAGGAGCCTGTGCACCACAATGAAAACCCAGCACATTCAAAACACAGAAAAACACAAAAGCCTCTTTCTCCTACTGCTGCTTCTCCTGGTCATGCCTGCTTCATTCTATCTCTTCAAAACCAGCTTACTTTTTTTACTTCTACCTGTATATAGAATAACAGAAAGTGGGAAAATTGCAGTTTGTAAGTTTTAAAATCCTCTCCATTTATGAGTCTGAGATAAGAGTGGCATTTCCTGATCTCAACTCCAAATATTACAGTAGGGATGGCCCCAGCTTCAGTCACCCACCTACTCCTTATACAAGCCATTATTGCCAGAGAAACTGAGTTACGCTGTAACAAAAAAAGGCACAGGGTCCAGGGAAAGAAGAATGGTTTTGGGCTAAGGAGACATACCAAAAAGTGGTTATACAGGTACACAAGCAAACTAATTGTATTATGTGTTACTGTGATATTATTGCAAGTATACATTTGGTCCTGCCACAGAGCTTCTAAAATTCTTGGAATTTCCTGAGTGGTAAGGCTGAAAGGAGCATCTTTTGTTATTTAAGTCCCTTTCAACCTACCTGCCTTTAGGCTAGTAAGGTGGGTTTTGCAAGATGGGGATTGGGTTCCAGAGGAACCAACCCTATGATTAGAATTAGAACTATCACCCTCCTCCCAGTCTCTGGGGGGGATAGAGAGGCTGGAGATTGATTTAATCATCAGTGGTCAGTGATTTAATCAATCGTGCCTACAAGTGAAGGCCTCCCCACTGTGGCTCAGTGGGTAAAGAATCCGCCTGCAATGCAGGAGACTTGTGTTCAATACCTGGGTTGGGAAGATTCCCTGGACAAGGAAATGGCAACCCACTCCAGTCTTCTTGCCTGGAAAATCTCATGGTCAGAGGAGCTTGGCAGGTTACAGTCCATGGGGTTGCCAAGAGTCGGACATGACTGAGTGACTAAGAAGGGGGAAACCTTAAACAAAAGAGTTTGGAGAAGGGGGTGATGAGATGAATTGAGAGATTGGGATTGGCATATACGCACTATTGATACTATGCATAAAATAGATAACTAACGAGAACCTTCTGTATAGCAGAGGGAACTCTCCTCCATGCTCTGTGGTGACCTAAATGGAAGGAATTCAAAAAAGAGGGGATATAATGATACATATAGCTGATTCACTTTGCTGTATGGTAGAAACTAACACCATATTGTAAAGCAACTGTACTCCAATAAAAATCTAAAAAGAAAAGAAAAAGGAAAATCATGGCTCACATACAAGTCTGAGAGCTGCCGGTGGGTGAACGCATACATACACTAGGAGGGTGGCCCACCCGAAACTCAACAGGGACAGACATTCCTGCGCTGGGGACCCTTCTGGATATCACTCTATGTACCTTTTCATCTGACTTCATTCATTTTATAATACCCTTTAAAATAAACCAGTAAGTAAAGTGCTTGCCTGGACTCTATGAGCTGGGGTAGCAAATTACTGAACCTGAGGAAGAGGTTCTACAAAACCCATGATTTACAGTCAAGTCAGACAGAAGTATAGGGCTTCCCAGGGGGCTCAGTGGTGAAGACTCAACCTGCAATGCAGGAGACACAGATTCTATCCCTGGTTTGGGAAGATCCCCTGGAGATGGAAAAGGCCACCCATTCCAGTATTCTTGCCTGGGAAATCTCATGGACAGAGGAGCCTGGAACACGATGGTCCATGGGGGTTGCAAAGAGTTGGACATGACTTAGTGACTAAATATTGATGCAGCAGACAGACCTGTGGGTAACTTGTAGGTCCCTATCACACTTCTTGTAATTGGCATCTGAAGTCCTATTGGACTGAGTTCTTAATCTGTAGGGTCTGCACAAACTCCAGGTAGGATCAGAAGTAAATTAAGTCGTAAGACACCAAGGGATTCCCAGGTGGCACTAGGGGTAAAGAATTTGCCTGCCAGTGCAGGAGACGCAAGAGACCTGGGTTCAATCCCTGGATCGGGAAGATCCCCTCGAGAAGGAAATGGTGAATTGCTAGGTGTAAAAAACCCATGAGTATGGGTTCAGAAATGTGGTGAGTAGAGGACACTTTTCCTTTGCATTACATTTAGAAAATGCTACACCACCTGAATGAAGAATACGCTTTGAGGTAAAAAAAACTGGATCACCTATCTCTATTTGACTAACCTCCAGCACTGCATTTTCTCTTTTCCTTTTTTTATCTTCTTTTGTTGGTGTTCTTGACTGTGACATAGGAGTCCTTTCCAGTTACCTCATCACTGTGAACTGACGCCCGACTACAGTGTTGTCCCCTAAGGCTAGCAGATCTCTTGCCTTGATGGCCATATTGCTAAGCTCAGAGGAGACGCTCTTTGGGTGCCTATGCAAGGCTTCTGTAGCTATCATTCAGGGTAGGGTGGGTTGTGGTCCCAGCAACCTGTCCTGTTGTAGTGGCTTATCACAACAAATGTTCAATGTTGAGCTAGTTTCTGTACAACAGTGTGAATCAGCTATATATATATCCTCCCCTCGAGCCTCCCTCCTACCACCCACCCCACCCCAGCCCCTCTAGGTCATCACAGAGCAGCAAGCTGAGATCCCCGTGGTACACAGCAGCTTCCCCCTTGCTACCTGTTTTATACATGCCAGTGTAAATGTATCAGTGCTACTCTCTCAGCTCATCCCACCCTCTCCTTCCCTCACTGCGTCCACAAGCCCATTGTCTACGTCTGTGTCTCTATCCCTGCCCTGCAGACAGGCCCAACAACAACACTTTTCTAAATTCCGTGTGTGTGTGCTCAGGCACATCTGACTCTTTGAGGCCCCATGGATTGTAGCCCACCAAGCGCCTCTGTTCATGGAATTTTCTAGCAAGAATACTGGAGCAGGTTGTCACGTCCTACTCCAAGGGATCTTGCTAAGCCAGGGATTGAACCAGAGACTCTTACATCTCCTGAATTGGCAGGCAGATTCCTTACCTCGCGTGCCACCTATGTGTTAATATATTTGTTTTTCTCTGACTTACTTCCTTCTGTATGTCAGGTTCTAGGTTCATCACATCACAGGACCCAATTTGGTTCCTTTTTATAACAATACTCCATTGTGTATATGGAAGCGGGTTTGATCTTTATTTCATGTCACAGGATCTAGGCAGAATGAGGCTCCATTTCGGACGGCATCCCTAGTTGATCTGACTACAGAAGTTTTGTTTGCTCGTGAGCTCCTTGGATGGCTGACCTCTAGCTCTCTGAGCAGTGCATGTGATTTCCCAGTGCCGGCTCACTTTCTGGGTCTTCCTCCAGCAATTTCACTGTGCAGCGTCTAATCTCTCTAACAGAGGGTAAGAACTTCTGTAATGGTTCATTTCAACTTTTGTTTGCTCTCTATAAGTGAATGCATGCATGGTTGCTAAATCACTTGAGTCAAGTCCAACTCTTTGCTATCCTATGGACTGTAGCCCACCAGGCTCCTCTGTTCATGGAATTCTCCAGATAAGAATACTGGAGTGGGTTGCCATTCCCTGCTCCAAGTAATAATGAAGGTGAGAGACAAATTTCACTTACTTCATGAGGCTGATCCCAATGGTTCAAAGTGCTTTAGTGTCTAAAGCATTGTTTAGATTTTTGATCTAAAAGCCATTGCTTGTCTCACTTCTCATCACTCTGTGACTTAGCCCTCAGGAGATTAGTTATGAAAGCAGAGGGCAAATTCATGCCACAGAATGACTGAGGGTGTCTGTTCTTTGTTAGACATACCACTCTTTCTGTCTTTCTGTGCTTGTTTTTAGCAATTGCTCCAACATTTACAACATGCATCTTTCATTTGCTACAGTTGACTTTCAAATGCCATTTCACTATAACATAAGAACCTTGAGGGGCTTCTGGTTAGCTTCTTAACTGGTGGTCCTCTGGTTAAGATCTGGTGCTCCCAGTGCAAGGAGCCCAGGTTCGATCCCTGATCAGGGAACTAGATCCGGCATGCTACAGCAAAGATCAAAGATCCTGAGTGCCGCAACGAATCTGACACAGCCAGATACATAAACAAACATGAGAAAAAGAAAACCTGGAGTGAGACAAACACTAAATGATATTGCTTATATGTGGAAGCTAAACAATGGGTACAAATGTACTTTTTACAAAACAGTAGTAGAGTCAGAGAGGTAGAAAACACATGGTTACTGGGGGATGTGGGGCGGGATAAACTGGGAGATAGGGATTGACAGATAAACACTGCATTGTGTGAAACAGATAACTAAAGAGAACCTCCTGTATAGCACAGGGAACTCGACTCAATTCTCTGCAATGGCCTAGATGGGAAAGAATCTAAGAAAGAGTGGCTCCGTGTGTATGTCTAACTGATTCACTCTGCTGTCCACCGGAAACTCACACAACGCTGTAATCAGCTCTACTCCAATAACAATTACAAAAAAGAAGCAGCATATTTCCATTTCCGTCTCCCTCTACAACTTGTACAATTGTTGTAAAACATTTTATTTATTATAGATGATGACTTTCATGATCATTTTTGCTGTAAAAAAATCAATAGCTTTTAAAAGAAAGCTGAACATGAGATTAAAAAGCCTTTGATACTTGCCATGTGTTTGTAATTTACAGTACCTTTTATTCATTTTTTCTTCCCTAAGATCCAAAATCCCATCTGAAATCATTTTTCCTTCAACCTGACAAACTTTCATATCATATCTTAACATCCAGGTTGGCTGGCAACAAGTTCTCTCAGCTTTTGTTTGTCTGAATATATGTCTTCAGCATGCCTTCATGTTTAAAGATGTTATTGCAGTTTTTAGAATGCCAATTTGATAGGTTTTTTCACTACTCTGAGGTCGTTTTTCATTTTGTTTTGGCTTGTCTCATTTCTTTTGAGATATCTGTAGTAATTCTTTTCTTCATCCCTCTATAGGTATCATGTCTTTTTTTCCTCTGGCAGACTTAAAATTTCCTTATCATGGTTTTCGTGAATTTATTTATGATATTGTTTGGTCTCATTTTATGTGTCATGTGTGTGTGTGAGTGTGTGTGTGTGTGTGTGCATGCAGGCATCTATATTAGTGCTTATGTGGTTATTTCCTATTGGGTTTCATTAAACACCTTTGATCTGTAGATTTAGTAAATTTGGAGGCATTATTTCTTCATAACCCTGTCATAGTTTTCCTATCCTTTTGTTATGCCATAAACACACATGTTGACCACTTGATGGGGGCTTCACTGGTGGCTCAGACGATAAAGAATCTGCTTACAATGCAGGAGAACCAAGTTTGATCCCTGGGTCAGGAAGAATCCCTGGAGAAGGAAATGACAACCCACTCCAGTATTCTTGCCTGGAGAATTCTGTCCAGTCTTGCCTGGACAGAAGAGTCTGGTGGGCTATAGTCCATGGGGTAGCAAAGAGTTGGAAAAGACTGAGCGACCACCACACACACACATTCAGACCACTTTGTACTATCCTATTGGTCACAAAGACTATATTTATTAGTCTTTTCTTTCTGCATTTCCATTTGGGTTGCTTCTATTGCAGCGTCTTCAGGCTCAATAATTTTTCTAATGCAGTAATCTAATCTGCTGGTAATCCCATCCACTGAAGTTTTCACTTCAGACACTGTATTTTTCATCTTGAGAATTTCCTCTTGGAACTTTCTGATATCTTTCCTTTGCCATCACATTGTATTCATATTCTTTAACTCAGACACAGTAAGCATGTTCATAATAGCAGTTTTACAGCCCTTTTCTGATATTTTTTTTTATTTCTGTCATGTTTGGACCTGTTTCTATTGACTGATTTTTCATTTGGTTTTTGGTCACATTTTACTTCACTTTATATAGTTAATAATTTTATGTTTGAATGTTAGACTCTGTAAATTTAATGTTATTTGGGATCTTTTGTGTGTATCTTCCTACAAAGAGTGTTGGAGAATGTTTTGAAAGGCTTCATAATTTATTTGCTGCTGCTGCTATAAGTCGCTTCAGTCGCGCCCGACTCTGTGCAACCACAGACAGCAGCACACCAGGCTCCTCCATCCCTGGGATTCTCCAGGCAAGAACACTGGAGGGGGCTGCCATTGCCTTCTCCATCAAAAGTTACTTACAGATTGTTATTTCTGTTTAGTCTCTAAGTCATGTCCGACACTTTTGCAACCCCATGGACAGTAGACTGCCAGCTTCCTCTGTCCACATTTCCCAGGCAAGAATACTGGAGTGGGTTGCCATTTCCTCCTCCAAGGGATCTTCCCAACCCAGGGATCAAACCCAGATCTGTTGTGTCCCTTTATTGCCTGCAGATATCTTACTTCTGAGCCATCAGCAAAGTCCTTACTGTAATATAGTTTTATCCTATTACTGCATGCCCCACCTCTGCTGATTGGAATTCAAATGTCTCTCAAACTTGTTAGAGCTCTGGTGTTGTTCTGCTTTGCTGTTGTTCAGTCACTCAGCTGAGTCCAACTCTTTGTGACCACATGGACTGCAGCACACCAGGCTTCCCTGTCCTTAGCTATTTCCCGGATTTTGCGCAAATCCATGTCCATTGAGTTGGTGACGTCATCCAAGCATCTCACACTCTGTCGTCATCCTCTCCTCTGCCTTCAGTCTTTCCCAGCACCAGCATCTCTCCAATGAATCAATTCTTCACATCAAATGACCCAAGTATTGGAGCTTCAGCATCAGTCCTTCCAATGAATATTCAGGGTTGATTTCCTTTGGGATGGACTGGTTGGATCTCCTTGCTGTCCAAGGGACTCTCAAGAGTCTTCTCCAGCACCACTGTTTGAAGGCATCAATTCTTCAGCTACAATTATGAGGCAATTTCAAAATCATTTGTATTCTTTCAATCCATAAGCATATGGATCAAATACAGGCTGACAGATTTCTAGGTAATGATTATTGATAAAGAGCAGCTTTTGGCAGAATGTGAGTGGGAAATGGACAATGGAGCCGAAAGGGTTGAAAGGAAAGAGTGGGCTGCTCACGGCAGACCATCAAGATTAATGTTTAGATGCTTAAGTATTTGATGATTTTTAATTGATGACTTGCAAGAAGATTTACAGATATTTGAAATGAAATGATTTTGGCTTGCAAAATAGAAAATGGTAAAGGGGAAGAAAGATCCAAGGTAAGGCCTACAAAGGGTAGGAAAACTCAAACCCAAGAAGAGCAGAAACACTGAAGAGACACACTGCAAGTATCATCGATTTATAAATGAGTCTGTAAAGCATCAGCCAGTTTAAAAATTTGACAACTTCTATTCTATTATTGGGCTTTCCTGGTGGAAATTTTCACCAGGAAAATCTGCCTGCAATGCAGGAGACCTGGGTCAATTCTTCGGAGTTCAGCTTTCTTTATAGTCCAGCTCTCACATCCATACGTGACTACTGAAAAAACCATAGCCTTGACTAGACAGACCTTTGTTGACAAAATAATGTCTTTGCTTTTTAATATACTGACTAGGTGGGTCATAACTTTCCTTCCAAGGAGTAAGCATCTTTTAATATCATGGCTGCAATCACCATCTGCAGTTATTTTGGAGCCCAAAAAAATAAAGTCAGCCACTGTTTCCACTGTTTCCCCATTTATTTCCCATGAAGTGATGGGACCGGATGCCATGATCTTAGTTTTCTGAATGTTGAGCTTTAAGCCAACGTTTTCACTCTCCTATTTCACTTTCATCAACAGGCTGTTTAGTTCTTCTTCACTGTCTGTGATAAGGGTAGTGTCATCTGCATATCTGAGGTTATTGATACTATTCCTGGCAATCTTGACTCCAGCTTGCGATTCATCCAGCCCAGCGTTTCTCATGATGTACTCCGCATATAAGTTAAATAAGCAGGGTGGCCATATACAGCCTTGACGTACTCCTTTCCCTATTTTGAACCAGTCTGTTGTTCCATGTCCAGTTCTAACTGTTGCTTCCTGACCTGCATACAGATTTCTCAAGAGGCAGGTCAAGTGGTCTGGTATTCCCATCTCTTTATGAATTTTCCACAGTTTTTTGTGGTCCACAAAATCAAAGGCTTTGGCATAGGATGTTGGCAATTTGATGCCTGGTTCCTCTGCCTTTTCCAAATCCAGCTTGAACGTCTGGAAGTTCACGGTTCACGTATTGCTGAAGCCTGGCTTGAAGAATTTTGAGCATTAGTTTGCTAGCGTGTGAGATGAGTGCAATTGTGCGGTAGTTTGAGCATTTTTTGGCATTGCCTTTCTTAGGGATTGGAATGAAAACTGAACTTTTCCAGTCCTGTGGTCACTGCTGAGTTTTCCAAATTTGCTGGCATGTTGAGTTGAACACTTTCACAGCATCATCTTTTAGGATTTGAAAGAGCTCAACTGGAATTCCATCCCATCCACGTGATGCTTCCTAATGCCCACTTGAATTCACATTCCAGAATGTCTGGCTCTAGGTTGGTGATCACATCATCATGATTATCTGGATCATGAAGACCTTTTTTGTATAGTTCTTCTGTGTATTCTGGCCACCTGTTCTTAATATCTTCTGCTTCTGTTAGATCCATACCACTTCTGTCCTTTATTGTGCCCATCTTTGCATGAAATGTTCCCTTTGTATCTCTAATTTTCTTGAAGAGATTCCATACTTTCCTATTCTATTGTTTTCCTCTATTTCTTGCCTGCTCCAGGGCTGCGGGCCCTGAGTGTAGCAGGGCATGCATGAGACCTTTTGAAGGTCACCATTATCTTCATTACCTCCACCATAGTTTGGCCCCATGTATATAACAGGGAACACAGCCCCACCCATCAACATAAAATTGGATTAAAGATTTACTCAGCATGGCCCCACCCATCAGAACAAGACTCAATTTCCCCCTCAGTCAGTCTCTCCCATCAGGAAGCTTCCATAAGCTTCTTCCCCTTCTCCATCAGAGGGCAGACAGACTGAAAACCACAATCACAGGAAACTAACCAATCTGATCACATATACCACAGCCTTGTCTAACTCAATTAAACTATGAGTCATGCCGTGTAGGGCCACCCAAGACGGATGGGTCATGATGAAGAATTCTGACAAAATGTGGTCCACTGGAGAAGGGAATGGCAAACCACTTAAGTATTCTTGCCTGGAGAACCCAATGAACAGCATGAAAAGGCAAAAAGATATGACAGTGAAAGATGAACTCCCCAGGCTGGTAGGTGCCCAATATGCTACTGGAGATCAGTGGAGAAATAACTCCAGAAAGAATGAAGAAACATGTGTGAGTATATATATATTTCAGTTCTTCAAATTTGAATTTAGAATTTGCAAACATTATAAACTTTCTTAAAAATAATAAAGTTTCTTTAGCTAGACCAATATTTATGCAACACTGGACTCCCCCCCCCCCCCACCCCATACTTGTCTAGGTGGGAACGCTGTGTTTTTCTTCTTTCTTTCTGGTGAACATGGTCGAGACCATGAGATTTACTGGCCAACTGCAGCTCATACTGGCTCTCCCAGCTTGAACTCAGAATATTCATACAGTCCAAAATAAAATTCGCTTACAATCAACTAGTCTTTATGGCCATCAAATCAGCATGTAATGCCACACCTCCTTGGAATAATTGAATTACCAGTTCCCCTAGGAGCAGCTCTGTTTTCACTGCCTCTCTTGCTAGGCACAGAGGCCAGTAAAATTTTACCTGATGTCTTAGGCTCCAAATCTCTCAAAATTAACTAAGAAGAATGTCTAGTTTCAAGAAATACTTCTACTGCTTATCTGTTGAATCTTGATCTTATATGACTTTGCTTCCC
The DNA here is from genome assembly GCF_910594005.1 of Cervus elaphus. Taxonomy (NCBI): domain Eukaryota; kingdom Metazoa; phylum Chordata; class Mammalia; order Artiodactyla; family Cervidae; genus Cervus; species Cervus elaphus. Next base: position 11,600,242 of record NC_057826.1, read on the forward strand.
TGGTGGCTCAGAGGGTAAAGCGTCTGCCTGCAATGCAGGAGACCTGAGTTCAATCCCTGGGTCGGGAAGATGCCCTGGAGAAGGAAATGGCAACCCACTCCAGTATCCTTGCTTGGAGAATCCCATGGATGGAGGGGCCTGGTGGGCTACAGTCCACAGGTTACATAGAGTTGGACACGACTCTGCAACTTCACTTTCACTTTCTATGACTTTGTACTCATTTCATGCACGCAGGCATGCTATGTCACTTCCGTTGTGGCCTACTCTTTGCGACCATATGGACTGTAGCTGCTAGACTCCTCTGTCCATGGGATTCTCCAGACAAGAATACTGGAGTGGGTTGCCAGGCCCTCCTCCAGGGGATCTTCCCAACCCAGGGATGGAGCCTGCATCTCTTGTATCTCTTGCACTGGCAAGTGGGTTCTTTACCACTAGAGCCCTTGGGAAGCTGTATTTCATAGACTTAGGTTTATGGTGGGCAACGAGGACCCTGAACATATTTAAATGTCAATTTAAATACCTTTAGGGACCAGGTATGTATTGAGGCAAGCATTTGAGCCTATGACAAAAGGAAAATGGAGTGTGTGGAATATTCAGTAAGTTTCATTCTTACAATAAATCTTATGAAATAAAAATAGTTTATGGAAATAGAACTGCCATATGACCCAGCAATCCCACTCCTGGGCATACCCCCTGAGGAAACCAGATCTGAAAGAGACACATGTACCCCAATGTTCATCGCAGCACTGTTTATAATAGCCAGGACACGGAAGCAACCTAGGTGCCCATCAGCAGATGAATGGATAAGAAAGCTGTGGTACATATACACAATGGAATATTACTCGGCCATTAAAAAGAATTCATTTGAATCAGTTCTAATGAGGTGGATGAAACTGGAGCCCATTATACAGAGTGAAGTAAGCCAGAAAGAGAAACACCAATACAGTATACTAACACATATATATGGAATTTAGAAAGATGGTAATGATAACCCTATATGCAAAACAGAAAAAGAGACACAGATGTACAGAACAGACTTTTGGACCCTGTGGGAGAAGGCGAGGGTGAGATGATCTGAGAGAATAGCATTGAAACATGTATATTATCAAGTGTGAAACAGATCGCCAGCCCAGGTTGGATGCATGAGACAAGTGCTCAGGGCTGGTGCACTGGGAAGACCCAGAGGGATGGGATGGGGAGGGAGGTGGCAGGATGGGGAACACATGTAAATCCATGGCTGATTGATGTCAATGTATGGCAAAAACCACTACAATATTGTAAAGTAACTAGCCTCCAACTAATAAAAATAAATGAAAAAAAAGAATAATAAAATACATACTTTTCATTTCAAAGAGAAAAAAAAAATGGTTTATCAACTCCCTTTTACAGGGGGGAAGACTGAGGCAGAGAGAGAATAAATAGTTTACCCAAAGCGCAATGGCAGTTATGATTAGAGCTAAATTCAGTCCCGGCTGTCTAGCACCAGGACCTGCGCTCTGGGCAGCCAGAGGTAGAGTCTGGGAATTCAAGTTGCAGGAGGTCTACAAGCTGAATGGTGCAGAAACAGAAAATAATTGAAGAGAGTTAAATGGCCTGGGTCACAGTCAAGGGAATGAAAAAGAGATGTTAATGTCAAATCTCACCCCTTTTCTCCCTCAGGAAATGCTCATATCCTTTTTGACAGGTGAGGGGTCAGTGCTCAGGTGAGACCAGGTCAGGGCTCGTGACAGGACAAAGGTGTGTGCAATGGTGCAGCGATGCTCACAAGCCATCCAGAGGAGCTCACAGAGATGAGGACTGTCTATTCTGTCAAACCTCTCCAGAATCCAGCAGAGAGCTTAGGAAACATGTCAACAGGAAATGCCAACGTGAGAATACTGCAATTGAAATCGAGGCAGACACAAGGAAACCATCCATTTAGAGAGGACTCTTAAGACAGGAGAAAGGATAACAAATGATTTTGACTTCCTGAAGTCTTGCAGTGTTCTTAAATATCTATTAAGCATGAATGATATTAATTAATCTCTTCATTAGGGATAATAGAGTACACTGCTTGAATCCATTTGGTAAAATGGCCATGAGCAATTCCTACTGTATCACTCCTCGGTTTTCACGCTGCTTCTTTTTTCCATTGCATGCCTTTGAAGTTTCCCCCACAATAGGCTTTCCAGCATACCTCAAATTTTAGAGAGCAGAGATGTGGACATAAGACTATTCTGAATTTTCTCTCTGGCTTACCGGCTGTAGAAAAAAAAAAAAAGTAGTGACACAAGTTTCCTACGCATGATACAAGTTTCCTACGCATGAAGGATTGGGTTAGTACTGGTCTGGATAGGAGATGCATGGTCTTCTACAAACCTATTCTAACGGTAAATACTTTACAATCCTAATCCTGAAATTTGAGAAGGAAGCTCATTAATAGGTTTCAATCACAGTAAGCACTTTTGATGAAAGATGGTATATTGTAGTAATTCTTAACAGTGTTTTTCCTCCTCTGCAAATCTCCCTGGGGATGCTCTGTCGGTTAGATGGCAGAAAATCTCTCTGCCTTTTGCTCTTTAATCCTCACTTTTTGATGGAGCCGATTGCAGACTCAGCTTGTTATACCTGTTGGCCAACAGGAAGAAGGGGAAGAAAGAAAAACATTTCTAGTTATTTGCTGGGATTCAGTGCTAAATCATATGATTCCTGAGCTTTATCTGAAGGGTGTATATGTGGATGTGTTACTGCTAACTTGGGGCTACATAACTGCAATTTGGGGCTGGCAACAATCGAATGGGAAATGGCTGTCACAGCTGAGTGGCTTTTTAATTTTTCTCAACAAAACATGTACTGGTATTAGGAAGGCTCTGCTGGTAATCATGGCTGGCTGCATTATGGGGCACCTTGGCTGATCATTCTCCTGTGTTTCCAAGTGTTTGTGCATCCTAAGACCACGTAAGTATCAGGAGACAGGGGCTGGTCTTCAGTTGATGCAATACAATTGCTCTGATGTCTGGGAGCTTTGATGAAATGAAGAGGTATGCCATAATTGTCAAAGCATCTGGGCTGAGTGCTTTGGGCCTCTGAGGAGATTCTCTATCCTAATAGGCAATGGGCCAGATTTGAAAAAGAAGCCAACTTGCTTGGAAATGAAAACACCTGTTTCCTCACTTCTCTGTGATTCTCGGGAAGCTCTCTGTGGATGGAATTGATCACATCTCCATTCATTCCCTTTTGCCCCATGTCTGAGCAGCACACCCTTGTCTTCGGAAAGCTACCCACTGCAAATTTGCATTTTAGACTGGCTCTCTTCCATTCCCTGCCTTGGGATAGCTCAAGATTGTTTTTTTCTAATTCTCAGCCAAACAAAAACTTCTTTTAGCAAGAAACAAAGTGTTAACCCTTCTGTACTAGAGGGCCACATGCTCTATTTCTATGACAGTATCTTTATATGAGGGATAATTTTTTTTATCCTGTGACTAGTGTTATTTAGTCTGTGAAAAGGTTTTTATTATTAGCTTCCTACTCTCCTTATTCCAGCTCCAACCTTAAGCTGCCTTTCTTAACTCCAGTTATCACCACTATTTGATTAATTGCATAGCTATTGAGTCAATCCATAGCCATGCCCTCTGCCTAGCCATGTGCATCATCAGTCATCTTTTCATATTTGATTATTTATTTATTCAAAAAGTATATATTGCTGTGCCTGCTAGCCACAGGCAGTAGGACTCAGTCTCTTTTTTCAAGGTCTAGTAAAGAAGATGAATGTGAACAAAGTACAGCTACAAGAAAGCATATTTGAGTCAGAGGTCAACCCTGGAAAAGAAGAGTTTAAAGATTACCCATTATCTTCAGGCCAGTGTGTATGACTTAAGTGCTGAACTAATTACATAGGATACGTAAATCTAAATTAGGTTATTTACTGAGATCATGTATTACTGGACAGCACTAAGTACATTAATTCAACAAACATTTTAATACATCTTTCTGCTAAGCATTGAGCCTAAAGACCTTATGGAAACCAAGCTGATGCCATCTGTCCTCTGCCTCAGGGAGGTCACAGTCTAGCAACCGAAAGAGCGAACCAGCATTATATTCACATTAGGGAAGTGCTATGAAATAGGAGTAACAGCAGGGCCTGGGTACCCAGACATGGACACTCAACCCACTTGGGAGGTGGCAAGTTTTGAAAGAAGGCTTTTCTTCTTTAGGATTGGGCTTTATTCAAATGGAAAAGGAGAAAGACATTGCAAACAGAGGAAAGAGCGCGTGCAAAGAGTCAAGACCAGAAAAACAGCATGACTTTCCACATAGAAATAAACCAGTGATGTTACTCACCGAGCTTTTTGAGAACTCGGTTGTGCTTTCAAAGCACCTGTGATGCATGATGACATTTAACCTGCATTTTGATTGATAAAAGAAGAGACAGGTATTGTTTCAACAGTTAAGAGGAAGCAAGAGAAATTCGCTGTCAGAAAGAGCGGTGTCTGCCCCGGGGCTTGGCTTTCCTATTGTCGCTGGGATGGTGCTGCTGGGAGTGTCCTGTCTTTTCTCTAAGGTGAGAGCTTCACCCTGGGCTTTGTCAGGGCTGGCCTTGACCTGTGAGGGGTCTGTAGAGACAGCATCACTCTCCCTCATGCCTCACAAATGATCATTTAGATGTTATCTGGAGCTTCACCATTCAAGCACATGTTTCTCAAAACAATGTTAACAAACTATTGACTCAGTGGAATCTCAGCTAGAGGCTAAAATGCATGCACATGGCCCGAGGATCCTTACTCAAGAGACTTCCTTGCAGTCAGCCTAGGTGAACCCTCGAGATGTGAGTGCCTCTCAAGGGAGACTTAGAACTGAAACTGATTCTATCAAAACCCACTACGATAGTGTAAAGTAATTAGCCTCCAATTAAATTAAAAAAAAAAAAACAACTGTCTCAGCTACACTGACAAACATTTCCCCATCCAGAAGAGCAGAACTATCCGAAAATAAAGACTGATACATGAAAATCTTCTTAACATCATGGAAGACCTGAGGAGTACAAGCTTAACATAGGATGTAACTAGCAATTAACAGACTTGTCAGTCTCTAGGCCTTCTGTTTGCCCAGGTCCATGAATGTCGTGGGTAGGTAAGTATTTTAAACCCTTGCCATGTGATGGAACTAAATTATATCTCACTTGTTTATTTTTACAGTGGGGAAACCTGAAGGACAGGTGAGGCAAGTAGAATTGCCTAAGCCCACTCAGTTTTCAAGTCTGGGGACTGGAAATGTATTTCCGAGATCCTCTATTTCTTACTCCAGCGACTAGGATGGGTTTGCTGCTGTAGTTGGATTAATTGAGCCACTACTGAAAATTCGCTTCAATTTTCCTTTGCTAATTGAAAGAGAGTTCCAATTCCCAAGCTTCCCTGGAGGCTCTGTGCAGACATTACTTTGGAAGTCGGCATGTCAGAGAGAAAACTGTTTCCCATTCTTCCACTTTCTTCTTGTGTTGTAGCCACACGTTCTGGGAAACAAACTCACTCAGAAGGACAATGCAGATAGTGGAGTGCAGTTTATTACACCTGCGGGCCCAAGGCAGAGTCTCCTCTTAGCCAAGGACCCCGACCAGCGTTTGTGAAAATCTTTTATACCCCATGTGTACGTGTCCAAACCCACCACCCCAAATTCCTTGAGAGTTATGTAAACTAAGGAAGGGTAAATACAATCCCAATAACCCCATCACTCATGTGCCACATGCTCAGACAGGTAAACAATTAGCCAATAATCAATAAGCACGAGGTTACATTCCAATAGGTACAGAAAAATTTATGGCCTGTCTAGAGGAAGCGGTGATTAGTGTATGTGTTCTCTTAGGCGATGAGTAACCTGGATACGATCTTCAAGATTCCCCTGTTCAGAGGGGGTCTTATCCTTCTGTTGTCATTTCCATAGACACTAAACACAGAGTGCAGAGTCCACTGGAGAGGTGGCTGAGCATGATCAGCGTGGACAGGCCTAAGATGGAGTCCAGGCCCTATGAATTCCTTCTTCACTTGAAAATTGAGAAACATGTTGACCAACAAAATCATAAGCAGGCTTTTGGGCTTGATGGTCTATGAAGACAAATGTATATAGCATATTATTGATTTACACACTATTGTATAATTATTCCAGTGTCTGAAAAAGAATATGGAAAGGCATGATCTTTCTTCCCTACAGGCAAATCTATTTATGGTGCATTTTGTCATCCTGACCATCAATATTTTATTAAAAGGTAAACTTTGAATTATCTTTACTTATTTATTAAAAAAAAAAAAACTGAGTTCATAATGCTTTTTGCTATATCAAGTTTACCTGTATTTTGAAGAATTCGGTCCACTAGAAACTGTTTCCCTTCTCTTTCAAATTCTTCTAAATGTCATAATTATTAATAATCTTGCCCTTTCTTTTAGAGATAATTGTCTATATCTTTTGGTTAGAAGGTTAAATAACCTGAAGGTTTATCTTTTTAAAAATTATAATAAACATCTTTTAAATCCTACATCTTATTCATTGATACTGAAGTCTTTTTGTTAAGAATTTGTATCAGTGCAAGAGGCTCTCTTAATTCATATCAAAACTCAAAAGCAAATTACTTTTGCATGTATTTTAAAAGCTCCAAATGTTCAGAATTAAGAATATCTAAGGATTTTTATTTGCAATTATTTTATTTCATGCAGATTAGATGCTTGCTTTAATGATTGCTTCAAGGATATCTGCACCTGAAAACACCAGCTGAATAGTGAGGAGCTGAGAGGTTTACCATGACAAAGGTGTGAAATCTGTCAAAGGATTCTGGTGTTTCAGAGGCACAAGAAATTTTAAATTAGTCAAATTTCTTTCCCACTCATCCTTTGCCTTTGTCTCCTTCGCCTGCCTCTTAAAATCTCAGCAGTTTCTCTGAGATGAATGACTGAATTCGATGACTTGCTAGGAATCATTTATTTGTAAGGTAACAAACAAACAAAAACAAATTTCTACCTGTAAGCAAGGACTGACACTACAGATGATCTTTTTTTTTTTTTTTTCAGGACAGTTACCTCTAGATTTGTGTTCCAGGGAGCAGTGGTACTGATCAGTCCTCTGATTGCTACAGTGGTAGGAGAATGAACCAATAGAAGGATTATAAAATATTTTGATGATGGAAGAAATATTCTGTAACATTTATAAGCTTTTGTAAAATTATACACCTCTGACTTAAGGTATATAATTTTTTTTTATATATAATCTAGTCAAAGCTATGGTTTTTCCAGTAGTTATGTATGGATGTGAGAGTTGGACTATAAAGAAAGCTGAGCGCCGAAGAATTGATGCTTTTGAACTGTGGCGTTGGAGAAGACTCTTGAGAATCCCTTGGACAGCAAAGAGATCCAACCAGTCCATCCTAAAGGAAGTCAGTCCTGAATATTCATTGGAAGGACTGATGCTGAAGCTGAAACACCAATACTTTGGCCACCTGATGTGAAGAGCTGACTCACTGGAAAAGACCCTGATGCTTGATTGAAAGCACTGAAGGCAGGAGGAGAAGGGGACAGAGGATGAGATGGTTGGATGGCATCACCGACTCGCTGGACATGAGTTTGAGTAAGCTCCTGGAGTTGGTGATGGACAGGGAGGCCTGGCGTGCTGCGGTCCAGGGGGTCACAAAGAATCAGACACAACTGAGCAACTGAACTGAACTGACTTAAGGTAACAACCACAGAGCAACCATCATAGCATCAACACGTTTCCAAGAGTTTGTAAATGAGAATTCTAAGGGGCTATGGATATTAAAAAGGGAGTTCTGGACTTGTAACAAATCAGGATTTATTGCTTTCATTGTTATCTGATTTTCCATTTCTTGGACTGGGGAAATCTCTACCATATGGCAAATAGCATGAAGAAGCATAGGGATCTGTTTGGCGGAAGGAAAGGTGATACAACATGAGGTGCTATGTGCAGGGCAGTAACTGGAGTAGAAGCCAATGTCATGGCAGAAAGTCATTGTTAATCATCAGGACAAGGGCATGGAGTATTCTAGAAAGTGATGACTCCAATAGCGTGTTGGGAAAATGAATTCCAGTAGCAATGAGATGATAGAGCTCAGCATATAGGTCAGGAATATGTGTAAGGACCTCTCCACTTGAGAGTCGGCCACATGCTGTAGTCAGAGTTATTGCTTAAAGAAAGTGCAAGGGACTTCTCTGGGGGTCCAGTGGATAAGACAAAGCACTTCCAATGCAGGGAGACAGGTCCAATCCCTGTTCAGGGAACTGGATCCCACAAGCCACAACCAAAGATTCTGCATACCACAATGAAGACTGAAAACTGTATGTGCTTCAACCAAGACCTTGTGCAGCCAAATAAATACATTTATATATATATATATATATATATATATATATATATACACACACATATATATATATATACACACACACACACACACACATTAAAAATAAAGAAAATAATACAAAGTTCTGATCATTAAGCTTCCCTTGGTAGAGGATTTTACTGTGGTTATATAGTTATTTTAGTATAGCATGATAAACTTTGAATGCACTTAAAGGGTTGGTTGGGCTTCCCTGATAGCTTAGTTGGTAAAGAATCTGCCTGCAATGCAGGAAACCCCAGTTTGATTCCTGGGTCGGGAAGATCCACGGGAGAAGGGATAGGCTACCTATTCTAGTATCTTGGGCTTCCCTGGTGGCTCAGTTGGTAAAGAATCTTCCCACAATGTGGGAGACCTGGGTTCAATCCCTGGGTCTGGAAGATCCCTGGAGGAGGGCATGGCAACCCACTTCAGTATTCTTGCCTGAAGAATCCCATGGACAGAGGGGCCGGGTGTATGATAGTCCATGGGGTTGCAAAGAGTTGGACACCGCTGAAGCAATTGAGCACACAAAGGTTTGATTTATGCTATGGGTTTGGAAAAGAGCAACTTGTAAGAAAAATGCTATTAAGAGTGGTTAAATTCAAGTACTCACCGTTCTTTGAAGGCAGCAGCTTGGTAACACTTCATAAAATATGCACCAATGTCACAGATGTGACTTCTCTGAAGAATCAGGATTGGAAGAGATCACTGATGTCACCAAGTACAAGGCCACTACTAATTTATTTTATTAGGCTGCTGAAATTTTTAGACATGACCATTCAGAATGCAATTTAATTCAAATCATATTCACCACTTCATCACCATGACTGGTCTTTATTTAATTAAAGAGGACTGTTTAATTTATGAAGTGCCAACCGCTAATGCCCCCAATGGCAAGGAGGCGCCAGTTTCTAAGATATAACCTAACTTTAACATGCACTATTGGGTTAAGAGATGTGGGCTTTTCAGAGTACACACAAACTTACAGAATTCACTACTTATTAAGAAATCCACATGCCATACCTCACCTGAACCACCTCAACCTTAGGGGCACTAAAAAAAGCTGAATGAACCAATAAATCTGATGCGGTTCATGAAATTTTAACAGGGTTACCCAACTTCAGCCTCTAAGTACTCTGTTGGGGAAGTTGAAACTCTCAGGTTTGACTTATGAAGAGAGAAACTCAAAAGGAGCTACTCAATCACCTCCCTTGCCTGGTACCTCTAACATAAGTAAAAATGAAAAAAGACCCACTCAAACTCTTCTACCCCCTGTGCTTAAGTCCCTGTTGACAATAAGCACTCTCTATTATTTAGATAAGTAAAATCTGAAGGGCTCATGAAGCAAATAAGGTAAAGCTGATATAGTATTTTATATATATTTTTTCTTTTATTAGCTTCACTATGAGGCATATGGGATTCTAGTCCCTTGACCAGGGATTGAACCCTCTCCCTTTCCCTTGGAAGCATGGAGTCTTAACCACTAGACAACCAAGTAAGACCTGATATAATATTTTAAAAATAAGTTAATAATATGTTTAAAATAAGTTATTCTAACTGAGTAATTATCCTCAGTGTTGGTTTTTTTTTTTTTTCTGATGAAACAGTTGCTTCTGCTTGATTAATTAGTATTGAATGAAGGGGACTGTAAAACACTGTCCTTCAATTTTCTCCTTGGATTAGATTTTAATGATACTACCATAACTAAAAGATGATGCTATGAAAGTGCTGCACTCAATATGCCAGCAAATATGGAAAACTCAGCAGTGGCCACAGGACTGGAAAAATGTCAGTTTTCATTCCAATCCCAAAGAATGGCAATGCCAAATAATGCTCAAACTACCGCACAATTGCACTCATCTCACACTCTAGCAAAGTAATGCTCAAAATTCTCCAAGCCAGGCTTCAGCAATACCTGAACCATGAACTTCCAGATATTCAAGCTGGTTTTAGAAAAGGCAGAAGAACCAGAGATCAAATTGCCAACATCCACTGGATCATTGAAAAAGCAAGAGAGTTCCAGAAAAAACATCTATTTCTGCTTTATTGACTATGTCAAAGTCTTTGACTGTGTGGATCACAATAAACTGTGGAAAATTCTGAAGGAGATGGGAATACCAGACCACCTGACCTGCCTCTTGAGAAACCTGTATGCAGGTCAGGAAGCAACAGTTAGAACTGGACATGGAACAACAGACTGGTTCCAAATAGGAAAAGGAGTACATCAAGGCTGTATATTGTCACCCTGCTTATTTAACTTGTATGCAGAGTACATCATGAGAGACGCTGGACTGGAGGAAGCACAAACTGGAATCAAGATTGTCGGGAGAAATATCAATAACCTCAGATATCAATAACCACCCTTATCGCAGACAGTGAAGAAGAGCTAAAGAGCCTCTTGATGAAAGTAAAAGAGGAGAGTGAAAAAGTTGGCTTAAAACTCAACATTCAGAAAACTAAGATCATGGCATCCGGTCCCATCACTTCATGGGAAATAGATGGGGAAACAGGGGAAACAGTGGCTGACTTTATTTTTCTGGGCTCCAAAATCACTGCAGATGGTGATTGAGCCATGAAATTAAAAGACGCTTGTTCCTTGGAAGGAAAGTTATGACCAATCGAGTCAGCATATTACAAAGCAGAGACATTACTTTGTTAACAAAGGTCCATCTAGTCAAGGCTACGGGTTTTTTCCCAGTGGTCACGTGTGGCTGTGAGAGTTGGACTATAAAGAAAGCTGAGCGCCAAATAATTGATGCTTCTGACCTGTGGTGTTGGAGAAGACTCTTGAGAGTCTGTTGAACTGCAAGGAGCTCCAACCAGTCCATCCTAAAGGAGATCAGTCCTGGGTGTTCACTGGAAGGACTGATGTTGAAGCTGAAACTCCAATACTTTGGCCACCTGCTGCGAAGAGCTGACTCATTGGAAAAGACCCTGATGCTGGGAAAGATTGAAGGTGGGAGGAGAAGGGGATGACAGAGGATGAGATGGTTGAATGGCATCACTGACTCGATAGACATGGGTCTGGATAGACTCTGGGAGTTGGTGATGGACAGGGAGGCCTGGCGTGCTGCGGTTCATGGGGTCACAAAGAGTCAGACACGACTGAGCAACTGAACTGAACTAGAACCAAAACTAAGATTCATAAGATTGGTTTAACCTATGTGCCAGATATGTAATTTTACTTCACAGTGACTATGGGAATTTATTCAATCACTCAACAAATATTTATAGAAAACTTACGGTGTATGTTTGAGACACTGCCACAGAAGTGGGATGCCAAAATTACCAGCCAGACATGTTTCCTGTTCTGTTAGTTTGCTAAGGCTGCTGTAACAAAGGATTACAAACTGGCTGGCTTAAACAACAGAAAAATTAGGTGTCTCATACTTCTGGAGGCTAGAGAAACAAGCTGTCCCCAGCATTGATTCTTTCTGAGGGCTGCGAGGGGAGGCTTTGTTCTGGCCTCTCTTGTTGGCTTGCAGAAGGCCATCTTCTACCTGCACCGCTTTTTATCACCTCTCCTCTACATGGATCTGTGTTTCTGTCCAAATTCTCCTTTATATAAGGACAGAAGTCATACTGGATTAAAGACCCTCTATCTCCCACGGATGCCGTCTCAGGTGGCACAGTTGGTAAAGAATCCACCTGCCAATGAAGGAGATACAAGAGACTCAGGTTTGATCCTGGGTTGGGAAGATCCCCTGGAGGAGGAAAGGGCAACCCTGTCCAATATTCTTGCCTGGAAAATTCCATGGACAGAGGAGCCTGGTGGGCTACAGTACATAGGGTCACAAAGAGTCGGACACGACTGAACTCTCATGCTCAACAACAGCTCTTCCAGGAAAGGTCTCGTCTTAACTAATTACATCTTCAAGCACTCTGTTTCCAAATAAGGCCACATTCTGGGTGAGGTACTCGGAATGAGAACTTCAGTGCGTAAATCTGGAGGGATATTGTGTGTGTGCTCAGTTGCTTTGGTCGTGTCTGACTCTTGGTGACCCTATGGACTGTAGCTTGCCATGCTCCTCATATCATGGGATTCTCTAGCAAGAATCCTGGAGTGGGTTGCCATGCCCTCCTCCAAGGGGTCTTCCTGACCCAGGGATCAAACCCAGGTCTCCTGTGGCTCGGGTTTGATCACCTGCGTTGCAGGTGGGTTCTTTACCACTGAGCCACCAGGGAAGTCCCTTGGAGGGATACTACTCAGCCCGTAACACTTGACCTGTGGACCGTTAACCGAGGCAGGTGACATTTCGATGACAAATTACAGCAGAGCATAATGAATGCTATACTGGAGTAGGGGTCAGGTAGTGGTTGAGCCCACAATCACAGTTAACAAGCCCAGATTTTATCTGAAGGCAATGGAAATCCATTTTAAAGGTATCTAAATAGAGTTCTGACATAATGAAATTTGCTTCTCAGAAAGACCACTCTGGCTTCCCTGTGAAAAATGTAGGGGAGACTAGACAGAGGTTGAGGGTACTCTGGTCTAGCATAGAAGCAGTAAGGTTGGTAGAAATGGCTGGGTTCAAGAAATATTTAGAGCAGACTCAGTAAAACTTAGTATTCAACTGGATGAGGACACCGAAGAAAATAGAGGAGTTAAAGGTGATGATCAGGTTTCTGGCTTGAAAAATAGTTTTTCAAATAACAATATCATTTGCTAAATAGGCAAACAGAGAGAAAGAAGAGGAGGAACTGACATGTTCATTGATGGCCATGTTAGTATATAAATACCTCTAGAAATTGTAAATGATCTTCCCTGGTAGCTCAGCTGGTAAAGAATCTGCCTGCAATGCAGGAGACCCTGTTTCAATTCCTGGGTCAGGAAGGTCCCCTGGAGAAGGGATAGACTACCCATTCCAGTATTCTTGGGCTTCCCTGGTGGCTCAGATGATAAAGAATCTGCTTGCAATGCAACAGACCTGGATTCAATCCCTAGGTTGGGAAAATCCCCTGGAGAAGGTCATGGCAACCCACTCCAGTATTCTTGCCTGGAGAATCCCCATGGACAGAGGAGCCTGGTGGGCCACAGTGCACGGGGTCACCAAGAGTCAGATTCAACTAAACACAGCATGGCACAGAAATTTTAAATAGACCCTTTAGTAGGCACAGTAGTTCGTTTTATGGATCTTGATCTTAGGCTAGAGAGAGCGACTTGAAATGCAGATTGGGATAATCTCAGCATGTGATTCAGGGTTCTGGCAGCAGGTAGATGGCATCCTGGAAAGAAGTCACTTGAAAGGACTTTAATGAATGAACTATTTACAAAGTTATTGGCTGGGTTCAGGGAACACAGCAAGAGTTGGGGAAGTATTCTGGAATGAGCACAACTGAAAGCTGCTACTATCCCAAGGCTCAAGGTGTGAAGGGAAAGGAAGGGTTACTGGAACCTTCCGAGAGCTGTCACTATCGGAGCAGGTGGCCTAACAGGAAGGGTCTTTGGTAAAGGAATGCAACCACTCCAATCCAGAACTAGGTGTGGAAGAAGCCAGAAAAAATAATAGCATCTTACTTCTTTCTCCTCCCACGATCCAATTTCCTGCTGATACCCTTCTTGACAGAAACAAACCATTAACCAAAGGACCAAAGAAACAGTTTATAGAAAGCAACTTCCCAGGGAGGATGAAGAAAGGTGGATAATTTACCTGGGGGGCAAAGAAGACACCAGCAAAAGTCATATGTAGAAGATGAGGGACTAGATATTTGATAGGGACACATTATCTGAGCCCTGGCAAAGAGCTGACTCACTGGAAAAGACCCTGGTGCTGGGAACAATTGAGGACAGGAAGAGAAGGGGACGACTGAGGATGAGATGGTTGGGTGGCATCACTGACTCAAGGACATGAGTTTGAGCAAACTCCGGGAGATAGAGGAGGACAGGGAAGACTGGTGTGCTACAGTCTATGGGGTCTCAAAGAGCAGGAGGCAACTGAGTGGCTGAACAATGGATCATCTGGGAAGAGAATATAAATGAAAGGAAGAAGGCAAAGATCTTTACCAAACATCAAAAGTTCGCAGAACAACTAAACTTGAGGTTCTAGAAAAAGTAAACTAATTATCAAAGCTAAAAACAACCAAAAAAGATTTAGAAAAGCAGAGAAGCGTAACATCTCACACAACAACAATAAAAAAGAGAGAGCAGCAAACAATGTCAAACGCTGTGATGAAGCAAAATAAAGATAGAAAAGGGTACTTGAAGTTTAGCTTGTATGGTGGCTATTTGAGAACTCAGGGGGTAGCTTATATGGAGTGGCAGGGTTAGTAGCTGACTCGAAGAATAAGGAGCATGTGAAGAAATGAAGAGAAAGATATAGCTAATTTATTCCTTCAGGGGAGTATGAAAGCATAGCTCCCTTTCCTTTGTTAAAGGATTGGACAGCAAGTGTTGTTAATCCCAACAATTTAGCCCATTACAAGACACTGTAATTGGTCTTGATCTTTTTCTCTGGAGACTGGCCAGCCCGGGTTCAGGAAGAGGTTGCCTTTGTTCCTTAGATGGCTGTGGTGTCTCCAGGGCTGCCTGCCTTGAACACATCTAAGAGTCAGAACGTTTGAAGAATGGCCACCATTTAAAAGGCTGACATCTGGTTCTCTTTTCTACTCTGGGAACGAGCACCGTGTGTGGCTTTTCAGGGAAGGTCCAGCAGACTACTGGGTCTGTCTGCTTAACTCCATTGAGACTATCACAGTTTTCACTGATGCCAGTTTGAGGATAGGGAGAAGGCTTTCCAGCATTCCCTTTGTTGCCTCTAAGGATTTTTATTACCCCACCTATCTTGGGATTTAAACATGAATCTCTGAAGTGTGAGGCTTCTTTAAAGACCAGATGTTGGCAGAGAAAACCACTGGGCTGTTCTACTTTCTCACATTCTTGTGTTACTGTGACATATGGTGTGAAGCAAATATTAGTGCCTGGAAATATAAAACATCAGGATGCATCTGAGTTATTCGTCCCCAGTTACGTTTGATCTGTGAATGGCAGAAACACTCCATTTCATAGCCATATTTATCATTCAAAGTAAATCATGCATTTGGGGGGCATAAAATCAGATGCTTTAGAATGCATGCGATTACCAACTATTGCATATTTCTCCAAAGAAAGATTGGAATTATGCGGCCAATGAGAAGGAGTGCTGCTTTAGAATGTGGCAAAGAGAAGCTAAGGTGAGAGATATATCATAATAGATTAATACTAAGCGAATGTTATTTTTCCCTTTCTTTTTCAATCCCAGAAACCAATCCCCATAGGGATAACTTTGTGGGGTATTTTTCTTTGTTTAGTTTTTATTTCTTGAAATTTGAAATCTGTAAATCAGATTTTTATAGGCCCAATAATATTTTCCGATTGATTTCCATTATATTTTCAGAGATGAGTTTGCATAGAGAAGTAAATGTTAATACATTAAAAATTACCTTTTAAATAATTGCTGATGTGAAACTATCAATATATACATCAAGAATCGGTATGAGAGAAGCTGTATGTAAATGCTAAATTCAGTGTTAGAGGTTAAGAAAATGTCCAGAGCAATTTTGCAACTGTAAATTCTGTTTAGTTTCAGGAGGTTAAATGGACAATAGCAAAGGCACCTGTGGGTCCAGATTAGGAATCAGCAAAAGCACTGACTTCGAAGCATGAGACATGTCTTACGCAGGAAATCCCAAACTCCCCATCCTTAATTTGCTGTCTTAGTGCTCCTCCCCTTTCCCTCTGACTTCCATTATAAAGCACACATAGTTAGGGTGGTGTAAGGATTTCAAAATTTATGCAAAACCGTTGCTCTGAAAATTGTCAATTGAATACTATCTTAAAACTTCCAGCCTGTCAATATAAGGGATAGAATAGGTAGTACTTACAGCTTAATTTTTAGAAACTACTTTTGAAATCATTGCTTTTGGTAGCTATGTTTCCCTGGGAAAGTAGTCAAGTCAAGTCGATCAGTCGTTTCCGACTCTTTGCGACCCCATGGACTGTAGCCTACCAGGCTTCTCTGTCCATGGGATTTTCCAGGCAAGAAGACTGGCAGACCTTCCTAATTTATCTATTTTCATATTCTCATTCCTTTTCAGTTGATGGGATTCTCCAGGCAAGAATACTAGAGTGGACTGCCATGCCTCCTTCAGGGAAAATCTTCCTTACCCAAGGATCAAACCCACATCTAAGTCTCGTGCATAAGCAGGCAGGTTCTTTACCACATAAGAGACACAGTTTCAATCCCTGAGTCAGGAAGATCCCCCGGAGGAGGGCATGACAACCCACTCCAGTATTCTTGCCTGAAAAATCCCACGGACAGAGGACCCTGATGGGGTACAGTCCACTGGGTCGCAAAGAGTCGGACACAACAGAAGCAACTTAGCACGCCCACATGCATTGGGTGAGGAGAGAGCCCTGGCTTTTTTAGGGGCAAAAAAGCCTTTCTTTTTTTGGTAAGATCCAAATCATTCCTGCTCACCTAACAGCAGAGCTGATATGTAGTCATTCCTCTTGCTTTTCCCTCTGCCCTCCCTAACCGTTTGTTCTCAAGATAGTCTTCTATACACATTTAAGTCTCAGTTCAAGTTCTGCCTTCTGCAATGAAGCTGCCTCTGTTCCTCCTGGAAGATTTATGCCGTCCTTCCGAGGCATTCCCATGGTGTGTTTTTTATTAAAATATTAAAACCTATTTTATATTGCATTGTAATTTTATTTCTCCTCTCCTCAAACCACAATGTCCTTTAAATTAAAGCTCTATCTCATTCTTGTCCTAATCCCCAGCACTTGACATAGTACATGGTATATACAATAACAACATGAATGACAAGGAGATACAGAAGTAGAAAAAAATTAAAGCAATGAGACTAACACAAAGCAAATGACAAGGACATCGAGACTTGTGGGTGAATGTGTGCTTAGGCACTTCCATCTTGTCTGACTCTTTGGGACCCCATGGACTGCAGCCCCCCAGGCTCCTCTGTCCATGGGGATTCTCCAGGCAGGAATACTGGAGTGGGTTGCCATGCCTTCCTCCAGGGTATCTTCCTGACCCAGGGATCGAATCAGCATGTCCTGCCTTGCAGGTGGATTCTTTACCACTGATTCACCAGGGAAGACCTCCTTACCCAATACTTCATTGCAAAAGTGAGGTCAGTATAATAAAAAAAGTTATTAGCACCGAACAGTTTGATGAAGTGAAGAGTAGATACCTTCGAAAGGAAGGATGTAACCCACAACTCTTATGTCTCCTGCATTGGCAGGCAGATTCTTTACCACTATCAACACTTGGGAGGCTTACTATAAGGCTTACTGCTGCTGTCACTTCAGTCGTGTCCGACTCTGTGCGACCCCATCCCTGGGATTCTCCAGGCGAGAACACTGGAGTGGGTTGCCATTTCCTTCTCCAATGCATAAAAGTGAAAAGTGAAAGCAAAGTAGCTCAGCCATGTCCGACTCTTCGCGACCCCATGGACTGCAGCCTACCAGGCTCCTCCATCTATGGGATTTTCCAGGCAAGAGTACTGGAGTGGGGTGCCATTGCCTTCTCCGAATCAGTATAAGAGAATAGTTAATTTAAACAGGAAGATCCTGAAAGGACTTAGAAGGGGTGACTTTTGAGTTATGATCTGGATGGAATCAGAAGAACATCTGAAGACAAGGTTTCCAGGCAAAAGGAAGAAAGACACCTTCAGTTGGACACTTGGGAGTTAGTAAAAATACTGGTGAGTGGGGAAATGAAATCAGAGAAAATGAGGCAGAACCAGACAACATAGGGCTGCAGACAGTGATAGGAAATTTGGGTTTTATTCTGAGTTTGATAGGGTCTGCTGGAGCATTTGAGTCAGTGAGTGGGATGATTAGATTTAGGCCTTAAATAAACCACTTTGGCTATTTCATAAATAATGGACTCAAACAGCAAGAGGTCAATGGAATAGAAGGCAAGGTGAAAGCAAGTGAAGCAAAAGGGGGTCATTTAGAGAGTTCAGGTGAAAAATGATGGCAACTTGGACTAGGACGGTGATAATGATGAAGGTAATATGTGATCAGAGGCAGGATATATTAAAATCAGATGTGCAGGAAGAGTAAAATTCATCAAGGATGTCTTGTAGCTTTTTATGATGGTTGATTTTATGTGTGAACTCGGCTAGGCCACGGTACCCAGTTTTGGGAACTGGTTCTTGAATCTGATTAGATTTAAAGGCACTAATGGCTATTTCCCGGAGAAGGCAATGGAAACCCACTCCAGTACTCTTGCCTGGAAAATCCCATGGACGGAGGAGCCTGGTGGGCTGCCATCTATGGGGTCGCCCAGAGTCAGACATGACTGAAGTGACTTAGCAGCAGCAGCAGCAGCAATGGCTATTTCCATTAACAATAAGAGCATAGATGGTCCCCGGTATAATGTGGCAATAGCAATTCACAAAATATCACCATTGGATACTCCTAAACAATTAATTACTCAGATAAGTTTCTGAGTTTCCATGCATTTGATACCTCAGAAAACTGTTGTCAAGCAATGGGTACATACTAATTGCTCCTAATTGCATCGAACAAAGTGAGGAAATAAAAGAATGTACTCAGGGGTTCAAATCTCCAGTTTGTGGCTTGCATAAATGATCTAAATATTTATACATCTATCCTGAAAGCAACTTTTATCGCTTGTAGCCAAAGAGCTGAGATTGCTGAAAACCAAACCCCTAGTTTCACCCCGCAAATGGCTGAATTACAATGCAAATTGAATTTCCAACCTCACAGGGTGTCTGTTTTTAAAGTGAAGGCATCAACTGGGAAGGAATGGTATCCTGAGAATTGGAATGGGGACATATGGGAAGACCCTGATGAAGCTGAGAACACTGAATTCCAATGAGTCTTCTTTGCCAGTAGAAGCAACTGTTCCATTCTCTTCAGAGGAGATGAACTCTGTTTTACCTGAGAAGCCTGCGATGCCTCCCCTGAGGTAGTTGCCTTGCAAGACTTCACTGATTCTCCTCAGGACCTTTCCTCACTACTCTTCTTTATTTCTAGACCTACTGTGAGACTCAAGTTCCTGTAGGTCCCTGAATGTGAGGTACATAGTGTGGCTCATGAAGACATGCAGTATACTCTACAAGAAAGATATGACTTTTCCAATGTGTATAGACAAAAATCCATGGAACACATGTGGAAATAATTATTAAAAGTGTGGCAAAGCAGTGGAGTTGGTGATGGACAGGGAAGCCTGGTGTGCTGCCGTCCTTGGGGTCACAAAGAGTTGGACATGACTGAGCAACTGAACTGAACTGAAAGCAGAGGAAGGATCATGAAATTAGATAAGGCAGAATTAGGGAGTGAAACGACTTTAGCAGTTTGGTTGTCTGGTTGAGACGTGAACCAAATGGTGGCTTACCCTAAATGAACTAAAGTGCCAGAATTGCCTTGACATACTATAGAGGAAGATATTCCAAGGCTTAGGGAGACTGAAACGTTAGAAAGAATTTATCGTTTAAGACCTGGTCACCCAGCCTCGGAGAGTCCAGAGGGCGTATCTTTCTCCAGAACTTTCTCATATCTTCCCACAAATGTGAGAAAGAAATTTGTGAGAAGACCCACAACATTCTTGAAGAGCTCTGGGATTACTCTTCTCTGTAGGTCATACATTATAGAGGGGACTGCTGTCACTGAATTGGAAAACTTAAGTGCAATGAAAGTAATTGGATCCCAGGATATCAAGGGCCAGTTTACAGGCTCAGAGCCCCTTGAATGAGTGAAGGAGAGGCCAGTCATCCTCCAGGAAGGACTCTGCTACCCCTGCCAAAAATGTATTCAGTTAGTCTTTCTCTCAGTCTCTTCCAAAGGATCAACAGCTTTCTACCAGAGTACCTGTGCACTGAGGAAAAAGAAATAAGCTGACTTCTTGAGGATTATTGGACGTTAGCCCTGAATTGGCACTAATTCCAGGAGACCAAAAATGTCACTGTGTTTCACCAAGAGATGCAACAATTACTCTGTTGAACTAGTTTAGACTGCCACCTGCTACCATGAACTTCTCCTGCCTCTGAATCAATAGGCAAAGAGGAAGTTATTGGGGACAGGCAGCCAAATTACTGATTATTATAAAGAAGAAGCTGTACCACTGATCCACAATGGAGGTAAGAAAGAGTATGTGTGGAATACGGGAAATTCTGTAGGGTGTCTCCATACCTCCCATGTCCTATGTTTAAAGTCAATGGAAAGCTACAACAACCCTGTTCAGGTAAGAATACTAATGGGCCAGATCCTTTAAGAATGGAAGTTTGGGTCACCCTACCAGGTACAAAATCATGACTAGATGTGGTGTTTGCTAAAGGCAAAGGACATACAGAATGAGTAGTGCAAGAAGGTATATGAAAATATGATATGGCCAGTTACAGAAATGAGGGCTATAATTATTACAAGTATTTTTTTCTTACTTTGCTATGAACATATTAATAAATCTTACCTTATATATTATACATATTCTATATGTATTATAATATAATATCTTTGGGGTTTTTATCCCTTTATCATACACCATAAGATATATTGACTTTACATCATAGTATTTAACCATAGGATGTCAAAGTGAAAAGTAAACATCAGCTAAAGACTTTGCATTCTATTCTAGGGACAATAGTACTGCTTTTATGGTTATATATGGGACATTTGTATCCTGTTAGGCAGAAGTATGACCTTGATATGCCCTTTATTTGGAGATTAAATATGTATGTAGATGTATATGAGTGCCAACTTGACAAGAGGTGGACTGTGAAAGTGAATTTCGTGTTCACTTCATTAGATACTGCTGTGAAGATATTTTTTAAATGTGATTAACATTTAAGTCAATAGATTTTGAATAAGGCAGATTACCCTACATAGTGTGGGTGGACCTCGTCCAATCAGCTGAAAGCCCAAGATAAAAGACTAAGATTCCCCAACAGAAGAAGGCACTTTGCCTCCATACTGTGTCTGTACTCAGTTAACAACATCTGCTTGTCTCTGAGTCTCCAGCCTGTTGGTCTTCCTTGCAGATTCCAGTCTTACCAGCCCTTACAATTGCATGAGCTGAATTAAAAATACATACCTCTTTCTATAAGTATACACATTGCTATTGGGTCTGCTTTCTGGAGAAGACTGACTAATTCAGTTTTGATGTGAGCAACTGAGTGAACGGTTTTAACACTGGCCACAATGAGACAAGCAGTGAATTGAACTGCAGTGAAGAAAAGAGAGAGAAAATGGAGAGAAGTATGAGTTTTATTTTAGATGTGCTAATTTTGAGAACCTTATTACACAACCAAGTGGAGGTGTAGAGTAAGCCATCTGTAAACCAGTGTAATGCTGGAGGGGGCAGGGGATAGATCAGAACTAGAAATCTAAAATTGGGAGTCATCTGTTTATAGAAGATGTTTAGAACATTAGGATTAATTAGCTCAACTACCAAGAGAATGTTGATAGAGAGCAGAAGACTGAGGACCAAGTCTGAGGAAGTCCACTCTTTAGAGGTCAGGAAAAAGGGAAATCAAGCAAAGGAAACTGAATAAGGACAGACCCAAGTACAAGAAAACCCAGGAGGGTAGAGTGATCCAGAAGATAAATAAAGAAGGTGTCTTAAAAACAGGGGATTCATCAACTGTGTCAGATGCTACTGAGAATTGGGAATTGTTCATTGTGTTTAGTGTGTAAGAGATTCACCTTGAAAAATGGAATATCAGTAAACAGCAGGGACAAATCATGACCGGGACGGGTTAAGAGAAAATAACTATTAAGGAAGGAAAGCTAACAAGTATAGACAACTTTCTAGGAAGTTTCACAATGAAGATGAGCAGAGAAATGGGGAGGTGATGCAGGATTTCATGGGATTTAGTGGCAGATTGGTGACACTGCAGAGGAAAGACAACGGAAGCCACTTAAAATTTTTTAAATTTCAGCCTTTCATCATTAATATTTTCAAATTATTGAATATTGAATGCAGGGATAGTTCCTTAGGTTTTTATGCATTACCAGGCAAGTTCTAGCATTGTTTAAGAAAAGATGGCTCTAACAATTATATGGCACCTGGAGTCATATATTCTTACCACAATGAAGTCCCAGGAGAATTTTTTCCTTTTAACTATTGAAGATATGTCTGAACTTTTTTATGGTGATGCTAGCAATGCAAGACAGAGAGAAAGGGATGCAGGAGAGAGAGAAAAAAAAAAACTGCAACAGGAAAGTTATGAATAGGCAAGAGAGGATAGGACAGAATGTATTCATGGAAGGTTGATATTAAATTATAGCAGGGAGAATTAAATAAAAGCAGGGAGGCTGACTATATGCATTAAAATATAGACAGATGAGTGATGGGGAAATAGTGTAGTGTTCTTTTGATTGCTTTGAATCTTTCCCCCACCACACACACACACCGCCCCCCCTCCCAGTGAAGTAAGAGTTGAAGTCATTGTTTAGGCATAGAATATTAGAAAGGGGTTAGAGTTTTGAGGAATTAGAAAAGTGTGTGATATGCCATTTGAGAGAGTGGGAGCAGAACTTTTTCAGGAAAATGTAGAATTACAGTTGGGTTCAGATGAGTCTTTCTTGATATTTGCCATCACAAATTCAGAATGATGTTGTTTACTCACTGAGTTATGTCTTACTCTTTTGTGAGCCCAAGGACTATAGCCTACCAGGCTCCTCTGTCCATGGGATTTTCTAGTCAAGAAAACTAACATCTGATGGATCATAGAAAAAGCAAGAGAATTCCAGAAAAACATCTACTTCTGCTTTATTGATTATGCCAAAGCCTTTGACTGTGTGGATCACAACAAACTGTGGCAAATTCTTAAAGAGATGGGAATACCACACCACCTGACCTGCCTCCCGAGAAACCTATATGCAGGTCAGGAAGCAACAGTTACAACCAGCCATGGAACAATGGACTGGCTCCAAATTGGGAAAGGAGTACCTCAAGGCTGTATATCATCACCCTGCTTATTTAACTTATATGCAGAGTACATAATGGGGAATGTTGGGCTGGATGAAGCATAAGCTGGAATCAAGTTTGCCAGGAGAAATATCAATAACCTCAGGTATGCAAATGGCACCACACTTATGGATGAAAGTGAAGAGGAACTAAAGAGCCTCTTGATGAAAGTGAAAGAGAAAAGTGAAAAAGTTGACTTAAAGCTCAACATTAAAAAAACTAACATTGTGGCATCTGGTCCCATCACTTCATGGACAATAGATGGGGAAACAATGGAAACAGTGAGAGATTTCATTTTCTTGGGTTCCAAAATCACTGCAGATTGTGACTTCAGCCACGAAATTAAAAGATGCTTGCTCTTTGGAAGAAAAGCTATGACCAACTAAGACAGCATATTAAAAAGTAGAGACATTACTTTACTGACAAAGGTCTATATAGTCAAAGCTATAGTTTTTCCAGTAGTCATGTATAGGTGTGAAAGTTGGGCCATAAATGAAGTTGAGTGCCAAAGAATTGATGCTTTTGAACTGTGGTGTTGGAGGAAACTCTTGAGAGTCCCTTAGACAGCAAGGAGATCCAACCAGTCCCTCCTAAAGGAAATCAGTCCTGAATATTCATTGGAAGAACTGATGCTGAAGCTCAAATTCCAATACTTTGGCCACCAGATGTGAAGAACTGACTCATTGGAAAAGATTCTGATACTGGGGAAGATTGAAGGCAGGAATAGAAGGGGACTACAGAGGATGACAGCGATGTTGGATATTCACTGACTTGGATATGAGTTTGAGTAAGCTCCAAGAATTGGTGATGGACAGGAAAACCTGGCGTGGTGCAGTCCATGGGGCCTCAAAGAGTCAGACAGGACTGAGTGACTAAACTGAACTAATGGTAAAGAAACATTGCAGATGTAATTAAGGTTATTAATCAGTAGAGTTTAAGATAAAGGTGATTATCTATGTGGCCCAAGATAATCACAGGAGATATTTAAAAGCAGAAAGATAGAAAAGCAGGTCAGAGAAATTCAAGGAATTTCAATAAAATTATGAGATAGTAAATGTTGCTTCAAACCACTGTTCATAGTAATTTGTCATGGCATCAATAGCGAATTAATATGTAGGTTGCAAAGGTCAAGTTGTTGCTAGAATATGCAAAGGAATGATCACAAGTAATGAACTAAAGAATCCTACCTAGCAGGGTAAGGAAGGAAGAAGTAAAATGAGAAGGATGATGAGACAAAGTGAATTAAAACTCTTGGAAATTCCTTGGCAGTCCAGTGGTTAAGACTTTGCCTTCTAAAGCAGGAGATGAGTGTTGAATCCCTGGTCAAGGAGATAAGATCCCCCATGCCTTGTGGGCAAAAAACCAAAACATAAAACAGAAGCAATATTGTAACAGATTCAATAAAGACTTAAAAAATGGTCCACATCAAAAAAAAAAAAACTTAAAAAATAATAAAATGAAAAAACACACTTGATGGATTGAATAAGTATTGGAATCCACGTGCTGAAGGAGGTAAGCTGGACCCAGAATATGGCCATAAGAGTGTATGGTTGGGATGGGATAAAGGCAAGAAAGTTGGAATAGCAAAGGACAAATTGTTGTTAAAAGCCAGGAGAGTAGATGGATTATTTGTAAATGTGCTGAGGCTACATAACATGGTGACAGGAATGATAGTTGAGAAAGACCTGGAGAATGAGCCAGGCACTAAGGTCTCAGATGAAAGGTGAGGAAACAGCAGGGGTATTGATGGGGATTGTGTCATGAATGGATGATAGATGGTAGTTTGATGTCATGCGTGTGTGCTAAGTCGCTCAGTATGGACTGTAGTCTGCCAGGCTCCTCTGTCCATGGAATTCTCCAGGTAAGAATGCTGGAGTGGGTTGCCATGCCCTCTTCCAGGGGGCCGTTCCCAACCCAGGCATCGAACCCACACCTCCTGCACTGGCAGGCAGGTACTTTACCACTAGCACTACCGGGGAAGTCCCCATCATCTGATGACACTTGCTTCAAAAGTCACTGGGTGTGTGGATTGTCAGAGAAGAAATGATTTAAAAACCATAACAAAGAACAAGGAGGACAATTATTCTACAAAAAAATGCCATAAAGAAACAGCTATCACAGAAGAGAACTTTAGGAAAACATTCATTTTCCTTAAAGGAAGACGGTGAGAGAATCCTTTATAAAATCGCTTTTTTTTTTGCTCCCTGATGATCAACTGTGAATCCCAAAGAGGAATGTGGAAGGGTTTGGTGCTTTGGGGAGAAATGACAGCTGGAGTTAGATTTTGTTGTTTTTGTTCTTCAGTCGATAAGTTGTATCTGACTCTTTGTGACCCTATGGACTGTAGCACACCAAGCTCCCCTGTTCCAGCTATCTCCCAGAGTTTGTTCAGATTCACGTCCATTGAGTTGGTGATGATATCTAACCATCTTGTATTGTCACCCTGCTTATTTAACTTATATGAAGACTACATCATGAGAAACGCTGGGCTGGAGGAAGCACAAACTGGAATCAAGATTGCCAGGAGAAATATCAATAACCTCAGATATGCAGATAACACCACCCTTATGGCAGAAAGTGAAGAAGAACTAAAGACTCTCTTGATGAAAGTGAAAGAGGAGAGTGAAAAAGTTGGCTTAAAACTCAACATTCAGAAAACTAAGATCATGGCATCCAGTCCCATCACTTCATGGGAAATAGGTGGGGAAACAGTGGAAAGAGTGGCTGACTTTTTTTCTGGGCTCCAAAATCACTGCAGATGGTGATTGCAGCCATGAAATTAAAAGATACTTACTCCTTGAAAGGAAAGTCATGACCAACCTCGACAGCATATTAAAAAGCAGAGACTTTACTTTGTCAACAAAGGTCCATTTAGTCAAGGCTATGGTTTCTCCACTGGTCATGTATGGATGTGAGAGCTGGACTCTAAAGAAAGCTGAGTGCCAAAGAATTGATGCTTTTGAACTATGGTGTTGGAGAAGACTCTTGAGAGTCCCTTGGACTGCAAGGCAATCCAACCAGTCCATCCTGAAGGAGATCAGTCCTGAGTGTTCATTGGAAGGACTGATGTTGAAGCTGAAGCTCCAATACTTTGGCCACCTGATGCGAAGAGCTGGCTCATTTGAAAAGACCCTGATACTGGGAAAGATTGAGGACAGGAGAAGGGGTTGACAGAGGATGAGATGGTTGGATGGCATCATCGACTCCATGGACATGGGTTTGGGTGGACTCTGGGAGTTGGTGATGGACAGGGAGGCCTGGTGTGCTGTGGTTCATGGGGTCTCAAAGAGTCAGACACGACTGAGTGACTGAACTGAACTATCCTCTGCTGCCCCCTTAGATTTAGGGTTGTATAGAACTACAGTAGCATAGGAGTCCTTGTAAAGGATATCATGTGAGCTTGGACCTCTTGTGGACATAGAAGTCATGGAAGCCTTTTCTGGAGAAGATGGGCCATTAAATCTAATTTTACCTTCTTTCTTGGAATTGATTATTTAATTTTAAGGCAATGGGGCTGAAGTGGTAGTATTAAAGAGGTAGGGATTAATGGTATTATTAGTTTCATGAGACATTCTCTGGACCTTCCTTAGACTCTGAGGCTTTACATTTAATAAAACTGGGACACAAGGAGATTGAATAAATCTTTTAAGTTTTGTCAGCATGCAAGTTGGGAAACTGGGATCCAAGTTCAAGCAATTGAAGTCTAGAGAAGGGAGTTGTAACTGTGATATGAAAGGCACTCCGGAAAGCTTGCTGACTAAAGGATGGATTCAGAGGGATCTGGTATTTGGGAAAACATCCTTGCTGGGGGTTAGGGTGATGTCAGTTTGCTGAAGACCCAACACTAGTGAAAAATCCGCCTGAGTCTATGAGACTTTGGAGACCATATTGCCATAATGCTGTGTTCTTCAGTCTCTTATTCTTAGAATACTAACTAGTCCTAGAAATCCAGTCACCAGAAGAAAAATGGAAGCCCACAGGCCCTGAGACTCAGCTGACCTATCACTGGATCATTGGAATCAGCTTGCCAGGCATGGGAGTAAGAAGATATCTTGACTATAAATCCCCCAGCCCTAAACTGTGCTCTCCAATTGATGCCACATGGAGCAGTCACAGGCCTTCCCTTTCAAGTCTGTGCTCAAATCTCATATTTATGAAAAAAATAAATAATTTTTATTATAAGCCACAAAATTTAGAAGTTTGTGATGCCACAATAAATAATTGGAAAATTGAACTACCAAGTTACCGGGTATCTAAGAGCTTTTGCTTCCCCAGCTGTAAAATGAAGACCAGAGCATCAGACCAGAGGGTTATATGGATTCATGGGATGCAGAAATAAACAAAGTTGCCTTCCCCACTCTCATGCCCCCTAGACATCCCAGATTAGAGAAAGCAATCAGAAGTTTTTTGTTTCAAGAAAATTGTTTCCTTCTGCTGTGTATTTGTGGTTGCTATTCAGTCACTAAGTCGAGTATGTGTGCATGCTAAATTGCTTCAGTTGTGTTCAACTATTTGCAACCCTATGGACTGTAGCCCCCCAGGCTCCTCTGTAGGGATTCTCCAGGCAAGAATACTGCAGTGGGTTGCCAATTTCCTCCTCTAGGGGATCTTCCCGATCCAAGGATTGTACCCACGTCTCTTATGTCTCCTGCATTGGCAGGCAGGTTGTCTAGCACTAGCGCCATCTGGGAAGCCCTGCAAGGCAGAAGGAAGATTATTCTATCTATTGATTCTAATTACATTCTTACTGGATTCAGGTCTCTGATCAAATACCATCTTCCTAGAAAGGCTTTCCTTGGCTCCCCTGTAAGAAATACACAGTATTCTTTAACTTAATATTCAGTTCAATTCAGTCACTCAGTCGTGTCCGACTCTTTGCGACCCCATGAATTGCAGCATGCCAGGCCTCCCTGTCCATCACAAACTCCCAGAGTTTACTCAAAGTCATGTCCATCTAGTCGGTGATGCCATCCAGCCATCTCATCCTCTGTCAGCCCCTTCTCCTCCTGCCCCCAATCCCTCCCAGCATCAGGGTCTTTTCCAACGAGTCAACTCTTTGCCTGAGGTGGCCAAAGTATTGGAGTTTCAGCTTCAGCATCAGTCCTTCCAATGAACACCCAGGACTTACCTCCTTCAGGATGGACTGGTTGGATCTCCTTGCAGTCCAAGGGACTCTCAAGAGTCTTCTCCAACACCATAGTTCAAAGCATCAATTTTTTGGTGCTCAGCTTTCATCACAGTCCAACACTCACATCCATACATGACCACTGGATTAATACTGTTAATATTCAGGATTTTTCCTCATAGCTTTGATCATCACCTGAATAGTATATATTTGTGTGTTTATTATATCATTTCACTCAATGAACACAAAATCTCACAAGAGCTGGGATTTTTCACTATTTTGTGCTCTACTATCTTTGTAGCACCCAGGACAGTGCCTGACATAGATTAGGAATTTGATAAATATTTGCTGAGTGGTTAATGAATGAACTCTCTCTGGCATAGTCCTTGCTTTTAATGTACTTCTTTCAGATGGTATGTGGAAGAACATGTTGAACAGAGTACTGACTTCAAGATTAGAAAGTGAGACAGACTGTAAGAAAGGAAAAGGCAGTCAAATATGCCAATTACTTCCGAAGGGTAATGGCATATTTTGAAATTTGGAGGCTGCTTCATTAAAATTCATTTTGTGCTACATAAAATAAGGAATTGGGAGCCTGACAGAAATGAAGCTCAAATAGGCATTCATTTCCTTTATCTTTTTACAAGACAGATCAATTAGTAATTTTATGCTTGAAAAAACTCATTTTTTAAATGTTATGTGGGACTCAGTGTAATATCAAATCTGGCCTAGTGTCACCTTTATTAGGAAATTGAAAGCACTTCTACATCTGTGCATTCCACCAAAAAAAAAAAAAAAAAAACCTCAGAAACTCAGTTTTTGCCATCTAAAGTTTATAACAGGCAGAGAAAAATGGGCACAGAAATGATCTTGTTTCATAATTAACTCCCACAAAAAGTTAAGGTGAATGATCAGCTCTGGAATGGAACGTTTTGGGCTACACTTCCATTCGTAAACCAAGCCATGGAAACCCTCCCAGACAGGTGTGTTGGAGTCCAGATGGCCTCAGTGAGGGTCCAGGAAGCCAATGCCTTCTGCTGTGTTCCTGGCCACTTGCACAGGCTCGCTGGGTTTGGCGGCTGCAGCGCCCAGCTGGGGGGTGGCCACGGGGCCAGGCAGGTGGTGCCGGATGAGAAGCAGTGTTTCCAAGCAAGAGACTGCCTTGCTCCTGGAGAACTGCCTCCCTTTTCACTACCGGGCTATAAAACTAAGATCCAAGTCGTTTACAGCTGATAAAGATCCCAGATACCTGTTAGATAAGAGAGCTTAGGTATTACTTAACCTAACTGGGGTAATTACATCCTGTCACTTGAAATTTCCCCTGTGAATTCAATCAGAACCAGCCTCGGCCTTTGCTTTTCAGTCCCCCGTCGGGTTGCCGCGTGGCTGTTACACAGCTGCTGAGCTCCACTCTACACAACACAAAAGAGTGTGCATTCTTTATGAGTTGGATGTTGGGGTGAGGATGTGGAATGTTGGCAAGCCTCCATGTGGGTCTAGTTCTAGCGGGATGTTTCGCTGGTATAATTACAGACAAGGAAACCTTGGCCCTTTTGAATGCAAACAGTGTCTTGTGGAAGTGATGCTTGCTGATGCATTTGGTCCCTTCCAGTGAGAATGAGGCAGTGAGGGAACTCTGCAAGTCACCGACCTGATGATGGACTCTCTATCTGGTGGAAGGAACCCTATGGGATAGGTCTGTGCAAACAGACCTACCAAGAAAAACTCAAAGAGCCATATTCAAAGTACTGGAAGGAAGCCTTGTCTTTCTTCTCTCCTCTCAGCACTTTCAGGCCCACTGTGGCTCAGAGGGTGAAGCGTTTGCCTGCAATACGGGAGATCTGGGTTCGAACCCTGGGTCGGGAAGATCCCCTGGAGAAGGAAGGGGCAACCCACTCCAGTATTCTTGCCTGGAGAATCCCATGGACAGAGGAGCCTGGTGGGCTACAGTCCATGGGATCGCAAAGAGTCAGACAGACTGAGTGACTTCACTTTCACTTTCTTTCAACACTTCCATCAACTTACACTCCATCCAGCATTCATGCTCTAGAAGAGGCTTATCTGTGGAGGTAGAACCCCTTTGGAAGAAGGCTGAAAGCTCCCAGTTCCCCAAATATCCACCTCCTCATTCTCTTAAGCCCTTTGTTGGGTTAAGACTGCATTTTCAGAAGGAACTGTTAAAATAAGAGTGTGTTAATTCAGAAATCTGTTCATAGCTACATTTACTATGCCAGCAGGTTTTAAATAGTCCCCTGTGACAAAATCAACCAAAGGGAATCCTCAAAGAGGACAGATTTCCAGGTTATGTCCATGGCTGTGCCTGATTCCAGGAGTGTTACTTAAGGCTTCATCCTTCTCTCACAACCAGACGGCTTCCATAGACAAGCAAGGGGAAGGCGGGCTCATTTAGGAATATTACTCAGGGCACTTTAATTTATAGAAAAAGAAATAATTCACTAATGCTAGTTCCTTGATAGTGGAAAAGAAAATGTGACTAGCCAAAGTGTCTGTAAGTCCTTTTCTGTATTCTTCTCTTTGTATAAATCCATATCTACAGAAAGAAATGCTCATCTGGTACTTTTCGGCACAGATGTGTGAGGTAGTCCTTCAAAGTCTTCAAATAAGACACGTCAAGCTTTTCTCCCCAAAATAAGCCACTTTCATCAATATTAAATTCCACTGAAGCAGTTTGTGTCACTTAGAATTATGATGGTTTCAAGCAACAGAAAGCTTAGCTGTAGTTCAAACAAACAGACTTTTCTCACATAATCAGAACTCCAGAGGTGGGTGGTTCAGAATTGGCACAGTTGCTCTAGGAAGTTTATATTAAAAAGCTAGGTTCCTTCTACCTCCTGCTTCATCATTCTTAGCTTGTGTCTATTAATCAGTACTTTGTGATTGTAAGGTGGCTGCTTTCCTACCATTGACCTTGATGATGTGCAGATACAAATTGCCTTCAGTATGAATCAATATACATGGTCCCCAGAAAAAACTTCCATCAGCGGTAAATTTACTACTTGTAGGATTTACAGTGTCAAACCTACTCTTGTCCTCCTCTATCAACCTCAGGCATACAGTCTTGAAACCGAACTTCAGGATACTGGTTGGGAGAAAAAACTTTCCCTCCACCCTCTTACGTTCAGTTTTAGAGGTCTGCAGATTAAACTAACAAAAGCCATATTAAGAGGAGAAAGGCACAGAATTTTTCTGAATAGTTACATGCACACTAGTTCATAGGAATGACACTTAAAGAAATCATCAGACTCAGGGGCTTTTATATCATTTTACCATAGGAAAGGGGGTTAGGCTTCAAGGGATTACACATTGTGATTAGGAAACATTTAGGGGAACTAAGGGGATATAAGGGTTATTTTAGTAAGATTTGTTTATATAAACTCATCTTGGTGTTGATGCCCCATCTCAGGTGATAAAGAGTCACTCTTTTCTTCTTGTGACAATGGGGGTCACCTTCTCAAAGGGAAATTTATGCTTTGTTTTCAGGCAGAGAAAGGGAGGGCAGAGAACGCTTCCTGCCTCTGTTGATTCTGAATTGCCTTCAGCTTAAAGCAATCTTTAGGTCAAAATGGCATAATATGGGGTGTTACATCCTGATCCCCATCAACATTTATCTGCAAGATCCCCTACATATTGCCAGTTATTGAGGAGAGGAAAGTTGATCGTTTTATGTTGAAATTTTATTTGAGTCTATAAAAGGTCTGAAGATGAAAGTCTTTAATAAGGGGAGTCTCTGTATAAGTGTTAAATTAATTATGGCAAGCCTCACAGTTGACTATGGCCTGGAAATAGATCACAACACTGCAGGTGAGCACGCCAGACTAAACAGTGGGATAAGTCAACTGTTCTTTCCTCAGACGGTAAAGAATCTGCCTGCAATGCAGGAGACCCAGGTTCAATCCCTGGGTTGGGAAGATCTCCTGGAGGTGGAAATAGCTAACCATTCCAGAATTCTTGCCTGGAGAATTCCATGGACAAAGGAGCATGACACGACTGAGCGACTAACACTTGATTATCGTTCAACCTGGCGGACAGAGTGAGACCTGGGATGCGTAAATGTTGATGGCTGGGTTAGAGAGACAGAGAGAAGAGAAGGCAAAATGGTAGCATTGCAGATGCTACTGTGGAAAGCGGTCACCCTAGGGGAGGACTTAGCAGCTGGAAAGTAGAGGGCAACTTTGAAATCCAGCTTAATCTTCTCCCTGAACCAGGGGGCCAAATCTGCTTTAATGGCTAGAGTCAAGTGCCCTGATTATTACCCAATTTGCTTTAAACTGGTTCCTTTTAGTTTATTAACAAGTTTATGAGTTAGGTTTCAGTGAACTCTTCACCTATACAAGTCTTTTTGCTTTTCTGTCTTGATTTCAAGAGTTAGGCAGTGAAATTATTGACCAAGATTGGGCCACGGCTATGAAATGCAAACTACGGTTGTTGAATTGAGGTGAAGAATCAGGTTCACTTGGGAAAATTCAATCTCATTTTCACTCTCCTCTGGTAACCAATGGCCCTGAGGAAGCACCTTCTGTAAACACCACAATTAGAATTTATGAACAGAGGCTTTATCTAGGTTTTCAATAGGCTCTGGCAGGTGGTCTCAGGTCCAACCCATGCACAGATCTAGGTGGGAAAAAATTTATTCTGTATTAGGTGTATGTTTAAAACCCAGTTCTTCCTCCACTGCTGCTGAGGAATAGAAAGTTCTTGAACAGTCTGTTAAAAGGCAATTTAACTGCCTTAAGACAAAACCTGAGATAACGGAGATAACTGTTTCCAGTAAAATTGCCAGAAGAATTCGAGAACGCAGGATGAATTCTCTAATATGGAATCGGGCCAAAGCAAAGGCTAACTCGCTGCCATCAGGTCCTTAATGGGCACAATCTTAGGGCCATTGCCTCTTCCATTAAAATGCCTCTAGGTTTTGAACTGATCTTCAATGTTGTTGAATTCTGTTATTAAATTGGCCATTTTGCTTTCCATGTTTTATTGGCCTATTTTTTTTTTTTTTTTTTACTTCAAAGCCACTTAAGTCTTCATCATTCCAGCTGGCAGAAGACCTCTTATCTGTATTTAGTTGTTTCTGTTTGCCATCATGTCTCTCCTTAGCCTGAAGCATGTTTTAATTGGACAAAACCATCATTTTATGTTCAAGTCAGCAAAGAGCTCAAAGCCTTACTTTAGGGTGCATGCTAAGTTGCTTCAGTCCTATCTGACTTTGTGTGATTCTATGGACTGTAGCCCACCAGGCTCTTCTGTTCATGGGATTCTTTAGGCAAGAATACTGGAATGGGTTGCCATTTCCTCCTCCAAGGGATCTTCCTGATCCAGGGATTGAACCCATGTCTCTTATGTCTCCTGCTTTGGCAGGCGGATCCTTTATCCCTAACACTACCTGGGAAGCTCAACCTTAGGATGATTCACCTTATTAAATGGCCTATACAAGACATGGTGACCTGGAGACTCAACTCTTCCAAGGTTTACAGATCTCCTGGGGTCCAGAGAATAAGATCACAGGGCAGAGGGTGTCAAGAACTTTCTGATTTTAATGATACTAATAAATAGATTCTACCTCAATTGGGCCACATTTAACCTGCTAATGGAATGGAATGGGAAGCCAGATTGTTTTATAATTGACAGCTTTGTCTCCCAGCAGATGGCTGTAATCTCCTGCGTGTGCCAAACACAGACTCTAGGATTTTTGAGTTTGTAGTGAAAACAGAAAGGACAAATATTTATCGTAATTACAACATTTGCACATTGGATATAGTTTCACAGCCTTTTAATCCTCCTTGACTAGAAAATACAGAGTGCCTTTTTCTTTTCCATGCCAGTAGAAGTTTATTTACCAATGCTTTGAGAAACATTTCAAGTTTTAAAAAATATAAAGCTAGGACATACAGAAACAGCTCTCTTTTTAGCTGACTTACTAGTGAATCTGTACAGTCAATTCTGGATTAATCCAAGAAAATGATCCGGTTTTCAAATTTCTTTTTCTTCCACTCATGACTGCTGGTTAGTTCTTGTCAAGAAAGTCAGTTGGAGATCTCTCTAGTTATTTCCATGATTATATTCTATTCAATCTATGGAAACTGCTTATGGGACAACATGACCTGCACCGAATTAATCCTATTGGATTATGTCCACCTCCATTGTTAGCAAATCGTGAGTCAGCATCTACATTATGGTCTTTCCCAAAAGAACTGAACTGTTTCCAGAGAACTGC
The DNA here is from genome assembly GCF_910594005.1 of Cervus elaphus. Lineage (NCBI taxonomy): Eukaryota > Metazoa > Chordata > Mammalia > Artiodactyla > Cervidae > Cervus > Cervus elaphus. The sequence goes on from NC_057826.1 coordinate 11,634,891, forward strand.
AAGTTGTAATTCAAATGTAAATTGCTGGGACCAAAAACAATGGAAATCATACAGCTCCAGCAAGTATGAGTTTAAGATACATCTCTTCCACTTTAGGTTTTTTTTGCTGCCTTGAAGAAGTGAAGTGAAAGTCACTCAGTCATGTCTGACTCTTTGGGACCCCATGGACTATACAGTCCATGGAATTCTCCAGGCTGGAATACTGGAGTGGGGAGCCTTTCCCTTCTCCAGGGTATCTTCCCAACCCAGGAATCAAACCAGGGTCTCCTGCATTGCAGGTGGATTCTTTACCAACTGAGCTATCAGAGAAGCTCATATGCTGAAGCAGGGAGGCAAGAAACACTTGCTGCCTTGGGCAAGTCCATTAACATTTCTTAGGCCATCTCCTGACTTGTCAGATCCGACACTTTGAAGATGGTGAGTCTGACAAAATGTTCAACAGTATCATATACCTGGTCACTCAGATTCTTGCTTGTTGTAGTATTTGATTAAAAGTATCCAATAGTGATAGATTACATATACTACCACATCATGCCACGGACTATCAGTGCTCTCCTTATTACTCAGAATAGGTGCGGGGCATCCCATTCAATCCACCTGAATTGTGGTCTGTGGAGCTATGCAGTGCGTGAAACCTGCATGGGTATACACAGCAGCCTTGGGAAGGAATCATTCAGGGGAAAAAAAAAAATCATTTGCTGTCCACTGATTCCCAAGTCACATCCTGAGTTGTGGAATGACAAAGACAGAGCCGAGTCGCTCACTGTCTGTGATGTGATCTGAGGCCGGGACGATGAGACAGATGCTCTAACACAACTGCTGTGCAGAGACCGTGGAGGAGGTAAGCAGCTCTGTTCCTTGTAGCTGACTTGGAGTTTGAAGACTAATTTGTCATTATTCATGCCCAAAGGGGAAGCGAGTCATTCTGAGCAGAAGAAACACAGGTGAAGCCCATGACACACCCCAGAGAAACTGTCATACGTACATGTGACTATGGTTTAGGTAAAAATTTTGGAGGTGAGTGGAAATGAGCAGGGAAAAAAGAATGTTAAGTTGGGGCCATTCAGAAAGATTCCATATTCTCCCAGTGGTTTAGGTTTTATTGCTAAAACACAGATCCTAGAAGCTTTCCAAGCAGCTGAGTGTTTTATTTAAGTGTTTTGTTTTAAAAACTCAGTAATAGGAGATTTCTATGATATCATAGATAGAAATAAAGATATTAAATCTAAAAGGGAACATTGATATACTCAGCTTATCTTTTGATTCATCTTTTATTTTTAAAATTATTGCTATTTGCAAAAAATAACTCGAGAGTTAAACTTTGTTAATACTGACTACAAGGATGGATCCAGTTCCATCACTGGTGCTCCTTTACAATTTCATCAGTTTGAATGTTAGCTAGAAATACCATCACTTAGAACCTGGAAATTTTTGTCATGCAAAGACTGCCTCTGTTGTAAGGGGATCTGATGCATAATTGCACAGAGCTATAAACAATACCACTCAGACCTACAGAACTTTCTGAGAACTTGTAAACAGCAGAGGTCACCCAATTATATCTGAATTTGTAATTCCTCTTGAGAGAAAAGTCCAATTGGATAAGCTTTATATCCAACCATTTTAGTTTTTTGGCTTTCCAGGTCTTCTCTGTGGTGACATTTACCATGACAGATTGTCACCTGCATCGTGGGCAACGATTTCTGGTTCAGGTTGGCAGTTCAGGCATTCCTGTAAAACACTGGTGTCCAGATCTGCTGTATCATCAGAATTTGAAATGAGACCTTTAGGCATTCTCTCTGGGATGAAATTACTGCCATCAGCCCAGTATAGCCCCTTAGGCACCCTATTTGTAAGTTTTTCAGATCTAGAATTCATTGTTAATAGTTTTGACTGTCTAATAGCCCCTCCGTTTCTTTATCACACAAATTAAGGATGGACAATACTGCTCTGTGACTTGTGGACACAGCAGAGGGAGGAGAGGCTGGGACAAATTGAGAGAGTGGCATTGATACACTCACCCTTCCTTGTGTGAAACAGAGGGCTGGCGGGGAGCTGCTGAGTAGCACAGAGAGCTCGGCCTGGTGCTCTGTTCGCCCAGAGCGGGGTGAGGGGCGGGAAGGAGCTTCAGGACAGAGGGGACACGTGTAGCTGCTTCACGCTGCGGTATGCGGAAACCAACACGACACTGTAAAGCAATTATCCTCCAATTAAAGATAAATTAAAGAAAAGAATGCTCTGTGATGACCCAGATGGGTGGGATAGGGACTGGAAGGGAGGCCCAGACGGGAGGGGACATGCGTGTACAAAGAGCTGATTCACTTCCTTGGACAGCAGAATCTAACACAACATTGTAATGCAATTATACGCCAATGATAAAGAAAAAAAAAAAAAAAAGTCCTAGTTATGGTGCAAGTGACCCTCAAGATCGCACCGCTGGTCCCTGGAAATCTTCATCTAACAATGACAATCCACTGAGTTTAAAGTCTTTATACATCGGTGAGGAATCTTTGAAAAAGCAGCCTTCAGAGCAAAGAAAAAAATCAGGGAGTTATAAATGACCTGGCGAGACATGGATGTCCAAGCAGCAGCCAGAAGTTGACTGATCCAAAGTCAAAGGAGTTTCTTATTTAAGGAGAAAACATGATCATTATTGCCTACCTAAAGATTATTGTCACACTGACACAACAGACTAGTCCCCTAAATTGAGGAATATTTGTGCTAGGAAATCAAGTGCCTGGCACAGAGTAATCACTCTGTTAATACTGGCAATTAATTAATACTATGCTATATTATAATTTATATTATATCATATATTTTTTAATGTATAGTATATCATATATTACATAATATTATATAACTAGGAGTCAAGGACATAGCTAATTCCACATCCTACAGGCAGATACAGAAGACTTAATTAGAAAAGACTTTACTAGAAACATGATTCACCCTAGTTTGAAGTGTCTCAAAGGGAAATGTTTACAATTCCTCATGGAGGCCCAAACACACATCTCAGTTAGAAGTTGCTATCCTCCTGTTTCCTTGAAATTTAAACAAAATATTTTTCCTTCCCTTTTTGAACTTTTCTCCTCCTATTATTTCCTCCTAATTTAATGCTTATGCTCTTCAATTATCATTTCCATGTAACTGCGGCTTGGAAGTAGATATCTAAATAATTTCTGAAGAGTTAGCCAAGTACCTCCCCTTTCTTGTAAGAGGCCCTGATGATTATCTCAGATCCTCTAGAATGTCAGCCATTTATAGCAAAACATATTACTATTCCACAGAACTGAGAAATAAACTGAAATTTCAAGTTGAACTTAAAAGCAAGTACTATTCTGACTTTTACATGAATTAACACAAAGCCTATAATTCAAGCTATATATTGAAAAAACCTTTCTGCCAAATTCATAATGTGAGGACATGGCCCCCCTGCGCCTTGATCCTGCTATCCAGGTAGCAGTACAAAACAGCTCATGTCTGATAATATGTACTCCATAGAGATAGTCTGGAAGATGTGATTTAACTAAAAGAATCTCTGGAATGGAAATGACAAGCCTTCTCACAATGAGATTAAGCATTCTGCAGCTTCTAAGAACAACTCTAGTTACAGTCTTGGGAAAATGCAACATATTCCAGACACCTTGCTGGATTGTTTTACAACCATTATCCCACTGGATTTTCTCAGAAGTCCTATGAGGTGGTATTCTTCCTTCTTTTCACATATGAGGAAACTGGGATTCAAGAACTTGTTCCTATCACACAGCCAGTAATTGGTGGGCTGTGGTTTGAACCCAGACTGACTGAATCCAAAGTCTATATTTTTAATCACTGCAATTCATGGCTTTCCCACTAATGCAAGCTCAGTGTGAGCTTTATTCTTCTCTTTGCATTATTTTATGCATCAAGAGGCTTCACAAATGTGATTCCTTTAGACTGTCTGAATGATTGAGTGAACCTCAATGCAAGGATTGTTAGGTTTCTCTGAAACACCCTGCCTGTGATAAATCTCTCAAAGGAAATAGTCCAGGGATAATAAATTGAGGCATCTTGGGGACTCATGGGAATTTACCTCCATGATTGATGGAATGAGCCAACTGTCACCTGCATATATAGTAAATAAAACCATGGAAATGCATGAGATTGCCACCTGAAAATTGACATTGGTTTGTTCATTTTCTTACAGGAAGAATATAATTGAAATGAAGGGAGCTAAAGGGAACTGTAAGAGTGATGGATAGAAAGATAGAGCTTAGATTAGGAAACTAGAAGAGAGAATGAGAAGTTCTATTATTACGATATTACTATGTCTTCAAAGCATGCCAGCGCGCTTTCCTCAGTGGAATCACAGAGTATATAGCACTGCAATAGGCACCGTGGAAGAGAGAGAAACAGAGGGAGAGACGGGGGCGGGGGGGGGGGGCGCGGAGAAGAGGTGTGCTGTCTGCTCTAGACAGCTAATGATTTAATTAATGGTTTAAAATTAATTTATTGGATTGAAGGGCATTTGCATGAACAGCACAGGCATGCATTCATCACCCAGGCCCACTTTGCTGATGATTTCGTGTAATTTGTCTATAATGAAATGGGTCTTCTAAGGAAGAAAACCCAAGCTCTCTTGAGCAGGAAAGGCTGAACAGAATGGAAAATGCACTGTGTCAATGTCATAGAGGCAAAAAATTCCTTAAACAGGCAAATGAAAGTACACCAAAGCAAGACCCCGTCTTTTATTATATGGCAAAGGAAAGCAGATAATTAACGGTGCAAGTGGCAGAAGACCTTGGTGCTTCCAGTATCTCAAATTTTAAACGGGGAATAGAGAATTGATTACAAAAGAAAGAGGGTCAGGAAGAGTTATTTAAATATGTCTTTATCAGCCTTATATTTTTACCTCAAAAATGTGTACTTAATTTGTACGTGATATAAATGGCTGACATTCTAGAGGATCTGAGATAATCATCAGGGCCTCTTACAAGAAAGGGGAGGTACTTGGCTAGCTCTTCAGAAATTATTTAGATATCTACTTCCAAGCTGCGGTTACACGGAAATGACAATTGAAGAGCATAAGCATTATATTAGGAGGAAATAATAGGAGGAGAAAAGTTCAAAAAGGAAAGGAAAAATATTTTGTTTAAATTTCAAGGAAACAGGAGGATAGCAACTTCTAACTGAGATGTGTGTTTGGGCCTCCATGAGGAATTGTAAACATTTCCCTTTGAGACACTTCAAACTAGGGTGAATCATGTTTCTAGTAAAGTCTTTTCTAATTAAGTCTTCTGTATCTGCCTGTAGGATGTGGAATTAGCTATATCCTTGACTTCCAAACCTTTCCAGAACTTAACTCAATTGGAAAACTTTAGTGTGAAACCACACATCTCTCCTTTAAAGTCACAGCTGTTAAGAACGTGCTCGTGACCATAGGCTACTGTCTCCTTGGAAGGAGAATTCCCAGAGAATGACGGGGTCAGGGCCATGGGACCTGCTGAAAGTTCTAGAATGAACAGACCCTGACCACACAATTAGAGAACACCTCTCTCCTACTGAATCTCTCTAGTACGAAATCTCGCCCCATGTCACTGTCCTCATGATAAGGGGTATGTTCGGAAGCCAGGTTCAGCATTCGGTCAGTGGTCAAGCTCTTTGCCATTTAGACAGCCTCTATGCCTCTGCTCACTTGGGTTTTGGAGGCAAACAATGACTGTCACTCAGGTTTAATGATAGTTTCACTTTGAAGAGTTCAGAATAAAAGACACCCTGAACACAAAATAATGGTCTCCATGGATCACTATGATCATTCAAGAACAGAAGATGAAAAGGGAAAACTCCTTGGTAGTGCAAGCTTTTTATGACACATCAACACACAGCCCATGCTTTCTGGACACAGGATGTCACAGAGCTCTGCCAGATTTGAAGGTTAGGAAGTTCTTGTGGGCAAACAGAAGTGACGTGTATTGCATAAGCTTCTGCCTGGAGGAAGTTTCAAAGATTCTTCATATCCTGGGCTGCATGAGAATTATAAAATCTAACAATAAACATTACATATCTAGATTGCTATCTTCCAATGCATGCATTCATTTAGGAAGATTGGATATACATATTGTCTTTTCATTGGGAAGATTGAAAAGTTCCAAGTGCATAACCCTGACTCTCTCTCTCTTGGATTAATGTCAGTTAAATGTCTTGGTTTAAAAGTGTCAGTGATAGTATGCTGTAATGTTCTTTATCTTTCTGGCTTACTTCACTCTGTATAATGGGCTCCAGTTTCATCCATCTCATTAGGACTGATTCAAATGAATTCTTTTTGACAGCTGAGTAATATTCCATGGTGTATATGTACCACAGCTTCCTTATCCATTCATCTGCTGATGGGCATCTAGGTTGCTTCCATGTCCTGGCTATTATAAACAGTGCTGTGATGAACATTGGGGTGCACGTGTCTCTTTCATATCTGGTTTCCTCAGTGTGTATGCCCAAAAGTGGGATTGCTGGGTCATATGGCAGTTCTATTTCCAGTTTTTTAAGGAATCTCCACACTGTTTTCCATAGTGGCTGTACTAGTTTGCATTCCCACCAACAGTGTAAGAGGGTTCCCTTTTCTCCACACCCTCTCCAGCATTTATTGCTTGTAGTCTTTTGGATAGCAGCCATCCTGACTGGCGTGTAATGGTACCTCATTGTGGTTTTGATTTGCATTTCTCTAATAATGAGTGATGTTGAGCACCTTTTCATGTGTTTGTTAGCCATCTGTATGTCTTCTTTGGAGAAATGTCTGTTTAGTTCTTTGGCCCATTTTTTGATTGGGTCATTTATTTTTCTGGAATTGAGCTTCAGGAGTTGCTTGTATATTTTTGAGATTAATCCTTTGTCTGTTTCTTCATTTGCTATTATTTTCTCCCAATCTGACGGCTGTCTTTTCACCTTACTTATAGTTTCCTTTGTAGTGCAAAAGCTTTTAAGTTTCATTAGATCCCATTTGTTTAGTTTTGCTTTTATTTCCAATATTCTGGGAGGTGGGTCATAGAGGATCTTGCTGTGATTTATGTCAGAGAGTGTTTTGCCTATGTTCTCCTCTAGGAGTTTTATAGTTTCTGGTCTTACATTTAGATCTTTAATCCATTTTGAGTTTATATGGAATTTAGAAAGATGGTAATGATAACCCTATATGCAAAACAGAAAAAGAGACACAGAAATACAGAACAGACTTTTGAACTCTGTGGGAGAATGTGAGGGTGGGATGTTTCAAATGAACAGCATGTATACTATCTATGGTGAAACAGATCACCAGCCCAGGTGGGATGCATGAGACAAGTGCTCGGGCCTGGTGCACTGGGAAGACCCAGAGGAGTCGGGTGAAGAGGGAGGTGGGAGGGGGGATCGGGATGGGGAATAAGTGTAAATCTATGGCTGATTCATATCAATGTATGACAAAACCCACTGAAATGTTGTGAAGTAATTAGCCTCCAACTAATAAAAAAATTAAAAAAAAAATAAAAAAATAAAGCATGTAACCAGATGATTTAAAAAAAAAAAAAAGTGTCAGTGAGAAAGCCAACAGAACTTCATTTGAAAAGGAAAGATGACAAGAGACACAGTGACTTAATGTCAACCTCCATCCAGTTAATGCTTAGGTTTTCTTCAATCAGAGAATGATTTCAAGCAAAATAAGCAAAATTCTCCATTAACTACAGATTAAGTCATAATTTCTAGAGAGCTTAAAGTAAGGATAAAAATCACATTTTTAGACAGTTTACAATGTAAATACAAATATAAAAACACACATAAAATTCATTTCTTGGTTAATTAGAAGACTCAGCGTATCAGTGCAAATGACCCTTCTATTAAAATTCAAGGGAAAAAAAATTAGAAGTTAAATTCCACCTGGTTGACTTAATCCTTGATCTTTTTTTTTTCCTTTTCATACTGTTCATGGGGTTCTCAAGGCAAAAATGCTGAAGTGGTTTGCTATTCTCTTCTCCAGTGGACCACATTTTGTCAGAAATCATGACCCCATCAGTCTTGGGTGACCCTACATGGCATGGCTCATAGTTTCACTGAGTTAGACAAGGCTGTGATCCATGTGATCAGTATAGTTAGTTCTCTGACTGTGGTTTTCATTCTGTCTGCCATCTGATGGCTGAGGATAAAGTGCAAGCTTCCTGATGGGAGGGACTGGCTGTAGGGGAAACTGGGTCTTGCTCTGGTGGGCAAGGTTATGCTCAGTAAACTTTTAATCCAATTTTCTGCTGATGGGTGGGGCTGTGTTCCCTCCCTGTAGTTTGGTCTGAGGCAAAAAGATGGTAGGGGTAATGGCATTTCAGTTGCTCAGTTGTGTCTGACTCTTTGCAACCCCATGAGCTGCAGCACGCCAGGCCTCCCTGTCCATCATCAACTCCCAGAGTTTACTCAAAGTCATGTCCATTGAGTCAATGATGCCATCCAACCATCTCATCCTCTGTCAGCCCCTTCTCCTCCTGCCTTCAATCTTTCCCAGCATCAGGGTCTTTCAAATGAGTCAGCTCTTCGCATCAGGTGGTCAAAGAATTGGAGTTTCAGCTTCAACATCAGTCCTTCCAATGAATATTTAGGACTGATCTCCTTTAGGATGGACTGGTTGGATCTCCTTGCAGTCCAAGGGACTCTCAAGAGTCTTCTCCAACACCACAGTTCAAAAGCATCAATTCTTTGGCACTCAGCTTTCTTCACAGTCCAACTCTCACATCCATACATGACTACTGGAAAAACCATAGCCTTGACTAGATGGACCTTTGTAACTTACACAATCATAATATAGCTCTGAAGTGGCAGAGAATGAGTTCAAATCTGACACCCATAATTTTGCTGTTTCCACTGTGCATGTGATTCTGATTTTTGCATGTATAAAAGAGGTCTAATCTCTGCTTCACAGAGATTAAAACGACACCATATGTTCACCATCTAGAGCAGTGTCTGACAGCCAGTAATTATCCACGAAAATGTGATGATAGTAGTACTAATAGTAGTTATTGCTATTAAAGTAAAAAGTCACAGAAAGACTTGCCCCTGTGAATGGTCTAATAATAATACCCTGAGTTCTTTAAAAGAAAAAGATCTGTTACTTTGGAACTATAAACTATCTCCAAAATCTGCATGCACATATTTCTTGCAAGAATAGATAATTTTATCCTGAGATTCAGTCACACATCATAGATCACAGTTAAGTGTCGACTGGATGGAGGATATTTTGTAGTGGTGCATAAAGAGAAAGAAAAAAAAGTTATAGCCACTTCAAAACTTCTAAACAATGACTAGAAAGCAAAAGATTAATTGCCTAATAAATATACCTGGAAAATTCCTTCCATGGCTAGAATATGAAACTCAACCCAGTATCAGAGAAACCTAGTTCAAACCAAAAATGCATTTCAGATGAGCACTTGTATACGTTTCGCCTGCTTACATTTTAGCTCATAGTAAATGAAGATGTTCTAGCAATGTTCAGAGATACTCTCATGAACAAGATTTTGTCATGGCTGCAGGAGAAACATTAGAAACTGCCAAAGAGGAGGATTGGTAAAGATGAGAAGGGTAAGATGGTCCGCTTCTAAAGGGCAGAAGAAGCAGTGTGACAGCTTGCTGTGGGTGGGCTCTGTCACCCGCATTCAGCTCTACAATTGTCTAAAGGAAACATCCTGAAGTGGCCACGAAAGAAGGTTATCAATAACCCCAGGTGAAAAGATTTTCCTATTTTTATGCAATTTCTTTCAGAGGACCTACTTCTCTGGCCCTTGTTTCACTTTATCAACTGCATATATATATGCACATATACAACCAGACCATAAACAAAGTAGCTGGTAGTAGTAAACATGCCTGGTTTTCAAGACAGATGAGTAGAATACCAATGGTCCATGTTTCTCATTTTGGCAGTTTTTATCGCGTAGTGATTTAAATGTAACACTAGGCTATTTAATCCAACTAAATTATTTGATCCTAATAGCATCTGTCTAACATACTCACCTTCAAAACCAGCAGCAGCATCCCATTAACTATGCCTCACCTGTGGAAATAAAGGACCAACATCGGGAGAGTTTTCTATCAGAGGAACCTAGAAGAGTAACGTCGCTTAACTGCTTTAGATCTAATCTCGGCAATGGGATAGACTCTAGTTTCCCTGTGTCTTTTCCCCTCCTCCTTCACATAGTCACTTCGGGTAATTAAAGAAAAAAACAGATATAGAAAATTCCTAAGGACATTAAATTAATCCTCTGTGAAATTTCATTATTTTATTCATAAATGGTATGGCAGGGTTATAAACATAGTCAGATAGTAATTGTGTTAGGACTAGCTGCACTGTAAATTTTTTAAGTACTAAATTTCATTACCAAAACACACTTGGAGACACCATAAATGAATGCGGGCTTTAATCTTTGAGTGAATATAAACCGCATCCTCAACTGTGTAACTATTTTGTACATCAGAAAGAGGGAATTTCTCATTAGCTGCTACATCAAGCTTTTAGTTTAAGGAAAGAGCCTTGCCCAGTAAAACTGAAAACAGAACCAGATCTTAGGCAAATTGACTTCTCTTTGCAGGGCTGACCTCTAATAAGTGATTTGGGTAGAGCCCTTACCACTTTTTTCATAAGCTAAAGGAGAATCATTAAGAGATGAGCCTAAGGCACTCTGAAATATACTTGCCAAATAATAAACTTATCAATTTATCTAAATGAATAAATTATTAATACTCATCCAACTCTACCAAGCCTAACAGTGAGGAAATGTAGGTGCCAAGAAGAGCAATGAATCTCAGCAAATAGTGTATCTCCTATAATGGGAGGGTCAAGACAGACAAGTTATTAGATGGGAACCTTAGAGATAATGCCTTAAAACATAGGAAGGGCAATGTTCAACTAAACACTAGGAAAATGTATTGCAATTTTAAGCATTTCCAACTACAGACTAGAGAAAATGTTCAAGGACAGAAAAAGATGCCTACCTTAAACTTTTTAAGATTCATGAATACTGATCCTTACCTCTAGTAAGAAACATGATCGTACACTAGAACTAACATTGGTGATGCAAAAGTGTGTGTCCAGTCCTTTTCCCACCTAACATTTTATACATAAATTCTCTAGTAGTTATTTATTTCATTAGAACAAGGCAAGTTTCCCATTTTCCTAAAGGTGAGGGTGGTTTTCCTATTATTACTGCATAGAAGACTTCAACCAAATTTTGTGACAGTTCAGTTCAGTTCAGTTGCTCAGTCGTGTCTGACTTTTTGCGACCCCATGGACTGCAGCACACCATGCTTCCCTGTCCATCACTAAGTCCCGGAGCTTACTCAAACTCATTTCCATTGAGTCAGTGATGCCACCCAACCGTCTTATCCTTTGTCATCTCCTTCTCCTACCACCTTCAATCTTTCCCAGCATCAGGGTCTTTTTCAAAGAGTCAGTTCTTCCCACCAGGTGGCAAAAGTATTGGAGCTTCAGCTTCAGCATCAGTCCTTCCAATGAATATTCAGGACTGATTTCCTTTAGGATGGACTGGTTGGATCTTGTTGTCCAAGGTACTCTCAAGAGTCTTCTCCAACACCATAGTTCAAAAGCATCAATTCTTCAGTGCTCAGCCTTCTTTATATTCCAACTTTCACACCCATACATGGCTACTGGAAAAACCATAGCTTTGACTAGACAGACTTTGTTGGCAAAGTAATATTTTGGCTTTTAAAAATGCTGTCTAGGTCGGTCATAGCTTTTCTTCAAAAGAGTAAGCGTCTTTTAATTTCATGGCTAAAGTCACCGTCTGCAGTGATTTTGGAGCCCAAGAACATAAAGTCTCTCACTGTTTCCATTCCTTCTCCATCTACTTGCCATGAAGTGATGGGACTGGATGCCATGATCTTAGTTTTCTGAATGTTGAGTTTTAAGCCAGTTTTTTCACTCTCCTCTTTCACTTTCATCAAGAGACTCTTTAGTTCTTCTTCACTTTCTGCCATAAGGGTGGTGTCATCTGCATATCTGAGGTTATTGATATTTCTCCCAGCAATCTTGATTCCAGCTTGTGCTTCCTCCAGCCCAGCATTTCTCATGATGTACTCTGCATATAAGTTAAATAAGCAGGGTGACAATATACAGACTTGACATACTCCTTTTCATATTTGGAACCAGTCTGGAACCATATTGTTCCGTATCCAGTTCTAACTGTTGCTTCTCGACCTGCATGCAGATTTCTCAGGAGGCAGGTCAGGTGGTCTGGTATCCCCATCTCTTTCAGAATTTGCCACAGTTTATTGTGATCTACACAAAGGCATTGGCATAGTCAATAAAGCAGAAGTAGATGTTTTTCTGGAACTCTCTTGCTTTTTCGATGATCCAATGGATGTTGGCAATTTGATCTCTGGTTCCTCTGCCTTTTCAAAATCCAGTTTGAATGTCTGGAAGTTCACCATTCATGTACTGTTGAAGCCTGGCTTGAAGAATTTTGAGCATTACTTTACTAGCATGTGAGATGAGTGCAATTGTGAGGCACTTTGAACATTCGTGGCATTTGAATGAAAACTGACCTTTTCCAGTCCTGTGGCCGCTGCTGAGTTTTCCACATTTGCTGGCACATTGATTACAGCACTGTCACAGCATCATATTTTGGGATTTGAAAGAGCTCAACTGGAATTCCATTACCCCCACTAGCTTTGTTCGTAGTGATGCTTTCTAAGGCCCACTTGACTTCACATTCCAGGATGTCTGGCTCTAGGTGGGTGATCACACCATTGTGGTTATCTGGCTCATTAAGATCTTTTTTGTACAGTTCTTCTGTGTATTCTTGCCACCTCTTCTTAATATCTCCTGCTTCTGTTAGGTCCATACCATTTCTGTCCTTTATTGTGTCCATCTTTGCATGAACTATCCCCTTGTTATCTCTAATTTTCTTGAAGAGATCTCTAGTCTTTCCCATTCTATTGTTTTCCTCTATTTCTTTGCATTGATCACTGAGGAAAGCTTTTTTTTTTTTTTTTTAAATCTCTCCTTGGTATTCTTTGGAACTCTGCATTCAAATGGGTATATCTTTCCTCTTCTCCTTTGCCTTTAGCTTCTCTGTTTTTCAGCTATTTTTAAGACCTCCTCAGACAACCATTTTGCCTTTTTGCATTTCTTTTTCTTGGGGATGGTCTTGATCACTGCCTCCTGTGCTGTGTCATGAACCTCCACTGATACTTCTTCAGGCACTCTATCAGATCTAATCCCTTAAATCTATTTGTCACTTCCACTGTATAATCATAATGGGTTTGATTCAGGTCATACCTGTATAGTCTAGTAGTTTTCCCTACTTTCTTCAACTTCGGTCTGAATTTGGCAATAAGGAGTTCATGATCTGAGCCACAGTCAGCTCCTGTTCTTGTTTTTGCTAACTGTATAGAGCTTCTCCATCTTTGGTGGCAGAGTATTATCAATCTGATTTCGGTGTTGATCATCTGGTGATGTCCATGTGTAAGGTCTTCTCTTGTGTTGTTGGAAGAGGGTGTTTCCTATGACAAGTGCGTTTTCTTGGCAAAAGTCTGTTAGCCTTTGCCCTGCTTCATTTTGTACTCCAAGGCCAAATTTGCCTGTTACTCCAGGTGTTTCTTGAATTCCTACTTTTGCATTCCAGTCCCCTATAATGAAAAGGACATCTTTTTTGGGTACTAGTTCTAGAAGGTCTTGTAGGTCTTCATAGAACCGTTTAACTTCCGCTTCTTCAGCATTACCGGTTGGGGCATAGACTTGGATTACTGCCATATTGAATGGCTTGCCTTGAAAACGAACAAAGATCATTCTGTCATTTTTGAGATTGCATCCAAGTACTGCATTTCAGATTCTTGTTGACTATGAGGGCTACTCCATTTCTTCTAATGGATTCCTGCCCACAGTAGTAGATATAATGGTCATCTGAGTTAAATTCACCCATTCCACTCCATTTTAGTTCACTGATTCCTAAAATGTTGATGTTCACTCTTGTCATCTCCTTTTGACCACTTCCAATTTGCCCTGATTCATGGACTTACCATTCCAGGTTCCTAGGCAATATTGTTCTTTCCAGCATCAGACTTTACTTCCATCACCAGTCACATCCACAACAGGGCATTGTTTTCGCTTTGGCTCCATCCCTTCATTCTCTCTGGAGTTATTTCTCCAATCTTCTCAGTAGCATATTGGGCACCTACTGACCTGGGGTGTTCATCTTTCACTGTTGTATATTTTTGTCTTTTCATACTGTTCATGGGGTTCTCAAGGCAAGAATACCAAAGTGGTTTGCCATTCCCTTTTCCAGTGGACCACATTTTTTTAGAACTATCCATCAAGACCTGTCCATCTTGGGTGGCCCTACATAGCATGGCTCACAGTTTCATTGAGTTAGACAAGTCTGTGGTCCATGTGATCAGTTTGATTAGTTTTTGGTGACTGTGGTTTTCATTCTGTCTGCCCTCTGATGGATAACAATAATTTAGTGACAAGCAACCATTTACTAAAGATTCCCGATTGTAGCCAGTTGCTTTGGATCTCTGCTCAAAAACCATCAATCCCCACCTTTGTTTATTTGTTTTTTATTTATTTATTTTTAATTGGAGGATAATTTGTTTACAGTATTGTGTTTGCTTCTGCTATACATCAAAATGAATCAGCCATAGGTATACTTATGTCTCCTCTGTCCTGAACCTCCCTCCCATCTCCCACCCCATCTGACCCCTCTAAGTTGTCACATAGCACTGAGTTGAGCTCCCTGCACCATACAGCAAATTCCCACTGGCCGTCTACTTTCCATATAACCTCCACCTTTAGCAGGAGTGTCCTTGCTCAAAACTAGCCAACTTCCTACCTTCAGCAGGAATTAACATAAATCTTTAAGTTAAAGCTTCCAGAGCTAAGAAAGGAAGCTGCAAACAAAACACAGATGGAATCAGGTAAGAATTATAAGGCATGAATCTGACCTCTAAGAGACCCTAAGTCTTAGTGTATACTGATCTGACTATGTTAGCATATTAAATGAAACACCCAGACAGAAGGACCAAAAAAGGATAAAAGGGGGTATCCCCCCTACTCTGTCAGAAAAAGCTCTGCCCTTTCCCCATAGACTAATCCATATGCCTCCCCATCATTAGCCTCACTCCTCCTCCCTGTGTCTTTACCTGTAAAAATTAAATCACTGTCACCAGGGGTGTCTCCCTGGTGGCTCAGTCAGTAAAGAATCTGCCTGCAATGCAGGAGACCCAGGTTCGATCCCTGGGTTGGAAAAATCTCCTGGAAAAGGAAATGGCCACCCACTCGAGTGTTCTTGCCTGGGAAATCCCATGGACAGAGGAGCCTGGTGGGCTACAGTCCATGGGGTCGCAAGAGTCAGACACCACTTAGCAACTAAATCACCACCACCAGGTGGGCAAGAAGCTGATCTGTGAACTTAGTTTCCACTTCTCTACTCTTTGGCCACTGAATAAAGCTTGTACTGTGTCAGTCTCAGCTTTGTTTTCAATATTTGCCTACTAGAATCCGAATGAAAAAAGACAGCCCTCCCTCTGGTGACACACCATCAAGGCATCAAGGCAGAGAGACTCAACTGGGCTAGGGACACAGCAGGGTTCATAAGACTTAATTTGAACAGAGTGCAGGAAGAATGGATTGTTCCTGACCCACACTGTCGGCAGCTTCATCTGAAGATACTAGGAAGGCTGAGACTAATATCATCTGAAGGCTGTTCCCTTGCATGCCTGATACTAATGGCTATCAGCTGGTATTTGAGCTAGGCTGGTCAGCCAAATGACTAAACGTGGCCTCCCCATGTGGTCTGATATTCCTCAAAACATGGAGGCTGGGATCCAAACATGAGGGTCTCTAGAGAGAAAGTGCCAGATGATAGTTGTATCACCTTTCGTGAGCTGGCCTCAAGAGTCAAGCAAGGTCTCTTCTTTTGCATTCTACATACTGGGTAGTCATATTCAGGGGGTTAAAAGTGAGACTCTATGTTTTGATGAAAGAGAAATGCCAAGGTTCTAAAATTCTGGGACTAGAAACATGGCTGTGGACAGTTTTGGAAAATAAAATTGGCCATGGTGATTTTTTTTTCCCTTCTCTTTTCATTTCTTTATGTTTCATCTTTGCTTTCTTATAGTTTCTAAGGAAAATAGCAAATCTCACACAGAAACCACACTTCTGGTAAATTCTAGTGATATTTTGGTCATTTGCTATGAATCAGCTTATTGTATATTAATGACGTTTTTACCTAGGATTATTCTGGTAGGCCTCCCAGATGTTTGTTCTGACATAGGCATTTTGGAGTTTAAACTTGAGGATAAAAGAAAGTAAAGGAACTTGGAAGTGCTAATTGTTGGAAAGAAGTCCAGAACGGGGAAAAGAAGATGTTGAAAAGTGGAATGAAGACAGATGTTGAGATTTGCCTCTATTGAGAAGAGAGATTTAGGATGTGAAGGAGAGAACTCTCTGTTGAAAAGGATTAAATGTTTCTTGGAGCATGTAAAGTTTTCTGAGGATTTTTAAAAATCACTTATTTGACTTCAGGGCATGCTATTTTCTGCATACTGCCAAGTAAACATTTTAGTGAAGAGAAAGTCTTCATTTATTTATCAACAGATATAGTAACCCCATTTTTAACATTCTGGGAATAAATAAGTGATGCTTTTGAATAATCTCCTCTGTCCTGATGCTATTTCCCTGACTCATTGAGGATACTTACAGATGATAAGCCTGGCCACTTCACTTCCTGGAATGAAATAGGCAGCACAAGGTGAATTTTGAGCTAATGCAGTTGAGTATTAACAAAAACATAGAGAAGAAATCTACTTTGAAAGCCACATCCCATGAAAATCTCTTTTGATATTACAAATCAACATTCAAAAATCGATTCTATAGAAATAATTTCAAAAGTGCAAAAGGACACTTATTGATAGTATTGCTTGTAATAGTAAATACTGAAACAAACTAAAATGAACACCAATAGGGGAACGTCTATGTGGTATATTTATGTCAAGAACAATACTTCAGCCTTCAAATAACATATACCTACTTTCATGGAAATGTGTCTGTGTTTTATTGAAACAAAAACATAATAGTAAAACATAATGAGTAGCAGAATCTTATTTTTGCTTTTAAAAAGATAGAACATTTATATCCCAAATAAAAGACGTAGCTTTCCCATTCTGCACAAAATCTCTAGAAATGATAGTAGATTTTCTTTTTAAAATTCACAACCTGTGTGTAGATCAACAAGCCGAACTTTCAGTGGACCCAAATGCATAAGAAATTCTTGAAAAATGGGAAATTAGAGAAATGAAATTATAATGAAAAAAAGTTCCCAAAACATACGGAGTGTTTTTCTTTTAGAGAAGTTAGAAGCAGTAACAAGGGAGCTCCATATCTAAGTCTAGTGGATATTATTGCATTGATCAAAAAATTCATTTGGATTTTTCTGTAAGATATTACAGAAAACCCAAATGAACTTTTGGGCAACGCAATGGGATCTAGACATTTCCTAGGAGTAACCAAATGGGCTAATCAGAAAGGAGAACCAAGCAGGTCATGAGCTGCATATCCCACCTTCTGAGTCCAGAGAGCTGTATAGGAATGTCAGCCCCGGGGAGGATGCAGGGGCTTTTCAATGAAAACCTGGGGCCAGAGAAGCAGGGGAGCACTGAAGGCTACCACACTGCACGAGGAGCATAGCCCAGGCCCGTCTGCCCTGAGTGAAAGCTGCCAGGGCACAGGTCACAGCGGTTCACCTCACCTCTCCCCGCAAGTGGGGCATGTCACTCATTTCAGCTACGAAGATGACAGCACACCGACAGTCACCAATCATTTGAAGAATTCAATGCTTTGTTGTTTCTCAAGAAAAAATAATGAACTCAATCTTGAGAACAGAGACTTAGGACACTAAGCATCATAGAAAGTTTAGAGGAAGTATAATTTATATCTGCAGAAATAAAAGAAAATATTTGGCCCATTTAAACTTAGCCTAATATGTGATGGAAATTGAAACATGTCATCAGGATGTGAAAAGTTCAGAAGCCTGCACACTATTTTTTCTTTTTTTTTTTAAATTTAAATATACTTTTTAATCTTTGCATTAATTTCAAAAATCTTTTTTTTATCTTTAATCTTTATGGTTTTTGCCATACAACAATGCAAATCAGCCATAATTATACATACATCCCCTCCCTTCCCAGCCTCCGTCTCCTCCACTCATCCCATTCCTGCAGGTCATCACAGAGCCCCAGACTGGGCTCCCTGTGCTACATTCTCACCAGCTGTCCATCTTACACCGGATAATACATCTATGTTGATGCTACTTTCCCCATCCGTCCCACTCTCCCCCTCCCCCACTGTGTCCATCACTGTGCACACTATTGATGAGAACGTAAATTGGTCCAGCTACAGTGGAAAACAGTATGCAAGAGCCTTAAAAAATTAAAAATAGCATTACCATAGGATCCAGTGGTCTCGCTTCTGAGTGTTTATCCAAAAGAACTGAAAGCAGGATCTCAAAGATGTGTTAGTACTCTCATGTTCATTGTGACACTGTTACAGATAGTTAAGATGTGGAAACACCTTAAATTCTCATTGATGGATGATGGAAGAGAAAAGGTTGTTTAGACATAAAATGAAATATTATGTCACCTTTAAAAAGAAGAAATTCTGCCATATCCTATGACATGAATGAAACTTGAGGACATTATGCCAAGCAAAATAAACCAGTCATAGAAGCACACATATTTCATGAATTTACTTATATCAGTCATCTAAAATAGTCATACTCAGAGAAGGGGAGTATAGAGTGGTGACTGCCAGGGGCTGGGGAAGGAGGAAATAGGGAGTTGCCACTTAATGGGTATAAAGTTTCAGTTATACAAGATAATTTCTAGAACCCCACTGTACAGCACTGTGCCTGTAGCTAACATCACTGTGTCGTACACTTAAAATTTTAAGAGGGGAAGCTTCATGTTAAATGTCCTTATGAAAATAAACCTTTAAGAAATTTCAAATAAAACTGTCATCAACTGTTTAAAGTAAAACTCAGTAGCTGGGATGAATAGGAAGAAAGACACGGTTCAAGAGAAGCTAGCGACCTGGGGTACAGAATCAAAGTATATTCTAGAATTTTATAGTCAGAGAGGCAGCACTGTACGATGGTTGAGAACATAGACTCTGGAAACACTGATTAGGTTTGATACTAGGTAAGTACTACAAGCTATTGTGATATTGGAAAAGATATTTTAAAAAATTTGTGTCTTTTTTTTTCCTTCTTTAAACTCCAACTATATCCTACAATGCTCTTCTTTGTGATGCTAGGGGTTAGGGCATCGTAAACTTTTTTTCCTTCTTCAATTTGTTTCCTGTAAAGTCATGTCAATAGAGGTCACAAAAGCACAACTTAGAGGCAGGAAGCAGTGGGAGGAACACTCTGTCTGCCTGAGGTTCCTGACACCAGATTCTAACAGCAGGAGGAGATTCTGAAGTAGGATTGGTCCTAGTCTCTATCTTCTGTTGGCAGCCCCAGAACAGGCTTCTCCTGTCTCCTCACTTCCAAGACCCCTCCTCTCCCTTCATGACTTAGATGGTACCCCTTGCTCAGAGTTCTGTACTTCAATTCTATGGAGTTTCTCAATAAGATAATCTTCCTACATTCCCCAGACATAGGAATGGTAGCCACTTTCTGTAGCTCTTACTTCCATGGACCTCAAGGTAACTAAGTGTTCTCATTTTGCTTTCTTAGTATTCCAGTACTTGCTAGGCCAATGCCCTGCGTAAGTTTTCTAACCAGAAGTGGGTGGTTATAAAGAATAAATTGAGTTAATGCACATAAAGTACCAAGAACAGTGCTTATACATAAAGACCCTTGTAAGTATTCATGATCATTATCAAATGTTACCTCAAAAAGCTGAGAAAGATGTAAGAAGAAATGAGAGGCATTGAAGATAGAACTAGGAATTTCAGCAACTGCTTTCATTTGTGAGAATAGGAATTACTCAGAGGAGGCAATGGTAGCTATATAGATAAATATATGATTGATAGATATAGATGATAGATGAGAAGACTTGGCTGAGTTTGGTAAAGCTACGTCATTGGCAGAATAAAAGACACCCATGTAAACAGACATATACAAACATAATACCTTCTACTTAGAAGCATCATTGTCAAATTTCAGACTTATAAGGTAAAAGAGCTAGTATATATCTTTATTTTTATCAAATGTATATGAGAGGAGAATAAGAAAACAATACTATTGAATGATTTATTTGTCAACACAGGTGCAATATCTCAAATAAAATACCACTAATAGATCACAGCAATGTATTGAAAAATAATGTAGTGTGATTAAATAGCATTTATCTCAGAAATGCAAGAGTAGTTTAAAATTAGAATTCTTAAACAGATGGGAATACCAGACCACTTTACTTGCCTCCTGCGAAACCTGTATGCAGGTCAAGAAACAACAGTTAGAACCGGACATGGAACAACAGACTGGTTCCAAATAGGAAAAGGAGTACGTCAAGGCTGTATATTGTCACCCTGCTTATTTAACTTATATGCAGAGTACATCATGAGAAACGCTGGGCTGGATGAAGCACAAGCTGGAATCAATATTGCCAGGAGAAACATCAATAACCTCAGATATGCAGATGATACCACCCTAATGGTACAAAGTGAAGAGGAACTAAAGAGCTTCTTGATGAAAGTGAAAGAGGAGAGTGAAAAAACTGGCTTAAAACTCAACATTCAGAAACTAAGATCAGGGCATCCGGTCCCATCACTTCATGGCAAATAGATGGGGAAACAACGGAAACACTGAGAGACTTTATTTTGGGGGGCTCCAAAATCACTGCAGATGGTGACCGCAGCCATGATATCAAAAGACACGTGCTCCTTCGAAGAACAGCTATGCCAACCTAGACAACATACTAAAAAGCAGAGACATTATTTGCCAATAAAAGTCCATCAAAAAAAGTCAAGGCTATGGTTTTTCCAGTAGTCATGTATGGATGTGAGAGTTGGATTATAAAGAAAACTGAGTGCCGAAGAATTGATGCTTTTGAACTGTGGTGTTGGAGAAGACTCTTGAGAGTCCCTTGGACAGCAAGAAGATCCAACTAGTCTATCCTAAAGGAAATAAGTCCTGAATATTCATTGGAAGGACTGATGCTGAAGCTGAAACTCCAATATTTTTGCCACCTGATGTGAAGTACTGACTCATTGGAAAAAACCCTGATGCTGGGCAAGATTGAAGGTGGGAGGAGAAGGGGACGACAGGGGACGAGATGCTTGCATGGTATCATCGACTCGATGGACATGAGTTTGAGCAAGCTCCAGGAGATGGTGATGGAGAGGGAAGCTTGGCATGCTGTGGTCATTGGAGTTGCAAAGAGTCGAACACAACTGAACTCAGTGACTTAAGTCTATGAGCTAACTTTTACTTTGCAACCAACTGTTTCAAACCTCAGTTACTCAAAACATTTGATAATTCCCATGATTTGATGAGTTACTTTGGAAGTTGTTCTCACTCAGCTGAAGATGAATCATCTAGAATGAGCTTACTTACAAGTCTGGGTACCTTCTGGAATGGCAGGGATAGTTAGGGTGTCCAGGAAGAGAGGCAAATGTAACTGCAGAAGTCTTTGTCAATTTCCTACTTGCATCAGATTTGCTCTCATCTCAGTGGCAAGCAAGTCATGTGGCCAAACCCAGAGTCAGTATGGGAGGGGACCACACATAAGGTCAAAGAGATTACACCATAAGCAGTGTAGAGTGGGCATACCAGGGAGATGGACATAGTGGAGGATGAGGAAGGATTTTTATTTCTTCACTTAGTATCATACTGTTTTGTTGTTTACAACGAACATATGTTACTTCTGGAAATTGTATTATTTTAAAAAGTAAATACAAGAAAACTTTCTTCCATAGGTAAGGAATCTCCAAATTTCCGGGACCTTGACTTCATTCTCTGTGTCTGCCTACCTTCAGCCTCCCTAGCCACCAAATCTTCTTGCCCTTACCTTTGTCAAAATGCCTTTTCCCATGGTGAGATGCAGCAAGATGCCCACCTCCTTCTAGAAACATCACCTTTGCAGTCACCCTAGAATCTGCCAGCACATATGCACAGATACTATGGAAACACGCATAACAAGATCAACAAGGACAAACAGCCTTTTAGAAATCCCTAGTGGTGGCAGCTGTTTCTGTCTCCCAAGGGAGTGGTTAACTTTCCCATAGAGCCAAAAGCTTTTTGTAAAGTGAAATACTGCCACTGGCTGATTTAGGGTGCAAAAGGTGAGTCTCCCAGGACATGCTTTAGAAGGATATAGAGTAAGGAAAGGTTTATTGTGAGGTTGGAGAAAATGAAGACATCCCAGGAAGCTATGAGAAAAAAAAAAACAATGGGGGGAAGAAACAGCGGCTTTTGGGTGGTTAAAATTCTTTTAGATGGAAGTATCTTAATTACTTCCCTGGTGGCTCAGACAGTAAAGAGTTGCCTGCAATGCAGGAGACCCGGGTTTGATCCCTGGGTTGGGAAGATACCCTGGAGAAGGAAATGGCAACCCGCTGCAGTATTCTTGCCTCGAAAATTCCAAGGACAGAGGAGCCTGGTGGGCTACAGTCCATGGGGTCACAAAGAGTCAGACATGACTGAGTGACTCACACATGCTATGTTAATTACTAAGTGATTGTCTCCCCTGTTGCTCTTCTATACCCTGCTTTGCTAAGCTGATGCCTGGGTGCTGCAAAGTACATTTTCCCTCGTCAGTTAGGTATTGCCAGAATGAGCCTGGGACACACTCCTTCTTCTTTGCTTGCTATTCTTGTCATCGGAGCCCATTTGCTGTTTCTGTAACCATCCCCCTGACAAAGACTTGCACTCCAGTAAAGGCACTGGCTTCAGTCTGTATCCTTCATCAGACTTTGTGAGACTGTAAACTAAACTGCTTGACTGTAAACGAAAGTGCCCTGTTCAGCTTATGGAGAGACGGCACAGGCACTGGCTGCAGTCTGTGTCCTTTGGCACCTCCAGAACCAGCCTCATTGCACCCTGTCAGGTGTGTGAGCGCTGGAGCCACAGCATCCTTTCCTCAGAAGCCTTGTTGCAGGGAGGAAGCCAATTCCGACCTATGTTGGAAACTGTTTCTTTGACTTGCTTTTCGTTGCTTTCGTGGTTATAACCATATTCAATGAGTTGCCTGGAGGACCCTGCGCCTCTGCTAGACTGTAAACTAAAGTGCCTTTGTTCAGCTCAAGGAGAGATTGTCCCTGCCCACCTGGGAATAGAAGAGATTCACACACTCCTCCCAAAGGATGGCCATTCCCTTGGCGATGTTTCGCAAGACTGAAGACCCTTTCACTTTACTTCCCCACTGCCTCTCGCTCTCTATTCTGCCTTTTGACTTTAGCTCCTTATCGCTTCTTTCTCTTTGATCTATAAAAGAACCTGGCATCCAGACAGTTATTTTGAGGGGCTAGCCTGCCACCTTCTCGGTCTGCCGGCTCCCTGATTACAGTCTCTTCCTTGCCTCAGCACCTCCTCTTTTGGATTCATTGGCCTGTCCTGGGGTGAGGAGAGCTAGCTTGGACTCAGTAACCAACAGGCTCAGCTCTGAGGTAAGCCCTACAGATGCTAATGTGCTAGCGTCGGTCACACGGTCGCTCTCAACCTCGTTGGGTCTGAGCTACTCGGTCCTGATAGCCAATTTTTTTCCCTCCAGCCTTAAGGGGTAGTGACTGCTTACAGTGTTTGTAATATTTGTATCACCTCAGTGTAACCTCTTTTGATTTCACTGTGGAAATAAAAACACCCCAAACAAAGAGCAAACAGTGACTAATTATTCAGAGCTTTCTACATAGCAAGAGTCAGTCACCATCACTTGCACGTGGCAGAGACTCAAAGGCAGAGTGGGAAATCTTTAAAGTGGAAGAAAAAAAGGGAGCTTTGGGGCATGCTCTGATTGGAGGTTGTTGGAATACAGAAGCTGGAGGCAGGCAAGCTGGAGGCAAGGTGTCTAAGGTGACTGTTTGAGGAAGTATATTTGGCTTAGGCTAGGCTATGCTCCCCAAAAGGGATGGTCAAAAAAAAAAAAACGGGGAAACTGGCAGTCATTGGTCAAGTCCTGATCATTCTCAGCTGATTGCTATCAGAGGTTGATGGTGAGCATTACATTGTCATTTATAAATAGGCCGTTGTTCATTTGCACATTCAGTTGCTTGCTCCAATTCCTGTTTATTCCCTATATCCCATTTTTCTCTGTTAGGATATCAAGTGCATTTTCTGTTTTCCTAACTTGACCCTGGCTGATACAAACAGTGTCTAATATTCGGTTTTCAAAAGTTTCCATTGCATGTGTGTGTTTATCTATTTTGCCAGATCTTTCATAAATCTGATACACAGATGGCTTGTGTGAATGGTGTTTGGGAAAAATCGGCGACATGAGTACACCTGGAGAGCGTAGTAAGGGAAGAACAGCTGCAGGAGCCGAGGCGTCAGTGAGACCAGACTTCAACAGAAATAGGAAGGTGAACCACGGAGGGCTGCAGAGAACCAAGCCCCAAAGGCATTTCCATCCCATATTCTATCTTAGAAACTGGATGAGGGTACCCAATAAATGCTTTGGTTTGGTTAGCCAGTTCCCCAAACTGATAGATCGATTTTTATCTAATCGTATTGGCAATACTTTTGTAATTCATTTGTGTGTGTGTGTGCACCAAGTCACTTCAGTCATGTCTGATTCTTTGCGACCCTATGGACTGTAGCCCGCCAGGCTCCTCTGTCCATGGGATTCTCCAGGCAAGAATACTGGAGTGGGTAGCCATTCCCAACCCAGGGATTTGTTCACAATTCTCATCAGTTTATCTTTACTGAATTCTTGGTCTGAGCTAGATGTTGTAAGATATTTTTAAAGTGGAAATTACTGAGCCTTTGTCTTCAAAGGGGTTAGAGGCTTTCTGAGGAAGAGACTAAGGTCCAGAATAAGCACTAAAATGAAATGGTACTATTTTATTTTTAGAAAGAGAAGCAAATGCATATTTTGTCAGTACATTGCGAAGACATTGCAGCGTAGATCACACTTTTATATTCACTTTTCAATAAAGAAAAAGCCAAGATTAAAAAATTTTGAATGCAAAAATTGCTTACAATTCTACCTATTGAAAGCTCAAATTTTTTATTTTACCTTTCACATATACACAGTGTAAACAGTCATAAAGGGCTTCCTTGGAGGCTCAGATGGTAAAGAATTTGCCTGCAATGCAGGAGACCTGGGTTCAATCCCTGGGTCAGGAAAATTTCCTGGAGAAGGAAATGGCTACCCATTCCAATAATATTGCCTGGGAAATTCCATGGACAGAGGAGCCTGGTGGACTACAGTCCATGGAGTGGCAAAGAGTTGGACACAACTGAGCGACTAACACTTTCACTTATCATTTGTATTTACATTGTCATAAATATTCTTCATGTTTTACATATTTGTATGCTATATTATTACCATTTTAATGGCTTATAACATTCTGTTGTTTGTGTCAAAAACAACACAAACCTTCTTTGGGCTGTTTGTTCATTTTAATTTTGCTGTTTTACATTTATGTATGTAAATACAGTGTAATACACATGAAGATATTAACTGAGTCACTAAATGTTTCCAGTGGATTGTTTCTTTTGGATATACTTTTACAGAGAGAGGCTGGGCTATTAGCACATTTATGGCTCTTTTGAAATATTATTTTACAAAAAGATTGCACATTATTGGTTAGGAAGGAACTGATTTATCTTCGCCACATCAGCTCATGTTATCTTTTTTTTGAAATCCTAGTTTCCAAGGTGCTATAATTTGCATTTTTAACTACTAATGAGAAATAGAACCTTTCCATCTGTTTTCTTTTTGTTGATGAGGATTATAAAACGTGTAGAGGAAGAGGAAAATACCTTGAAAAAATAAATGAACAGGGCTGAATGGTAAATGTGAAGCTAGCTGGATGACAGGAGAATAAAGAGATAGAAATGTTATTTGTAATATCTACATATACATATACACATATGCACATTTATGCCAATCTGAATGTCTCCAGATTTCTCTCTCATCAAGTATTTGCTGTGAGACCAGCTTTACATTAAATGAGGCTTTAAATAAAGCATGTTTTTTCTTGCAACAATCTGATGTTTGCCTTCCAGTTTCTCTGGTGAGATAATGAAAGCTCATGGAGATTGTCATATGCCTGTAGTCACCAAACTTAGTAGCAGCATGGGATATTTTTTCCCATTGCCTGTCTTACTCTAATACATTTCTAAACACCAGGGGATGACTTAAAATGTTTTACTTAATGTGGAGAATTTATACTGAGAAATAAAGGCACACATGATAGGTTATCATAAATTGGTAATAATGGAATCTTCCTGAGTCCTGGTAGGATTTATGAAAACAAGATCCATATTGGCCATAGGGACTATATTCATTCTCTGCTGCCAAATGGACTTGGTTTTAGTTTAATTCTCTTTATAGAATTGATGTTTGTTCTTGGCTAACCATCTATGATATCATTATACTGCACACAATGAATTATTCACCCGAATGTGCCTTACAATTAGCCTCAGCAGAGTATTTGCTCCTTTCGTCCAAACATTTTACTTTATCTATAAAGATTAAATTAATCATCTCTGCCAGCAATGAATAACTGAGAATTAGTTTTTAATATCTGAAGTAGAGAAGGGGAAATTGCAGGCAGAGCAATACATTTTGCTTGACCAGTGTTCCATGTTTCCTTTTATAATTTGTATTCTATATCACATGCAGCATCTTTGCCTGGGGAGAGGAAGAGAGAGGATACATTATTTGATCAATGACGGCCAACCTTTTGGGAGGAAGGCAGCTGGACGAAGATGATTAATTAAAATGCACTTTGAGTCATACTATTTCAAAGTCCCATTATTAATTTTTCCAACAAAGCTATAAGTTAGATATTATTAGGTCCCTATTTTACAGACTTAGTAAAATATGCACAGTGAACTGAAGTGATTAACCCAGCATATGCGCCTAGGCCATGCAGCATCAGCATTCCAGTCCTGAGCCCTGTTCTGGTACTTTCTGACGGGTTCACTGCTCTGGGTTCACTCTTTCTGTTCCAATCTACCACCCACTAGTGGCATCACAGAACCATGAAATTCCACGCAAGGAAACCATGGAGAGAGAAAGCAAAACACCCTCCAACACATGTACTATTTGGAAAGGAATCCACAGTTGTTTACCCTTCAACTGGGATGAGCAATTGGGAAATAAGTTGCCTTCTTGAAACAGTTTTTCTGGCTGTTTCCACTTTTGTGTGACTGAATGCTAAAAAAGGGAAAAAAATGGGAGAGCTGAAATTTTTCCCCCTCAAACAAGTCCGAAGTTCAGAATGTCTCAAAATGCTATCTGTTGACCACGTATGTGAGAAACACCTGGGTCCCACCCCCCACATGCTGACTCACAAGCTTGGAGAGTGGGACCCAAGAATCTTCATTTGAAACCACTCTTGAGTGACATTGAAACACATATAGTACTAAGTGTAAAAGAGATGGGGAGCTGCTGTATAACACAGGAGCTCAGCCTGGTGCTCTGTGATGACCTGGAGGGGTGGGATGGTGGGCTGAGGGGAGAGGGAGGCTCAGGAGGGAGGTGACAGGTATATACTTACGGCTGATTCTCATCAGCAGATGGCGGAAACCAACACAACACTGTAAGGCACAATTACCCAATTATAAAAAATATAACCACTCTCCATGGTTTGAGGTCTACTTATTATGGAGTTTTCCTACCATAATATAGTGATGATGATAATGATGATAAACAGAAAGGTTCTTGGCACCTTCTTAGTGATATGTATATATATATATAAATTATTAAAATTTTTTTGCATTGTTATCTTATTTAAACTCATAAAAGCCCTGTGAGGCAGTTACTATTGTTATGCTCACTTTAGATGAGGGAACGACAGCTGCAGAAAAAGAAAGAAAGAATCAAATCTAGCTATTCTGGTTCCAGACTTCATCATGCTTACTTAACATCTAAGTTATATGTGTTTTAATTATAGAAGATTTCAGGCAGCAATGTCCAAAGCAAAGTGTTACAACTTACAATGAAACCCAAAAATTAAATAAAATGAAAAGAAAGTTGAACCTCTCATTTTGTATAAGAAAGTTTTCTTCCAGTTTCCGAGGAGTAACTAGTAAAATAACTCAGAGGAGCAGTCGTTATATTGTGATTACCTTTAAAAAAATCCTATAGTTTATGAAAAGATTTAACTAAAATCCTAGCTAAAATTTTATAAAATATTTAAACATTAGCATGAGAAAACCAGACAAAATTGAATAAAAATAAGAACACTTCTCAACAGTGAGAAAAATAGACATAACTACATAGCCCAAAGGGAATAGAAGTGGTCTTCAAAGGGTGGTAATTGCAGAGTGGTCTCAGAGCTGTCAGGACTTTCTTTTCCTTGACTACATAAACTAGTGGGGATTATATTTCCTAGGGATCTCTACAAAGCTTCCTAATCAGAGAAAATGTTGGGCAGTTTCCAAATGCACTTGTTATTACAATACTTAGAAGGAGCAGCATGTGACTGCTCTCAATTTTTTCACATATTTTCCATAGTAATCATAAAATACCATGGTATCTTAGAGCCACTTTGGAGGGGAGAAAAGAGGCTCAAATATTTATGGTTTGTGTCACCACACTTTCTTTTTAAAAATTAGAATGGGTGCATCCTTATCTATAGCCTGTTGAATTGTACATTTGTACAAATGTTTCTGTGGAGCAACTGGCTTAGGTAAGTTTTGAAAACATTCTTTGATCTAATACATCTAGTTATACAAATTTATTATAAGATAACAATGAATGATATGAACAGAGATTTTTCCCACAAGGAGGCTTATCATGGTAGTTGTAATTTCTATTAAAAAAATTGATAATACAGAAAACTACTACTTGTTATCTCAACACAAAAACAATGGCAATAAGGAAACATAATGCACTTGCCTTCCAGTCATTTTTTATTTATCATGGCTATACCTAATTGTCATTAATTGTTTATTATGTCTTTTTAAACTTAATATCATGTCATAAGCTTTTGCTCATACTGATAAATTGTTTACATGAATTTTAATGTCTTTAAAATGATTTAAAGCAGTACTGCAAAGGCTAATCATTATTTTAATTGCATATTTTAATGATATTGCATAAATAATTCCCTGTTGTTGATATTTTTTCTATTTTGTTTAAA
This sequence comes from Cervus elaphus, assembly GCF_910594005.1. Lineage (NCBI taxonomy): Eukaryota > Metazoa > Chordata > Mammalia > Artiodactyla > Cervidae > Cervus > Cervus elaphus. The sequence continues at coordinate 11,664,136 of NC_057826.1, forward strand.
ATATAAAATAATGACAAAACAATTGAATATTTACTTATAGTTATTCATAACTAGAGGTAGTTTTTAAACCTGTAAATGTAGATGTTTAAAAAAAAAGTTAAATCCCACAAAGCACAAATTGGACCTTTTATTCAAAACATAGTAAATGTAACATACATTTATCACCTAAATAACCATTTCCTTTAAAAAAAATTCTGTTTAGGACTTCATATTATTTCCTTTTGTCTATTAACTTTGCTTAAGGGAAGATTATCTCTACTCAGCTTTAATAATTTGAATTAATATAGTCAGGCATTTACCAGTGAGGATATACAATTAGTATTTCTCAAAATCATGTTCATCACCTAATGACTGTCAGAAGATTATGAAGTCATATTTTTTCCTCTAGTTATATTTCTATAATATTTCCTCTATCTTCCGAATTGAAGAATAATACTGTTTTAATGCTTGAAAAACACATAAAAAGAAAATATCCTTTATTAAATGTAATAGCTTACAGTCTAAGGATGTTGGATGTTATCCACGTTGTTGGATAAGCATGTGTGCATATCTGCTCAGTCTTTAAGTTGTGTCTGACTCTTTGCAACCCCATGGACTATAGCCCACCCGGCTCCTCTGTCCCTAGGATTTCCCAGGCAAGAATACTGGAGTGGGTTGCCATTTCCTTTTCCAGGGGATCTTCCCGATCAAGGAATTGAACCCACATCTCCTGTGTCTTCTGCATTGGCAGGCAGATTCTTTACAGCTGAGTCACCTGTTGGATAAGAGCTACTACCAATGATGATTTGGATTAGTGAAACTTTAACCCCGGTACTGTGTAATAAAGGACCTTTATTCTTGAGTAAATTGCTTAGGTATCAGGATCTTCTTTCCCTGATATTTTTCAGTAGTACATCAGCTTTCTTTGAAAGAATGAGAATTCCTTTCTTCCTTGAATGTCCATGAGGAAGTTAAGTAGGTGATACATATTTATGTTTCACAAATAAATGGAAATAATTGCTTTGTTTCAAGATAAATGATTAGAAAGTAACTAATCATGCAAATTCATCCTTCTATCTCAGACTTTTTGAAAAATATGGGGTATGTTAACTTATTAACATAGAAAGATGGTTTACAAAACCCTATAATTCTGCTTAAATGAAAAGCCCTTGACAGCGTAAATCTAAACATCTTGTCATTAATAATATTTTCATATATTAGCCAAAGTCTTGTTTTGCTCTCAGTAATGATTTCTTTTACTCCATGGAATTTATCTAATGCCTCAGAGGAGTAAAACTGCTAAGAGAAACTAATAATAACAACAACATATTTTAACTATTTCAGAAACCAAAGCTTTTAATTGCAAAACCATAAATATTATTTTTCTTTCTTCTTAAGGACCTTATATGAACCTTGGTTTTTGAAACACACAGTCACTGTTTCATACAAGACCATCATTTATTTTGTTTTACTTTTAATAAAGTAAAGAGCACCCATACTCTCCAAGAACAAGAACCTTACCAATAACCATCACCTGCTTATATGCTCCTCCTCTATCCCTCTTCCCAGAGGTAACCGTCTCTCGGATTTTGTGCTTATCATTTCCTTGTGATTTAGCTCTTGAACACAAGAGCAACAGTCACTCTTTGGTAAACAGGAGTGGAATTGCTGGGCTGTAGCAAGTCTGTCAGGTATCCAATCACAGTAGATAACGCTAAAGAATCTGAAGCATGATTGTACCAATTTACCCTTCAATGAGCTCTGCATAAGAAATCCTGTTGATTTCTGTTCTGGAATTGCCTGACATTTTAAACAGTTAAATACCATCAAAGCACATCTTGTGTGTGTGATTTGCTGATCTTAATGGTCTTGATCATGGCTGAGCACATGGATTAGTGATATATATGCTTTCTTCTATGTACATGGTTTGTGCTTCCTCTTCAGTTTTCTATTGGTAAGTTTGTTATTTTTCTAATTATTAGTTGGCTATACTAATATATTGATATACATACATAAAAATATATTTTTTTCTACCGGTTAATAAAAATGTATATACATACATATATATGTATACATATGTATATAAAATGATCTTTGAGATTATATATATTGCATATATGTTCTCCTAGTTTATTGCTCATTAAAACTAAGACACAGGATTGATTTGGCAATATGTAGTTGTCTTTGTTTCCATATGAATTATAGAAATTTTCTTTTCTATTTCTGTAAAGCATGCCATTTGGAGAGGGTGATATTAGCAAAGATGATGAAACAGGAGATCCTCAGTTTACCCTCCCCCTTCAAACAACAGTCTGGCAGCCATCATGAATAAACGTGCCTCTGTGGAAGCTTTCATCAAGAGGCTCTCGTTGGAAAAGACCCTGATTCTGGGAAAGACTGAAGGCGGGAGGAGAAGGTGACCACAGAGGATGAGATGGTTGGATGGCATCACTGACTCAATGGACATGGGTTTGGGTGGACTCCGGGAGTTGGTGATGGACAGGGAGACCTGGCATGCTGCAGTCCATGGGGTCACAAAGAGTTGGACACGGCTGAGCGACGGAACTGAACTGACTGTGGAAGCGTTGGGATCCAGGTAGGAGGGTTTGAACTCCAAATTAAGGCCAAGGTTGAGAAAAGCTGCTTTGAGAAGGCAAACACATCCTGTGGCAATTTGCTGCGCACAGGCCCAGCTTCAGACCAAAAGCGCCCCCATTTCCATGGACGCAGCTCCAGCAACTTGGCCAGCCTCACCTGCCACGGTCCTGGGAGGAGCCACTGCTCAGGGGAAGACAGCCAGACGGCCAACAGGTATATGATAAGGTGTTCAGCACCATGAATCATCAAGAAAGTACAAGTCAGAATAACAGATATCACCTTGCATCTGTTAAATGGCCATCATTAAAAAGAGAATTGTTGGTGAGGAAGTGGAAAGACCTAAAATCTTACACACTATTGATGGGATTATAAATTGTTATACTCTTTATAAAAACTATATGGAGTTTCCTTTAAAATTAAAAATAGAACTGCCATAAGATACCAGTTCCACTTCTGAGTATTTTCTCAAAGGAAATGAAATAAGTATCTCAGAGAGATGTCTGTATCCCCAAGTTCATTGCAACACTACTCATAATAGCCAAGAAACTACTTAAATGTCCATTTGTGAGTGAATGGGCAAAAAGTTAGCGTATAAGTGAAACAGAATATTATTCAGTCTTAGAAAAGAAGGAAACTCTGAAATACCAACAACATGGATGGAACTTGAAGACTTTATGCTAAGTGAAGTAATGACAGAATGGACATAGTATGATTCTACTTAAAAGAAGTATCAAAAATATCACATTCATAGACTCAATGTCAGGGCTAAGGGGGAAATAGGGAGTTACTAAATTAATAGATAAAGTTTCAGTTAAGAAAGATGAATAAGTTCTGGATGATTTGCTATACAATGCTGTACCTACTGTCACCAGTAATGTATTGCAACTTTAGAAATTCATTAAAGGTGTTGATCTCATTTCAAGTATTCTTACCGCAAGAAAATGACAACAGAAAAATAGAAAAGATCCCAGAAAAGCATTCATTAATACATGTATATGCAGGGAGAAATGTTATTGTAGAAAATTTAGTAGAAATAATGAAGAAATTGAAAGGATTGTTAAAATAAGGCATATTCAGAAGTGTAGCTAAGCTTTTTGAACTATGAAATCTGAAAATCCATGAGAATAATTTTCTTAGGAGAGAGTTAAGAGAATCATGGGTGTGTCAAGCAAAAACAAGAGCATATATATAAAAAAAAGGCTACAAACATAAAAACACAAAAATCAACAACAAAAAAACCCTAAGACACAAATTTTATACTGTGAAGAATAGATTAAGCAAAACACATGAAACCATCACCATATTTAAAAGCCAGTCTTCCTAGCCCCATAACAGGCCAGAGAAGGAAAATTTGCTGAAATACTTAAAAAGGAAACCACATGTTTAGAACTGCCCCTCCATTAGGTAAATTTTGCTGGAGAAGGAGACTAAAACTTAGAGAGTCCAGAACACCTGTACCTCACCCTGGGAAGAACCTGAAAACCTTAAAAGGATCACCTGTGTGACATAGTGATGGAAACGCAGAGGAGAAACAGCTATGTGGGAATTTGAATTTCCCTGACGCCAGCATAAAGGTGTGTAAAGGATGATTTCAAAAGTAGCTAGAGACCTGATGTGAACAGGTTGGTGCAAGGAAAACAAAGTACCAGTCATCATGGAAAAACAACAGAGCCAATCAAGGATAAGATAGAAAGAGAGAGAGGGAGAAAGAGAGGAAGGAAGGAAGAAAAGAAAGAAGTTGCAAAGGATACCACAGGTTAATGGATAATACCTAAGGTCCAGATGGACCAATCTTATGCTTTGGCAATGTAATCAGGTTGAACTGATTAAGGGGTTGCTGAATTGGTTGTGACCTCCTTGAATTAATTAAGCTTCATTTCTGTCAGTGGGTGGGGGAGTGGTTAAGATAATGGAAAGCATATAAAGACTGTTCTCAAATTTTAACCCATATCATAATGACCTGGTGAGCTTACATGTAAACCACAGATTGCTGGCCCTACCTCTAGAGTGTCTAATTCAGTGAGTAGGTAAGTCTCGAATGGGGTTGCATTTCTTATAAGTTCCATGGCGGTAGGTACTACTGCTACTGCTCTAAGAACACATTTGAGACTCACTGCTGTAACAGGGAAGCATCCTCATTGCAAAAGCTTAGTGAAGTAGAAACATAATTGTTTTTAACATCCTCTCAATGTGAGAATGTCTGTGTGTGTGGCGGGGGAGTGATGCTCTTTCTACATAACTTCCAAGGTCACCTTGGGCGACAATACTAGCTGTCTGACAGTGGAAGGAGGAGGCAGATTATATGGGAGGTTTTGATTGGCTGAGACTGGAAGAAACTTCTCTTACTCTATGGGCCAAAACTCAGACACATGGCCACAACTAATTGCAAAGAAGACTGGAAAACATGACTTAGTTACATGTTTAGGAGGAAGGAGAAACAGATTTGGGAAACAGCTAGGCAATTTTTACTGTAGTGCTCAAAATGTTAACATAGGCTGAGTTAAAGTAAAAGAGAGTCAGATACCTTTCATGTCTGAATTTTATGGCCCGAGGTTTTATATCATCAACACAGATGACACGAATAATCACGACCTGGTTCTTGCCTACATCTAAAGCCTCATCACTCTTTTTTTATTCCTTTGAGCCTTCTGCCACAGTTTGACAAAGCTCATTTCTGTTCTTCAAAGGAGTCATGCTCTCTGATTCCTCTCTGTATCCATTTTCCTTTACCTGAAAGGCTATTTCCCATTTCCTCATCACCTTCCTGTTGTGCCATTTGTCCACTAACTCTTATTCATCCCAAGGTCTCACTTTGAAAGCCACTCCCATAGGGAAGTCTTCCTTGACTAAAGAAGACTTTAGACCACCCAGACCCTAGACTACAGTAGTTACAGTTGACATCTGGATGTGCCCGTTTTACCTGTTTTTTCTTATTTTGACTTCTCTAATTGTGTAACTTTCCTATTGGACTGAAAGTTCCAGGTCAAGGTCTGAGTTTATTTTTTCTACGATTTTATTAGCACTGCTCAGGGTGTTTTGAATAGTACTCAAGAAGTACTTGTGGAAGAGAAAAGAGAAAGAAGGAATGAAAGGAGGTGGGAAGGAAGAAGGAGAAGGAAGGCAGGCATTACTTTTTGGTAAGATTTCAGAATACATCAACAACGAGCTTGTGGTATTTGTTACATACTGACTGCCCAGACTGACGAGCTGGTATCCCAGTAGTTGGATCAACACCCCTTCCCCCCTCACTTTTCCATACATGCTCTCTACAAGCTGTGTGCTTGGCCAAAGAGAATGCTTCTGGGAGGGGAAAGCGCCTCCTCATACATGTCTGTGAATCCATGTCCTCCTTGGCTTCACTAATCAGGGTTTCATTTCTCCATTATGGGAAATGTAGTTGTAATATCCTGATGAAAGTGACTGCCAAGTACATAAACAACACAGATTTTGACAGACGAGAGAAAGGGAGAAAGGGAGAGGGACAGGGGAAAAGAGAAAGACACACACAGAGAATGATGAAGACGGCTTTGAGTCTTCTAGATTCTTACTGAAATGGAGAACATGAAGACAGGACCTGGAAGACATTTATCTTGATGTACAAATGAAATTTTGAGATAAAAGGAATGATGATTCAAGAAACCCAGTGAATCTGAAGTCAGAAGTGACTCAAGTTGGAAACCTGGTCTCTGACGGATTACAGCTCAACCCAGGTTGTGACTGATAAGGCATCAGGCTTCCCAGCTGGCACTAGTGGGAAAGAAGCTGCCCGCCAATGTAGGAGACTTAAGAGATGCAGGTTCGATCCCTGAGTTGGGAAGATCCCTTGGAGACATGAGCGGCAACCCACTCCAGTATTCTTGCCTGGAGAATCCCATAGACAGAGGAGCCTGGCGGGCTACAGTCCATGGGGTCTCAAAGAGTTGGACATGACTGAGGCAACTTAGCACAAATACTGGTTAAAAAAAAAAAAAAAAGAACAATGAGGAGAAAGGTAAAGTGAAAGAATTCTGCTATTTTTCCTAGCTTGAGTATAACCGAGAATCTTACATGCTGGTATTACTGAGGCTAATTGATGGAAGGCAGAAAATAAGGAAAAAAGAACTCCTGAAACATACTGCCTCTTTATGGCTACCAAACTAGAAATGATTCATGTTCGTAGTCTGGGCCCTTGTCACCTGGCTCTGCACACACCTTCTTCTGTAAGTTAACTGCTCAATGCTCTTTGAAACAGAATGGTACAAGTCCTGTGTTCAGCTCCTCTGCTGGCCGGGCTCACCACTGATAGCCCTGTGCTGTAGATGGGGTCTGCTGAGACTTCTGTGACCTCTCCTTGAGATTCGGTCCCTTTCTCCCTTCCTTGCTGTGGGCTTTTTTCTCTGCTTTGCGTGGTCCTCCCTGGAGATTGTGGCAGCATAATCAAAGGAGAGGAAACGTAAGCCAGACAGTTTAGTGATGATCTGTAGCTCTTATAAAACCATTTCTCTAAGGAAGGAGACGCTAATGAATTGTTGCCATAAGGGCTCAGGATTATCTGTGATTCCTAATTATTCCAACTACCCAGAACATTTTTGCCATACAAATTAAGACCTGCCTACATGGTTTGGATAATTGAGATCAGGTTCCTGATTTGCTGAGTAATTAAAAGCACAATTGATCCTTGAATCTCTAACTGTGTATGTACCCATCTCCTTTATTAGATATCTTTTTACATCTAATGCATATGGTCAATGTTTAAGTAGGAATCCTGTTACCTTTATTTTCCTCTATGGATCAATGAAACTCTCTAAGTAATAGTATACTAGGGTCAAATCCTATTTGCATTAATAAAACTGAAGCCAACTTTTTAAAATGCCAGCAGAAGAATGCATGTTTTGACTAGTTTTTATTGTCAACTGATTGGGGTTTAAAAAAAAAAAAAAGCTTTTATTTTTAAACGGCAATTATCTTTGCATTTACATATCGCCACTTTGTGAGGGAGTATGCAGTGATAGGTTATTCTTTCATTGTTATTCATGAGATCCTGTCGCCAAGTCATAAAATTGTAGAATGAGTTGCCCTAAATTGGGATTAGAGTGTAGCAATCAGTCATTGCCTCTGGAATGCAATGAGGCCCCAGTGATGCAAAGCTATAGTCTCTGACAGCACATTTATTTTTTAAAGAAGTTGGATCGGAGAGGGCAAACTGGAGGTGAGAGGAAAAGTTCACCCAGAGAAAACATGGGAACTCTTTAAAACTATTTCAGAGAAGGAAGACTGGAAACAGTGAAAATCAAAGAAACAGAAGTGGTCCTAGTCCTTCAGAAACATTTAGGGAATCCACTTTTAATCCACAAAGTAGGTTGAACTTAAATTGTAAAAAGCACTAAAATTCCTATTGGAGCACTCTACACACAAGCTACCTTAAAAATAAGTAATATTCCTACAGTGTGAGAGAAAGAGTGTAAGCATGTACTTGGCCTTCTGCCTCACCTCAGGTAAGATAACTTTTGCTCAGCTTGGAAGATAGGTAGAACGCATGACTCTCGACTCTCAGAAAATCAAAATTTCCTGTTGATATTTCTGTCCTCCTCCCTTGCCCTCATTGGCATGGTGACCAGATTTAGCTATTGGAGGAAAGAAATATGTGTGAAAATAGGAACAGGTAAATAGTTATGCGAAAATAATATCCCATTTTTCTGAAACTATATACTGAATAATAAAAAGCAAAACATAAAATAGATTTGTATACAAATAGAGGGAGAATAAAATTATGTGCTATAATTTTCTTCAAGTAGGTTTTGTTTCTAAAATCCCCTGGAAATGTCCAAGAGTTCGATGGAAACTACTCTGGATACACAGAGCTTTCCTTTCTGTTTCACAGTGACTTAAGTATCCCTTCAGACATTTATTTTTGTTCTACATTTTCCTTTCCCTAGCATCCTAAAATAAAGTGACCCAGTGTCCCAACTGGGAATTCTCTGGTCATTACTCCAGAAGACTCTTAATAATCAATTACTCTGTCCTTGTCAAGCTATGGATAGGATAACTAAAGCTGTTTTGCAAAGAGTTATTTCCTAGAATTTCTCTATCGACAGGGATAGCTAGAATTGGATATTTTAATCCGACAGGAAACATTTCAGGTAGGATTAATAGCTATCCTGTCTCTTTGGGAAAGTAGCCCGTTATAGATACAAATGCCTAGATTTGTCCATTTTCCACCCAGGCGGCACAAGGTGCAGAGTGACCATCAATAAGAGGGGGCTACATGAATTAGGAGAAGGCACTGGCACCCCACTCCAGTACTCTTGCCTGGAAAATCCCATGGATGGAGGAGCCTGGTAGGCTGCAGTCCATGGGGCCGCGAAGAGTAGGACATGACTAAGCGACTTCACTTTCACACATTGGAGAAGGAAATGGCAGCCCACTCCAGTGTTCTTGCCTGGAGAATCCCAGGGATGGCAGAGCCTGGCGGGCTGCCATTTATGGGGTTGCACAGAGTCGGACACGACTGAAGCGACTTAACAACAGCAGCAGCAGCACATGAAATTAAAAGACGCTTACTCCTTGGAAGGAAAGTTATGACCAACCTAGATAGCATATTAAAAAGCAGAGACATTACTTTGTCAAAAAAGGTCCGTCTAGTCAAGGCTATGGTTTTTCCAGTGGTCATGTATGGATATGAGAGTTGGACTGTGAAGAAAGCTGAGCGCTGAAAAATTGATGCTTTTGAACTGTGGTGTTGGAGAAGACTCTTGAGAGTCCCTTGGACTGCAAGGAGATCCAACCAGTCATCCTAAAGGAGATCAGTCCTGGGTGTTCATTGGAAGGACTGATGCTGAAGCTGAAACTCCAATACCTTGGCCACCTGATGCAAAGAGTTGACTCATTGGAAAAGACTCTGATGCTGGGAGGGCTTGGCGGCAGGAGGAGAAGGGGACAACAGAGGATGAGATGGCTGGATGGCATCACCGACTCGATGGGCATGAGTTTGAGTAAACTCCGGGAGTTGGTGATGGACAGGGAGGCCTGGCGTGCTGCGATTTATGGGGTCGCAAAGAGTCGGACACGACTGAGCGACTGAACTGACTTCCTGACAAGCTTAGATATTATTACCACTAAATGCAGATCTATGCTTCAGCTAAGCAAAGATGGGCCAGTTACCACCTAAATTACTAGCAACTAAATTACTAATAACTAATTAGTAATTACTAATAATTACTAAATTACTAATAGTTAATTTCAATTAAGAATGGATACCCTAAAAAAAAAAAAAAAAGAATGGATACCCTGACCTTCTGAATGTGCTAAGTTGCTCTAGTTGAGTCCCATTCTTTGCAACCCTATGCACTATAGCTCTCCAGTCTCCTCTGTCCACGGGATTCTCCAGGCAAAATACTGGAGTGGGTTACCAGGCCCTCCTCCAGGGGATCTTCCCAACCCAGGGATCAAACCTACATCTCTTATGTCTCCTGCATTAGTGGGCAGGTTCTTTACCGTTAGTGCCACTTACACCAACCTAAAACTTTAGAGATAATTTAAGACCATAAAATGGGTCTTTGTATAGGAAAAAGATATTTGCTACTCCATAGATGATTTGGATTCTTTACAGAGTTAGATGCTTGCTACTTGTGTTCTGGTCCCAACACTGGTAGAGTGTTGGCTGCTATGGTAAATAAAAGATACAGTAAAGAAGAAGTTTCTATCACTTGCTGTAGTCTATATGATAGATTTTGCCTTAAAAAAATAAGGTGAATCCCCCCTTTCTTTTTTTTGCAATTTATTTCAGTACGTACTCTTCTGCAAAGCAAAAATGGTGATGTAGCATGGGGAGACTGGTGTTGTCAATTTTTTAAGGAGGAGGAGCTTAGAGAAGAATTCTAGGTGAGTAATAGTGCCCCACTCTTGTAAGCTGCAAACAAAATGATCTAGAATTATGCACTCTTACCCACAAAAAGGGAAAATAATATGATGTAACCCACAATGTCAATCACTTTAACAACCTGAAGGCAAATGACACGATGCATGCCCTGCTTTCCACCCAAGTTAAGGAATCATGGCAATCTGTTCCCGCCTCCACAGAGCAATTGCTGCACTCACTGATCACACCTGCTGAACGGTGACAAGGGGAAGACACCAGTTCCCCACTCTCTTCTGAATAATGAAAACAAGTAGAGAGATGGCACTCTCTGGCAGTCAGTTTCCTTTGGGGAAGGGAAGGAAAGGGAGGAAAAGCAACCTGTTTCTTCTCCTTTTGTGTGTTTTTGTGGGTTTTATCTTCAAAGATGGCTTAGAGTCAGTTCTGCTTAATTTCCTCTGAAATGCTTGGCAAATGGATATCAGCCACACGCTGATAAATACACGTAGACTGTAGCTCAGACCTGCAATGCAGGAGACCTGGATTCGATCCCTGGGTCAGGAAGATCTCCTGGAGAAGGGAATGGCAATCTATTCCAGTATTCTTGCCTGGAGAATCCCATGGACAGAGGAGCCTGGCGGGCCACAGTCCGTGGGGTCTCAAAGAGTCGGACATGACTGAGCAACTAACAGTACTGCTAAACAAGCACACCACCAGCAGCAAGACCTTTGATCATTAAAGTAGCCCAGTAATTCAGGTGGTTGTAGGTATGCTGAGTATTTTCTTTTCTGCCTGATGCTTAATTCATTTGCTCATTCATTCAGTCACTTATCACCAACAATTTTGGTATCTTCATAAAGGGTTAAGTATGAAATGTAGCAAATTGATATATTTTCTCCAATTTCCATCTTTTATTTACCTACTTACTCCTCTCCCCTTGGTTATCCTCTGGATAAGAAGAATTAGCTAACATATTATTTATGTTTTTATATGTTAATTTATCCAACGAACTTTAACTAAGCACCTAGTACTCACTAAACTCTGAGCTAAGAACTGCAGGGAATACAATGATAATTAAAACCTGGTCCTTGAGGAATTTCAGACTACTGACTTCCAGCAAACAGACTACTTATCTTTTATATTCTTTGGGGTAGAAGAAATATGGAGAATCTTCCCTCATTGCAAAATCATTGGGCCACCTGATTTTAATTTTCAAGAAGCTGCCATCAGGAAAATCCATTATATCTCTCTAAAAAATATGATCTTTCTGCAACAGTGTAAACTGTCTTGGCTCCTTGTCTTTACTTCCTCACCTTTTGGTAAGTCCTCAACTCCTGATATTGGACTTCTGTCTCGGTTACTACAGGTAACTCTCCTTACCTGGGCCATCAGTGACCTTCAGACCCAAGTCAAAGAAACAGAAATGAGAGAATGCATGGCATGTGCATTTATCCTTATTTATTTTACAAATGTATACTGGGTATCCACCATGGGCCAAGAGCTAGGCATGTTGAGGGAACTCTGACTAAGCCTCTATTGAGAGAGGTTTTTCTTACAAGGCTTCAAGTCTCTTGAGGGTAAGAACTTTGTCTTAGCTTTATCCCTAGAATTTTATAATACTTTTCAGGTCTTATCTGAACTGCTGTGCTGTATTTGATGGAAGAAATTTCTCCCTCTTTGAAGCTCCTCCCTTCCCTAAAGCATTGGTGAAAAGTGAAGTGAAAGTGAAGTTGCTCAGTTGTGTCCGACTCTTTGCGACCTCATGGACTGTAGCCTACCAGGTTCCCCTGTCCATGGGATTTTCCAGGCAAGAATACTGGAGTGGGTTGCCATTTCCTTCTCTAGGAGGTCTTCCTGACCCAGGGATTGAACCCAGGTCTCCCGCATTGTAGGCAGACGCTTTACTGTCTGAGCCACCAGGGAAGCGTTGGTAGTTACATTCTAATGTGGTTTACTTGTTTCTTACGTAGCCACTCCTTCCTAGTGTCATAAGGCCCTAATGAGTAAGGTTGTCTTTGCGGTGCTCCTCAAGCGGTTGAGACTAAGGTTATTGTCGACCAAGTTCAGCTCAGTTCAGTCGCTCAGTCATGTCCGACTCTTTGTGACCCCATGAACCGCAGCATGCCTGGCCTCCCTGTCCATCACCAGCTCCCAAAGTTCACCCAAACCCATGTCCATTGAGTCGGTGATGCCATCCAATCATACCATCCTCTGCCATCCCCTTCTCCTCCTGCCTTCAATCTTTCCCAGCATCAGGGTCTTTTCAAATGAGTCAGCTCTTCACATTATGTGGCCAAAATGCTGGAGCTGAAGCTCCACCATTAGTCCTTCCAACGAATATTCAGGACTGATTTCCTTTAGGATGGCCTTGTTGGATCTCCTTGCAGTCCAAGGGACTCTCAAGAGTCTTCTCCAACACCACAGTTCAAAAGTATCAATTCTTTGGTGCTCAGCTTTCTTTATAGTCCAACTCTCACATCCATACATGACCACGGGAAAAACCATAGCCTTGACTAGACAGACCTTTGCTGACAAAGTAATGTATCTGCTCTTCAATATGCTGTCTAGGTTGGTCATAACTTTCTTTCCAAGGAGTAAGCGTCTTTTAATTTCATGGCTGCAATCACCATCTGCAGTGATTTTGGAGCCCAGAAAAATAAAGTCAGCCTCTGTTTCCACTGTTTCCCCATCTGTTTGCCGTGAAGTGATGGGACCAGATGCCATGATCATAGTTTTCTGAATGTTGAGCTTTAAGCTAGCTTTTTCACTCTCCTCATTCACTTTCATCAAGAGGCTCTTTAGTTCTTCTTCACTTTCGGCCATAAGGGTGTTGTCATCTGCATATTTCAACCAAGAAGGATGATTAAAATCAGTTTCTAGGAGAAGGAATGAACCGAGTTCAAATCTGGATAAAGCTAAGATTTTATGACTAAAGAAAGGTAAAGTGGAAATACCAATACCAGAGGTGGGTTTGATGCTGACTTTATAGAATCAAATGTGTACGGGCTGTGGGAAAGGACCATGGTGGCTTTCAGAAGCAGAAACTTTTAAAATTCTCCAAACACAAGTGGTTCAGTGTTATCAGTCAGAGTATAGCTGGGGTACATCTATAAATAAATTTACAATTTATCACAAATAAATAAAACTTGTCCCTGGTATGGTAAATACCTACTCTTTAAATTTTTTTTTTAATTTTTTCAATTTAAATTTTAATGAGTGCTCTTTTTTAATGAGTGCTTCTTCTTCTCTGCAGAAAGGTTAGAATTTACATGTATTCCATTCTTTACTCTCTACACTTTTATTAAAATTTTCAAATCACTTTCACTTTTATTTTATTCTATGTTTTGGCCACACTGTGTGACATGTAGGATCTTAATTCCTGGCCAGGGATTGAACCTCCACCCCCTGCATTGGAAGCGTGGGGCCTTAACCACTGAGCCACCAGGGAAGTCCCTACCCTCTACTCTTTTATATATACCTCCAGTGAATTTTGAACAATTTTGTCCACATTCCCAGTTTTGATTAAACATAATATATCAATAAGTCTCAATACATGTCTCTCATGAACTTCTTTATCATCTTGTAGTTACCCTCTTTTCTATGGATATCCATTACCATGCTTCCACATGTAATTATTTAACCAATATTAAATATTGGACACAACAACAAATGAGACAGACATAATTCTTGTTCTCGTGAAGCTAAATCTGAAGGGACATCATGCTGTGTAGTGAAAGATCAGTAGTTCCCCCAGCATGGCTAATAATGTGGCTGGTACATAGTAAGTGCTCAATAAAAAATTGTACTATGAGTGAATAAATGGGTACATACGCCATGCTGTCTCTCATCTCTGTGCCTTTGACTGTATACTTTCCTTGTCTGGAATGCTCTGTCCATACCTTCAGTAAGTGGTACAGTTCATTTGATTCCTTCTTGATGCCATTGTCTCTTTGGCCTTTTCAGTACACTCCAGGCAATCTAGATGCTTCTTTCTCTGTGATCCTGATAATCTCACTCACATTTCAAACACCAGGATACAAACACCAGGATAACGTTAGTTGCCTTCACATGTGGTAGTTAATTGCTTGTGAGCCAGAACCATGTCTCTTTCAGGTCTCTCTCTAGTATCCAGTACAAGGGCTGGTTCACAGTAGTTGGTCAGTGAATACTAATTAGTAAGTGGGAAGAAATGAATGAAGTAAATTCCATGGACTGAGGAGCCTGATGGGCTGCGGTCCATGCAGTCACAAAGAGTCGGACACGACTGAGTGACTAAGCACAGCTCACCAAATCATTTTGCATCCAAGGCTTGACATGCTTTGATCCCAAATTTCCACTTATGTATCTCCCATTTCTCCATGTATCAACTAGGATCCAGCCAATGTATTGGTCTTACATGCGTCTGTCAATTTCCCATCTTTATGCCTTTTACATATTGTTGCCTATAAGTAAATGCATCTTCTACCTCTTCTATTGCTACTAACCACTCAGGCTTCAAAGCCCCTCAAATGCTGACCTCCTTCCCTACTTTCATCACACTCCTCACATTCCTGACTCACCAAACACCTCCTTCTTCTTAGCATATTTCCCACCTCCCTGTATGAAATTACCTCATCTTCCCTTGAAGTACTGTCACACTTATCCTATTAGGCCAAAATGAATTCTCTCTTCTATTAGAGTTTAGGTTCTTATTATACATTCCATAATAAATTATAAAGACTCTGAATAGGAGAAATTGAGCCTTGCAAAGAAAAATCACATCATATTTACTCAAGTTGTCTTTATGCACTAGCTTCTTCTTAAATACAGGTAGACCATTTGCAGGAGACCTGGGTTCTATCCCTGGGTAGGGAAGATCCTCTGGAGAAAGGAATGCCTACCAGTTTTCTTGCCTGGAGAATTCTATGGACAGAGGAGCCTGGCCAGCTAGAGGCCTATAGGGTCTCAAAGAGCTGGACACAACTAAGAAATTAGCACTGTCCCTTTCAGACCATTTGGACAGGTAGCATCTCTTTCTCTCTCTGACAGGCATGTGCTTTATAGGAATGCAGGTCAAAACAAGGGAGAAAGAATTTCTTTTGATAAATTCTAGAGAATACAATCTTTATTCCTTTCTCTGACACAATTGTCAAGCTCCTAAGTAGGTGACCCTGCAGCAGCCATGAAAGCATGTCATCTTGGCATTTCAAATACCAAGAATAAAGAGAAGATTCTGAAAAAACAAGGTCACACACAGAGGACAAAGAACCAAAATGGCACTGGTATACTCAACGGCAACATAATCACACAGAAAACCACAGGGCAATAAAATTCTTAGGGAAGAAGAGTTCCCCCCTAGAGTTCTGTACTGAAACAGAACTATCAATAATTTGAATAAAGAAATTTCCAAGGATGCAAAATCTCAAACTTTATACACCATGCATCTTCTTGCAGGAATTTCCTAGAGAATGTGCCTTATTTAACAAGGGAATACAGTAAGGAGAAGAAAGATATAGAATCCAAGAAACAGGAAAACTACCATAGCAGAGAGTGAGAAAATAGCAAGTTAATGACAAAGGATGATAACCACGACAAAGGGGATTGAAAGAACTACCAGTTCATGTTGGAGTAACAACATGGAGAACTCAAGGAGGGACAGCTCCATGAGTTACAAAAGGAAACGACTAGATGACTGGACAGATTTCGTGATTAAACTCTTGTCCTGGTAATTATTTTCCAAAGCCATTCATGGAACTAAGAAGGTTTGGCCATAGGTCCAAATGAATCCAAGTAAATGGGAAACCATCGATGATCAATTCTAGAAAAAGACACTACGAAAAGTTTATATAGGACAACAAAAGTAACTGTAATACACTGCTCAACAGAGAACTGTTTTTATATAGTCATAACCAAGAAAGCAACAAATAACAATCAAAATGTATAACTAGGTTTAAAGAATGAAGGAGAGTAAGCGGGTGTATATTAGAAAAATTCTAATGTTCTACATTAGGAAGTCAGTGAATGATGTTTTAAATTAGTGAATCAAAAGATAGCTAGCTACATGCTGTAGAAATATGGAGGTAAATACCAGATGAGATAGCAAAGAGTAGAACTAGCCACCTTTGGCAAGCAGGATGAGGGTAGAGGGGAGGAAATCGGGAGCAGCGGATGCTATTATTTGTTATAAAGCTACTATCCTATGAGACTACACATGTGTACTGCTTTGATACAAAAAGAATCTAAATAAATATACCCTTGGACCCAGTAAACTTTTGGATATGGACATAAAATTTGACAATATGTATAAGGTGGTGGCATAGTGGTAAAGAATCCGCTTGCCAATGCAAGAGACGCAAAAGACACGTGCTCAGTTCCCGGGTAGGGAAGATTCCCTGGAGTAGGAAATGTCAACCCACTCCAATATTCTTGCCTGGAAAATTCCATGGACAGAGGAGTCTGATGGGCTACAGACTATGGGGCTGTGAAGAGTTGGACATGACTGAGGACACATGCTTGGTTTATCACAGCTTTCTTCTTCTGCCAATGCAGAATCAACGAATTTTTATTTTATGGAACCTTCTAGCCACATTAATGCAATAGTTTGTATTTAATATGTGGATCACCATTAAAGGGTCTAGGAAGGGCACTTGACATTAGGGTTTGATGGCGGTATATAAACAGGATACGCCTTAGAATTCTTTGTCTTTAGTTCATTATCTTGCCCAGCTACACAACCTCAGGAAGACTGCTTACCTTCTCGAGTTTTCTCAAACACAAAACCAGGATAGTAATACCTATATCATAGGGCTTTTTAGTACTAATACGCCACTTGCTATGATAACAGTTGACAGTTTTCATATTGCTGTTAGTGCTGGTTCTTCCAGCATGCCTGTTTGAAAGCTGACTTACATATTTTAAATTCTTGGATATCAGGAAAGGATCAAGTTTTGATCCCACAACCTACTGGAAGTGTGACCTTGGGTAAGTTCACTTAAATTCTCTTAACCTGATTTTTCTCATATGTGACACAGGGAGAGAAATGGTGCTGATATCAAAGGATCGTTATCAGGAATGAATGAGATAATACTTGCAAAATTTAGCAGATATTCTGACAAAACCTCAATGTACAGTAGTTATTTTATTTTTTCTGTTATCTTTGCATATCATAGATCAGCTTCCTGCTCTGTCGTATCACTAGGGATGCAAATAATTTGCCAGAAACTCTAAGAATTTTCAAGTTGAAAGGTACCTGAGCTATCAGGCAACTAAAGACTTCAAGTCATGCTTTTTGGGGTCTTTTAATTTAATTAGTTTTAAACTTTAAGCTTGAAAAACTAGGTTCAACAAAGAAGAGAGAGTGTAGCGAAATGACATTCCAACCTGTCTCAGGAAAAGCCAAATTTTAGATTCTTTGGAATAAAATGGGCCTTCACTGTTTACAAGGTTATTTCTGTGATGTAAAAATTCTCTTCATAATTTTCACTACTGCATCATGTTTTTCTTCTATGTCCCCCTATTGAATCTTGGCTGCCTCAATCAGACAGAAAATAAGCATGCACCTTTTTCTTTGCATCTATAATGAAAATCTTAGCAGTAGACAGTAGCCCATTAGATGCAAGTCACACTTGTTTAAATTAGCGGAGTTGAGTGCTTCTTTGCCCTTAAGTGTATACACGCTCTTTCATCACTTAATGGGCTACACGGCTCTTAAACACACCAGCAGCACAGCATCACCTTTGCATGTCAGAAATGCAACTTCTCAGACGTATTCTACACCTCTTGAACCAGAAAGTCTGATTCTTCAGGGGCTCTGCAATCTGTGTTGTAAAGAGCCCTCCAGGTGATTCACATACATACTGAATTTGACAACAGCTGGCCTAGATCTTTCCAAGCATAATACCAGGAAAAAAAAAAAAAACAATGATAGCAATGCATTTGTACATGCCATGAGTAGCAGGTCAGCTATATTCAACTGTTCCTTCCAGGAAACCTCACTGGAGATCTCCTCCATGCCAGGCACTGTAATAGTCACTGAGTATTCAAGATGAATTTATCAGGATATAGCAAACATTTGCCAGGATACATCAAACACAGCCTATTGGACTCACTAATTGCTTTCTTGTAAATGTGGATGCATTATCAGGCCCTCTAGAATTATTTCCTGGGCTGTAGCTTTCTTATTTAAATCATAATGGTTTCTGATGTCTCATGTCTCTTCTTGAGAGCTTATATATTGTATATAAACTCACTTGTCTTATTGAATGTTTTACACAGAATTTGGTTATAAAATAGGTAATCTTCCTTTTTATCTAAGTAAAGCAAATACCTAACAGCAAATTATCTTTGCCCTTACATGTTTTTAAATTGTAGATGATTATAGCTGGGGTGTTTTTGATCCTTCACAACATATTATTCTAAACGTACACCCTTATCTCCAGTCATCAGAGAGAGTCCCTGAAAATACATTTTTTTATTGCTCTGGGTTGCTAACCAGGGCCTCAGCATTCCCAAGACCTTAGTGAGTTAACTAATACACTGTTACCACTCCCTAGCCCGCATAAAGTCAGTTTTCAAGGCCTCAATTTTAATAAAGGATTAAAATCCAAGTAGATTCATTTTAAAGAAGGAAAATAAAATAATAGAATATGGGTTATAGAGGAGGGAAGACAGGAGGTGGAAGAGAGAGAGGCAAAGAAATAAGCATAATCGGCATTTTAATGGGAATAAGTAAACAGTCTGCACTATAATAAATCTCCTAGGCATTTGATCCCAGTAAACCATCTTAATCCTTAGGGCTATTCTGGCAGCAAGAGATAACTATTGTGAAACCAAAATGTATTTAGCATAAAACTCACATTCCAATGTTTACTGTGTATCTGCTTTTAAAAAATAAATGGAAAATCCAAACTTCTTTGAAGTGGTTTAAGGGGAAACAGCCTCTTAAGGCTCCTTCTGTGTGTCACCCAGCACCTGCCTGCCAAAGCCAACACTCGAATGCCCACTGGCCAGGGAACCGGAGGCCTTGTTAACCGAGGCCCTTAAATCCACTCTTTCATCTACACATTGTTTGACTGACTTGAGCTGCGGAAAATTTCCCTTGTTTGTGTACATGCAGAGGGCTTTTTGGTAAGGGTATGACTTCCTGGAATCTCATTTTCAGAGGTTAACAAAGTTGACTTCAGTAGATCAACAGTCTCATCTCAGTAGACTTATGTGATGGAAATATCAAAGTCACAAGTCAATGCTGACATATAAAATCCTTGAATTTAAAAAGACAAGAATTATTTTTCAATGTTAACTATGACTGAAGAGTGATTCAACTGTTTGTTTCTCCTTTTCTCCCCCAATAGCCCACCAACTTCTCTTATACCAAGTATTCTTCAAAACACACACTTGCCAGCTATTGCAACATAACATCAACCTGTCTAATTATAAAAACTATTGCCCAGAGTGATGTTAGTAAGAGGCAAAATAGATGATTCTCAACTTAATCCACCCTCACAGAAAGAGCAGCTCACAACTATTCATAAATAAAACACCTTTGTGAAGATTTCAAAACCCAGGGGTGAGGTTAAAGCACTCCATTGGACCACAAAAGAAAAAAAGAGAGAGAGAGAGAGGAGAAGAAAAGACATGTTAGAAGGTAAGAGGAGTGGCTTCACTCTGACTGCAAGACCATTCCCCCAGGTTGGTGCAGCCCCACACTGAGGGGGTCCCTCTGGATACACAGTTCCTCCACTGGGAAGAGAAGAGCTCCAGGAGACACGCAGCTTCTCCAGCACTGCGGGGTGCTTTCAGGGAGACACACTTATGTACTGCCTGACATTCATCAGTGGGAACTCAGCTAGAGAAGAAATGGGATGGGTCTCACAGCTATGTGCTTATGGATCTTGGAAGACCACATTCCTGCTGCTGGGGTGCCCAACTGCAAATCCCAACTGGTGGGTCTGCTCTTCTGCAGAACTAAACTGGTGGCCCCATCTGGCCAGGAAGGGCAGTTACCAGATCAGCCTTGTTTGAATCCACAGCAGACAGCTTGTTTTATCCAGAAAGCACAGTCTAGAGACCCAAATGGACAAGAAAGCAAGACAATGGCCCAGGCCAACTACTAAGCATAGCCTTTAGCCCTGGCAAACCAGGAAGTCTGGTCAGAGATTCCAGGCAACATCACAGCACTTCTACAGGCTGAACTTGGACAGGAAGCAAGTCTCTGGCCTTGCCAAACTGCTAAAGATACGCTCCAGCCCTTTCCAACCAGGAAGCCTGGCCAGGGACATCAAGCAGCTCTGTACTACATCCTGTGTCCCACCAGGGTAGGGAGCAAGTCAGCAATTCCACCGTCAGCTGAGACAGGTTGGAAGGAAGAGGGGAGTATGCATATTCTTTAAATATGCAAAGAGTGATGCAAATAAAGATGATCATGAAGAATCAGGTACACATGATATCACCAAGGGAAACTAATAAAGCTTTAATAACAGACCCTAAGGGTCTAACAGACCCTAAGTTACTAAGGGCTTTCTGGATAGCTCAGTTGGTAAAGAATCTGCCTGCAATGCAGTAGATTTCCATTCGATTTCTGGGTCGGGAAGATCCCCTGGAGAAGGGAAAGGCTACCCACTCCAGTATTCTGACCTGGAAAATTTCGTGGACTATACAGTCCATTGGGTCGCAAAGAGTCAGACACGACTGAGTGACTTTCACTTAACAGACCCTAAAATAATGGAGGTCTATGGACTGTCTGACAAATAATTTAGAATAATCCTCCTAAAGTAATTCAGTAAATTAAAAGAAAACAAAGACAGACAATGAGACAAAATTAGGAAAGCAACACATGAACAAAGTGAGAGTTCAACAAAGACACAGAAAGGATAAAAATTAAAAATGAAATCCTAGGTACAATGACTAAAGAATTAAACTTGGCCAAGCAGAAGAAAGAATGTCTGAGCCTGAAGACAGATTAGGTGAAGCTATTTATGCACAACAGGAAAAAAAATGAAATCTTGTGTGAATTATAAGATATTATTACCATCTAAAGAAAAATCTACACACTACTAGAGTCTCAGAAAGGGAAGAGAGAGAAGAGAGAGGCAGAGAAAGGGGCAGACAACTAAATTAAAAAAATAATGGCTAAGAACTTTCCAATTCTTAAAGTTTCAGGATACAAAATCAACATGCAAAAGTCAGTTCTCTTTCTATACATCAAAAATAAACTATCAGTAAAAGAAATACATAAAAATAATCCCATTTTTAATAGCATCAAAAAGAATAATATACTTAGAAATACATTTAACCAAGATAGGGAAAGACCTTTACATTGAAAATCAGAAGATATTGATGAAATAAAATTTAAAAGACACAGATAAATGGAAAGTTATCCCATGTTCATGAATCGCAGAGTTTAATTTTGTTAAAATATCTCTACTACCAAAAGCCATGTATAGATTCAATATAATCCCTATCAACATTCCTATATTATTTTTCATGAAAATAGAGAAAACAATCCTAAAATTCATATGGAACTACAAAGACCTTGAATAATCAAAGCAGTCTTGTGAGAAAAACAGACAAAACTGGAGGCATCATATTTTGACTTCAAACTATATCACATTGCAATATAAAGTTATTGAATACAAAATTATAATAAAACAGTATGGCACTGGCATAAAAACAGACACATATACCAATGGGACAGATCTGAGAGCCCAGAAACAAACCCATATGTATACATTCAACTAGTATTTGACAAAGGAGTTAAGAGTACACAGTGGAAAAAGGACAGTCTCTTCAACAAATGGTTTTGGGAAAAATGGATATTCGAATGCAAAACAATGGATTTGGACCCCTAATTTATACCACTAAAAAAATTAACTTCAAATGGATTTCATAGCCAAAAACATCCCCAATATCAAGTTCTTTTTCTGACAATGGTTTTGGGGATGTTTTTTGGCTATAACACTTTAAGCATAAGCAACAAAAACAAAAGTAATGAAGAACTACCCAAGCTAAAAAAACTTCTTCCCAGCAAAAGAAAAATTCAACAAAATGAAAAGCCAGTCTACTGAATGGAAGAAAGTATTTGCAAATTATATGTCTTTTAAGGAGCTAATATTCAAAAATACATAAGCAATTCTTAATGCTTACAAGTCGGCACAAGAAAACAAATATGATTAAAAATCGGCAAAGAACATGAATAGACATTTTCCCAAAGAAGACATACAAATAAGTACGTGAAAAGGCACTCAGTATCATTAGTTATAGGGAAATGAAGTCAAAACACCAGGAGATACCACTTTATGCCTGTTAGAACGCAATTACCAGCAAGAGTACGTGGAATGAGAATGTGCTGGTGAGAATGAGAAAAAATGGGAACCTTTGTGTTGGTTGGAACGTAAACTGGTGCAACCACTGTGGAAAACAAGTGTGAGTGTGTGTGTGTGTGTGTGCGTGCGTGCGTGCACGCGTGTGCATTCACTTGATCGGTCATGTCTGACTCTCTGTGATCCTACGGACTGTAGCCCACCAGGCTCCAATGGTCATGGGATTTTCTAGGCAAGAATACTGGAGTGTGTTGCCATTTTCTCCTCCAGGGGATCTTCTTGACCCAGGAACTTAACTCATGCCACCTGTGACTCCTGCACTTCAGTGGAGGAGTGGACTCTTCCACTTCAGTGGACTCTTTATTGCAGAGTCATCCGGGAAGCCCAGAAAACAGTATGGGATTCCACAAAACATTAAAAACAGAACTACGGTATGACCCAGCTATCCCACTTC
The DNA here is from genome assembly GCF_910594005.1 of Cervus elaphus. Classification (NCBI taxonomy): domain Eukaryota; kingdom Metazoa; phylum Chordata; class Mammalia; order Artiodactyla; family Cervidae; genus Cervus; species Cervus elaphus. The sequence goes on from NC_057826.1 coordinate 11,687,297, forward strand.
TGGGTAAATATCCAAAGGCAATGAAATCACTGCTTTAATGATATTTCAGATACCTATACCTGTACCTCCATGTTCATTACAGCATTATTCAAAATAGCCAAGCCATGGAAACATAAATGTTCTTAGACAAATGAATGGATAAAGAAATGTGATACACACAGGCGCGCACAGAGGAATGTTATTCAGCCGTAAAAAGAAGAAACTCCTGCTATTGGCAACACATGGATGAAACTTGAGGGCCTTTTATAAGTGAAATAAGTCAGGCAGAGAAAGACAATGCTGTATGATCTCACTTACATATATAATATGAAAAAGCAGATCTCAGAGAAGCAGGGAGCAGACTGGTGGTTGCCAGGGGTGGAGTGGCAGTGGGAAAGGAGAGATGTTCGTCAAAAGATACCAACTTGCAGTTCTATGATGATGATGTTCTGGAGCTCTAACAAACAACATGCTGACTCTAGTTAACAAAAAATGTGAAGTGGTGACTATGTTAACTGAACTCATTGTGGTAATAGACACACGTGTATACAGTATACATACAATATGTACATGCATGAAACCAGCACTTTGCACACATTAAAGTTACACAGTATTATACACCAGCGATATCTCAGTATAGCTGGAAAAAAATAGGATTCATCAAAACAAAACATCGAAAAAGCTATTGCTCTAATGCATATATGTTATCAAATTGCAGCTTACATCTGCCAAGTAAGGAAGTCAAGAAAGGCCTGTCCAACTACCCAGACATGTGACTTCTGCTTTTACAATGTATGTTAGGGAAATCATGCTTATAATGTCAAGAAAGTTTTAAGTTGAAAAGGGAAAAACATTACATAAAGATCATCACAAAACACCAGCACAGTGGTTAAAGCATTTTGCAATTTATTACAAGTATCTTTTTTTTTTTTCTTTTTTAAAAAAGAAGTGCAGGCTGTGTGTGTGTGCGCTTACTTGTTGACATCTGACACTATTTCTGGAACGGAAAGGTGCGGTGGTTGGGAGACAGGGAAAGAGAGGATGGAGAGAATTATTTAGAGGCTCTAACATGGACCTACCTTCTGAGCAATTATAAACTGCAGGGATTTAGAAACATCTCACCTGCTTCTGCTCTCCTCCTCTTGCCCACATTTCCCTCCTCATGTGGTTTATAAGGAACAACTATTCTAGTTTTCCCATTTCAAGTTGGATATCGCAACAGAGCTGCACTGCGCGCTGGGCGGTCCCACAGATCTGTCTCTTGCTTCAGCGGTGTTTTAGACGAAACAGACCCAGGGACGCCCCTTGCCCAAGCTTTCATTCACCCTCCGACCTTTATTCCAGTCGCAAGGACGGAGGATGAGGTCATTGGATGGCATCACCGACTCAATGGAGATGAGTCTGAGTAAACTCCGGGAGTTGGTGATAGTCAGGGAGGCCTGGCGTGCTGCAGTCCACGCGGTCGCAGAGTCAGACACGCCTGAGCAACTGAACGGAACATGTGGACTCAGCCACTCAGCTATCCTTGGCCACTGGAACCAGCCAACACCATTTTTTGAGGTTAGCTCCTTATTACCCATCAGCCACCAGGCCTCAGATTCGTCAGAAGCGCTCCACCGAGGTGGAGGCTCTCGCCCATCCCCTAACCAACACGCATCTGCAGCCTCTTACACCTACCTCTCTCTGCGCTTCTATTTCCACCTCGATGATGTGGTTCTGGAGGGCGTAGGCCACTTTTTCTGCTAACTGGCCGAGGAGAGCACGAGGGCTCCAAGAGCATTTCTTGAAAAGTGCAAAACCAGCGACATGACCTCACTCTCTCCCAAGACAAGCAGAAGGTGTCCCGAAATGAGCAGGATCAAACCCAGGACGCTGGGAAAGCCTTCATTTTCAGGGAGACAAACCTGAACCAGGGCCGGGTGGGCCTGCATTGCCGGCCCGGATTCTGTGTGCGGAGACGCACCTCCGTGGCATTCGGGAGAGCCGCCCCCAGGAGGAGCAGCTGAAATTCATCAAGAAGATGAAATTCACCAAGGAGATGGTGAGCACCTGACCAACCTCCGCAGGCCGGCTGGCCCCCAGGTGGGGTTGGGCGGGCACCTCTTCGAAAGGCTCAACCTCAAACACGACTGGGCTTCCCAGGTGGCTCAGTGGTAAAGAATCAGCCTGCAATGCAAGAGATAGGGGTTCAGTTTCTGGGTGGAGAAGATCCCCCGGAGAAGGAAATGACAACCCACTCCAGTCTTCTTGCCTGGAGAATGCCATGGCCAGATGGCCCAGGCAGGCTGTGGTCTATGGGGTTGCAAAAGAGTCAGACACGGCTTAGTGAACAACAACGGCAAGCACAAGTCGTAGCAGAAGCCCAGTGGCTTTTGAGGAGTCCCTGTGGTGTCAGAGGTTCTCCCCGAAGCTCCTCTCTGCAGTCCTTGGCAGCTTTTTAATCACTCTAGAGCCTTCTCCTAAGCCTTGGGCCAAATGGAAACAATAAAGCTCTCTTTGCAGGAAAAAAAGTAAAAAAAACCCAACTCCGAACAAACAACCCTGATGCATGCACAGAAGCACAAATTCCTAGGTGATGTATTAACATCAAAAACTATACCACAATACTAAAGACATTTTAGTTTTTTCAGTTTTAATGTCACCCTTAATTTAAGCTGCCTTGTACTCCACTCCTCACCCTGCCTAATTGTCCTTCCTTGCAAACCTAGACCACTTTTTTTGTTTGTTTAAGAAGAGCAATTATGTATGGACTGCTAGATTCCCCTGACCCTCACAAAAAATAAAAATTAAAAATAAACAAAATGGGCAAACTGCTAAGTACAGAGTAAAAACAGGAAAATGGTTTATTTGTTGAAACCTACTATTCTACTTTTCATCATACTCCATGAAACCAAGAAGCAACAGTTTGTGGTGGTTCCAGCCATGTTTCCTAACACTTATTTTGAATTGGTGATGGAAAAGAAGATACTATTAAATGGTCTATGAATAACTTTCTCTTTCTCTTGTAATAGTTTTATGATAAAAATTCTAGGCCAAAACTTGCAGGTGAGTGAGAGCAGAGAAGAGAAAAATCACAATTTTCAACAGTGGAACAGTGATAACATTATAACTTGAGAATATACTTAATGAACTATCTCTTCTGTGTAGACTCATGCAAAATCAGTGTAGCTATAGCTATTGCAAATACATGAGTATAACCCTAGGGGAAAATGCTAGTAGCTTTGTGATCACATTTCTAGAGGTAAAACTGAGAATTTCTTAGCTTCCACAGGTGCAAATGAGTAGTATTCTCCCTTACCCATTCCCTTGAAAGAGAACATGGATTCTATTCCAATACGTCACATTTTACAAAAGATTAAGCAGCTGTATATAATCTATAGACTTTTTTATTCATTTCGAAAAGTGATTGAGCACAGTTGAATTGAAATAGTACAAGCTGAAAAAATCCTTTGAGTTTTCAAGCAATCTCATTAAATGGTGAAGAGTCTACTTAAGTTAATCTTGTCTTTCATGTTGTCATTGAATAAAGAACTGGAATCATGCCATTAATTGTCCATTGGAAAGAACGTTAGGTTTAGTTACTCTGAAACACATTGAACAAGAATAAGACTCAGGTCAAGAGATCCAACAATAAATATTCTTTTAAAGCTTCTTTTGTGCTTCTTAACATTGTGTGGTATTAAAAGATATTCTTTCAAAAAAAAAAAAAAAGATATTCTTTCATGAAGAGGTGGGCATAGATAAAACAAGAATAACAAAATATTAGTAATTCTTCAAATCAGATAATGAATAAATGGGGGGACTGTTACACCATTTGCTTTATTTTTTAAAATATTTGGAAACATTCAGAGTAAAAAGTCAAATTAAAAACAAAACCAAAATACACAGAGATCCATGGCATTGGAGATGAAGGTTTAGGTGACTGGGGTTTCATTTTGCTGATGAACCAGGTCCAGTTAATTACTACGTTTACCACTATTCATTGATCCATTGGAATGCAATTAATAAATTGATCTACTGGCTTAAAGTTAGGAAAAAGGTTCAAATTTATTTATTAGAAAAATTAATTTTACTCTAATTTGTGGTCTTATGCTTTATGTGCATGTATAGAAAGATTCAAATTCAGTTCAAGGTGATTAACTGAACAAACTTAGAATTTAAGATGATCATGAGCCTTTACGTGTACAACAGAGTGTTGCTGACTGTAGGTACAACGTTGAACAGCTGATCTCTAGAACACATTCACCTTAACCGAAATCTTATGCTTGTTGACTAATACTTTAAAGAGAGTAAATCTCATGTTAAGTGCTCCTACCGCAATAAAATATTAAAAATACAAAATAATGCATATCACTAAATGGGTGAAAGTGTCTCTGAAGGCCTCTTGACTTGTGTTTAACTGACCAGCTGTCACAGGAAACCCGAGGACTAGAAACCCAGGAGAGGAGTGAAAATCTTAGGATGTGAGCTTCTCTGGGTGTAATCCAAGCTGGATCTTTTAAGCAGAGAACTTCAGCGGTAGTATAGGGAAAGCTTTGCCGATGAGCAGGCAATAGAATTTTATATTTTCTTAGCAAAGGAAAGAATTTAGGAAATAGAGTGATTGCCTATCCTAAATATTTATGCAATTTCTGGTACTGGCTAGCCATGCAAGTAGCAGCTAACTTTGATCCTGCCTGAGTCAGGTAACAAGGCCAAATTGTAATAATGATCAACTTCTATTAAGGTTTATGATGTGTCAGGTATAGGCAAAGCATTTTTCCATGCATTATTTTATTTAATCTTCCCTGACAAACCCATACAATAGGTAATATTATAATTTCCTTCTATAGGAATGAAAGCTGAGTCTTAGGTACACTAAGTAATTATCCAAAATCACAGCACCAGAATACACACCATGGCATTCTGATTCTAGAACCCAGGTACCTAACCAGTGGAAAAGTTCATAGCCTCTTGACAGTCACACCATTCATTTAATACAACTCCAAATTTTGGTCTGGCTTCCCTTTAGCTGTTCCTGTCTTCTAGGGCCTCTCATACAACCTTAATGCTGCTTTCAAATCCTGGTCCCCATTCCTTTTACAATCCTATTCTGCTCTGTGGTTTACTTTCTCTTGGACTTATTTGCTGTTCTATCTAGCACATGCACTCACATCAACAAGGCTAGAATTGTTTCTGAATTCCTGGACTCCTTTGAGCCTTGAAAATGTTCACTTTACCAATTCCCAACACCATGCATATCTATGGTGGACTGAATTGTGTCTGCCATTCCTCAAATTAATACACTGAAGCCCTAACACCTAGTGTTACCATATACGAAGGTAGGATCTTTAGGAGCTAAATTGAAATGAGGTTCTGAAGGTGGGAACATGATCTGCTAAGACTGTGGCCTTATACAAAGAGGAAGAGAGATTGGTTCAAGATGGCAGAGTAGAAGGACATGAACTCATCTCCTCCGCGAGAGCACCAAAATTGCAACTAGCTATTTAACAATCATTGACAGGAGGACACTGGAAACCCACCAAAAAAAAAGATACCCCATGTCCAAAAACAAAGGAGAAGCCACAACAAGATGGTAGGAGGGGCACAATCAAAAAGAAGCGATCTCTTCTCTCTTTCTTGCACATGCTCAGAAGAACAGTCATATGGGGACAGAAAGAGAAGGTGGCCATCTGTAAGCCAGGAAGAGAGCCCTCACCAGAAAACAAACCCTACTGGATCTTGATCTGGGACTTCAGTCTGCAGAACTGTGGGAAATAAACTTATGTTGTTAAGCCACCTAGCCTATGGCATTTTGTTACAGCACCCTAAGTAGACAATACAACATCTTATTACCTCTTCCTTAGCTCCAAATGCTCTGGAAAAAAAAAAAAGTTGACATTGAATTATTTCTTTACAGCTACCGTTATGTAAGTGAAAGAGCTCTAAATTTGGAACTGCAAGACTGGATTTTAAGCCATGAAATAAAAAGAAATGTTGCAAAATATAAAGTATTACTATTGATGCCAGATGAAGTCAGCCAACCTCTTCCTGACACTTTTCATTAGCTGCCTTCTGGACAGACTACCAACAGACTTCTGCCTTGTGCCCACAGCCTCATTATTAGGCACATAACTTTGCCTTCAGCTTACCTAGCATACTGAGGCTTTGACTATAGCTGTCACAACTTCTGTCAGTTTCACTGCAATATGTCCCTGATTCCACCTCCTCCTTTATTGATATATCAGAAAAACAATTCACCCCCTCTCTGTTTATAGCAATACTTCTATCCAAAAACTTGATCACTCCAATAATCTTATATCTTCTTTGAGAGAGTATCAATATTGCCAGTCTCTTCACTAAATCACTACCCCTTGACCTTGAGAACCATTCAAGACATTCTCCTCTCTCTCTCTTCCCGTCATTGACAAATTCTCAAAACCTTCAGAGCCATATCTTCCAATAGTGTAATTTATACAGTCTGTGACCTATCCAAATTATTGTTTTGACCCTACTGGCTCTTAGTTCAATATTTTTTTTTTTTGGAATGGCATGTAGCCCTGATCTCTGCCTACCAATTTTTTCAAAGGTTTACCTAATGCATCAGCTCCTCTATTAAACCTTACCTTAAGTAATTTCTTCTGAACTCTCAAAGAACTTGGTTTGCACTATTTTGTTTGACAGCTTGTTTGAGAAACCCTTAGTAGATTATAAACTTATTAATGCTCTCAATTTAAGACATAGTAATCATTTAATAATGCTTAATGAATACATTAGTAATCAAACTGATCTCAAACAGCATCAGAATTTCAATTCAACTGGACAAAATAGAGGCTTTTAGAAAAAAAATCCAACTTCAATTTGAATATTAGTGAATAGATCTATATAAGAGATAAAAAGGCTTAAATTTCTCATTTCCATTTTCTGCTTTCATTGAAACAAAACCAATAGTAGATTGACTAGCACACAGTGTTCAGTAAATGTTAGTTGAATTATCAAAAGAGTAAATGCTTAAAGTGGTTCTAGGATTACACTGAATAGTGACATTTAGAAAGTTTATGGACAGAAAGTTAATAGAGGATTTTGAAGGTGTGTCTGTGGCAATAAAAACTCTGTGATTTGGGGAGCTTAGAAGACTGTCCTTTGCAGCAAAAAATAGTTTACTATTTAAAACTATGGTGCTTCTACTGAAGGAGTTGATTGAAGTAAAGAGTTTTATAGGGGTACACACATTTCTGGTGGAAAACTCAAGGAGAGCTCAAAGAATCAATGTATCAGTGTGATTTCAACTGTAAGAGGAATAAAAACAATTATGATATTAGGTAATGAAATAAAATGATTGTTCCAGGGCTCTTGTATATGAATCTTCTGTGGACTTTTAGGAAGAATTTTTGATTTTTTTTTTCTAGGATAATAGCAAGTGATTAATAAGACAATTTAGCCATTGCTGTTGAGGGCTATGGGCCAGCCACTGTGCTTATAATCAGGCATTTATATACAAGTGAGCTCATTTAATTATAGAACAATACTAAAAGAAAAGTGATATCATTCCAGTTTCATGGATGAAGTTATAGTCACTGCACACTTTACTCAAGGTTTGACAACTAATAAAGGACAGACCCAGGATTCACAGCCACGATTTATGAACTAAGCTTTTCTGATTCCAAAGCCCACAGCCAAAGTTAAAAACATTGGAAAGAGATGGTATAGTCTCAATACTTCCTCATGGAGACAATGAAAAGTACTTCTGTTCATGGACATTAACCAAAGTATCTGAGCAAATGCCACTTAGATCTTGATAACTCTACTATATTAACCACCATCTGGAAATTTCTCTGGCAAGTTTAACATTTTATTAAATCTATACTTCCTTTGCTTACCCCAACTTCTGGTCAAGTTGACTACTTTATGTAAATTATCAGAGACAGGAATAAAAACAGGAACTTTTCATAGTTGGGTATCATTAAGCCTCATTATCTATTTCCTTGATAGTCGATAATATAACCATTCCACCAATGAAATCTAAAGGAACAGGGTTAATCATGTTTGTTTTCAATTCTAACTCCTTAAAGACTCGTAAACAAAATATGGCTATAGTTCAGGTATTTAGTTAACCCATGTTTCTAGATCATGATAAAAAATGTAGAGTATCATGGATTATCCAATTGGCAAAGTAAGCATGTGCTTAAGGAACCAGCATATCAAGGACACCTGAGATACGACAAAGGTTCCAGCTGTAATGAATGTTACAGGATTTTGTAATCCGAAAATCTAGAAAGAAGCTGTTAAAATTTAAGCACTCACTTAAATTTTGACTTCGGATTTAGTATTTTTCTAAAAAATTTCAATATGGCAGGAGGCTTGGAAAGAAGCCACCTAATACTTTCCAGTGCTTCTGGAAAACTGTTGAAAGTTACTTACAGCAAATACTTAAAAGTTACCAAACACTTTAAAAAATATAGTATCTAATAATTTTTTTCCAGAATTTTTTTCTGTAGTCTTACCTGTTCAGGAAAGTTTTTCCTTTCTAGTTACCTTATCTAAGTAATAATGTAATAACAATCATTATGTAAATAATAATAATCTAAATAATAATGCCTCATTTGACAGACAATAACTGCTTAGCCCACAAATATATCACTTTTGATAACTTTAAATAAGCAATTGTTTAAAGTAGCTGCTTGTAATATTTTATTTCACATGAACATGGTCCTAGCTTACTGAACTTCTAATATGATGATCTTATTTAGCCCCAGTCCAAGATCTTTTAATAAATGTTTGGAAAATAAGAATGCATCATCATACAAGGATTGGGAAGAACATTTTATTGCTAAGCATATCCTTGAACGAAAATGCAAATATGAAATAAAAGAGAAAAGGAAAAAAAAAGCAGTAACTTCACAACATCATAAAATAAATTTCTTAAGAGTTTTCTCATAAAACAACAGGAATATGATAGAAGCTCACATACAGAATGCACATGTTCCCATAAAATTGTCCAAATAGAAACTTACACTAAAAAGAATATAACAAATGTATTTTTACTCAAATTAAAAAAATGTAAAGAAAGAAAGCAGGAAATCAGTTCACAAGACCTCAAGACTCCAAGAACAGCAATCTTTTACAGACATCGAGATATAATCAACTTCATATAGGTTGGGCCATTTAGGTTATCTAAAATCGTGCTCTGATACCTCGTTATAATCCTGTCTTTTCCAATGATAACAAAATAATCCAAAACTCTTAACACATTGAAATATCAGATAATGAGGAACACCTCTTTCCATATACATTTAGTAAAGGCTACCATCATTGAGATTGCATTTTTTGCCCCACGTCTTTAAGATATTTTCTCAAATATTCATGCAACTTACAAAGACCAGCAAGAGTAGATTTCTAAATCTAAACAGCTGATGGATTTTCATCTGTACAAAAGAAACTGTATATATCTGACCCTCCAGAGGACGCATTGCCTTTTTATGTAAACACTCATCTTGCTCTGTCTCTTGCTTTTGGGTTAGGCATGGCCACTGAACCAGTTTATTGTTTTACTGTACATCGTTTCCTCTTTTCAGAAAGAAAGAGAACTGGAACAGAAACCAGACAAACGGAAATAAACAAAGGAAAGAACAGTTCTCAAAGCAGTATGTACACAGGTGGCTAAGGAATTATACCAGCAAAAATGTAGTAAAATATGTAAACAAAATCTGAGAAGAGTTTTTTTTTTTAATTCTCCTTGACACAGTTAACTGTGACAAAACTAAAACTCACACTTTCTTCACATTTTAAGGTTTACTTTTTTGTTGTTATTTTCTTTGAAAACAACATTCTCATTCCACTTCAAGATTTTAACAGTTTTCCTGTTTCAGTCATCCCATCAAACATACCATGATAAATATATCTGTATATATATTTATTTATATATATTATACTATTAAATTCCATTTTTTTGTGTGTCACAGCAGCTTTATTCATTTGTTATTTATTTATCTTTAGAAAAGATGGGTGAAGGGAGACGTGAGCAAATGGAAGGATAGTTATCTGTAAATGTCAGGCTGGAAAATTAAATCACTAGGAAAAACCTTATCATGTTGGGGGCGGGGGAAGAACTATGAGTTTTGCACTCTGTCATGCCGTGTTTGGCTTGTGTGACCTTTTGTGGTTCTATCACAAGTTGAACTCCCCTATTGTCTGTTTTGATTCTTCAACAGACTTCTTGTATCGTCTTTTCTCTTATATTCGCATGCATTTCGATCAGTCACAGATCCGGCCCACCCCCGGCCCCCTTTCCTAGGAAAGGCTCTGTTTTAATTTGTGGGGCTATCTCCTTTACCTCAATTTGGCTGGGCTCATGGACAGGAACAATATTGTTAAGTGAAGCCGATAGCTCTGAGAAAACCAGCCCTAACCACATCTGTTCAGGGTTTGGGTGGCAAATTCTGGAATTTGATCCTGAGGGACCAGCTTTTCCAATCAAAACTATCATCCATCCCATGATTTTGCTATGTGTTCAGCAAAGCATCATATAGAAACAGACAACAGATTCTAGAAACACCACAACCTGATATGTAGAGTGAACACCATGGTAGCTTTTGAGTTCATATGGCAATAGTCTCTCTTACTTTCGTTTTCTGAGATTTTTTTTTTTCTTCAACTTATGTCCAATTATTTTCAAAAAATAATCAAATACCCAAAAGCCATGTTTTTCCCCTCAGATCTTGAAAAGTTACACGCACACTGGCCAGAACCAGATAAGGGTGGGTTTTTGTTGTTTTTTTAACTTTTTTTCTTGTTTTTGTTTTTTACATAATTAAACAAACAAACAAACCAAAAAAAAAAAAAAACATCATTACAGTCAAGCTTCACAAACATTATTACAGACTCACTTGGAGTTATGGAACAAGTAAGCCATGAAGTCTTCTACCTTGGGTGAAAGGTCCTCAAGAGAAGGAAGCTTCCAAGTCTGCGAAAAGTTGGGGGGCCGAGGAGGGGGTGGGGGCAGCCACCTGCTCGCTCCAGCGTGCAAAAGTGTGAGCTGGCTGACACAGCAGGGCAGAAAGAACTTTCTGTCTCCGAGCGGCGACTGCGTCAAAGCAGCCTGTGGCTTGCGCCTTTGTCAGTTAGGTGCATCTTGGTGTTGTGTTCACGACTGGTTTTCCCCACCGGGGTCCCGGTCCATGCCGCCCCGTCTCCTAGGACAGTCCGGACCCCTGCGGATGCTCAGGTCGCCGAGGACACGCGCGTCTGTGGGCAGAGGGACGGCCCGGGCTCAGCTGCGCGCGCCGGGCGGCGGCGGCGGCGTGGCGCCTACACGTAGTACTCCTTGTCCTTGTTTTTCTGTTTCTTGTGGCCGCCCTTCGAGCTCGGGGGCTTCTCCTTGAGCAGCGTGCCGTTGCTCTGCGCCGAGTTGCTGATGTAGTTCCGCGTCTCGTCCACCTGGTAGGAGCCCTCGTCCCTGTTCCTGTATTTGTACATGGCGTACAGAAGGATCAAGATGCAGAGGGCGGCTGCAGCCACAATGCCGACGACCATCCCTGTTGTGCTGCTGGACTCGCGGATCACCTCTGAGGCCCCCGGGACCCGTCTGACTCCCGGCTCCGTGGGGTTTGCTGTGGGCACATTACGGAACATGGGGGAAGTAATTAGTGGGCTCTTCAGTTTGGTGCTGTCTAGCTCATAGGCAGTGGGCAACGGAAGCAAGACTAGATCAGGCTGGGGTTTGAGCTCACGGTTATTCATTTTGCCAGCTGGCAATTTGGGCACCATCCCAGACGAGGAGGAAGCTGTGAAGCGGATCAGCTCAGGGGACAAAGATGTGGTAGTAGTCCTACTAGTTTCGGAGGCTTTGTTAGGTCTAAAGTCCTTGGATTCCCACTTGGGCGCATGAGCTTTGTAGCCACCTTCGAAGACTGAAGTGGAAAGACTCTTATCTGTTACCAAGGAGAAGGTGGTGTAAAAATCTTCATCATCAGTAGGGGGCAGGTTAGAGTCAAAGGTTTCCCCTGAGCCATACCCAGATATCACCAAGCCATCATCATCACAACCATCGCTGCCTTGGTCCGACAAGCAAGGTAACCCCGCCTCAGAGGTCATAGACAGGGAATCTTTGGTGGTCTCAATAATGGTGAGGAGGGGGCGGAAGGTAGGGGGGAGTGTAATGGAAGGTGCAGGAGTAGCAATAGGAGGGGTAGCTAAAGGGTCTTCTACAAGAAGAGGGATAACTAATTCACCTCCTGGGATGGAAAAGAAAAAAGAGAAACAGAATTAGTACATTTGTAGAAAAACAAGTCACAGCCGTGCTCAGTGAATGCAGTTCATAGGTCACATCTCAGAAATGATAATGAGAGCCTTGGATGCACATCCAGACCCTCTCTACTTGCAGCCTAATTGTTCTAGGCTGATTTAGAGCCCATGGTATGCCTCTTGCCACCAAAACCTGAAAGTCATAGAGTGAGGGCTTACATGTTTAAAGATACTCTCAAGTAATTATTTAGATAGAATTCAAACAGGCTTTTTTTTCCAGGATCTGCTTATGGGATGATGACATTTAACTACACCATTGCAGATACTCAGCATCAATTGTGCGTGTGTGTGTGTACATGAACACATGCATGTGATTAATCTGTGAGCATTTCTTTATTTTCTTCTTGGGTTTCTACTTATTTGCTCCCATTAGGATGAGAATGACAGATTTCCCATGTCTCTGAGATCAAGATCAAGGAAAACAAAAGAGCTCATCTTCAATATTTTATAAGTTACTACTTTTTATTTCACAGTTATCAAGTATAGTCTTTGTTTACTATAAGCTAAGTAAGAGGAACTTACAGAGGTTGAAAATGTTCATACAACAGGCCCATTCTGACTATGCTGTTCCTGAAATTCCTCTGACTATAAAACAACAACTTGCTTTGTAGGTCTAATGTTATATTCATACATTGCTTTTATGTTATATGCAATATATGCTGAGCAGACACTAGATTTTAAAAATACGCAGCCTATATATCCATGACTTAATGGAAACTTACTTTTAGATCCCGAAATGTAGAGAGAGCAAAGTGAATTTTTAAGATCAGTGATTCTTATTCAGAGTGGTAGATATTTATCAGTTTACCCACAGACCCTCCTTACTGCCTTTATACTAGGGTCTATTTATAGTGTTATTTTCAAATGGAGGAAGAATCTCAGGAAGTCACAGTTCGTGTCTTCTGTTAAATTTATTTAAAAAATTATTCCAACTATTGTTTTTAAAAATCTTCTAGCAGAGATAGCATGATGAGTCCCTGCCCCAGATAATCTGCTTTCACCCATGTCAGAAGCTTGCATTCTCTGCCAGAGAAACTGAGTCAGGGAGGTTGGCAACAGTGTATCTGATGTGTATCATACGGAAGGGAAGGCACAAGAGAACATGACCTACCCAACTCATGTGGGGAAATAAAACAAGAACTTTCTGAGAAACTCAAGATGATATTTTGGCCTATGTTCTAAACCCCAAGCTTCACTTCTAGAGCTCAGAGTTTGCAGCTATTGAGCAACCGATTTTTACACATTTTACAAAGCTTCAGGCTTGCTTTCCTGGGCTAGCAGGCCTTTGGTGTTTTTGTTTTTTTTTTAAACATTGTGAACATATATAATTCATATGTCTTGCAACTTATTTAATGCATAATTTACACCATTTTGCTAGTTTTTATAAGTGGAATTTAGAATACAGGTCCCCAAAGGTAAGCCAGTCTTACAACTAACCCCGAGGTGCCTCCTTTTGCCCCTATTCTTCCAACCCTGAGTGTTATATTTAAGATGATGGAAGCAGGCAGTGTTTGAGTGAGGAAAGAGCAGTGAGGAGTGAAGGCTCGTGCAGTCTGCTCAAGGATTCCCTTAGGATTGCTCAGAATGATTTTACTTGCCTTTAGAGGACAAGACAGGATTTGTGTACCCATTTCACCTAGAACAAAGGTCTAGCATGGGTGTTCTTTTCTGGCACAAATACAGAGAGTCATTTGCCTTTTAGAGTAAGGATAAAAGTCAACCCAATATATATTAAGTGGAAAATAAGCTGGGATAAAGGGCAAGGAATGACTGATTTGTTGGGAGGCAAAGTCCTGGGACAGATAATTGAATGCAAAGGCAAATTGTTAAGTAGGATGTGAGTTTCCCTTTAAGTGAGATGAAGATCACTGTTTTCCTGATTACAGAGTGGCATTCATTTGCACTTTTAGTGTACCATCTGTGACACCCAACTGGAGTCTTTAACGTTTGCCTGTTTTATCCCCCTGTCTTTTCAATCCTAGCTAAAGCTTCCAGAGTGTCTTTGTTGTTAAAAAATCCTACATCTACACACTGCTCATTCTGCAGTTGAATCACTTCCACTTTCCTTTACGTTTCACTTTTCATTCTACACCCTGAAGTGAGCATCTCTCTTGGAGCAGGCAAAAAAAGTGAAAATCATCCTTTTCATGATGGGAAGGAAAGAAGGTCTGGAAGTTCACTAATTAACAAAGAGCTTCTAAAAGTTGATGAGGCCCTTTTGTGAAATGGTAAAAGCTTATTTCAAAACTAAAATGATGGGTAGGCTGGTGCAGAGTTCTAATAACAGAATCTGTTAAAACTGCTAATCTTCAATTTTCTTGGCCAGGCTGCTATTAATCCTAGTAGTAGTGATAAAAATGATAAATTATGCCCCTCCTAGGGACTTTTGAGCCTAAAATCTGGTAAGGTTTAATCAATGAAATTGTAGAAACTTCCATAGCTCCCCTCCCCTGACATCTCAAGGAATTGGAAGAATGTCTTTAGTTTAAAAGGGAGTCCACTGGGGTGTAGGGGTTGGTGTTTTAAAGGGGAATTAGAGTGAGTATAGGTGGAAATGTTTAGATAACTGTAAACAGGAAAGGTGCCTGGCACAAGTATATGCCATTTTTATATCAAATTCTATATTTAAGATGATTCTAGGGTCCAGAGGGTTCCGAGGGCTCTCATATCATTTGAGATAAAGAGGAGAGGGATGTGTTTCTCCATCATTAGATCCTTACTAGAAGTGACTTTGACTGCAGAAGGCTATTTAAGATTTCACGTTTATTTGTGTTAATCCAAAGTGACTATCCTCAGAAATGTTGGAGCAGCTGAAAATTTTTTTTTCACTGCCCAAAGACCATAAAGTCAGTGATCTCTCAGATGGCCATGCTTACGAAAGTATTCACAGAAGCAACAAGCTTAAAGTCATCAGGAGCTGCTGGCAGAGTATTACAAAACCTGTAATCCATCAAAACTCTCATTTCCTATCCCGTCCCCAGAATTTTTCTTTGGTTTGGAATAAGAACTATCTGTTTTCCTTAAAGTTAGCATTTTAAATCAGGAATATATACTCTTTTTTGACAGGGTTGTGCTTTTCTTTAAACCAGAGAGATCACTAGGGATATAAAAGGTCTATTTTAGCCCTGAAGGCTGCCCTGCTTTTTTGCTTTATGAGTGTATTTATAGATATATAATTCATGCGTCTAGGGCTGATATTCAGCAAAAGGGGCTCTCTGCCATTGGAAAAGACAGTGTATTAAAAATTTAATAGAAAAAAAAAATAAAAATAAAAAAAAATAAATAAAAATTTAATAGAACTCTTCTGAACTGTGAGAATGTTGTAGGTGATAGTGATGTGGTGGGTCATCTCAAAACACAAGAAGAGAAGCACAAAGTTTCAATATGGCTCCGACCTTTGCCTCTCAGGAGATATTTGGGTCTTAGAAGTCACAAAAATATGAAAAACCGGTGACACTGAAGAATGAGACTCTGGGAGAAGACACCATGCTCCAAGTCCTTAAATTTATTTTTATCTGTGTTTAGGTTCTTTACCTCATCTCTTATTTGCATTTTTCTAATTCTCTGCTGGGAAACTCACGCACAGTGGGGAGAAGTCATTTTTCCCCACTAAATTAGTTATTGAATTGTATTCATTTAGTCACTTGGTGCTACAGAAGTGTGTACTTGTAACACATCCATATTTGGAAACTTGGAACCATGAAGCTCTTCTTCAACTATCCTCAGGAAAAATAGTTTATCTGAAATGGATTTGATTCCAAAAGGCTACAGAGTCTCTTCTTTTCAAGCTATGCCCAGATAAGATGAGCAATAGCCCCTTGATATCATTGCCTGGGTGTGCATGCTAAGTCGCTTCAGTCACGTCCGACTCTTTGCGAACCTATGGACTGTAGCCCACCAGGCTCCTCTATCCATGGGATTCTCCAAGAAAGAATACTGGATTGGACTGCCATGCCCTCCTCCAGGGGATCTCCCCAACTCAGGACTCGAACCTGCATCTCTTACATTTCCTGCGTTGGCAGGTGGGATCTTTACCACTAGCATCATCTGGAAAGTGTAAAAGAAGGAACATCTTGTGGAGTTTTTCATCTGCATATTGATTAAGAGTTTTGCCTTTGAAATCACTTAGACTCAGGTTAGCATCACAGTTTTCTGGTTTACTAGCCCTATGAGTTGGTCAAATTTATTAAATTCTCTGTAAAATGGAAATAATAACACAGCTTACCTCAAGTCACCAGTGTAATAATGATTCATGTTAGTGCCATTTAAAATGCATGTTAAATGTTTAGCACAGAGATGACTGCTATTCCAATATGCTAGATATTAGTAATATTTCTATTAGGTATTTTGGGCCTATAAAAACTGATACTGTTGATTACTTTTTTCTGACCATTTTTAATAGAGTAGTCTCATGCTGAGGTAGAAGTATAATAATATAGGATCTAGATAATTAAGGCTATTTGTAATGCAGTGTTTGAAGAATGATTTATAATAGTCCCAAGAGCTTGTATTTAAAAGAAGTGAGTAGCCTTATATCAAATGGATTTAGGCATCTTCAACAAAAACAAAAGGTTTCAATTAGATAAAATACCACTCCACTTAGGAGGTTCTTAGTTTTAAACCTAAACTATCATCCAACATGTCAAACAATATACACTCATATAAACCAAGGCAGATAAAGCCCACTCACGGATGCTGCTGTGTTAGAAACATATCCCTTATCCATGCTTCAGTTTGATATTTTTGCAATAGTAATACCAATACCTAAAATTAGAGTGAAGCAAGTAACTTCTTTATTTAAAAATTCTATAGCACTTCTTGCTGATCTTATGTTTCCTGAAGTGCATAATTGATCCAAATACCTTTAAGGGCAAGGGGTATTCTCACCGTAGAGTCACACAAAATGGTAATACCTACCGAAAACATTTCCTAAATAAAACTTTAGGTGTGAAAATTATCGTGTTTCTTCTTGAGAGACTCTTACGATCCTTTTAAAGCTTACCTGATTACCTTGAGAGAAATGGCAAATATTAATAGAAAGGGAAAAGGAAAGACAGACAGGGAGGAGGGGAGGTTGGGTGCTTACTGTGTGCGGGTTTCTTTCACCATAGTTAGTTCTATACATTGGAAGGCAGCATTATCGTATTATCATAGGACAATACTTAAGATACCTGAGATTCATAATGTCTCTATTCTCAATAAGTCTGATTTTGTAGCTTGCAGTGATGGTGATATTTTAATCCTGGATAAAACAAACTCTACCATAGTCACTTGAGAGTATCTTATTTCCCCTGTGCTGAAGGAAAGTAAAATCAGGGACTGATTTCCCCAAATGTTTTCCAAGGAGTTAAATTAGGATGTAATTACCACTAATAACACTTGTAGTTAACTCAGTTAATTTTCTTCTAGGATACAGGCCTCCCATAGGTTGTATCTAATTTCATATCCCACTGTAGAGACTACCATTACTTTCAAAGCTTTAAAAGCTGGTTCAGGCAAAGAGGTCAGGCTTCCCTTGGATGGTAAGAACAATTTACCTATACTCTTCCACCAAGAGTAGAATTGATATCGATTATTAGGAGCAATTCAGCACAAAACATAACAATGAAAATTAAGCAAATAGACACAAATGAAATAAAATATTTACTATTATCTTAAAAAATCATATAGTAGAAAATAAAATCAACTTCAGGGCCAAAGTAAGCTAGAGGGAAAGAAAGCAAATAACATCAACATCAAGGCATTCACAATATAAGGAAGGACAGAAAGAAAAATAAAAGCAAATTAAAAAAAATACAGGTTGTTGTAGAGAAAATAAAGAAATCATTTCGATATAGACAAAATAATTTTAAAAAAAGCATACTGTATTAATTTATAGTCAACTTACATCAACAAATTGCCCGCATGTTTTTTGGCATGAAAGAAAAATTTACAAAAGAAAGTTGTGTAAGAATGCTCTTGGACAAATAGAATTGCCACATTCTTGTAACTTGCTTTTTTTGTTGTCATTTCTTTTAAAACTTTTGAGCAAAATGTCTAATTTTCAAATATAATAATTTACAACAGAGGATGATACAGGAGGCAACAACACATACATCCACACCACATAACATGAAAAGAAAAAAAAAATCTGCACTTTTTTTTTACCAATTTTTTTTACTTTCAGGGGCTTGGGAGGGCATCAGTTTTGAATCTGAAATTATTCTGATTGCGATGATTTAAAAAAAAAACTTTTTAAAAAAAAAACCTGTTTAATTTTATAATTTGCCTTTGAAAAAATCTAGGAATCTAGAGAGTTTTGAATGAATTTCTGCATTAAAATAGGTTCTCAGATATATATTGAGTTTAAATCTTTTTGTCTTTTTTTGACAAGTTTTAGAATTTCTTAAATTGAAGGGGATGGATGACAGCACATAAATTTGAACAATGCTAAAGAAAGGAGGGGATGGGGAGGGAAGATGCAGAAAGGGTAGGGTCATCTATGAGTGTACTACACAAGAGATGAAGATGATGGGAGTAAATGTGTAAGTGAGTCGCCATGTCCATGTAAGGGCGGCACGGAGTGATCTAGCTGCATTAGAGCTTCTGGCTGTAAGGAAGGGATGGGCAATATACAAAAACAAATGAGCCTACACATGCCCATCTACAGATATAAAGAACAGAACTCTAACACTCACAATCTCACACACCCTAAGCTGCAACTTCTTCAACATGCAATTATTCCAAAATCATTACAGTATCATTAAAGATTTTCCAATAATTAAACTTTCCAATAGTTAAACTTTCGTCCCTACTAAAAGTAGCCAAGATACATGAAATAATAATAGTAATCATAACAATAGTAATACTTATAATAATGATCAAAAGGTTCAAAGCAAAAACAAGGAGACTAGGTTTACGCATTCAAGTTGAAAAACTTCATCGGCAGCCACACAGCCCCATCGAGAGTTAGGGGAGGGGGTAAAGATCTTCCTATGTGACTGAAAGACAAAGTTGTATAGCGAGCCCGCTGGCTGGGTCATTCATTACTTCCTTCTATAGGAAGGGTACTGTCTTAGTGACATCACCCATCTTCCCCACACCGCCCATGGTGCGTGTGCTTCGTGGTGAGACTGGGCTTATGTGAAAGATGTGGCTGTGGGGATTCTGCAGCTGAAGTTGTTCCACATTTAAAGAAGGAGTGGGGGAAAGTTGCAGAAAACAATTCATAACTTTTTTTTTTTTGTCATAGTTTTGGATAAAACCAAATCTAAAGATCCAGCAATTAAAAAGAAACACATCAATATATATTTATAGATAGATATATATGTAGTACAAAAAGCACTTAATTCCCAAACAAGAAGGGAGCAAAGAACAAAAAATAATCTAAAGAAAAAAGTAGTTCACACACTTTCAGAGATGAACAACCAGATGCACACGCTGAGGAGGCACAGACAGAGCAGTCAGGGGACACTTTTTGTTGTTGTTGTTGTTTTGTATTTTCTGGCTTATTGATTCCCCTTTTGGTTGATAGCCAACATTAAAAACAAATTTTGCATTTTCTTTGAAAAAGAACGTTTGCATTCTCTTAATTTTTTTTTTTTGTTTTGCTTTTTTTAAAAAAATAAAAAGGGCGTGCAGTCTGGATGTACGTCCTAAGTAGACATTTGAGAGAGAAAAAAAGAGGCTAAGACTGACAAATGGGTAATTGTCTCTTATCCTGTCACTGCAGGAATGCTAACCAAGTTAATACATGCTAAAAGTAAGTTGCATTTAGGGAAAATAGAAAAACAGAACAGCAAGCTAGGGTTGGGAAGAGGTCAGCAAGACAAATTTGAGAGTAGGAGAAAGGTATTGGATTTAGTTTCATGCCTTTCCAGTAGGGGCAGAGGGCATCCCAAGACTTCTTGCCAATTGCATTTTTGTAAGCATGTGCGTGGGTATGCGTTCATGTGTTGGGCATTGAAGTGGAGCCTGTAGAGGCAGCAACTGAGGTAAAAAAATACATGTGAGTTCATGGATTCTGCTCTAGGAAACTTAGCCTGGATTCATTCACAGTCTCAGAAGGCACATTTTGTAAGACATAGAGGGGTCATCATTAACACGGCTCCATGTACGTGTCCTTGGGCTTAGCCAGATTGACAGGGTACACGTGTGATAATTGTGGTTGTCAAATGTACCTGATAAATGGAGAGTTTGGAGCTTTTTCTAAGTAACAGGAGCAAACCCCCGCTCTCCAGTTCTCTGCTTGGAAAGAACACAGTGCCACAGAGTCAATAAGCTACAGGATCGTCAGGCAATGAAGGTAGCTTATTTGAAGGCCATTGGGGGAAACTGTGCCTGTCTCCTAGAGACTGTGTGGGAAACAAAATGCTCCATTCAACCTACAGTGACAGAAAGAGAAGAGAAAAGTGTGTGTGTGTGTGTGTGTGTGTATCTGTGAGTGTGTGTGAGAGGGAAAATTGTGCAGAAAGGACCATGGGGTAGGAGGTTTTAGAAATGGCCTCAGCCTCTACTGGAAGAGATCACAAGAATCACATTGAATAGTTTATCCCTGTGAGAACATCAATTGTCAACCAAGGACTGGGAAACCCGGGTAGGAGAACCACAGAGGTGAGACACTTCAGAGCACCTGCTTCTGACAGCCAATTCCAACTACTCCTAAGAAGATTTTTAGGGTGACTTTGACAAATGGAATACATTTGTGAGGAGGAGTCAGACTTTTGTCCCCTATGGGACGCCCCTTTTATTATTTTATTTTCAAATCATTATAGTAATGTGTCCCCATGGGTCAGTCCGTACCAAGATTTTTAGTCTCTGGTTTTATGTGAATTGTTATTCTAGGAACTTCACAAAGGACAGCTGGAGGTTTTAGGAGGAGGGAAAAAAAATCCCAACAATATAGGAAAAGCAAAACCCTTGTTGCCATTTAGTTAATTTTTTTTGAATAATTATACTTTTAACATTGAATTTTACTGTATGACAAAACCCTATAAATGTTAATATTGCCCCACAAGGCATCAATTAACTTCTGTAGAACAAAGTTTTAATAACATTCATATGGGCTATTTTTTTTGTTTCACAGGCAATTTTGTAGGAAACATAAGTGATGAAAGTCTGAGATATGCCCAGGTAACATACTCCTGTAAAATAAGAGGTGTTTTGAAGAAGATCCATCAGCAATTTGAGTCTGCTAAGGTTTATACTGAGTAATTTACCTATTTCAAAATTGCCTGTTTTAAAGCTTATATAAGTAGGACACCATTTACTTTCTGTAAATCACTGGTTTAAACAATTGAACATACCAAAATGTATGGTTGTCACTTTGCAAACAAAATAATGTATGTATTTTTTAAACCCATGGAAGCCACAGTTTCAAATGAAGCCAGCACAGTGCTATATCCGTGCATATACATTTTAGAAGTCAACCAGCAGTTAATACACACAAAGCCTGTCTGATTTCCAACATAAGATATAAAATAATATTGCTAGTAGCTCATAATCAGGCCACAACTTCCTTTTCATATTTCATTACATATCTACACTAGATCTTTATTTACCAATAACTGCATGGTTCTGTGTTTACCCCTCTACTGGGTGTTAAGAATGCTTTGGAATTATATTTGCCATTGAGAACAAATAATACAATAATGTGACTTGCAACAGCATATTTTGATGTGACCATTTTTATCCCAGTATGTCCAAATAACTGTCTAAATGCAAAATCAGACTTTTAAGAACATCAAATGCAATAAGATGTAGTTACTCCGAATGCATGTTGGAAAGTGCACTTGTTTTGAAGAAATATGTTTCTAAGCTGCCTGTGGTTGTACCTGAGAAGCCCAAAGAATACTGAAGGAATTCAAGGTGCAAACCCACCTCTCTGGCAGAGTGGGCCCTGCTTGATAAGGACCCTGTCTTCAATGTGCACAGGTGAGATCCCAGAGGAAGGTCCAAATAAATTATTTTTCATAACCTCCAAGATGGAAAAGAGCCCAGAACACCATCAAGCCCAATACTCAGAATTGTATTTCTGTATTAATGATCTGCTTGCTCAATTAAGAGCAACTTTTTATACTTAAGAAGAATGATAAGAATGGATAAAACATTACAAAAGGTAGTACTACATTTTCAAACCTGGTAAGGTAGGATGTTTACACATAGAAGGATCTTGAATTAATGACTTCTTTCCCTATGTTTACAAAACCCTTAACCTGTACCTTCAGGTCTGTCCCCTAATCTCCATTCTTTTTTGTGAACCTACTGCATTCTATACAGATTTTCATTGACTCCAACACTCCATTTCATTTAATTTGTTTTCTTCTTAGTTTTAGCTAGATTCTAAGAACATTAGGGTGAGAATATCACATCTTTTTATGTTTATTTTTCCAACTAAACAGAATACTAATAATCATTCAAACATTTTTGAATGAACTAATGAATGAATGAATATCATTAACTGCTTTTTTTTTTTTCCTCCCCTACACTAGCCTAGAGCTTTCCATAGAGGAATTAAAATCTCATATCAAAAGTGGCTCACCTTGTACCTGAAATCTAGTATATGCGACAGAAGTCTTAGATTCTGGAGACCTGAGTTCCAATCTTGATTGTATCCTCTACTATGCTAGTTTGTTAGGACATGGAAAAAAGTCAGTTAATCCCTCTGAGCTTGTTCTTCATGTGTAATATGGAGATTATAATGTCTGGTTAATTAACCTACCTCAAAGGGTAGGTTTATTCAACTGAGACTTTGAATGTCAAAGTGCTTATAAATTATAAAGGGCTCTTCAAATGTTTGTTACTATTTTCTTCAAAGTTGACACTATAGCATCAACTGTAAAATGAGGGTTTCATATTCAGAGAAGAGAGTCCCAGACGATGGATCTCTGTGCTACTCCAAGTGTGATACTTGGGAGTATCTGCTTCAGCATCAAACAAATAACAACCTCAGTCAAAAATCTTAACATAAGTAGTATTATTACTGTGCTGTGCTGTGCTTAGTCACTCAGTCATGTCCAACTCTGCGACCCCATGGACTGTAGCTCATCAGGGTCCTCTGTCCATGGGATTCTCCAGGCAAGAATACTGCAGTGGGTTGCCATTCCCTTCTCCAGGGGATCTTCCCGACCCAGGGATCAAACTCATGCCTTCTGCCTTGCAGGCAGATTCCTTACCATCTGAGCCACCAGGGAAGCCCCTGTTGAAGTTCTCTTGAACTCCTGTTCCTCCCTCTCCAACAGTGCTGAGTTCTTAAAGCTTGATTAGTTCATCTTTCAGTGGTGAATTGTTATTTCTGCACATAATTTTATAGTTACTTTGTTTCACTCTTCTGTAGGTTAGAGTTAAGCTCCAAAGAGGTCATGTTGGGATATGTTCCCATAGGAACACTTTTTATCAAATCATGTGATTTGAGATGAGTTACTCCTCACCTGGAATCTGGAATTCCAGGAAACCCCTGGAATCTCAGTTTGCTCATTTACAAAATCAGGAAGACAAGTCCTTTTAGCTCACAAATGTATGTAAATTTAAGTAAAATTACTTTGGAAACTATGCAATATTTGATTCAAATGGAAGAAGATGTTACTCTGTATATCCTAAGAGTTCAATGCCACTTGTCACTACTGAAGAAACCAAAGAGGATGGTGACAAGGGTGGATCTCTCATCAAATTCACTTGGAAAAACATATCCCAACAAGGATATGGGGGATAAGATGAGGATATGAAGGAATGGAGGGTCAAGGTAACATTTTAGTTATTTTCTTCCAGAAGAGTTAATATTGGTTAAGATACACAAAAGGGAAAGCCCAATTAAGAAATTTCCAGGAATTAATATTTTTATTTTCATTTTGTTTGAATGGTAATCAGATATTAGTAGAAGTCAGTCTTTCTTCACTTGGGTTATTACAAGCTCCTTGATGCACAAGCTGAATCTTTCTAATTATTTTACTGTTTTTTTTTTAATCCATCTAACATAGATCAGGGCACACTGCAGGTCTTCAGTACATATTTGTTGAATTCAGTTACAAAATATAGAACAGCTTGCAACACTTGGATCTCTGTTCTGAAGTGGGTGGGATTCAAAAAAAGTCATCCTTATTGGCATTCATTTATTTAAAAAGAGTTCTCTTCATCAAGTATCTTCATGAAGTGAAACAGAAAGAGCAGTGTAAATAGGGCTTAAAGCCATGAATTTAGCAACTGCTCTCCTTTTCTTAGCCTTGCTTCTCTGTGGGTTTTTAGGGCTAAAATATGCATACAGCTCATTATTTGCAAGCTATTATGTCCTTATAATATTATTAAAGTGCAAGACAGTAGCTAATAGAAAAGTTTTGTTTTATCCACATAAAGAGGATAAAACTGCTGTGTGCCAGTCAGCAATGAAGACTCTGTCTGAAATACTTTCTTCTTTTAGCTTGAATAGCCCAAGATTTTTCCAATTTTCCTCCTTCTCTTCTGGTCCTTCATCCTCTATTTCTTGGCTTAGTTCCAGGTGTGGCCCTAGGTTGAGTCATCCCATCCTGTCCCTTGTCTGTAAAGACCTATCACCTATATGATGGTGATCTGCAGTTCGAACCACCTTTCAGATTCCAATTTCCCATATCCAACTGTCTACTTAACATTCCTACTGAAATATCTGAGCAGTACCTTAAATTCAAAAGGGCTAAGAGAGAACTTTGGATTCTACTGTCCTCCTAAACTTGCATCTTTCCCATCATTTGGGTGTGACCCAGGCATTGTTCTTTATTGCTTAGTTGCTAAGTCGTGTCCAACTCTTTGCAACTCCATGGACTGAACAGTGCATATGTGGAGGTGACTTGGGGTAGAGGCTCAGATATCATGACTAAGTAGGGGATCCGGGTGTACAATTACACCCTAATTAGTCATGATATTTGAGCCCCTACCCCAACTCACCTCCATACATGCAGTTAAGCAGGAAGTTCTGTTACTCTGGCAACAAATCCCTTACATTGACTTTCCCCCATTACTATCACCCATGTCCTAAAGTAAGCCAGTATAGTTCCTTGCTTGGATGCTGCAGTAGCCTCCCCATTGATTTCCCACATCCACTTTTGGTTCACTAAAATCCATTCTCCATAACGAAGCCACAGAGACCTTTAAGAATTATACAACATGAAACAGGTCAAGTCACTTTCTTGCTTCACATCTTCAAAGGCAGAATTTTCTAAACCAAAATTCTGTACCATGATCTATGGTGAAAGTTGCCTGTGGTTTGCCTACCACTCATGTTCGACAGCTGCCCTGACCCAGAATGTCTCAGAATCTGGCCATGCTAGCTTCCCTTCCAAAAACACCCCGTTACTTTTTGTCTGGCTGATTTCTTCTGATGGTTCAGGTCTCTCTTCCAATTTTACTCCTCAGGGAGGTCTTTCATGACTTCCCTAGTAAACAACCTGCTCACTAACTGACTATCCCCTCATGATTCTCTGTAGAATTTACTAGGTAATTCACATCCATTTATTCATGGAATATAAGCTCCATGAGAATGGAGACTTTGTCTTATTTTCCAGTGTACTTAGAGCTCTGCTTGGCACTTGGTATGAACTCAGGAAATCACTGCTAGTGAAAGAAGCATGGCTCAAATAGCCTGAAAACCCTTTAAAAAGGGAGGTCGGGCTACTCGTCTCTCTTGCAATCCTCCACAGCTCCACGCACAGTGCTATTCCCACAGGAGGCCTTGAGTAAATGGTTTGTAGACTAACTACTGAGGCATTGCATTCTCTATTCTATTTTCTTTTACTCTTCTCTAAACCAGATGAGATTTCCCTGAGTTCCAGCTAGCAGTTCCAATGAAAATTGGACCTTCTCATCCACAGATGGCTTAAGCCTTCCCCCCAAACCCCACATCACTATCTAACTTTCTCCTCCTCATAAACTGGTGCGGGGATGTTTATTAAAAAATCAGGCTTTCCTTTGCAGTTGTGAAAGCTAAAGACAAAATAAACAGGACAGTTAGGCCTACCGCTGCCAGACTCTGATGTATGTCTTCAGGCAATAGGAAGGAATGGGCCAAATGAATTATCAATGGGAGTAATGGTGATCGAAGTAGTGAAAATGTACTTGGCTACTCTGCCTGCCGTGGTCCTGCAGTCAATGACAGCAGAACCCAGCAACAGTGGGGTCTTTTTCCTGAACTGATACCATGAGATTTTATGACCATGTTTTTAGAGTAATAAATTATTCAAGAAGCTTTATTTTGCTTCTGTTTTCCACCCAAGTCCATCTACTCTGTCATTATGACCAGAATCCTGACCATGTTCTTTGCACTGCTGGTTTTTTGGTGGTAGAAGCTGGGCATTTCTCTGGTGTCTACTCTCTGCAGACCCCTTAAGTTCTCTATGCTGTCCATGAGAAACAGCCATACTTGACGATATGTTACAATAAAATTCACCGTATCATGAAAACACCCTCTTTTCACCTAAATGCCATCTTCATTGCAAGCAATGTACAGGGTTCAAAAATCAATACCATGAAGGCATTTTTATACTCAGTGGAAATTAATACTATGCAAACAACATGAAAAGCTTGCCCAAGACTCATGCATTTGATGTCAAAATGATATACCAGGACTGCATGACTTTGACTATGTCTTGTGGTCGTTGTTCAATCACTCAGTCATGTCTGACTATTTGGGACCCCATGGACTGCAGCACATCAGGCTTCCCTGTCCTTCACCATCTCCCAGGGCTTGTTCAAACTCATGTCCATTGAGCTGGTGATGCCATCCAACCATCTCATCCTCTGACGTCCCCTTCTCCTCCTGCCTTCAATCTTTCCCAGCATCAGGGTCTTTTCCAGTGAGTCAGTTATTCACATTAGGTGGCCAAAGTACTGCAGAGTCAGCTTCAGCATCAGTCCTTTCAATGAATATTCAGGGTTGATTTCCTTTAGGATTGACTTGTTTGATCTTGCAGTCAGTCCAAGGGACTCTCTTCTCAGTACACAGTTCCAAAGCATCAGTTCTTCAGTGTTCAGCCTTCTTTATGGTCCAATTCTTATATCCATACATTACTACTCGAAAAACCAAAACTTTGACTAGACAGACCTTTGTTGGCAAATTAATGTCTCTGCTTTCTAATAAGCTATCTAGGTTGGTCATAGCTTTTCTTCCAAGGAGCAAGTGTCTTTTAATTTCATGGCTGCAGTCACCATCTGCAGTGATTTTGGAGCCCAAGAAAATAAAGTCTCTCACTGTTTCCATTGTTTCCCCATCTATTTGCCATGAAGTGATGGGATTGGATGTCATGATCTTTGTTTTTTGAATATTAAGTTTTAAGCCATCTTTTTCACTCTC
Organism: Cervus elaphus; assembly: GCF_910594005.1. NCBI lineage: Eukaryota > Metazoa > Chordata > Mammalia > Artiodactyla > Cervidae > Cervus > Cervus elaphus. The sequence continues at coordinate 11,714,850 of NC_057826.1, forward strand.
CTCTTTCAATTTCATCAAGAGGCTCTTTAGTTCCTCTTCACTTTCTGCCATCAGGGTGGTGTCATCTGCATATCTGAGGTTTATTGATATACCATGATTGCATGACTTTTGACTATGTCTTACCTGAGCCTCAAGCAGCTGATTTACCAGAGAGGAGAAGACTACAGAGATGCCTAAATGTGCAAGACACATATCATGATATTTATTTTTAAAATTTGTAAACTCAAATATTGTGGATTAGAAAGGAGATATAATAAATTCCCTAGTCATTCCAAAAACTCAAGGCACATGAGCCTCTAGATTAGTAAAGGTACATGCTTAGAGACAAATGCACATGATCAAATGGTTGACATAGTGATCCTTGCAAATATGAAAAAGGAAAAAATACATATAAATTTTAATTATATAGTTAAAATACTAAATTAACCAGAAGCCTACTTCTAGAGGGATATGTTCTTAAGAGTTATTGAGAACTCACTCTCTACCAGACAGTGTACTAAGTGCTTTAAATATTTAATTTCACTTAATCATTACAATTTCATCTTACATATCAGTCAGCTTGGGCTGAAAGGAGTTAATTTGCTTGAAGTTATACAACTACGAAGTTGAATAGTCATGACTAAACTTAATCCTGTATGTTTTACATTAAACGACAATGCTGCTGCAAACCAGGACGTTTTTAAATACTCAGTTCTCAGTGAGTATGGGAAGTTATAAACAAGCTAATCTTTAGGTACAAAAACAGCTTCCACAGGAGATCCTAGGAGCTCTACCAATTTATTTCAAACTCCAATGCACAATGAGATATTCAGAGGGGCTCCAAGGGGTTTTTTGGCACAATCTCTGGTCATCGGAGCCAGACCTACTAAATCAGACTGTTGGGTGTAGTGGGGACAAGATGACAGGCAGTGTCTGAATATCTGTTGTTGTTTTTTTTTAAAGCTCCCCAAAGGGTTTTTATGCAAAGCCAGGTTGAGCTCATAATCAAAAAACCTAGACTAAATCCCAGCTGTGATCCACTCTCTGTGACCTTGAATTAAGCTATAACCTCTCTTATTTGTAAGACGGTGATAAACCTCACTGGATGTTGAATTAATAGGAGATGCTAGCTATACAAGCATTTCATAAAATATATACACATATAACTAGAGATCTCTTCAAGAAAATTAGAGATACCAAGGGAACATTTCATGCAAAGATGGGCACAATAAAGGACAGGAATGGTAGGGACCTAACAGAAGTCGAAGATACTAAGAAGAGGTGGCAAGAATACACAGAAGAACTGTACAAAAAAGATCTTCATGACCCAGATAATCACGATGGTGTGATCACTCACCTAGAGCCAGACATCCTGGAATGTGAAGTCAAGTGGGCCTTAGGAAGCATCACTACAAACAAAGCTAGTGGAGGTGATGGAATACCAGTTAAGCTATTTCAAATCCTGAAAGATGACGCTGTCAAAGTGCTGTACTCAATATGCCAGCAAATTTGGAAAACTCAGCAGTGACCACAGAACTGGAAAAGGTCTGTTTTCACTCCAATCCCAAAGAAAGGCAATGCCAAAGAATGCTCAAACTACCGCACAATTGCACTCATCTCACACGCTAGTAAAGTAATGCTCAAAATTCTCCAAGCCAGGCTTCAGCAATACGTGAACCATGAACTTCCAGATGTTCAAGCTGGTTTTAGAAAAGGCAGAGGAACCAGAGATCAAATTGCCAATATCCGCTGGATCATCGAAAAAGCAAGAGAGTTACAGAAAAACATCTATTTTTGCTTTATTGACTCCGCCAAAGCCTTTGACTGTGTGGATCACAATAAACTGTGGAAAATTCTTAAAGAGATGGGAATACCAGACCACCTGACCTGCCTCTTGAGAAACCTGTATGCAGGTCAGGAAGCAACAGTTAGAACTGGGCATGGAACAACAGACTGGTTCCAAATAGGGAAAGGAGTACGTCAAGGCTGTATATTGTCACCCTGCTTATTTAACTTATATGCAGATACATCATGAGAAACACTGGACTGGAAGAAGCATAAGCTGGAATCAAGATTGCTGGGAGAAATATCAATAACCTCAGATATGCAGATGACACCACCCTTAGGGCAGAAAGTGAAGAAGAACTAAAGAGCCTGTTGATGAAAGTGAAAGAGGAGAGTGAAAAAGTTGGCTTAAAGCTCAACATTCAGAAAACTAAGATCATGGCATCTGGTCCCATCACTTCATGGCAAATAGATGGGGAAACAGTGGCTGACTTTATTTTTCTGGGCTCCAAAATCACTGCAAATGGTGACTTTAGCCATGAAATTAAAACATTTACTCCTTGGAAGGAAAGTTATGACCAACCTAGATAGCATATTAAAAAGCAGAGACATTAATTTGCCAACAAAGGTCCGTCTAGTCAAGGCTCTGGTTTTTCCAGTGGTCATGTATGGATGTGAGAGTTGGACTATGAAGAAAGCTGAGAGCTGAAGAATTGATGCTTTTGAACTGTGGTGTTGGAGAAGACTCTTGAGAGTCCTTTGGACTGCAGGGAGATCCAACCAGTCCATCCTAAAGGAGATCAGTCCTGTGTGTTCATTGGAAGGACTGATGCTGAAGCTGAAACTCCAACACTTTGGCCACCTGATGCAAAGAGCTGACCATTTGAAAAAACACTAGTCCTGGGAAAGATTGAGGGCAGGAAGAGAAGGGGATGACAGAGGATGAGATGGTGGATGGCATCACTGACTCGATGGACATGGTTTGGGTGAACTCCGGGAGTTGGTGACGGACAGGGAGGCATGGCGTGCTGCGTTTCATGGGGCTCAAAAATTCGGACAGGACTGAGCCACTAAACTGAACTGAATACATTTTAGAAATGTTATAAGAATAAAGTTATCTTAACTGGCACATCAAAACCTGCTTAAAATTACTAATACATTAATTTTAGGACTATACAAAAAATCATTGTTTTTTTTTTTTCTAATATTCTACCTATTCTAAATTTAACGTGATGGAAGCTCCCGTATCTACAAGTACCTATGAAAATAGTCTAAGTAATTTGATACCTCTGCTATTTTCCTAAGTTGTCAAATTACAAATGCTCTCTAAATATCTCTGTTCCACATTGTTTTCTTACATACCACATCCTAATCCATTGACGCTGTGCAAAAATTTTTAAAAAGCGCTACAAATCAATAGTTGGAGAATTTCAACACATTGTTCTATTTTGATACCCTATTATTTATTCTACATTTTAAAACCAAACTGGTAGTTTCCCCTAATTGTTGTAAAGAAAAATGGTGTTCTCTGTACTCATCAAACTCAGTCTCAGGTAGGACAGAAGACATAAGAATCAGCTTCCTACTGGGGTTCTTTCAGAACCATGGAGTCCACCATGTCTGCCAGAGTGATATGGTGTTAGGATGAGGACAAGACGCTTGCAGGGCTGCAGACCAGTGTCCCAGAGTGAGACAGAGTTACAGCCAGCTTTGAAAACAGAAGTGCCAACCACCATCGCGTCACTTTTAACATCTACTCGGCCAGACCACATCAGCTTTTTTCAGTGTGGTTTCCGGTATTATTTCTCCATGGTGATAGCAAACAGATCCTGATATATTTTTTCCTGGGCTGTTTCGGATGAATATGCTACTTGATCTTTAGGTTTTCACGCTAACATAGGATAACCACATGAGGCATCTATCAAAAAGGAAAATATTTGAGAAACAACAAAGGTTTTATCTTGCGCAATGGTATCGTGTCTAATTAAGAAAGTCAGCATGGTGAAACCCTGAAACCTACTTCCAATCCCCATCTTTATGCAGAAATCTAATGTGCTCACATGCACTGACTCCGTTAGGACGTCTGCTCATTAATTTTGCTCCTGTTTCATAGTATTAACCTATAGTAATGTTTCCCCCAATGCTATTAGCCAAAAGGTCACATTTGTTTCTTCAAATGGTCAGATGGCACTGAAAGCTCGAACTTAAAATTCATAAACTGCTAAGTATTGTCTCTGCAAAATCATGTAAGCCTCTGTTGGGTCTCTCTTAAAAAATACAAGGCTACACTTTATTACATATTATTTAGTTATTCAATACAAAATATATTAGCTCTCCTGTAAATGACTTACTAGGAAAATCCTTATTATCTTGGACTCTAGGTAGGATTTTTTAATAGTGATAGATCATCACCATTCTCTTTTTTTAAATAGATAGGCAAGGCGACTAAGCAATACAGTGAAGAGTTAGGGTTTGAGTAGTGTCATGAAAACTTAGACAAATCATTTAGTTCTTATAAAACCAGTTTGATCTTTAATTCTGTTTTGGTTCTATTCAAGTTGTCCTTCAGATGAGGGTATCTTATTTCCTTGAAAACATTATTTAGGAAGAAATAAGAGAATATACTGTTACGGTACATGCATCTGTCTGCTTGAAAGTCAGGGCTGTTTCACTGGATAGCTCCAGGGGATGTGGTTCCTATTACAGTTCATGCAAAGAGTATCCCCTCAAGTTGAACAATGCAGTGCCTGCCTAGTCTAGGCAATAAGCCCGTGCATGTTACCTCTGTACTTATGAATTAGCATTTGTAACTACTCCAAATAAATAAGACCTATTTCCCGTTCAGTTCCATTGACGACAGACAGTATTTGGGCAGGACAGCAGCACACAGTGGACAATTGTCCTTGGTCACTGCGACTTAAGGGTGTGAGCAGTGTTGACCAGACGGATAAAGACAGTGAGACAGGAGTTATAGGCATGTGGCCACAGCACATAATAAGGACCCAATAAATAATTACTGGAAAATAAAAAAAAGTTATTTCCCAGCGTACCCTATGCACTTGGCTCATGGGCACGAATCAAGACAAAAAGATATTGCGCTTTAAGTGTCTATGCATTGTAGCTTCTAAAGACTGTTCATATTTGAAGAGATTTGTTTAACCTATAGTCCCTAAGACTTATTTCTTTGGTTTAGATGGAAAGAATTTTAAAGCAAGGACTAAACTAGAAATAACTCACTCTGATACTTTTACAGAAAGTAACACAAAAGAACTATGAAGGGTAAAAAGAATAACTTTGTGGAGTAATGGTGTTCACTATTTGTGGTCCAAAGAATAAAATCTCGAAGGAGAAAGAGATGGAAGTAGCTATCCAATGTTTCCAGAGAAACCAGAGAGATAAGTAAGATTGAATGCTGTTTGTCTTTTCACACAGTGTATGCATCCTGCTTCAAGCAAAGTTTCCAGACAGCAAACTCTCCTGACCTTCCTAGAAAAGACAGGACATTAGGAAGCAGGGCATGGAGGTAATCTCACTTAGTGGTTATGGAACCTCAAGTAAGTGGCTTTAATTCTCTGCATCCCATTTGATTGCCTATAAATGTAAGGGTTAGATAAGATAATCTTTTTTTTAAATTAATATACTTTTTATTGAAGGATAATTGGTGTACAGACTTTTGTTGTTTTCTGTCAAAGCTCAACATGAATCAGCCATAGGTATACATATGTCCCCTCCCTTTTGAACCTCTCCTCCCATCTCCCTCCCCATCCCACCCCTCTAGGTTGACACAGAGCCCCTGTCTGAGTTTCCTGAGTCATACGGCAAATTCCCGTTGGCTGTCTATTTTACATATGGTAATGTAAGTTTCCATGTTACTCCTTCCATACATCTCACCCTTTCCTCCCCTCTCGCCATGTACATAAGTCTATTCTCTATGTCTGTTTCTCCACTGTTGTCCTGTAAATAATTCTTCAATACCATTTTTCTAGATTCTGTATATATAAGTTAAAATACAATATTTATCTTCTTTCTGACTTACTTCACTCTGTATAATAGGTTCTAGGTTCATCTACCTCATTAGAACTGAATCAAATGTGTTCCTTTTTATGGCTGAGTAATATTCCATCGTGTATATGTACCACAACTTCTTTATCCATTCATCTGTTGATGGACATCTAGGTTGCGTCCATGTTCTAGCTATTGTAAATAGTGCTGCAGTGAACAATGGGATACATGTGTCTTTTTCAATTTTGGTTTCCTCAGGGTATATGCCTTAAAGTGGGATTGCTGGGTCACATGGCGGTTTTATTCCTAGTTTTTTAAGGAATCTCCATACCATCTTCCATAGCGGCTGTATCAATTTACATTCCCACCAACAGTGCAAAAGCATTCCCTTTTCTCCACACCCTCTCCAGCATTTATTGTTTGTAGACTTTTTGATGAGGGCCATTCTGACTGGTGTGAGGTGATATCTCATTGTAGTTTTGATTTGCATTTCTCTAACAATGAATGACGTTGAGCATCTTTTCATGTGTTTGTTAGCCATCTGTATGTCTTCTTTGGATAAATATCTGTTTAGGTCTTTTCCCCACTTTTTGATTGGGTTGTTTATTTTTCTCGTATTGAGTTGTATGAGCTGCTTGTATATTTTAGAAATTAATCCTTTGTCAGTTGTTTCATTTGCTATTATTTTCTCCCATTCTGAGGGTTGTCTTTTCACCTTGCTTATAGTTTCCTTTGCTGTGCAAAAGCTTTTAAGTTTAATCAGGTTCCACTTATTTACTTTTGTTTTTATTTCCATTACTCCAAGAGGTGGGTCATAGAGGATCTTGCTTTGATTTATGTCATCGAGTGTTCTGCCTATGTTTTCCTCTAAGAGTTTTATAGTTTCTGGTCTTACATTTAGGACTTTAATCCATTTTGAGTTTATCTTTGTGAAAGAACAAATGACTTAAGGAATGTACATGCTGTTGCTGATGAAGGGCAGAAATTTTCTGAAGCCAATAATATCATTTCTCAAATATTTGGAACTGATTATATTTACAATTTACCTAAGTCTATGTCATTATGTGGGCCTCCTTGGTGGCTCAGCTGGTAAAGAATCCTCTGGCAATGCAGGAGACCTGGGTTCGATCCCTGGGTTGAGAAGACCCCCTGGAGAAGGGAACGGCTACCCACTCCAGTGTTCTGGCCTGGAGAATTCCATGGACTGTATAGTCCATGGAGTCACAAAGAGTCGGACATGACTGAGCTACTTTCACTTCACTTCACTTCACGTCATTATATAACAAAGTATATGCTTTATGTTGCTGTTAAAAATCAAAAGTCAATTCCCTAACTACCTCACAACACTCCTTTCTTAGTGGGCCCTATGCTGTGCTGTGCTAAGCTGTTTCAGTCATGTCCAACTCTTTGTGACCCTATGGACTATAGCCCGCCAGGCTCCTCTGTGCATGGGATCTTCCCAGCAAGAATAGTGGAGTGGCTTGTAATGCTCTCCTCCAGGGGATCTTCCTGACCCTGGGACTGAACCTGTCTCTGACATCTCCTGCATTGGCAGGTGGGTTCTTTACCAGTGCTGCCACCTGGGAAGACCCAGTGGGCCCTAGAAAGGAGTAATAAGTCTTGCATTAAGGTGACAAAAACCTAGGAAAGGGTGCTAAGAATAATTATTTTGGGTACATGGAATAGTGAGCAGAGAAAGGAGGGAATCTAATAATTCAAGGATGAAGGTTTGAAAGTTGATTTCCCACTTTACAGACTAACCATTAGGGGAATCCTACATGGAAATCGTATATGGAAAAACTGATTGGTTCAAGATTGAGAAAGGAGTACAACAGGGCTGTCTACTGTCACCCTGTTTGTTTAACCTATACTCTGAGCAAGTCATGAGAAATACTAGGTTGGATAAGTTACAAGCTGGAATCAAGACAGGTGGGAGAGACATCAACAACCTCAGATATGCAGATGATACCACTCTAAGGCAGAAAGTGAAGAGGAAATAAAGAGCCTCTTGATGAGGGTGAAGGAGGAGAGTGAAAGAGCCAGTCTAAGACTAAATGCTAAAAGAAAAACTAAGATCATGGCATCCACCCCCATTACTGCATGGCAAACAGGAGAAAAGGTGGAAGTAGTGACAGATTTCCTCTTCTTGGGGTCTAAAATCACTGCAGATGGTGACTGCAGCCATGAAACCAGAAGACAATTTCTTCTTGGCAGGAAAGTGATGACAAACCTAGACAGTATGGTGAAAAGCAGAGATATTACTCTGCCAACAAGGGTCCATATAGTCTAGGCTATGGTCTTCCCAGTGGTCACATATGCTTTTGAGAGCCAGACCTTAAAGAAGGCAGAACACCTAAGAACTGATACCTTTGAACTGTGGTGCTGGAAGACTCCTGAAAGCAAGGAGATCAAACCAGTCAATCTTCAGGGAGATCAACCCTGAATATTCACTGGAAGGACTGATGCTGAAGCTGAAGCTCCACTATTTTGGACATCTGATGTGAACAGATGACTCATCGGAAAAGTCCCTGATGCTGGGAACGATTGAGGACAGAAAGAGAAGAGAGCATCAGAGGTTGAGATGGGTGGATGGCATCACTGATACAATGGACATGAACTTGGGCAAACTCTGGGAGATGGTGAGGGACAGGGCAGCCTGGTGTGCTGCAGTCCATGGGGTCGCAAAGAGCTGGACAAGACTGGGTGACTGAACAGGAAGAACAACATACAGAAGTCAGGCATCAACAGATGAATAAACCAGAAGAGACAGCACAGGAGTTAGTGGGTCAGGGATTTGTTGTTGTTTTTTTTTTTTTTAGGTGATACATAAACAATGATAAATGTTCAATCTAGCAACTCCAGCTTTCAGAAGAAAGTGCTGGGCATGGCTGACTTTTATTGCTTTAGAAAGCTCTATGCCTCTATCATTTGTACTGTGCTAGTTTTCAGAAGTATGATGTTCTCTGAAGCCCTCGATCCAAGGTCTTCTGCGACTGCATCACAACAATTACCTATTTGTATTCCAAAGCTACAAGCAGTTCTTTCTCTGTTGGATAGCTTGTATTGCAATGGTAGTCAAATAAAAGAAAGCTACAGAGATTTTGAAAAGCATGGTTAGAAAGCATCCCAGGTAGCTTTGTGTCATGTGGGCTAGTTTTATCTGTTGTCCAGAACAGTGGATGGAACTTTCTCACAAACCTGGATGACACAAAAAGCATAATGTTTCCTCACCAAAGAATGGTTCTTGGTTTTAACAACCTTTAAGTGTATCAGTCCTGGGTATTCATTGGAAGGACTGATGATGAAGCTGAAACTCCCAATACTTTGGCCACCTCATACGAGGAATTGACTCATTGGAAAAGACCCTGATGCTAGGAGGAATTGGGGGCAGGAGAAGGGGACGACAGAGGATGAGATGGCTGGATGGCATCACCGACTTGATGGACATGAGTCTGAGTAAACTCCGGGAATTGGTGATGGACAGGAATGCCTGGCGTGCTACAATTCATGGGGTTGCAAGAGTCGGACACGACTGAGCAACTGAACTGAACTGAGCTGAAGTATATCAGATGTCAATTGGCAAGAGTTTCAATGAGAACCACTCGTCTGACCTTGTGGTCTAAAACTTGGAATTGGATGTTACAGGAAAGCCAACTGGGATGATAGAGAGGGAATGCCTGAGCTAAGAAAAACAATAAAGATCACACTTAGCATCTTCTTTGTCATTTGCCAAGGGGTTCCTTCCAGTGCACAAAACCATTTTAGTCCAAATTCTTTGAACTGTTAGTAGCATCCAACTGGACTTTGTTGAGAAGAATAACTTTGTTCTGACCTTCGCTACATAACATTAGAAAAAAATCTTACTAGGAAGACTTCTACCTTAATGATGCAGAGCTGTGGAAACTTGAAAATCATTTGCAAGGACTGAGCTCTGATTGAAATTTACTATGTAGTTTTTAATAACTATCCACAGATAGGCTATTCTATGCATGCCAAGATTTAAACTGCATCATCCTAATGGCTCAGTCTCATAGGGTGATGTTCCCACGCTGTCATCGACAAGCATCTTATGTAATTATGGTGATCATCAACGACAAAACTGATGTTGTCTGTGCAGGGTTGTGATTTAGCGTTGAAATCCTAACTGCCTACGCTTACACCAAATCCCAAACCATTTTGCTTGTGAAGAAAAATATGAACCCCAAGGCAGTGACCACATTCCAATTTGAATACTTATGTTGGTTGCCACAAATTTCTTCCATTCAATCCTTCAATTTTGTCGTCTGGGATTTAGCTATTCAATTTATCCTACACACCACATTTCCACCCCCTCAAAGAAAGGCTTTGCCAAGAAGGAGCTCCCAATGAGCAAAAAGTGACCATAATTCCTAGAACAGAAGCCTGGAAAATGTGCAAGGAGATACCAAAATCAAAATCTTCAGATGTTGAATTTTTTCAAAGTTTAAAAGAATGATTCTGAGAGTCATGTTAATATTTATCCTTATATATCACTAAAGGGAAAAGTATTATGGGGCAGAAGAAAATATTTTAAAACGATATAGTTCTGCAGCTTCACATAGCCCAGTGAGTGGCAACTGGATAGGATAGATTCAGAATAGGGACCTGGTTTCCTGTTTCGTTATCAAGGCCACAGAACCCAAAAGAATATTCTTGTTTTTTGAAAGGGACCCTACAAGGTGGCCTTCAGTGTTTGGGGAAAGTTACCATGATTCCATTTGCCCTCTGAAATAATCAGGGTGTGAAAAAGAGAAATGTGCTCAAGAAGGGTTAGGCCTATCTGAATCTGAACTTCCCGGTTGAATACGGTTGGGAATGAATGCAAACTTTTCAGAGTTTGTTTTTAATTTTGTCATTTTTCAATTATTTAATTCTAACTCAGAATACCGGCTTTAGCAAAGGAGTTAACTGGCCCCCTTGGAGTCACATTGAGTATCATAGTCTTTACTGGGACACAAAGAAGAATGGGCACACAGCTACATTTTGAGCAACGCATAAGCAATGTTTTCAACAGCGACATTTTCACGTAGAATGTTGTGTCTTTAGCTGAAAAGCTGAGAAGCAAATAACATATAGTTAAATGGTTGGTCCAAGAAAGGGAAAAGTTAAAAGTAGTGGGCCCTCCAGGAGAGTCAGAGGAGACTTCTTGTCGCACATATGCTGTGTTCAGTTAGAAGAATGGTCCTCGGAAATCCTTTATCAGATGAGAAAAGTGGCAGAGATAGAAGTAAGAAAAGGAAGAGCATAAGCTCTGGGTAAAATGCCAGCATTTGTAATGGAGTTTGCTTTTCCAGTGGTACTTACTAAAATCTCAGTCACAGTAAGAACTGTTGGATTTCTGGGTTTTCTTTGTTATGTTTCTTAAGGGCTAAGAGCGTCTCTTATTCTTACTGATGGGTGTGGGATAATTCTGCTTGTTTAGCTGCCAATTCTCTGGATTTCCAGTCTGTCTTTACAGTTCTCACACAGCAGTACTTCTGTAACAAAAAACCTGAGACTTTGCACATACTGCAATGCATACATTCTTTCATGTAGATTTTCTTGGGAGGGCAGCCTCTTTTCCTCTCCCTGTTTACATACAAGTTGTTGTTAGTTGGCAATCTATGTTCGAATGGTTGTTTCAGATTGAAAAGAGTTTTGTACATCCGGATTATTTTCATTCCAAAAGGTCTGATTAAATAATATCTTATTGTATTTGCATAATAATTCAATTTAGCTATATGGCAGAGCTTAAACCAGAATCTTTTAAAAACTGTGTGTATGTCAATTAAGAATTTTACAATGATTGATCAGTACTCTAGAGATGATTTGCCAATATACCGACAGGACAAATACAGTGTCATTTAGGGAGAACTTGGTAAAAATAAGCATTTAGGAGGAGGTGAACTATTATTTTCAGGGTGATCTTGCAATTTTTTTTCTTTTTTTTTGCAATTTTTTTTGGATAATAAATCTTACTGAAAATCTAGTGAATACTGTGTGCTGTTTCCCATTAAAAATGTTCATGTAAATAAAATTCTGTGAAGACATTCAGATTTCACCCATGGATCCCAAGCTAAATTTTTAAAAGGGCTGTGTTATAAAATTAAGACAAAAAAAAAAAAAAATTAAGACAAAAAGTAATATCTGTGAAAATACCTCATAAGCTCTAGCACTATATATATACTTATGGGGCAACTGTGCAACATAAGCAACAGAAAGAATTAATCCTCATTACTACTGTAACTTATATTGTAGTCTGACTTACTGGAATTTAATTCATTCTTTTACTATCTCTAGTTATCTCAGTTAATATAAAAGCCAATTATTGAGAGTTGAGTCTAAAATTTGCCTGCACTATAAAACATATTTTATTCTAATACAATGTGGCTGGATATTGTTAAGTTTGATATCCATCAGCACCAGAAAAATGAACCCAACCTCAGGTGCAAATCTAATAGTGTTGAACGTTAATTAATGTGATCCAAACAACTTATCATTTCAGACTCGCTTCTATTAGGAAGGATTGCTATGGCTGCACGCTAACAGAAACGTGCATTAGCTGCATGGATTTCAATTTCCTTTATCTATGTTAGTCACCAAATGCTACATTTCTTCGAAGATTAATATTTTTTCATTGTTTCTCTTTATGTTTAGAGAATTGGTTTAAAACCATAACATTACAGAAGAAGATTCAGTGGATGTATTTCATGTATTTAATCTGATAGTTTCATATATAACTTTTAATCTATGAGAATAAATCCATTTTCCTTTCAAGACTCATATGTGCAATACCAGAGAGTACTAATATGAGATACGGAAAGCCACTTCATGTCTTCATATATATTTGAGCCCCATAAAAATCCTGTAATGAATGGAGCAGATATTATTTATATCTTAAAGCAAGGTTTCTCCACCTCATCACTGCCGTCTTTTTAGGCTGGATAATTCTCTGCTGTGGAGGCTTGTCCTGCGCACCCCAGGATTTTTAGCAGCATTGCTGGCTTCTACCTACCAGATGCCAATCGCATCTCCCTAGTTGTGACAATAAAAAAATGCCTTCAAAATTACCAAATGTTTCCTTGGGGCAAAAACCACCCTCCAGTTTAGAACCTGTGGTTTAAAGGCAAAGAAACTCCATTGTAGAGAATGCAAGGCATGGGCTCAGGGCCATGAAGACACAGAACTAGAGCCAGGACTACAGCCCACGCCTCTGGTATCCAGTTCTCCCCTCCTGCTGTGGTCTACAATACAACTTACAAGATACTACATATTGTGATTCCTTTAGCGCTTCTGCTGAATCAAGAATATCATTAGCGTAGAGGGCTTCCCTGACAGCTCAGTTGGTAAAGAATCTGCCTGCAATGCAGGAGACCCCGGTTCAATTTCTGGGTCGGGAAGATCCGCTAGAGAAGGGACAGGCTACCCACTCCAGTATTCTTGGGCATCCCTTGTTGCTCAGCTGGTAAAATATCTGTCTGCAATGCGGGAGACCTGGGTTCGATCCCTAGGTTGGGAAGATCCACTGGAGAAGGGAAAGGCTACCCATTCCAGTATTCTGGCCTAGAGAATTCCATGGACTATAGTCCATGGGGTCACAAAGAGTCTGACATGACTGAGCCACTTTCACTTTCATTTTCAGAAAATATTCTAATACCATTGGTGTATCTAGGAGGCAGAAAGTAACATATATATGAAAGAGCTTGTTAAATTCTAAAGTATCATAAAATTTTCACATTAGCATGAATATAACAGAGAGAGACACAGAGAGAGAGAATCCACTTTGAGATAAAATTTTGAGGGAGGGGACTTCCCTGGTGATCTAGTGGTTAAGGTTCTGCATTTCTAGTGCCAGGGACTCTGGTTCAATCCCTGGCTGGGGAACTGAAATCCCACATGCTGTGCAACATGGTCAAAAACATTGGGTGGGAAATCAGAGAAGACACGAAAAATTCAAAGTAAGCTGGAAACTGGAAGGTGAATCTGCTGCTGATTTCAAGTCCCCAGTTGCAGAACTGATCTTAAACAGTAGTTTAAGTACTTAATTCAATCTGGCTGCCATTGGTTTCTTTCCAAAACACTCTATTAGCTGTTACAGTGGAATTTTGCCAGCGGCCAAATTATCAGTTTTTAGTGTCTAGTGGGGTAGCAGGTACAAACAAGGGATAGTCATCCTTGATGTTTCTAAGAGTGGCAGAACTGGGCTTAATGGAAATAGCTTCATCCTTTAGATATATTAAGTGCAGATGGAAAAACCATGTTTGGTAAGATTAAAAAAAAAAAAATTAAACCAGACCCGATGTCAGGGCCCTCAGAAACCTGCTGTCTAAGGAATCTGTGGCTCTATCCTCACTTTCATGAATACATGGGATTCCCAGGAACCTGGACAATCTACCCACCTTAATCTAACCAGAGGATGGGCTTTCCCATCTTGCATATGGGAAGTCCCATGGCCTGGCCCACTTCTGCTTTCACATCTTCTGCATGACCAGATCTCCTGGGAAAACACTCACTAGCTCTTGTGTAAAGGCAAGATTATGTAAAAGAGTAAAAGAGGTGGAGATAGGTCTGCAGTTCTATTACACTTCAGAGAAAGCACTAAATTTCTTGTCCCTCTGAGCAAAATGATGCAGCTGGTGGAAAAGCAAGCATTTTTCTGAAAATGCTCTCGACACCCCAAATTTCCTATTGAATCTAGACACTTCCCTCATTTTTCTTTTCCTCACAATTCCCTGGTGGTCTCTCTCTCTTTCTCTCTAATAGGACTGTCGACCCTTAAAGACCTCATATCAACAGCTTCCTGAAATGGACTGAACCCTCCTAGGAGTTTATCTGCCAATTTAATATTTGTGTCATCTGAAAAGAAAGTGAGCTTATTCAGCCTCCTTTCGGTTTCATCAATCAGGGTGAAGGGAATGAGCGAGAGGACTAAAAATAGATGGCTGACAGCTATTAACAATGCCTTGCACCAAGTAACACTGAAAGTTCACAAAGTTACTGGAATAGTTACCTGAGCAAGTCTCCTTTCACAGATTAAATGGTTTAGAAGGAAGGCAATGAAACAAGGAGGATTAGACCATTAAGACCAAGGGAAAGGCTACTTCGCCTGTGTCTATATTTAAACTTTGGTAAATGCAGGGTTTTTATAGCAAGTGGACAAGCAGAGTTGTTCTCCTCCAGTGCACTATGGGTGGGTCTCTGCTACTGAACAGTGGTAAACCAAGACCTCCTTCCCCTAGTTCTGGCCAGGGGCATCAGAAAAGGGTCTGGAGGCCTTTCAGATCCATAGGCTCTAATTTCCAAGCTTCTGTAAAAGGCAACGCCCTCCTTTTGAACATCACGTCTCCTTTTCTAACTAAATATTTACAGAAGAAAAGCAGTCATATATCAAGCTAATGTCTTTTCCTCTGTCACACAAAAGTCATACATTTTAGGGTTTGCAGAGTATAATTTAGACATAAAGGTGCCTCCATTTTAAAATTAGAAAAGTGTTTGTTCATTTTGTTCATTATTCAGAGCCATGGGAACCTGACTCCAAGCCCACTTCTTGAGTCTAAATCCAAACTCTGTGGTCAGATAAAGGATCTTATGTAAATACAAAGCATCCTCTGTTTTCTCACCCAGAAATAAAATAAACTATTTCTAGATTCCAAACTTACTCTTTGCAAACTTACTCAAGAGTCTCACGAAGTTACAACTAAAGTACCATAGTCCTAAGTGTTCCCTTCATTGACTTAAAAATGGTGCAACTTCCCTGGATAAGTTATGCCCGAGTCAAATCGACAGTCAGCTGAGTGGTAACAATGGCCTTCTCCAGCCTTCCATGCCCAGCTATTGTGAAAGAAGCGACCATGATGCTCAGCACATTTTTATAGCATGAATGAACCTCATCACTCGTCTTTCAAATTCTCCAAGTGTGTTGCAGACAGATAAACAAGCCCTGCTTGGAGGAAGGGCCTGAATTCGAAGCCATGGAGCGTATCTCCTTCATTCAGAGTGTGTTGAGTGAAGCAATGCATTGTAAATGAAATACAGTCAGCGGTCCTGTGGATATGCAGACACCCTCATTTAAGAAAAAGTCCTTGGATTCTGTGGCCACGGTAAGCTGGGTGTGTAGAGGATGTTGTTACCACAGCTATTCTATTTCACTGAAAAAGATGCTTACAAGCAACCTCTCTCAAGGAAGAAAATTTCCAAAAAGTCTGTTATCCTGTAGAATTAAATATCTATCTCACCCTCTATCAATCATCTATCATCTATCTATCTATTTTCATTCAGAGGCTAGAACTAAGCTTTTGTGGCAGCACATACTTTGATCACTGTGTGGGCAATAAAATAAATAATTTATCATCGATCCAGGCTACCACTATTGACCTTGCTGGCTACTGGCTCCTGACTCCATAAAATGTGCTTTGTCACTTAACAAATCTAAATGGTAATCAGCAGGAATCTTATAAAGTAGAATGAGCAGAAGGAATGATAGATTTTTATAAGCAGAAGATAAACCATCCATGGGCAATGACAGAGAGACAGAAAAACTGTTGTTTCCCAATGGACAGAAAGAATATTGAAATTCCAACCCAGTAGTGGGACGCTGTTAGCAATTCAAAATGTGACTTCAAAAACTCCTGTGGTGGGAATAGTCATCTTGGAATATAGTTCTGATTATTGCCTTTTAGGAAGAAGAGCATTTCTTTATTACAATAACAATTATTAATTTTATATATATATATATATATATATATATATATATATATATATAGAATAGAGAGGAAAGACTATGTGCTCAGTCACGTCCGACTCTTTGTGACACCATGGACTGTAGCCTGCCAAGCTTTTCTGCCCGCGGGATTTTCCAGGCAAAGTATTTATGGAGTGGGTTTCCATTTCCATCTCCAGGAGATCTTCCTGACTCAGAAATCGGACCTGTATCTCTTGCATTGGCAGGCAGATTCTTTACCACTAGAACCACCTGGGAAGCCCCAAATACAAATTACTATTATTCAATAATATATTATTGTGCATATATTATTAAAGATTAATAATATTAAAATATTATTATTATTACAATTGTAGAAGCATAGCTTTTTACTGTGGGGCGAGTATTGAGCAATCAGAGCAGGTATAAAGCATTCCCTTCAAAATCATTAATCACACTGGGAAATGATCAGCAACTTTAAAGTCAAATAGCCAATGACCTAACTGATAATGACTGTAATGGTGAGGGTGCTGGGGAAGACAGAATGTATTTTCTCTAAAGTATGAGGCAGTGTAAACTATAAGTAGATCGATATTTGATCTCTGCTTCCTCACTACCATCACTGAAATGCAATCCTTTTCTCCAGCACAATCCTTTCAGGTGACATCTGTTTCTTTTAAATACTGTTGAGTGACTCACTCACTAACAGGCTCTGCAAGATATAAGCATGCCCAGAATTTGGATGCTGTCTTCCATCTCTCACGTCCAAGGTGTATGAGCTTGAAAAAAATGATGCAGAGTCATACATTAAACTGTAAAGTACATCTAAGATTCTGAGAACCTGCAAATAACTTTGGTGATGCGTCCAGCCTAAGACCTGGATTCCTGTCACTTTCTCCTTTATTGGTGGGAATTGGTGTATCAAAAAATATAAACTCATTTTTTTTTTCCCCAAGTCAACTTTCCTCCAGTGAAGGCATTATGTCACTCTTTGTACTGTATCTCCATTCTTCATCAGGCCCACTCACTGTCTACCAAGGGGCTGCACAGGGTCAATAAAGTCCCTCTTATCTCCATTCTTCATCCAAGATACAAAGGGACCCCACAGCCTATTCCTGTGAAAGTATTTCTTTCCTCTCTAGGTTGCACAAAATCCTGTGAGCTAGCTGCTGCTCCCAATGACTCCCTCTTGGAGACGGCTGATTCTTCCTCACACCTAAAATTTCCTGCAAGCTCGAATGCTTTTTCCTACTTCTCTGCCCAGTTAACTCCCATCTATCCCACATAATTCAGCTGAAACGGCATTGCCTCAGAGGTCTCCCTGTGCCCACCCTGCACACGTGGACCTCACCCCTACCTTGTCACATGTCCTGCCATGACACGTAGCACAAGCCCCCTTCAGAGCGCTTCTCAAAGTATTTACGTGGAGATCATTGGTGAGTCAACGACAGTGCCCCCGCCCGGCTCACGAGGGGCTGCCTGTGTTTCACTCACTCGTGTACCCCCGTGCCTCTCCCAGGACTTAGTACATCATAAGTGCTTCAAAAGTCATTGTTTAAAGAAAGTGTTCAAGAACAGTCGATCAGAAAGGTGACATTTGTTTATCAGTGCCCTCTAAGGAATGGAAACTGCAGAAACCTCCATTTCTTCCTTGCTATGATTCTAGTTATTCTATGATTCTAATATTCATTTAGATGCTGAAACTGAAGCTCCAATATGTTGGCACCTGATGCAAACAGCCAACTCATTGGGAAAGACCCCGAAGCTGGGAAAGAATGAAGGCAGGAGGAGAAGCGGGCAGCAGAGGATGAGAGAGTTGGATGGCATCACTGAATCAATGGACATGAGTTTGAGCAAACTCTGGGAGATCGTGAAGGAGAGAAGCAGGTGTGCTGCAGTCCGTGGGGGTGCAAAGAGTCGGGCACGACTGAGCAGCTGAACACAACAGTGATTCTAGTTAGTTAATTCTAAGACAGGAAATCTTACTCCTGCGCTAAAGCACAGGCTCTATCCTCCTGCTTCCTCAGCAATCCATCCAGGAGGACTTGGAGACACTGACTCACTCTTCTCGATCTGTGACCAGCACAAGTAAAACTAAATAATATGTCAACTAAATGCTTCCAGAATTTCTGAGCATGACAACTAAATGCATTATGAGATCCTGGATTGGATCTTGGACTGGAAAAAATAAATTTAAAGCCCATTATACACATTGCTAAAATCTGAGTATTTAGGTAAGATTTTGTACCAGGGTTACATTTCTTGATTTGGGTTACTGTACTCTGATTTTTCCCTTGCTCTTAGGAAATACACTCTAAGTGATTTAGGGTAAAGGAAATTATTTCTGCAGCTTACTCTCAAGTGGTTCAGAGGAAAATTCTATCTATATGGGGCTTTCCTGGTGGCTAAGATGGTAAAGCGGCTGCTAGCAATGCAGGAGACCCAGGCTTGATCCCTTGGAGAAGGGAATGGCTACCCATTCTAGTATTCCTGCCTGGAGAATTCCATGGACAAAGGAGCCTGGTGAGTTACAGTCCATGGGGTCACAAAGACTCGGACATGATGGAGCAACTAACACTTTCACTTTCATGTATATATCTAAATATACATATATGTGTTTGTGTAGTGGTTTGTACATACTCTCAGATAGCTCACATATATGTGTATACACATTTATAGACACATATAAATATTTGTATATACATTTACATACAGAGAGAGAGAATGATAAGCAGATGTGGCAATGTTAACAGTTGGTGAATCTGAGTAAAGGGCATACAGGAATTTTATGTCCTAAATCTTACACTTTTTCTCTAACTTAGAAATTACCTGAAAAGCAGAAGTTAAAAAAATCTCTGTGAAAGTAAGTATATGTACTTTGTGCAATTTTATGTACACATGATGTATCATCACAGCCTTATTTATACACATGTGCATGCTAAGTCGCTTCAGTTGCGTCTGACTCTGTGTGACCCTATGGACTGCAACCTGCCAGGCTCCTATGTCCATGGGACTCTCCAGGCAAGAATACTGGAGTGGGTTGCCGTGCCCTCCTCCAGGGGATCTTCCTGACCCAGAGATTGAACCCACGTCTCTTTCGTCTAACCCACACTGACAGGCGGGTTCTTTACCACTAGCGCCACATGGGAAGCCGTTAATACCTATGCAGACGTTGACCCGATTTCCAATGTGGTACGTGCTACAGGATCTATAGCTCCAATATGGGGTTAATTTTACATCAAAAGAAACTTCCATAGAAGTTACTGATCCATGCTTTACTGCAAGTGTATAAAGATACATATATATTTAAAAACTTGGGTTGTCAGTATTTATGATCATGTTCTCTAGAGACAGCAAGATAGAAAAAAAATCAATCATAGACTACTCTTATATAACATCAAAACTATCCATCAAGTAGGTCAACTTGGGGTAAAACAGCAAAGAGACACACTTGTGGATATGTTAGGTTCTAGAAACGATAGTTTTCTTGCATTTGTTTAATGAGTAAAATGAAGCAAAGCATTTTTCAAACTCTTCATTTCTGTCTATTAAGTAAGCATTGTGTCCCATGGGGCAGGGAATGAAGGGAGGCAGGTCCTGAAGGTTGTTCTTTGTGCACCATTAAAAAATGGAGACTTTTTCAGTGGGTAGGATCCCACCTGGTCCAACATAGTGACCAACGCTCCTTGAAGCGCTGCTGAAAGTTTCTGAAATGAAAACAGAACCACAATGAAGGAAGTGGAGGAACAAGTCAACATGAATGGTGGCTGATAAGCTGAAGAGCTGCTAATCAAGTTCAGTAGTACAAATCAGCATTTGTGCAATGCCTGACCCGGAGAGAATCAGTAAGTAATCTGGAAATTGAAACTATTGTAAAAACACAATGAAGAATTATTTCGCCAGTTTGTGTGATACAGGGAACTGTCTAATGGCATTTGGCAGTGGCTCCAGAATAAAACAATTCAGTAAACAAATGAAGTCATGACAAGGGAAGGTCATAAAGCAGACTCCGAATGTGGCCAATGAAAAGTGACATCAGATTTTTTAATGGCTACAAATACGAATGTTTGCCCTTTAGCAGTACTGCCTGACTTTTTTCAAAACATGGCCTATAAAATTGGAGATAAGTACATTATCAATTTCCCATTTTGGTCTCTTGAATTACACATAGATGCTACTAAAAAGGGACATTCTTAGAAGCACAATCACAATTAAATCAATTACATGTAAATTTAAAAAATATTGTCCATGTGATGACAGTCATAATTTTACCTATTGATGGGCAGCTCCTGATGAACTCACTAACAAAGCCAAAAGAGTGAAAGAATTAGTTCCAGAAAACAAGAGAGAAATCGAAAAGTCTTAGCAAGCTCTCTCACTTCTTAAATGTAACTGTGAAAATCACTGCTAGCGTTGATATTTAAAAGTGGCTGCTTTTATCTTTAAACAACCCTATTGTTTGAATGGATATGCTCCAGGCATCACATTTGGGCCATTTGTTTTTACCAGCTGTTTCTAAAAATATGTTCATGGTGCAGACGTTTTTCTGCTTATCTCCAAAACTGCTTTTGTTGAGGGCTTTCCCCACTTTCCACAAGGGAAAGGCTAGAGAAGCGGAAAACAACATCTGCTGAAAAAGCTCTCACAGCTTCAGGGAAGGACTACAGTTTTAAGCTTTAAGTGAGAAAAGAAGAGCTAATGCCAAAAAACTCCAATAAACTACATGACTGAAGAGACTGCCACATTCCTTTTGGATTAAAGGTAATCAAATATTTTAATTCGTTCATACAATCCTTGAAGCAGCAGAGACAGCTGTTCCCTACATGGAAGAGGGTCTCAATTAATCTACAGCTGGCTTAATTTTCTGGCCATTCTATCAAGGGAGAGGGAAGGAGAAAAAGGTAGAGAGAGAGGAATGCGAAGTTTTTAATGACTTCTCTGCAACTGCACTCTTTCATCTATTGATTACATCTAACAAGCAGATGTACAGATGAGGGGTGGTCAGGCAGTGGGGATGTACATGGCACCTAAAAGCTGGGCTAAAGAGCCAATCATATTCCCAAGTGTCTGCTGAAGGCCACTTCACATTCCATCTGCTCCTGGTTTGCAAGTACAGATTTTACACCTTGCGGGAATGGGTCATTTGCAGGAAACCTCCTGCCTGCTGCTGCTGTGTGACCACCTGGTGTGTCCATGGACCATTTGTCAGCTGATGAACAGGACCGACCTTAGGGAACTGGTGCACGCTCAGCTACCGGAGTCCTGCATATCATCATCATCATTATCTTTGAATTCTTCCAACAGCTTTCCTTGCAGGGCCTTAAACCATGGACCTAATCCAAACTCACGGGAAAGATAGGATTCATGATGTTTTGCAAATTACAGGTATGGCAGAGTTCCTATATCTAAATAGTCACAAGAGTCCCCTTCTTCATCCAGCCAGCCAGTGCATGCTCAGTTGTGTCCAACTCTCTGGAACCCTGTGGGCTGTAGCCCCTGCCAAGCTCCTCTGTCCATGGAATTTTCCAGGCAAGAAAACTGAAATAGGTCACCATTTCCTACTGTTGGACTCCATATTCTTTTATATTTATATATCCTGAGTGGCTTAGTTGGTAAAGAATGTGCCTGCAATGCAGCAGACCTGAGTTCGATCCCTGGGTCAGGAAGATCCCTTAGAGAAGGGGATGGCAGCCCACTCTATTATTCTTTCCTGGAGAATTCCATGGACAGAGCAGCCTAGCGGGTTTCTGTCCATGGTGTTGCAAAGAGTCAAACACGACTGAGTGACTAATACTTTCACTTCACTTTCATATAGCCTTTATTTCTAATTATAAATCTAATACATACTCAACATAGAAATTTTAGAGTATGAATAACAATATAAAATCAGCCACTGACCACTACCTGATGATAATCACTGTTATATCTGTTACTGATAATATAATCCTTATACCAGATTCAAGACACTAAACCTCTGATAGCCAATAAACACTCAATAAACCTGATCTGATTTTTATTAGGGGCTTCCCAGGTGGTGCTAGTGGTAAAGAACTTGCCTGCTAATGCAGGAGACATAAGAGACACAGGTTCAATCCCTGGGTTGGGGAGATCCCCTGGACGAGGGCATGGCAACCCACTACAGTATTTTTGCCTGGAGAATCCCATGGATAGAGGAGCCTGGTGGGCTATAGTCCATAGGGTCACAAAGACTCAGAGATGACTGAAGAGATTTAGTATGCCTTTATATTAAGCTAAATTAAGTGTAATATTTCCAATATTTAGATAATTAATTTCTAAAGCAAGAGATTATTGGTATAGATTACCCAAGAGACAGAAAAGGTGGGAGGAGATGAGAACAATGGAGACAAATTCAGTATCTGCCTTTAGTATAGGTCACATCCTTCCTTTTGACTGGGGATCAAGGTTTTGACCTTCTCTTGATACAAAGATGGATCATGTTATCTCAAATATAGGCTCATTCAGCTATTCAATATAGTCCTCTCTACACAGTAATAGGACTAAAAACAGGAAATAATTCTAGACTTAGATTTGAGTCATTAGAAATTTTTCTTTAAGATTTTTTTTTGTTGTTTATAAACTGATTTTGGCCTTCCAATAACATGTATTATGGATTTTATTTTTGGAAATCTCCCATTCTATGTGGTGCCTTTAGTCTATTTTTTTGTACTGAGATTCAAAAACTCTCTTATACTTAATGTCTAAGTGAAATAGCTTTCTGAGACCTCAGTGAAATAAAGAGCTTGGTTTTAAGATCATTTAACTCATTATGCAAAATGCTGGGCTGGATGAAGCACAAGCTGGAATCAAGATTGCTGGGAGAAACATCAATAACCTCAGATATGCAGCTGACACCACCCTTCTGGCAGAAAGCAAAGAGGAACTAAAGAGCCTCTTGATGAAAGTGAAAGAGGAGAGTGAAAAAGTTGGCTTAAAACTCAACATTCAAAAAACTAAGATCATGGCATCCAGTCCCATCACTTCATGGGCAATAGATGGGGGAACAATGGAAACAGTGAGAGACTTTATGCTTTGGGGCTCCAAAATCACTGCAGATGGTGACTGATTGCAGCCATGAAATTAAAAGATGCTTGCTCCTTTGAAGAAAAGTTATGACCAACCTAGATAGCATATTGAAAAGCAGAGACATTACTTTGTCAACAAAGGTCCATCTAGTCAAAGCTATGGTTTTTCCAGTGGTCATGTATGGATGTGAGAGTTGGACCATAAAGAAAGCTGAGTGCCAAAGAATTGATGCTTTTGAACTGTGATGTTGGAGAAGACTCTTGAGAGTCCCTTGGACTGCAAGGAGATCCAACGAGTCAATCCTAAAGGAAATCAGTCCTGAATATTCATTGGAAGGACTGATGTTGAAGCTAGAACTCCAACACTTTGGCCACCTGATGCAAAGAGCTGACTCATTGAAAAGACCCTGATGCTGGGAAAG
Source organism: Cervus elaphus (assembly GCF_910594005.1). Taxonomy (NCBI): domain Eukaryota; kingdom Metazoa; phylum Chordata; class Mammalia; order Artiodactyla; family Cervidae; genus Cervus; species Cervus elaphus. Next base: position 11,738,777 of record NC_057826.1, read on the forward strand.
ATTGAAAGCAGGAGGAGAAGGGGACGACAGAGGATGAGATGGTTGGATGCCATCACTGACATGATGGACATGAGTTTGAGTAGGCTCCAGGAGTTGGTGATGGACAGGGAGGCCTGGTGTGCTGCAGTCCATGGGGTTGCAAAGAGTTGGACATGACTGAGCGACTGAACTGAACAGAGTTCATAATAAAATTTTAGACTTATAAGGGCTTTCAGTCTTCAAAATCTACTAAATCTAGCTGTGGTAGCATAGATAACATTTTAAATCTGTTTAAAGGTTTCTAATTTGGGGATTTTGGTTTGTTTTCATGGGGAAAATGTGAAAAAAAACTATGGGGAATGACTAATATCCAGTTGCCAACCTTTATTTTGCTAATTAAAGATGCTACAGATAGTACCAAAATACTATATTTGTAAAAGAAATTGATTTTAACAATAAAAAAAACCCACATAAAATATAATCTCAAAATATAGGGCAGTTCTGTGAGTTGAACCTTGTGAAAACTCATGATATTGTCCTTACTTTTCTCATTTCACCATGGATCAGTGAATGTTTTGGCCTAGTTTGATGCTAGTTTTGGTTTTGAGCTTGGGAATCAGGGTTATTAACAGGCCTAATGATCTTTCCTGCATGTAGAAAAGTGTTATTACTGACCATGTATCCCTAAAGCACACATATGTTGAGTGCGTTCCATGAGCTATTGGGTTGGTCAAAAAGTTCATTCAGAAAAAACTGAAACGAACTTTTTGGCCAACCCAATACTTCCACAAATTGTTTCACCATGTGTCCATCCTCTCTTAGTTGGTCCCGCGGTGACCAAAGAAACAGAGAGCTATAGATCTGACCACCAAATGGTCAGCAGTACACTGGTTTGTGTGGCAACAATGCCCAATGGAAAGAAGACAAGCACATTTTCATACAGTTCCCCTGAATTCTCTGTTGAATGCTATCTCAGTTTAACATTAAAAGCTCTGGGCTCTTTAAAAAAAAAAAAAAAAACTGATACACAATTATCAGTAAAATAGCATGAATTACGGATTTAGGACACTCAGGATTTAATTCCAATCCTAAAAGAAACTAAGTCAGTGACCTTGAACAAATCAATTTACCTGTGTAGGTTTTAATTTTGTCACCTGAAACAAAATCGTTACAATGAACTCTAAAGTTCTTTAAGCTTACAGTCTTAAAAGTTATGTAAACCTTAAGATTACAATTAAAAAAAAAATGAAATGCAAAAAAAAAAAAAGAAAAGCCTTTATCTTTATGGGAGTTTAAAAGAGGAATTGCTATGTTTAATTTGATAGTCAAGGTCACCAAGTCATATTTTGACCAAAAATCTTACTAAGAACACATTCTTCAAACTTGATAAAGGGATTAGATCTAAAGAAATTTTTAAAAATAGAATAAAAAAGTACCACATGTCCAGGGAACTCTACTCAATGCTCTGTAATGGCCTATCAGGCCAAGAATCTAAAAAAGAGAGTCAATATATGTGTATGTGTAACTGATTCACCTGAGAATAATACAACATTGTAAATCAGCTGTACTCTAATAAAAAAAAAAAAAAAAACACCACGTTGTGTGTCTCTTGAAACTTGCTTGACTTTCATAAGGTGTATCTTTATTTTATTATTCCCTTGTGGCTCAGCTGGTAAAGAATCCGCCTGCAATGCAGGAGACCTGGATTTGATCCCTAGATTGGGAAGATCCCCTGGAGAAGGGAAAGGCTACCCACTCCAGTATTCTGGCCTGGAGAAGTCCATGGACTGTGTAGTCGGTGGGGTTGCAAAGAGTTGGACACGACTGAACGACCTTCACTTTCACTTTTCGTCTTTATGTTAATGTTGTAAGAGATTGAATTCCAATGCTGCTAAGTGAGGGCGCGCTCTCCCTTGCCTGTGAGTTCTCCCTCTTCCTGCTGTGTCATCCGTCACGTCCCCTCTGTCAGGCTGGCCGGTTTCACCTCTTCTAGTTACCTAGCTGGTCCCTGGGGACTGAGTTTACTCCTTCACTTTTATAGGGAATGATGACATGTGAATAAATAAAGACATAAACAAGCAAACAGGCAAGTAAACAAACCAACCAACCACATAGGAGGATGCCAGGCTGGTGCAGCATAAAGGGAGAAAAAGACAGTCACTTTACTGCATTTGGCTATGTCCCTATTGGGTCATCAATACTGATTAATTTATCCTTGTTTTACTTTTGTTTTCTGTAAGCCCTCTGATCTCAGAGGCTTTTAAAACACTAATTCTAAGTTAATCTGTTTTAAAAGTCAATCCGAGCACCTCCTATCCCCAAGTACGTCCAAATGTCTTCCTTTTCTCCATCAGCTCTGCATTTTGTTTTTGCTTTCTTTTGGAGTCCTGGTTGAGAACTTGACAACTCCATGCAAAACACCACACCGGGGAGTGGGGGTGGGGGGGTCTTGCTAAAGGAGAAAGCTCTTAATGTCGTTACTTAGCATCCTGGCTTCCAAAAGTTAATCTTGGCTCCCTCTGGGGTTGGGATGCATTAGGATCTGGTTTCATAGTTTACTTGATGTGGTTCATATACAAGTCTTTCCCACAGATTTCTCATGTTAAAGATGATAAAGGGACTGAGCATTCATTTATGGAATCAAATCCTTAAGTAACCACCACTTCTGCAGTAACTCTAAGCGTGGCTTCGTACCTGTGTTTTCCTAGTTCTGCTCTGGTCTCATCAGATGCCAGGAGGTGGAACACTTTCTTATCCTCAGGATATTGGATGCTCCTCCTGGCACTCTACTGTATAATCCTTTTTCTCTGACATTCTGAAGACTAAGACATAAATAAATGCTTCTGTCTACAATGCTGGAAAGAGTCCTATATACTGCTCAGTCGCTCAGTCATGTTGGACTCTTTGTGACCCCATGGACTGTAGCCCGCCAGGTTCCTCTGTCCATGGGATGTCCCAGAGAAGAATACTGGAGTGGGTAGCCGTTTCCTTCTCCAGGGGATCTTCCTGACCCAGGGATCGGATCCACGTCTCCTGTGTCTCCTTCATTGGCAGGCAGATTCTTTTACCACCGAGGCACCTGGGAAGCCCATTACTATATACCGTGCCCCTTCAATTCTGTTCTCTCCATTCACTGCCTCTGTCACCAAGAATTTTTCTCACTTTCCCCACAAAACTTACAAAGCTACAAATCAAAAAGTACAGGGAAAGAAGAGGTTCTCAGCAAGTTACAAATATCATATCTCAGTCATTTAGACGTTTGTCAGCTCAATAACCCACAGCCAAGGCTTGGGGAAGAATTACTGGGATGTGACACAGTATGTGGGCTGGAGTTCAAAGAAACTGCTGCCAAAGAGGTCTAAAAGCTCGGAGGAGGCAGCCCACACCCCAGCAGAGGCACAGAGTACAAAAGCCAGGTCTGCAGAAGGAACGGCAAAAATCAAGCACTTACAAAAATGTCAGTGGACATGCTGTGGGGAGGGGACCCAGATTTTGTAGGTTTGCTTATTTTTTTCATCTTGCTTCATATGTGAGCTAATGGCATATTGAAAACAATGATGAGAAATGAGCGTTCAATGCCCTTACATATCCTACGTGCTTAGCGGGGAACTCAACGAGTATTTATTAAGCTTGACTATAGCGTAAAGAATCTGTCTACAATGCAGGAGGTACAGGAGATGTGGGTTTGATCCCTGGGTCGGGAAGATCCCCTGGAGAAGGCAATGGGAGCCCACTCCAGTGTTATTGCCTGGGAAATCTCACAGACAGAGGAGGCTGGTGGGCTGGAGTCCATGGGGTTGCAAAGATTCAGACACAACTGAGCAGGTGGTGGATGATGGATAAAATGGGCAAGAAGGATTCATCTATTTAAAAAAAGAAATGAGGGACTTCCCTGGCAGTCCAGTGGTTAAGACTTCACCTTCCAAGCAAAGGGTGCAGGTTTGATCCCTGATGGGGGAGCTAAGATCTTATACTCCTCATGGCCAAAAAACCAAAACATAAAACAAAAGCAATACAGCAACAAATTCGATAAAAGATTTTTAAAGTGGTCCACATCAAGAAACATCTTTCAAAAAAAAAAAAAGAAAATGACTACAAATTCCTAACTTATCAGATTTCTCTAGATCAGGGTTCAGCAAACTTCCAAGCCCAGCTTGATGTCTGCTTTCTCTTTTTTGGGGGCCACTTCACACAGCTTGCGGGATCTTAGTTCTCTGACCAGGGACTGAACTCAGGCCCTTGGCAGAGAAAGTGCAGAGTCCTAACCACTGGACCCCTGCTTTTTAAAATTAAGTTATATGGAATCACGGCTAAAATCATTCATTTATGTACTGTCTATGGCTGTCTCTGTGTTATAGCAACAGAGTTTGGTCATTGTCACAGAGACTGTGAGACTCTCAAAGTCTAGAACGTTTACTTTCTGGGTCTTTACAAAAAAAAAAAAAAAGTTGGCTGGTCTTTGCTCTGGGTGATTAGACTGACAGTTTGAACACACAGCAATAAAATATTGCCATGCCCCTCTTTTAGTAAAATAGCTAAGATGAAAGCAGAACTTGACAGGAAAGGGTCCTCAAACATTTTCAACTTTACAAATTTTCCAGTTTAGGCTTCCAGATCGGTCAGGATGGATATAACTTGTAATGAGACCCTCAGATGCTGAAGCAAGTACACTTGCCTTCTCAAGAGTCTAATAAAAGCAAGCACAGCTTTCAAAAGGTACTTTCTATTTCACTGTGAATTTTAGTTCTCAGTAACTCCTTTAAGATTCTTCGCTTGCGTAGGCAAGTCAAGGGCCTAGAAATGGTTTGGGGTTTTTTGTTTTGTTTTCATTTTTTCTCCCCCCCCCTTTTTTTTTTAATAAACATTTGAGACATAATACAAGGATGTGGGGGAAATTAAAGAGAAGAGAAATACATGAGTAGGAATTTAAGAAATGTGAAGAAAGGGGCTAAGGGAAGAAACACATCCTCTCAGATACACGTTCACTTACTCTGTTGCTTTCTATCAGCTGTAACGTCTAAAACACTGTGCTCTGAAGAACATAATCATCTTGGAAATGAAAACACAGTGTCTCACCAGGGTTCTCCCTATGAGCATCTATTCTTAGAGTCCTATGTGGTATAGCCGCTAAGTCATGTCCGACTCTCACGCTGTCATGGACTGTAGCCCGCCAGGCTCCTCTGTCCATGGGATTTTCCAGGCAAGAATACTGGAGTGGGTTGCCATTTTCTTCTCCAGGGCATCTTCCCGATCCAGGGATTGAACCTGGGTCTCCTGCACTGCAGGCAGATTCTTTACCAACTGAGCCACCAGGGAAACCCTCTTAGAGTCCAAGCATCAGTTAGAGGTGGCTGTTACCTGATCAGACGTTCTCAAAAGGTCTGGTGATGAGCAGTGAGACAGAAGCCCCCACTGCACAGATTATCACCTAGGTGACATCGAGAGGGACTAATCTCCTGTAAGTGATGGTTTTCATCCTGAATACTGGCACCATTCCATCTCCCAGGAAGCAAGGGCAAGTCATTTAAATCATAGTTGTTTGGATAAATCATCACTAAACAGTTTCATAACCCCTATCAACCAAGGTTTTCATAGCTTTTCAGATGCACGATAATTAATCCATCTAACAAGTATTTACCAGACATTTAATAATTAGTCCATCTAACAAGTATTTACCAGACATTTAATATGCTCAATATACAAACCTTCCTTCATTATTATTAAAGAGGTAGGTAGCTATATATATGTGTGTGTGTGTGTATATTGATGTGTATATATATACGCATCAATGGAGAATACTATATAATAAGAGTCAGTATTAATGTAGTGATTCCTGTGTGGATTTGGGGCCAAGCTGGCTTGAGTTCAAATCCCATTTCTCCTGCTTCGTTCCTGTGTGGAACATTTGTTTAGCTCCTCTGTGCCTCAGCTCACTCACCTTTAAAATGGAGATGACGATAAAGCCCCTCATGGGCTTGCTACAGGGACTAAAGAAGTTAACAATGTAAAGTCTTTAGAACTATACCCGCCTATAGTAAATGCTCAGTGAATACTTAGTGAAGGAACAAAGATGGGCCAGTGGAACACTTGAAGCCCTAGACATAACTTCAAGGGACTTTACTCAATATTATGTGTGCTGTCACTGAAAGCTGACCAGAGGGGCAGGTAAACGTGACATTAAATCAAAGTTAAAGATGGTATCATCAGCATCTCAGTCAGAGACTCTATCTCATCAAACTAGAAAGGCTAATAAGATCCACACTTTCCTTTTTAACTCCCAGATTTCTCAAAACTCTTTCACAAAGCAGCAATTAAAGCATCTAACAGTAAAATTATTTTTTTACTGCATTTTCTGTGATACAATAGTTCTCATGCTGTTTTAAGTATTAATGTACTAGTTTATGAAAAAATGTGGAAGTAAAGGGCACTCATACAGTTCACTGTGAAGCTGGTTAATTATCACGCATCAAGTGCTGTAACTAAATAAAGTTCATTATATTTTAAAAGTTAGAAAAACATAACTGAGTAATAGAATGATGCTGCACATTATAATTATGTACTAAGAAATGCATCTATTATCGTCTTTGCAAAGCTCAAGAAACAAAATTTGGAAGCCTAAGAAATATCCTGTTCATCTTCAGTGTTACTAAGGGAGGCATTTTTGGCAACTCTATTTTGAGGAAACAAAATTAGTCAAAGCTCCACAAACGAGCAAGTCACAGTTCTAAAATTTAGCTCTCTAATAAGTGTTCAAGCCCAATCCTCTGTGCACACTGCAAAAGAAATAAAAGTTATCCATTTCCTAACAGATCTGGGGTTGAATCTTACCTCTGCCAATATGTGCAGGCATGCAACCTTGGAAAAGCAAGCTTTGTGAGCCCCGATTTTCTCAATTAAAAGATGGCCACAATAGTTTCTATGCTGTAATAACTGAAAATGAGATTTAAATAAAAATACCATGCTTGAATGCACCTGGGCCAGTGCCACGTCAGAGCCAGCTCATGATCTCTGATTGCTACGTTTTCAGGAATTTTCCAAGTCGGTTGTTAAAACACAGCCATAATCGAATACGTTAGATGAAGAACAAAGGTAATAAAAGCTTAAATCCCATTACTTTCTAATTACTTTACTGTGCTTTACGATTATGTATGCTCTTGAAATCCTTGGTATCTATCACATCTGTATGGTGAAAATGTGTGCTCATGAGTGTTACTTCCTAATTCTGAGTTTAATATTGTCGTATCAGTGGCTTGAAATCAGCCAGATTGGGAATGTCTTATAAAACAGAAACTGCCACATACTACAGATTATGGTTGTATGTATCCACGTGTGTGCTGGTTGTATGCATTTATGAGCACACTGCTATATCTGACTGGTCAGCAATACCCTCTCCCTCCCCCAATCCTTCCCCCACTTTCTTTACCCGCCTTCTCTCTTTTCCCCCTTCAATCTCTCCCTTTCTTCCTTCTAAGAAAGTTCTGAGTCCACAGAGCTCACACATTTCCTCTTCCATTGCCCTTGTTCTATACCCCTAAGAATAGCAGAGACCTACACGGACATGACCGAAACTTCTCATCATAAAAGCATCTGCCTTGAAACACTTTCTCTTCTTCAGGTTAAAAAAGATGGACTTCTTAATCATAGGACCCTATTTCAAAAATCAGTCTAGCAATTCATTTTAGACCTATTTTATACTCTTGTTCAACCTCTGTGGGTGAGGACACAGCTGTTGTAACAAAGATTCATTTTCACACTCTTAGTATCAGACAAACCAAAGCATTCCAAGTGAGGCAGCAAATTCCCTGAGAGTTCACAAGTATAATCCAGTATCTGAATAATTACCTGGGTACTTTCTTCTACCTCTCTCTCAAGAAATTCAAACTCACTTCTCAGAACTAAATCTATTGTGTATGTCTTATTCTTTGGAAAGAGAAATACATAAAGAACTTGGGTCTGAGTTAAAGTGTTGGCTCTCTAAGGCTTCCATGAATTAAAAAATAAAGTAAAATATATATCATTTGATTAAGAGAGATCAAAAGATAATCTTACCTTGAAATATGCATGAGGTAGAACCAGTGAGTTTTTTTTTTTTCTTTCTCTTGGATGACTTGCCAAACACATTCATATTTTAGGTTAAAACACATTAAATAAATTTCATAATCAAGTACTTTCATATTTTCGCAAATTCCTCACTGATTCAGGAATAGACAGTGCTCTATACAGCAGAAATGATAATGCTCCTCAGTAACATTTGCTGAAAAAATTTTCTTTTGATCTGTTCCTGAAGAAAACATTTAACTAGAAGATTGATATTATATGGGAAAACTCCTTGGAAATTTGCTCTTACACGAACTCCCTTTGACAGGAAGATCATTAAATCATGCCAAAGAAATCAACAAGGGTTTCTTATTGTTGTTCACGGGGTGGTTGTTTAGCTATTATCATTAGTAGTTTCCCACTGTAAGTTTCGCCTTCTTAGCCAGGTAAGAAGCGCAACTTATGACTTCCAGATGCAAACCAGTTATCAGCCTTACAATTCAACTGAAAATTTGTTTTGCTTCTTTGTGAAGTTCCTTAAGGGCAAGGTTAAAAGTAGAAACAGTAGGGGCATGAGAAATAAAGGGAGAGGATTTCAAACCACATATTACAAACAGAGAACAGAATCACAGAACAACACCAGGACAGTGGACTCCAAGACAAGATGGCAAGACAGATGTGCCAGACGAGACACATGCTTGACCGCTGGGCCAAGGAAAGCAAACACAAGAACAAAACCAGAGAGAGATGCTGCGAGAGCAGCTCTTGGGGCTGCTGCGTGCCCCCGTGGAAATCATAATAAAAATGAGGACCCATGAGGTTGTAACTACAAAGGAAAGTTACCCCCACAACTCATACACTGGACTTGCTGGGTCAGCCTGGATGTGTCATTTGGATGAAACACAGAAGATGGCATCATGACAGCCCATGCACTGGTGATGGAGGCCATGGTTAGTTAATTAGCTACAGAACCGTCACTGCATGCCACACAATGATCCTGGGCTTGTCCGGAAATAAAAGATACAACCAATAGTCTATGTCCGCAATAAAATTCTTTTTATGCCATCTGAAATTTGTGGAGAGGGATGTTCCTCTGTTCTTTCGGCATGTTTTTCTTTTATTATTATTATCATTTTCTGACTCACTTGTCCTTTTTTCAATAAAATGCATGGTCATAAAGGGGAGAGTAAAGGCAAGTGGCCTGTGCAGATATAAGGAAAAATAAAAAGGAGAAAGGAAGAACATTAAAATAAAAAAATATATATATAGTAGAAAGAAAAGGAAAACAAAGTACTTCATTCTTTTGTACACAACTTTCTTGGTTTTCATTGGGGTTTGTTTTGTTTTGAGTATAAATATTGGCAGGATTCACTGAAGGGGGAGAAATTCGAGATTAGGATGGCAAGAAAAGATTTTGTTGCCTTTGTTGATTTGTATATCTATATATCTCTCAGTACAGAAAGAATAATGACTCATAAAAGTATAGCAATGAGTTAAAAATAGCCATAATGACCAAAATACTAAATATGAATCAAAACAAAATAAAGTAAATTGAACCACCAAAAATTCATGCGGCACAAGATGAGGTGAAAAAACAGAAAATGTTCTTCAAATACATACGAAGTATATATCTATTTATATATATACACAGGAATGTGCATATATGGATAGATATATCTGTATAATTTTTTCTCTCCACCCCTCCCAAGGATAACTGAATTATGGAATCATCATTATAATTATGATAAAGAAGAAAACAAAACCTAAAAGAAATTAACATGCTTTTTTGCCAAGTTAACACAGTATCATGCATGTCTATGTTGGCGGATGTAAGGATGATGGCGTGAATTTCTGTGTAAACACATGGCTGATGGAAGGGGCTGTTGTTAATCTCTGTTTCCATTAGTCTAATACAACATACTGTGTCCACATATATAAGGAATGATAGGCACTACATATTTAGTATACACACATACCTAAATATATATGTGTATACACAGTATATGTACTGGGGCTTATGGGAGAAAAAATAGAGAACACAAAGAATCAAAGAAAACCCATTAAAAATCTCTCTTTAAAAAAAAAAAAAATCTCTCTTTAAAAAAAAAAAATCTCTCTTTTTAAAACCCAATCCCTCTTTATTGAATCGTTTTCTCAGGGAGGGCGGACTTGCTTAATGACTGCATTAAGCTCACTCCTTATCAACTACTTGCATTGGCATTTGAAATCAGGAAGTTCTCATGAGTCTGGTTTAAAATGTTCTCAACCTGTCCATCCTTTGCCTATTACCTAAGAAGCTCTAGGTAATACTGTATATGTTCAGAACTAATTTTTCAATCATAATGAATCAGAAATTCTGTGCCCCCTACTTAAGGTGTAGAAGAATGCTCTTTGGGGTTAAATAGTGCTGTGCAAGTTGGCATGATCTGTGATTTTTCTTGCCTGACTTTGGATGGGTATGCTAAGTGGGGAATTAAGAGACCTCTGCTTCGAGTACTGATAACATTCCAGGCATTTCCATTCCTTGTCTACACTGTTTCTTTTCTTCTTACCCCTCCTTTCCTCTTATTCCTCTTATTTTTGTATCTGATTTCCCTAAGAGACTATGAACTCCTGGAAAGAGTCTCCTCGTTTGTCTTCCTGGTATCTACTCTCGTGTCTATACACAGTAGTCACTAAAGATTATCGCATAAATAACTGATTTATTAAACTAGCAAATGGAAAGTTACATGTTGATATTATTGATCCCTTTTCCTTTTCAACATCACCAAAAAATCTTGGGTAATGGAGATAAATAGAACTTTTTTTCATTTGTATAGTCTTTTGTTATTAGATTTATTTGTTTTGGTTATAAAATCTATTATAATGATAAATCCATGAACACATTTTATGTACACTATTCCTGTACTATCAAGTGCCCAGTTGCCAATTAGTAGATTTTTGTATACTTATGTTTTTATTCTTGTTCTAATTTTCAAAGCATTTTACCATTAGGGATTTAAAGGCCACATATTACTTAAAAATTAGATTGGGCTAGGATGGAGTTGGGTTATAAAAAAGTAATACAACTTATCACTAAGTGAGTTAATGAATAAAGACAGAAACTATCCCATTAAATTAAGAACATTATACACCCATGAATGTACTCTATTTAAAAATTGGCAGGACTTAGACTAGATCTACATATGTGACTAGTTGCTTGCTTTACATACATTGGATATGTATTATAGCTCAGATCTCATACATGTTCACAGTCAATAATGATTCATTAATGAAATTTACATCTGCTTGTATTCCTCTTTCCAAAGCTAAAGTATTTCTCAGATTACTTCTATTTTACCTTTATTCAGAATATTTTTAAGCAGACCCTAAAATTCAAGGTGAAATCTGGGCACCGTGATACTCAGACATTCCTACAGCATTTTAAAAACATAATTCTATTTATATTTATTTATCTTTGGCTGTGCCGAGTCTTCATTGCTGCACAGGCTTTTTCTCTAGTTGTGGCGAGTGGGGGCTTCTCTCTCGTTGCCGTGTGCAGGCTTCTCATTGTGGTGGCGTCTCTTGTTTAGGAGCGTGGGCTCCAGGGCATGCGGGCTTCAGCAGTTTCAACACGTGGGCTGAGGAGTTACAGCTCCCGGCCCTAGAGCAGAGCCTCAATAGCTGTGATGCGTAGGCTGAGTTATTCTGCAACATGTGGGATCTTCCTGGATAAGGGCTCAAATCCATGTCTCTTACACTGGCACGTGAGTCTTTACCACTGAGCCACAAGGGAAGCCCAGTGGCATTTTATTTTGGCATTTACTATTCTACTATCCACTGAATAGCTACTTGACTGATGATCCTTAAACATAATTCTATTTACCAATCATGAGTTTCCATATGGAAAAATCTAAAGTTAAATAAAAATCAATTTCTTTGTAATAAAAATGTATCAGTTGCTAACTCGTAGAGCTTGCTAGAGCCACTAATGACAAAATGCATTTCTGTAAACCCTGAAGATTACCAACATCCTATTTAAGGTTGAGAATCAGCACATTTATTACTTTTCCTCTATAAATTCTGAAAAATAATGCTCTATTTCTTCCTATCCTTTATTAGAAAACTATTACTGTCTTAACACTTCAGTTGCACTTTCCACAACGTCCCAGCAAATAAAAACTCTAAGGATGTGGCGAGCTTTTAACAACTCAGTGCCAGATTTTCATATTATAAATAGTTTACTGAAGCACCTCAAACTGATAAAGACTAAGAACCCAGGTCCACCTGGAGAACATAAACAGGGGTAAATTCTTGGTGTTTCGCCAAATTTAAATTCCCCTATAATGGGTTGGCTATCATAGTGTGACTAACAAAGAGGAACAAAGCAATAACACCAAATGCAAATGTGAGGACTGTAGAGTTGAGGCGTGAAAGTACATCTGAGAAGCACTCTGGGAATAGTAATTATTTTGTGATCTCAGATTACTGTCATTAGTTTAAACATCTCCCTCAATCCCACCATTATGGAAGTTGTTTAGCACAGTCCTATTGATGGATGAACGTGTTTCATCTTCACTTCCTGTTACTGTCTGCCCTCTGGTGGAAGTGCTGGTCCCTTAAGATGTGATCAAAGGACATTTAAGGTAAGTGGAGGCAAGAAACCTGGCTAATCGACAACTAGAAACATGTATCCCCGGATAATGGCTGGATGAATCAATGTAGTTGTTAATTACTGCCATACCCACTGCTTAGGTGTAAAAGGCATTTCTTTTAATTTTTTTTCCCTCTGCTCTATAAACCCTGCTCCCAGGATTTTTCCAATCTTAAAACCATAAAACAAAAAATTCAGACAATTGGTAGTTTTTAATTATGCAAAAGCCAATCTGACAATACATTCGTTTTGATGGTTTTTTATTTTTTTCCTAAAGATGGAGACACTGGGCATGGGAGTTGGGGGAGGGAGAGAGAAGGAATGAAAAGTGGATTTCATCACTCTGAATTTTAGAATTCATTCCCATATTTTAGATCATGGAGGCAAACCTTACTAAAGATCTTAATTTTTATTTGACTTCCACAATCACATGAGAGAATCCCATTTCCCAGCTATTTGAATTCATAGTTATTTGAATCCTCTCCAGCTTGTTTATTTTGTTGTTGCTGCTGTTGTTGATTACAAAGAGGTAATCAACAATGAAACATGCATTTACTGCACAATTTAATATCAATAGAAGCATAGTTGGGAGGAGAGGCATTTATGTGCAAAGACACAAATCTGAACTATTAAATATTTCTTTTGTAGGGGACACAATTAATGTTTACAAATTTGGAAAGATAAAATCCTGATCCTCAACTTTAGGTACTTAAATAGCTATTCAAATATTCTTCTGAATATTTTTATTGCTACAGATGGACTAATTATCATTTTATAGTTCATAATTTCAATTCTGCATTCTCAAAGCAAATGTTCAGAAAATGCAATTTTCCCTGCAACTCACTATAAAATGATCTAATTCTCAGCAAAAGAAGGGATGCGGTAGAGAATAATTTTTTCTAAAAGAAATGTGGATTTTGTTAGGGTGATACTTACTTGTATGAAATCATATATCAGTTTAAACAGGTTTTATTTCATTGTTTAAAGGGAGATGAAGTGAGAGATATGGAAAATCTCCAATTTTAATTTAAGATTATGAGGTATTTTGAGAATCACATAAATTCAGTCAGCAAATACTAATTGAGCTTTCATTCTGTGCCTTGCTCTCGTGATTTAGCCTTTTTAAAAAACTCATTTACATATGTTCCAGCAAACATATATAGAGAAAATTTGAGATCTAATGGATTTATGAGGTTTCTAGACTATCATCAGCCAAGCTAAAAAAATGTAAGTGGTCCCTAAACGTGATATGACTAAGCTACACCAAACCAGGGTGATCTCTAAATGCCAAAGTGCGTTGTCAGTATACAAGTCATTTGCTTACATCTGACTCAAACCCAGCAGCAATAAAGTCCATTTTGATTTAAATAAAATTAAATATGAAAAATCATTTCATTTAAAATTTGATGCCCATATGAAAACAAAAGTTGTTGAATATAACATATACTAGACTGCCCAAATTATGAAAAGCAAGAACATCTAATGGACCTAAATTAATCAGGAAAGACCTTGCAGAAGTGAAATGCCTTATAACTGAGAAAGCCTAGAAAATTATAAATTTGCTAACATAGTGAGAGAAGATAAGGTAATTTCAAGTATGATACAAGATTAGCCAAAGTTAGTGTATTTACAGTAAATATCAGGTCTAGAAGAGAAAAAAATTTTAGGAACTGAGGTAGTGAATAAGAAGGTTCAAAACTAGAATTTTAATCGCAGTATTCACATAGAATCTCACGGCTAGCAATTTACGTCAAAATTATGTAAAAGTCACCATTATCTACAGTTGCATGGGCAATGGAAGACTTCTCTTCAGGCAGTGCAAAATCTAGCTTTGGAAACAACTGGTTTGAATGCTTCTGATTTTTAATCTGCATTATTTCTGGAAAATCTGAAGGCTATAGAGATATTTCTCATACAATGCAAAAAAGAACTTCATAGCTCTATGCATGTAATCTTCATCAGTATAAATCAGGCCCCCAAGGCAAAGCCTCTGCATCAACAGGAATATCTATCTCCTTCTTGCATTAAATATGCCTCTGACTTTTCCCCTGTGCATCTGAATCCCTTACCAGGAATACTTTATGGAGTTAAATTTAGAAAGAAGAAACATTCACTCTTCAACTGTGATCAGTTAAATAATCCTGGGCAAAGGGGGTTAACACGTCTCTTAGCTGGTATTGTTAACTCATTTGGGATGGGCTCTCTGTCACCTGGTTTATTTATATATTCCCTTCCATCCTCCCTTGCAGAACACAACAGATTGTTTTAAAAATTGTTTTTATTCCACTACCTGCCCCGTGTAATTATATCACTCAAGAAATGCTGGTATTGAATTTCTGTCGTCTGCTTTTGAATCAGATGAAACACCTGCACAGCCACTAAAAAAGCAAACGGACTTAGTCTGGGGCTTTTCAGGTTTTGCCCTGTTTATGTTTGATACCAAATGGTAACGTATAGTCACAACCTGGGGAGCTGCAGATCTCATGAATCAGAGATCTAGAAAAGCCCTCTGTCTTCTGATGGAAGTTGCTATGGAGATGTCTGTTGTGTGTATGTATGTGGGGGTGTGGAGGTAGCAGGGGAAGACAGGCGTGATGATTCAGAATGATCAAGTCTAGATTTTATAAGAAGACTTACAATCTAAAGATCTGATAAACATTGTTGCATATATATAGATATCACTGCTGTGAAAGCAAGAAAACCTGATAAAGGGTAAATAGGGAATCCAAATTAAAGTCTAAGTATCTTAAATTATTGGCCCCAATCAATTAATTTAACATACGTCTTGGAGAGCATGCCATATTCATAGCTAAATTCTTAATATCTCACACATACCTGGCATATACCAGGGACCCTCAAAAAATATTTGTTGAACTGAATTCTGCGGGAGAGGTAGTTTAAATAGTAAAGCTCTATATTCTATTTTCCAACAGCTCATTTGCGAAAACCCTTAGAACAGGAAGGAGTCAAATCTGGAGATGAACTGTATCCTGCCTGAGGGCTCAGAAATATTTATTAAATGAATGAAAGAAAATCTGTTCTGGTATGGATTGGATGCATCCTCCCTTTAGAGTTAAAACCTCACTTAATACAATATTATGACTCAAAGTCTGAAAAAAAAATCTGACTAACCAGGTCATACTTACTTTCCTCCCACACAACTGAGCTTCCAAAGAAACAGAATACACTCCAGAAAGAAAAGGACCTACATATCACTGCTTTGTCCCTATGCTAAGAACAAAAACCCAGAGAACTTCCTGGATCCAAAGCCACTTGCAAGACACCAAGCAGTCAGGTTTCTACAAAATCTGTAAATCATTTTAGGATAACAAATGGAAGATTTTACTTTTGTTATACTAATTTTTTTCATGAATCTCAAATTTCTCTAGAATTAACAAAAGAAAATGTTTAACGGCTCTCCTTTTCTTTTAAAGAAAAGGAAAATAAAAATAAAATAACCCAAACAATCAGCTAGAAAATTCTATTTATTTCTCTTAGCCTTTGAAGAAATAAGATCCTAACCCAACTCCAGCTTTGAAATGCTATTAAACATACACAGAAATTCGATGATATCTGTTCTCTATTATATATATAAATGTAAATTTTTAACTTATAGCAAGTCTCAAAACAGACGACTTGGGAAAGTTGATAGGAAATAATTAGGGACTGCAGTTGCCTGCTGGACATTATATCGTATATAGCTCACTATAAAGAAAGACCATAAAACATTGAAATGTATCTGGGTGCAAATGGGGAACACACTGAAGCTGCTAATTGCCAAAGTCCTCTCAACTTCAGCACAGTAGATACATTTTGAAGCATCACAGCTGTTGACACGGCATGGTTCTGTACTAATTTTGTATTTACTATGCTACACTGCTGCACAAATTCTCTAAACACACAAGGAACAAAATTAGTATAAATATAATGCCATGTTAACTGCTGTTGAAATCCCATGGAAAAAAAAAATTTTTTTTTTGGTTGTTTGGTTTTGCTTCTGTTTTGTTTGCCACTTAAGAGTCAGAACAGTCATGAGAATTAAATGGCCTTTATGGCTCCACTTTGGCTTCATATTTTATTTTTTTTATGTCAATCCAATATAGAAGTCTTCATGCTCTCACCCCGTGTCAATTTCATAGCTGCCACTGGCTGCTATACATTTCCTGTTTCTTCTGGTGGTTAATCTGGGTGTCTAATTGCTCAATGTTATGTCCTATTGAGTTTTCTTTAGCTAGTCAAGGAACTGACTTTAAATTTCCCCGGGGTCTTATGGCTCCTTCCATGGGATTTGATGCTTTTGACTATACAGTGATATTTATATATGTATATGTATACATATATAGATATAGGAAATACACACACTAACACACTATAATATTTATAAAACACATGTATATTCACATATATGTATGCATTGTTTTTTGCAAATGAAAAAATAAAGCAAGCAAAACAAGACTGACCTAACCTACCTGTACTCGGCTCACATTCAACGAAGTCTTCGTCATCGCTTGAACATTCAGCAGATGAAACAAGGTCATCTGATGTTGGCTGTGCATGTCAAAGAAAAAATAATGAGATGTGGGAAGAGAGAAAGAGATAAGGAAACCAATGCACAAAAGTACCAAAGACTCATCATTGTGTCCTGCCTCCATCATCATTACTGTCTTTCTTCTCTAAAGAAGGGTAGAGAATTTTAACTCTTGTGTAGCTGTGAATGGCTCTGGGTCCAGACACTCTGGGTGGGTCTCATGGGAAGCTGAGTAACCCAAGGTGGTTCCAGGAGGCTCAAGCCTATCCCATCCCTGTAGATCACATTTGCAGCCTGACTCTATCCTTACTTTACTTTCAATTTTGAGAATCAGAAGGGCAGGAGAAAGGCTATTGCAGATGGTGGCAATACAAGAGAGCAAGCCAGCACAGAAATGCTCGGCAGCTTGGAGAGAGTTTCAGTGCATATGGTGTGCAGTCTCAAGTGTATGATTTGATGGTCGCGAATCTATAGGCTGGCATAATTAATGAATGCCGTGGAAGGCAGTCTGTTCGGGAATAGCATAATGACTTCTCTCGCCATCAGCGATTTCTTCATGTAATTGCTGCAATTAGCTGAATTAGTAATGTGGACCAGCAGACAGACACTACAAGACAGCCTCTGGACACACAGGTAAGGCTGTATCTGAAGAGAGCACAAAATTTCTGATTGTAACAGTAGTAATTCAATTTGAGAAAAAAAAAATTTTTTTCCTATTGAATCCTGCAGAAATTCCCCAAAGACAGGGAATCTGCTGCTGCAAGAAATATAAGGGACTGTGGGCATGGTCAGTGCGAAGGGCCCTTGCTAGATAGTAAATGAGAAGACTCCTTTCTGTACCTGGTACATACTACGTGCACAATAAATACTCTTTAGATCAACCAATCAATCATTAATCTACAGCTCTTGTCTAAAAACAAAACTTTTGTCCTACTAGCAGTTGTTCAACAAATGCT
The DNA here is from genome assembly GCF_910594005.1 of Cervus elaphus. Classification (NCBI taxonomy): domain Eukaryota; kingdom Metazoa; phylum Chordata; class Mammalia; order Artiodactyla; family Cervidae; genus Cervus; species Cervus elaphus. The sequence goes on from NC_057826.1 coordinate 11,756,910, forward strand.
CGTTGCTTTCTACTTCCTGATGTTAATAGTATTAACTGACTTGCTAGTCTTATTATTCCCAATGCATTGAAGTCTCAATCCATATTCAAGAGGAAAAGCAATTACAAGTCAGATGCTCTGCTAGACGCATATACAGGCTTACGAGTTACAGTTATTACTAATTAATGAGACACAATTCTCACATTGGTCCTTCGGGACAGGGATAATTATTATACTTTTAAGGAGAACTGAAGTTCAGAGAGGTTAAGTGAGTTGCTAAAAGACTCACAGCTAGTAAAACACATAGTGAAGATCTGAACACATACATCTTATTTAAAATCTGCATTTGTAGCTCCCGTAGGCTTCTTGCATCCCCTTCTTATAGGATGCTATGGACTGAACTGTGTCCTCTCCCAAGTTTGTATATTGAAGTTCTAACCCCCTTGTACCTCAGAATGTGACTGCTATTTGGAGATGGGGTCTTTAAAGAGGTAATGAAGTTAAAAGGAGGTCATTTGGGTAAGTAAATCCAACATGACTGCTCTCCTTATAAAAGAAGAGACTCTCTCTCTCTCTCTCTCTCTCTCTCTCACACACACACACACACACACACACACAGAGGGGAGACCACGGGAAGGCACAAGGGAAAGGCAGTCATCTATAAGCCAGGGGGAGAGGCCTCCGAAGAAATCAGACCCCTGACAGCTTGACTTCAGAGTGCCAGCTTCTAGAACCGTGAGAAATTAAATCCCTCTTGTTTAAGCCACTCTGTCTGTGGTCCTTTGTTATGGCAGCCCTAGAAAATGAATACACATGACAACCCATATGCTTAGTGTTTCCAGACAATGTCCTTCTTGAAATAGACATAGGAGGCATAGAACCGCTGAACACAGCAAAGCACAGGAGAAAAACCACATTAGGTAATTGATTTCGCTTAACTCACAGTGGCAGAGAGGGACCTTAAACCACATTCTTGATCTTTATTCTACACTTGTCAAAGAGATACTTCTCTCCTCCTTAAAGTTGAAAGAAAAAGATTTTTCAAACATTCTATTTTTATTTTCAATTAGACACTACCGACGTGTGCATTTCACTTCCAGCAACTGATGCTGGCATTTGTATCCTGGAGTATTACTATTTGTGTTAGAGAGATCATAAGCTCACTCTTCTGGAGTTTCTGGCTGTGATAGGGCCAGTACAGGTCCATTTCCCGTCATTCAGGGAAGGGAGGTGGTAAGAGAATAAATATTAACTGTGCAGATGCAAAGGCAAATATATGGGAAAGGCCACAATCATTTCTTCCGGCAATCTTGATTCCAGCTTGTGATTCATCCAGCCTGGCATTTTGCATGATGTACCCTGCATATAAGTTAAAGAAGCAGGGTGACAATATACCATCCTGACGGACCCATTTACCAGTTTTGAACTAGATTGCCAGGAGGAATATCAACAACCTCAGTCATGCAGATGATACCATTCTAGTGGCAGAAAGCAAAGAGGAACTAAAGAGACTCTTAATAAGGGAAAAAGCTGGCTTAAAACTCAACATTCAAAAAATGAAGAACATGGCATCCGGTCCCATCACTTCATGGCAAATAGAAGGGGAAAAAGTGGAAACAGTGACAGATTTTATTTTCTTGGGCTCCAAATTCATTGTGGACAGTAACTGCAGTCGTGAAATTGAAAGACATTTGCTCCTTGGAAGAAAAGCTGTCACAAACCTAGACAGTGTATTAAAAAGCAGAAACATCACTTTGCTGATAAAGTGTGGTCACAGCTATGGTTTTTCCAGTAGTCACGTATGGGTGTGAAGTGGATCATAAAGAAGGCTGAGCTCCAGAGAACTGATACTTTTGAACTGTGTTGTTGGAGAAGACTCTTGAGAGTCCCTGGGGCTGCAAGGAGATCAAACCAGTCAATGCTAAAGGAAATCAACTCTGAATATTCATTGGAAGGACTGATGCTAAAGCTGAAGCCATCTGATGCAAAGAGTCAACTCATTGGAAAAGACCATGATGCTGGGAAAGATTGAAGGCAAAAGGAGAAGGAGATGACAGAGGATGAGATGGTTAGAGAGCAAGCAGAGACTCAATGGACGTGAGTCTGAGCAAACTCTGGGAGACAGTGAAGGACAGGGAAGCCTAACGTGCTGCCGTCCATGGGGTCACAGAGTCAAACATGACTGAGTGACTAAACAATGATAACATAATCATTGTTTGATAGTTCTAAGGCATGCGTTTTCTATGGGGATGACAACGCTCAGCAATAATTGTTTTGGGCAAAAGGGTGAGGATCTTAAATATGTAAATGGCTTGTGACCTGCCAAGGGCCCACAGTTCTTAAACAAATTACAGTATACCTGATATTAAAATTTTATGGAAAAGAGCACTTGAGGGGGAATAGTCTAAAAATCTCCTTAGAGGTTGAGAATACATTTCAAACATGTAATCAATTGGAAATTAGTTGTTGGTGACGATTATAAGGACCTTACAGAATGGCCCATATAAGGCTTAACTAGCTTTGGTCACTGGAAATGAATGAAAACTGCTGAGTTAATGAAAATCTAGCAAGCTCGTCTTAAGAATTGAAGGCCAGGTAATAAAGTTTAAAAAGGCCACGGAGCAAATGTATGAAAAGAATGCAAAACTTCAAGAGAAACCAAAAAGGTGTTAACATATTAGGGGAATCTTTAACATTGTAAAAATTATCTGAATTTTTATTAGCCAAAACACAATGTAAAGTTTTTTTGTTTTTGTTTGGTTTTTAAGATAAGTACTAGGCTCTGCAGTTGAAGACTATTTCCCACTTTCCTCTTAGCTTCCTCTTAAATATGGAAATGGCTTGTGACCTGCCAAGGGCCCACAGCACTTAAAACAGACCCACAGCCTCCTCCAACACTGCAAAAATTCTCTCTCCTGTGGTTTGAGTGACACTGTCCCAAGCCCCTACTCCCTTTCTCCATCACTACCCCCATTTCTGTGCCCACAATGGGCCCTAAACCCCAGGGCAGCCCCCACACCTATGCTCACCATATCCTCCCTCCTCACTTTCAGTGAAGTGAACTGGCCATGCCCCTCTTCCCAAAGACTTTTTTTTTTTTTAATATGTGTATGGATGATAACAATGTTCCTCCAAGGCAACAGAAGCACATTTTGCCAGAAGCTCCTATGCATGGTGTCTAAGAACAGGAGACAACAGGCCATGAAGAGTGTAGTTGCAGTATAGTTGGAAAATCCCAGCTCCTAAGCATGTCTGTGAGTTGGGAGAGTCAGTTACCTCCCCTCTTCAGGCTTCAATTACTTTCATCTCTAAACTGGGATGAATACAGTCTTTTGTCATTACCTGGGCATGTGATTTAAAAGTAATGTTAAAAGTGAGACTCTGTCTCTGGCATGTGGTACACGCTCAATAAACAGGAGCTAAAACTAGCTAACTCAATCAACCAGTCAATCAACAGGAACATGGAAACTGGTTGCTACTCCTAATTTACATAGATTTGCTATCTGCCTTTGCACTCTGTCGTTACTGATTTATCCCTCAATAGAACTGCTTGTTGATAATTCTTGACCTCCACATAGTGATACAAACACCATTTCTGGTTGGATCAGCTATGAAGACTGATAAAGAAAAATATACTCAAGAGCATGCCAAGAGAGCTTAAAAGTTTACTGGAAGATGAAATCAGTTTCCAAGGGCTGTAGGTCCATACATTCCTCAAGGGTCTTATATGAATTAAACCCCTTCCTTTCTGTCTCTGAAACTTCACCATCACCGTTTATGGCCACAGCCACTGAAATTCCCAAAGCAATTACAAATATCTCAACCCCCTCCTTGCCCATTGTGGAAAACAGTGTTTATCTGGAGAACCTGGCATTGGATACAGTCATGCCTGCCGCAGAACACTGTGCAGTCTCAGAAATGCTTGCTCTGCCAGGGTAGCAAGCTTTGATTTGCAAAAGGCAGGATTAAGATCACTATATTTAGGGATTAAAAAAATAAATAAATAAATAAAACTATTTCTGTCCCTGCTACCTGAAAACAACAGCAAAAATTACAAACCTAGGCTTTTGGATATACCCTTAGGATCACATCCTAAAGTAATGTCTATTTGATTCAAAATTACTCTCAGAAAACCCAAGGCTTTTAGGAGCTTTTAATATTTCTTGTCTTTGCCTTTCCCCAGTTATAAGTGAATGCAGGGTCTGACTCTTACCCTTGGAAGAAAAGGCACATTTCTTTTAACTATTGGTTCCCATGGGTGGTGGAGTACGTTTGACTATTGCAATATTTCACAGACTCTGGATACAACTATCACAGGCATTTAGAATGGAACTGTGGACTTTTTTCCATAAATAAAATGCAGTAGCCCTAGGCTGTGTGTGTGTGTGTGTGTGTGTGTGTGAGACAGAGAGAGAGAGTGTGTACTGGTGAGTGTATATGTTTTCTTACAATCACAGTCATTTTTCATTAATATTCATAATTCCTTAGAAAGAGGAGCAGTTAGTACTCTTGAGAAGAAAAAGATGTTTGAACCCTCTAAAATCAGGCCTATTAATTTACTACTTAAACACTTGCCATATTCAGGCTTTGTGCTAAGCAGTTAACACATATTAATTTTCAGTACTCATAATAACCAAGGGCAGAGATATTTTAAAGACATCTGCTATTTCTAACTGCCCACCATCCACACTTCTCAAATAGCAGTATTGCCTCAGGAACTTTCTCTGTTTGTGTCCTTGTGTGAGAAATGTTCATCAGGGTCCCTGGTGTGTCATCTTAACATTTTCTCTCCTCTCAATGATTGTCTAAAACTCTCATGATTCCCAATGGCTAAGCTTAAAGTGTTTACATACTGGGGTTCCTATATGTCAAATATCAACATTATCTGTAAGTCATTCAAGGAAGACCAGAAGATCCATAAGCAGTCCCCAATCAGTTTTTCAGTGGCTGAGTGATTAGATCCACCTTCAGCAATATGTAACTATATCATCAAGGTGCTTTTTCATTCACTCACTCATTCCTTTATTAATACCTGATTAATATATTTTATTGCTACATTATATATAATACATTAATATAGTATATATTAGCAGTATCACTTTATTAATATTTATTAATATTAATGCCATTTAATAAATACCTATTGAACACCTAAGTGTCAAGCCTTGTACCAGGAGGGATAAAGTGATAGACAAAGCAGTTCTTTTGCCCTGGGAATTCACGGTCTCTGAGGAGCCTGTCTGGTAAACGGGCAAGCCTGACAGAGCAAACTGAATGCTTTGACAAGAGTCAGCAGCAGGTATGAAGGGAACAAATCGCAGGGGAAGGGAGAGAGCTCCCAGGCCAAGGAGGATGTGTAAATGAGCCCTCAGGGACAGGCCGCAGGGAAGCAGGGGAAAGCCGAGAGCTTTGAGGAGGAGAAGGGCATCCTAGGCGAAATCAACGGTCTTCGGAAAGGCTCAGAGACATGAAAAAGCACAGTTTATTTGTGTACCCGCGAGGAGTACAGGACGACTAGAGTGAAGAGGTGTACTAGAATGACAGGATGACAGCTCCCTGAGTTATCGCGCTGTTCTTGCAAACTCGGATAATAAGCGTGAATTTAATATCCTGCCCTCCCGGACTCCTCTCCTTCTTCCCCTCCCCACACCGGTGAGGAGTCAGCCGTCACATTGCCTTAGGGAGCGGATACACGTGGTTTCAGAACACAGGCGTGAGTCTGACTGCACCCTCCCCACCCCCTACCATGCAGATGAAAGACCTTTACTCGCCTTCTCAAGGGGAGGAAAATATACTTCTGTCCAAATATATTAGCCAAGTCCTATATTAAAAATAATAATTCACACTACCCAGTTTTAAAATATGTATTTCATATTTTTAATCCACATGTTGAAATTACTTGGTTTTGTATTAGGATTCATAAAACTAAAGACAGGTATTATAATAACTTTCAATAAAATATCTCTCTGGCAGAAACCCTCTTTATTCCTTTCCTGAAAGATTTTTTATTGCATTTATATTCTTTTTTTTCCCCCTACCAATGTTTATTGAAATTACCTTAGAATAAACTGGGACAGAAGAAAGCTCAAAACTCTGTCCACCCAGGTAAATTTATAGGTATATTTACTTTCAATTCCCTCAGTTTCACCAGCCTGGCTTCTCATTTTCCACCAATGAGTTATTGTTTCTATAATCACCTGCTTCTAATTATTTACTCTGAAAGGCTCTACCTCATCTCAGTATAGGAATGGTTCCACACCATTCTTCATTGTTACCCATTATTTGGCACTGAGAAAAATATCTGCTGCCATGGTCTGAATAGTTTAAGAGAGTTTCACTATTCACCCTCCTTACTGCCCAGGTACCTATTTGTGATTTCAAAATTCCAGCCTTTAGCCCTTTATCTTTTACTGAGAATAAGCTAATCATTTGGGGGGATAATCATTTTTTTCCACCCAGCTCCTTGGAAGCACGGTTATTTGACCGAGATTAAATGCAAGATAAAATAAGTCCTGCCACAGAACAGCTTTATGAAATTATAAATAACACACTCAAGAATGATGATCGCTTTTCTTCCAGTGAAAAAGGAAAAGAGAAAGGCCCATAAATATTCTGAAGTCCCACAGAAAACAGCCATACATCTCTGCAGCTGCTTCATGCTAAAAAGAATTAAATTCCTTCAAATGCTTGGAGTTTTAGTTTTCTTGTCTCCATACTTCCACTCTGAGATGGAGCTGGAGTTCAGTATCTCATAGGAGAGAAGGTCTTACTCTATTTAAAAAAAAAAAAAAAGAATGCCTGGGATACTTTTAATTAAATAAGAACTCTAGATCAATCAACAATCTTTAATGATATTTGAAAAGTTTGACCATCTCAATTTAAATGTATTTTAAACGTAAGCTATTCTTCATCAAATTGTTGCCATTGCATAGTTCAACCTTTGAGCAATGCTAGTAGATACCCCCTCCCCATTACACACACAAACTACTGGATGATTTTTAGACTGCACCAAAGGTAAAACTGGAACTTGGGCAAACTTGTTAGAAGTGATCATCTCATCCCTCTCTTCTTCACCATCGACCCCACCACTTCCTCCAGTTCAAACCCAATCCTAAAATAGTCCTTAAATCATGGTAAGGTTGTATGGGCATGATTATGTCTACCGCACTTTAGTTTTAAAGAGTGTTTTGGTGTGGACCATTTTTGAAGTCCTTGTTGAATTGGTTACAATATTGCTTCTGTTTAATGTTTTGGTTTTTTGGCCAAGGGGTATGTGGGATCTTATTTCCCTGAACAGGGATCAAACACACACCATCTGCATTGGAAGGCGAAGTCTCAACCACTGGACCACCAGAGAAGTCCTTACACCCTCTTTATTCTTAACATCCTCTTCATAGTCATCTTCAAAAGAAGCAACCAATACCATTATGAGAAAATGAAATACATCATCTGAACTTGTCATACTCAAGTGTAAAAGACAGGGGCGTAACATGAGGCAGGTTCAGAAAAATGAAAACAAAAGGACAAAGTTCAGCCTGGAGAAGATATTTTCTGAATAACCCTTGAGCCCTACCTCTATGTATGTATCTTAATTGGAACAACACTGAATTTTTTTTTTCAAACTTTAAATTTTTTATTTTGTATTGGGGTATAGCCACTTAACAGTGTTGTGATAGTTTCAGGTGAATAGCAAAGGGACTCAGGGATACACATACATGTATCCCTTCTCCCCCAAACCTCCCTACCACCCAGGCTGGCACATGCTATTGAGCAGAGTTCTATGTGCTATACAGTAGGTCCTTGTCGGTTATCCATTTTACATATAACAGGGAACAACACTGAATTTTTTAAAAGTCTTCTGGAGTTCATGTCATTCTGGTTTTTCAAGATACTACTTTCTTCTCTCTATGTGGACATAACCCCTTGCCAAGTAAGATATGACTACACACATATTTTACTTGGCTCATATTTCTTTAGAATGAGAAGGTTTTAAGAGTATTGCCCTGGGCTATAGACATTGCATTCAGCATGACCACATTAGTTAATTAAAACTAAGCTCTGTTAGAAAACTGAATATAAAAAATAAAAGCAAGTGACAACAAACATAACCCTCATTTTTCTGGATATATGGTTTTACAGATGTGTGTATTTACTCATGCAATCAGTCTTCCCTCAACAAACATTGACCGACAGCCCACCACGTGTCAGACGCTGTGCTGAGGGGCTGGACTGAGCCAGTCTCTGTCCTCGTGGAGTTTACAAACTGCCAGGACTGGGGCCAAACCCAACGAGAAAGCGCTGAGTGATGCTAAACCAACAACTATGATACAAAAAGTGAAATTAATATGAGGCTCACAAATGGTATTTACCGTAAAACATTTACTAGTTATTCATTATCATTAAAGATGATAGATTGCATAGGAATCCAAGCCAATGGTATCACCAGCTTCCCTTTAAACTCTGCCCACTGTGAATAGGCTCCACACTGCTCCTTTCTGCCCCCACTACTCCACACATATATTGGAGCAGAATAAAGACTGACATGATTTATAATAAATTGTTCTAATGGGTTAACCTTTAAGGAAATCCCTTTGTAGACTCAAGATTTAATTAACAGTATAAAAAAACCAAGCTAAGCTCAGCCAGACTTTGTGCCGAAGATTGGAGTCCTTTACTTCTATCCTTGAAGTCCTGTAGGATTATATAAATAAATGTGATGCAGTATCCTTTTTTTTTTTTTCTTTTTCTTTCCAGTTTTAAGATTTTTCTTCCATCTGCTCAAAAAAAAAAAAAAAAAAGGGGGTGGATCAAGAGAGAGGAGAGGGAGGAGGGAGAAGAGAGTGGGAAGAGGGGGATTAATCTATCTGTTGTTCAAGGCAGCCTGACAGAGGGGAGAGGAGTATTGAACCACAGAAGATTAACCAAACTTCAATGTACCTTCCCCAAAGCAGGAGGAATGTAATGCTACGTGGTGTTCCACTGATAAGCAAATCCCTCTAAATCCTTTCAATTTATTTCTTGGCCTGGAGAAATTACATATTATTTAGAAGGCAGGGGGAGAAAAAAACAAATAAACTAAAAAAAAAAAAAACCAACAAACCAAACACACCTACCCAACCAGACACATCTCCAGGAATCTAGATCAAGAGCCTATTGATTATGTACACACAAAGGTCTGGCTTTAATGGATGCTTTTCTTATTGGTGCAGCCCTCTCCAGGACTGCTAATCAGAAAGGCTTGGCTGTGTTCCTCTGTACATTCTTCCGGCTTCCACCACAAACCTTGTTTGGAGTGTGGGGGTCTAACCATGACGAAGGGATGCCGACAACTGGAGCTCAAGCTCCAAAGACCGTGGGCTTCCCTGATGGCTGAGATGGTGAAAAATCTGCCTGCAGTGCAGGAGACCTGGGTTCGATCCCTGGGTTGGGAAGATCCCCTGGAGAAGAGAATGGCTGCCCACTCCAGTGTTCTTGCCTGGAGAATCCCATGGACAGAGGAGCCTGGAGGCTACAGTCCATGGGGCTGCCTAGAGTCAGACACGACGGAGAGCCTTTCACTTTCCCGTGACCTGACCTCCGGTTCCTGCTTGCTCACCTTCTGGCTCCCCTGCCTTTCTCTTTCTTTTTATTTTTTGAGTTGGGGATTAATTTCTAAGCTGAGGTCTTTATTCTAATGATGATACTGAAATCAAGCATCTGTTTTTAGAGGGTGAGGGACCAAGGCCAAATATTAACATGACCCACAGTGACACAGGCATCAGTCAAGGGATGTTGAAATTCTGAATAGTTTGGATTCTGGAGCACACCCCTGTGTTTTGTTGGTATGAGTCATTTATCCGTGTTTGTTCTTTCTTGCTCCACAGTTCAGGAAGAAGGAATGGGTTTGAGGGAAAAAAAATGAGGAAAAGTAAAGTGATATTTCTTTGTGAAATCATCTTCCTCTTGGCCCTCTTTTTCGTAGCTTAACCTTATCGCTGAACACAGGAGACGTGGCCCTTCCTGGCAGGTTGAGAGCACAGCTTAGAAAACTTCATAAGCCCTAACATTAGAGGAGAGCAAAGAGTCACAGAATAAAGCCATTCCTAGATTTTGGTCAGCAAGTCTGAAAAGAGACGCAACGTGGCCATTCAGTCCAGAGCAAGTAGCGGAGGCCCTCCGTTTTCGGTCTTACAATGAACTGAGGCATGCCGGCTGAGCAGAAGGGAAAGGAGCGAGGCGACAGCCAGACACTGGGGACCAAACATAACTTGTCTTTATTTTGTCAGTGGCAGGCCACTTACACCAAAGAGTGTGCAACACACGTGAACATCCAACAGGTCTGGGGGGTAGAAGAGAGTGGAAGATCGTTATCTTGCAAAACTAAGCATGTTTGAAGCCTCTGCCTAGTATACAAGAAACTAAGAAATGCAAACTCAAGATGATGTAGAATGAACACAAGAAGGAAGAGGTATTGGTACAATCCAGAACTTAGTATGTGGCACAGAAAACTTACCCCGGATAGTCAAATGCAATGGATTGGATGTCAGATACAAGTGAGAGAAAGACAAGGTTGTCTATTCCTCGTTACTCTGAAAAGAGTACCTTCTACTCAGCCATGTAATATAACATGAGAAAAGTCAGCTATGGAGTCAGCACCGCAGCAGTGGTTGAAGCAAGACCTGAGCATCTGACACTTGATTTAAGGGTGATCTGCGATGAGTAAGCCTGAGTCCAAACTGGAGAGGACAATGAGGGCCTCAAGAACCTGATATCAAACCCCAAGAGAGAGAAAATGCAAAGGAGTTCAGCTTTGTAATGAAAACTGATCCCTGGTTACTCATATCTGGAAGACAATACCAACCTCCCACAGAGAAAGATGGGGGGACAGATTCAAATGCAGCTCTTTGCTTTGTATTATAAGTCCCAACTTAGAGAAAATCTTCAGGTACTGTTCCACAAGAAAACTGGGAACCCAGATGGACTCAGTTACCCTCCAGAAGTCACTTCCTCATTCCTAGGCTGCAACCAGTCTTAAATGGATGACCCCATGCTCTACACAGACTCAAAACAATTTACAAAACCAAACACAAGAGACTTTCTCTGTGGGAAGGGGCAAGACTACTCATTTCTCATCATCTCTGATGGACAGCAAGACTAAAATGTTTTCCAGTTTCAGTTTATAAGCAACAGCATCCATTTATTATTAAAGTAGGTATCAGAAATATAGCAGATGTAATCCCAGGCCTGAGACCTGTGTAGTCACATAGGGGTCTGTGCTCGCAAGGCCCTTGTGCTTGGCTTAATGCTCTGCTTTCACCATCTTGAAATCCTGAACCACTTTATTCTTGAATGTGTGTTTCATAAGTTGAACAGGATAAGGGGGTTACGTGCACGAGCAGATGGGATGCACACAATATGTGGGTCCACCCCTGTTCCAGCCACCCCATCTACACAGAGAGCCTCCAACACCCCATGAGCACAAGATTCTGTGGATCCCTCCTGGGTGGGAGTAAAATGAATCCAACATTTTCATTGAATTCATCCCTTAATATTTCTTCCTTCTTTCTTACTTTACACTGGTTCCTGTGGATTTCACAGCTGCCCCTGAGACCAATTCTGCAAAATGTTTTCGAACAGGCCAAAGAGGTCTGAGGTGGTTTTCAGAAATTCAAATTATGACAAATAGTTCATGCTTCGTGATCACTTGTGCCTTTACTCCTGGCCTCGTGACTGCAGGGTGGGTATGACTAGCCTGATTCTCTCGAGAGTACTTTGGGAGAAAGGACTCTTGCACTACGATGGCACCTATATGGGGGCAGTTCCTACACTGAGATGTCTCCTATGCTGGGACGGCTTCTATACGGTCCCTGCTTCCTGCCTCTCCTCTCCTCCAGATCTTTCTAGACCAGTGTTTAATAACATTCCAAATAATATCCCATTGTAAGTCCCAGTTCAGTCGCTCAGTTGTGTCTGACTCTGCGACCCCATGAACCACAGCACATCAGGCCTCCCTGTCCATTACTGACTCCCAGAGTTCACCCAAACCCATGTCCATTGTAAGTCCCATGTTTTGGTTATTCCCATTTCTTCCCAATTCTGAGAAGAGTTTCAATGCAACCACTTGAAAAAAGAATCATGAGAGCACGATTTTTTGAAAATTGTTACCTCTTTAAACATAGACAGAGGCAGTGGTGGGTGGCAAAACCAGAACCGAGAATGGATCAGACAGAACCATGGAACTCTGCTAGTGCTGACTATGAGGCAGACTTCCCTCTGAGATCCTGGAGAGATGGCTGGTCCTAGGAAGAGTGGGCTGCCCTCCCAACCTGGCCCTCTCGGAAGAGAAAATCAGCAAGTCCCGACTCTGCTGAGTCAGTGGCATCTTTAAAAACTGTGTCAGAAGAATATTTTTAATTTACACTTGGCTTCTTTGAAAGAAATCAATATGTCATTTGACAGGATGTCTTTTTTATCCAAGCATCTTTATTTAGCTTTTCTATAGGTTTTCCCCCCTTAGTCTTCTTAGGGAGCAAAGGAAAAAAAAAGTGTTTTGTCTGTATTTGTATTGATTCAATCACTTTGAGCTGAAAATAAACAGCAAAATACAGCAGAGTAGCTTTAATGACAATCTTTTAGGGATCAAGATCTCTAAGCAACACAGCTTCTGATTCTAGGTGATTGGAAATAAACAGAAATCAATAGAACAGGATTACTGGGCAATAAACAAGAGAAACCACATTTATAATTTAAGAAGCTTCTTTTCATGCATTCATTACTGAAGGAGGCACTTGAGCCCTATTCTATTTTTGCAGCAGCATAGATTTCCTCCCAGCATGGTGGCTTTTCACTTCCTTCTCTTTTTTTGAGAGATACTGAAAAACAGCTTCTTTAACATTTTCCCAGAAGCTCCTACTTTCCTAAGGCTGCTCAGAGGAACAAAAAGACAAAAGGAACTCTTAGCACACTAGACCAGGATTGGTTTTTCAAACACTTTCCATTCCAGACCCCTATATATCCAGAAAAGTGCCTGGTAAGGAGGAGGCCACCAGGGGCTCTTGGTGGGAGAGTGCTGAGGGAACATAATCCCTGCCCTCAAACTATTTTCCAGTGCCTCGTCAAAGACAAGTATTGGAGACATAATCAATACCTGTCCCACTCTTCCTCCCTTCCAGGGCTGGCAATGTCACCAGCCTAAGCAAGCCTCTTTTGCAGCTAGTGGTGGCCATGTGGCATTGATCAGGGCAAAGTGGTGATAAAGGAAGTCTTCTAGGGGTTCAGGAAGTCTTATTCTTTTCCTAATAAAAGAGGATGACTTTCACATGTACACCCATGGCTGATTTATGTCAATGTATGGCAAAAACCACTACAATATTGTAACGTAATTAGCCTCCAATTAAAATAAATAAATTAACTTAATTAAAAAAAAAAGAGGATGACTTGCCTAGGCCAAGTGCTTTCCCTTCTTCCCTGAGTTTGGAAGGGATGTTTGGAGCTGCAGCAGCCATCTTGTGGCCATGAGGTGGCAAGCAAGCGTGAGAGACAGGAGGAGGAACTGAGGAGCTGACTCATATATTGTCAGATCTATGAGATGAGTCCAAATAAGCAGCTTTCCACCTTCTAGACTCCAGAATTCTGGTTAAGTGAGAAAATTTATCTCCTCTTCAGTCTCTGCAGGTTGAATGTTCTGTTGTCATTGTAGCTGTTTAGTTGCTAAGTTGTGTCCAGCTCTTTGTGACTCTATGGACTGTAGCCCGCCAGGCTCTTCTGTACATGGGATTCCCCAGGCAAGAAAACTGGAGTGGGTTGCCATTTCCTTCTCCAGGGGATCTTCCCAACCCAGCGATCAAACCCATGCCTCCTGCACTGGCAGGCGGGTTCTTTACCACTGAGCAGCCAGGGAAGCCCTAACTAGAGGCTGAACACAATCGTAACAGAGAGAGCAATCTTCAGAGAACAGCCAGAGATGGAGACGATGCAAAGCGCCATGTGAGGGGTCTCTGCTTTTGCTGCCCTGGTGGCTCAGATGCTAAAGAACCCGCCTGTAATGTGAGAGACCTTGGTTCGATCCCCGGGGTGGGGAAGATCCCCCGGAGGAGGGCATGGCAACCCACTCCAGTATTTTTGCCTGGAGAATCCCTATGGACAGAGGTGCCCTGGCAGGCTACAGTCCCTGGGGTTGCAGAGTTGGACACGACTGAGCGACTAAGCAGTACCTCACTGGTGGCGGGGGGGGGGGGGGGTGCATTTTAATAATATCCAGGACCAGAACCTGGAAAGTGCCATAGTAATAACAGTGCTCTTCAATATGCCAATTCTGTGGTCTGATGAGATTCCAAAAGGGATTCGAAAGAGGAGAGCTCATTCTAATGTTGGGTAAGGAGGAAGAAACATTTTACCTTAGTAATATTTTCAACTGAAAATCTCGTGAGTATCTGCAATCAACATATCCCAGACTGAACTGATCAGTTCCTCCCACGGCTGCCTTTCTTGCCTCTGACTGTCGAGTCGTTGCTCTCCAGGAAGGAGACCAAACCCTCAGGCTCATCTTTGAGTCTTCCCTGCTCAGCATGATACCTCCAGGCACCACATAGAGGAAAGCCCGTTTCTAATATTTTAAATGCCACTCTGCTTTTTATTTCTACTGGCCTGGCTGCTTACCTGGATGAATCTTGAGATTCTTTAACCAGACCCCCTGCCCTTGACTCTTCAACAAACCCTCGAAAGTGTCACTAGAATAAAAACAAGTCTTTCAACATGCCACTCTCCTGGTCCAAATCTATCCCACTGCTTATCAAATAAAGTCTAATTTTAATTATCTTTTAAATTCAAGATCCTTCACCTCTGGGCCCCAAAGTAACTCCGTAGCACTATATTTCACTACCATTTGTCCCATGAGCACTTCCACATTTCAACTATTAAATAAATGTTTGCCATGTCTTAAACAAGCCTGATAAATTCCTGACAATGTTCTGGCTTCTATCACTCCCTACCCAGCTCTATTTGCATTTCATTCCACTTAAACCTGGTAAACTTCTATATAACCTTCTTTAGAGCCCAGCTGAAATTCATTTTTCATGCAGCTTTGCCCTGATCCTATGGCTGAAAAATAAAATACTCTAGCATGCTAACTCAGTACTTTCTTAAAATCTCACTGAACATATTTATTATATTCTGACTTATGATGCATATCTGATTTACATTCCCTTCTGCTTAATTGCTACTTGAGAGAAGGAAGGTGTGTCATCTATAACCAGCTATAATATCAGGAAAAGAGTATTGTGTTTGGGGTCTGAAAGCACCAGTTCTGCCCCTGGGGAGAGAGGCCAGGACGATTTTAAGAGCTCTGCCTTCCAGTTTCCTCTTCTGTAAATCTGAGAGGACATCTACCTCAAGCTATTATTATGTGGCTTGAAACAGGTATCAGTGACTCAGAGATGTTACTGTTTTTTGATGTGCTGTTAATATTGTGATATTATTTATTATTGGTTTGAAATCACCCACAGGACTCTTACCACACTGGACTGGAGCTTAGGTGCATAATAGATCTTTCAATGAAAAGGAGATACTCAGGGAATGTCTGCTGACTTAAATAGAATTGGGCAAGCCAAGAGTCAGATTTGAAGAGTGGAAGAGGGATGGAGAGGTGGTCTGTTCCCCGTCCTTGTCAAATTATCATTGGTTACAACCTTTGGAGGTGTCAGAGACAGCAATACCTTTCTAAGTTGTTCCTCAAGAACAGGAGTTTCTCTGGAAGACTATATTGGCTTTCAAGATACAAAATGTTCCATTGGTCTGGACGAGACCCTAAAGAACCCATCTTGCAATTCTACAACCACATACCAACGAGTCAATTCCTTATTTGTAGGACTACAGGTTTAAAATAAGTCACATATCATGTAGCATTCTGGAAATTGGGACAATTTAAAATTTTAATAGACTCGTTTCTGCAAAAAGTTCCATAAGTGTCCCTCAAAGAGATTTGGGTCTTGCTTCCCTGGTGGCTCAGAGGATAAAGCGTCTGCCTGCAATGTGGGAGACCCAGGTTCGATCCCTGGGTTGGGAAGATCCCCTGGAGAAGGAAATGGCCACTCACTCCAGTATTCTTGCCTGGAGTATCCTATGGACAGAGGAGCCTGGCAGTCTACAGTCCATGGGGTCGCAAAGAGTTGGACATGACTGAGCGACTTCACTTTCTTTCTTTCTTTCTTTTCTTATCATTCTAAATAGGCTTGACTGAGCAGAGCCCAGGAAAACCCAACCTAGGGCTCTTTGGCCACACTAGTCCTGTTGTCACTTAAATGTTTCAATAGAATTCTTTATATAAAAGAAAAAGGAAGTGCAATTGCTCTGAATAAATGCCCTCTAAAATGACTGCAGCAATTATGCTGTTTGTAAGTACCTCTGAGTCCATTAAGATAAACATCTATCTTTGAATATTCACATTAATGCACCAGACTGTTCTTTCCTAGATAAATCTTCCTTGAACACTGCACCATTAACACAGTTTATTGTTCCTTGCTCTCCTCCCCTTCAATGCACACATTAATACACGCAGGGGGAGATCACTGATACGGTGCTAGTCACAGAGCACACATTAACACACGAGGCAGTCTCTAAACATTGTTAAATGCAGAATAACTACATTTCAGGTTTTAAATATCTTCATAGGTGGTATAGCCATGAAAACACTGGGCAAGACTCTTTCCCACATAAGTTATATCTTACAGGAAAAGGCAACAAATGTTTGCATTTAAAATAGTTTTAATAGGCTTCCAATTGTTCATCACCTAGAGGTCCAAATGGAATCTAATTCCCTAGTTACTCCTCCGTGAAACACTTACCACAGGCTCTATCTATGGCTCTAGCTGTATTTTAAGCTTGGGTACCAATTCTATTACTTTTGCAGCTATGTTGAGAAAATGCTCAAGGATCCTCAGTCCTTATTCAGAGCACTCAATTCTTCTCTGCAGAAGTGAATGGTAGACACAACTCCATAAACAGTCTGTGGCTTCAACTGTCTCCTGGAGGTGCCACACTGGTTGTAATAACATCAGCAGGAGTAATATTAAATCTAACATCAGTATTTACAATCAGTACAGCAGGAGAACTGATTCCTCAGAACAGACAGCTGTCATAGCACTGGAGCTGGGTGCTGGAAGCTTGGTCTGTTCCAGGCCTCCATTTGCTTTGTGCTGTGGGCAGAGGAGAGTCTGCCAGGAGGCGCACAGCTGGTCTTCAGGTCACCGGGGCTCTTGGGGTAGTGGCTATTGACTCAGTAGTCTCAAAGCATTTCAATCATTTTAACAGAGGTAAGTAGATTGTTTAGCAGATGATGCTAAGGAAGCCAAGGGGATCCATTGAATTTATCTAGGAAGAGATTCCTTTGAATTGAGAAAAGACACCTGAAGTGATCTCAGTCCTCAAGAAGCTGATCATAAAGAATGTGTCTGGGATAAATAACCTGAAATAAGAAGGAAGAAAAGGCTCTGAGGGAAGGGGAATAAATGCTGACTGGAATGGCAGGGAGGAATGCATGGAGATGGTGGTCTTTAGGTTTGGCTTTGAGAGGAGGATAGGATATTAGGAAATAAGAAGGAAGAAAAGGAGGATAGGATATTAGGAAATAAGAAGGAAGAAAAGGCTCTGAGGGAAGGGGAATAAATGCTGACTGGAATGGCAGGGAGGAATGCATGGAGATGGTAGTCTTTAGGTTTGGCTTTGAGAGGAGGATAGGATATTAGTGGGCAGAGGTGGGAATAGACAGTCCATGTGGATGGCCCAAATCAATGCCTAGAAACATGAAAGCAGAAAGGAGGGGATGGGAATAAGAGACTGATCCGGTTTGGTTGGAACACAGGGTGAGTGTGAAGGCGGGTAGTAGCCGTAGGGGGCTCCAGGGAAACCCACCTCTGTTTCTTGACAAACAAGTCAAATCGAATATATACTAACAGTGCCCTGACAAAGGGATCTTTTCACACAAAAGCTAGCACATGCTATTTGTTTAATTTCAGAAGAAATATATGTTCCAGGCATTTAAAGAAACTGCTACACTAAGCTAAATTTCACTGCTGGGGACACAGCTGACTGAGGCCATTGCTGTGTACACTTAAGATGAATGGAACGCCTGCTTCCACCTCTTCTTAAGAAAGGCCTCGGGGAGAACGTGGGTGCCTCACAAAGAGTTCCTGTCTTTGGTCAGAATCCTGCTCTCTCTTTTGGAAATTCACCCTGCAGAATTCTTGACTGAATAAAATGTTTAGCCTGAGAGACAGTTAATAAAGCCCTGCAGAGATCTTTTTAGCCCCATTGCATGCAACGAAATGCCATACATCCGGAAGGGCCATGTTCATACCTATGTGTGGGTCTGTATGTGTGTGTGTGTGCGTGCGCGCGTATATGTGTGTTAGAATAACAGAAACATAAAAGGGACAAAGTTAGTTTCAACAGCCCAATAGCCCAATAGATTCCCAGCTGGAACACACTTTGGAAGAGAAAGTTACATAAAAGAAACTTGGGCAGCTTTAAACGCCATCTGGACCATGCTGTGCTCATTTGAGCTTTACCTGTTTTTTTGTTTTGTTTTGTTTTTTAAAGCAGAATAACAAAAAGTACCTACAAATACAACTAGAGAAGAGATTTTCTGATTCTTTGGAGATCAGATGCTCTTGCCTTCAAACACTGCAGCACATTTCCTTCAGTCCTATTTGATACAGGGATACATTTCGCTTTTTAAAGTAGCTAAAAGAACCTTCTAAAATCCAGTCCTAATCTTTGGAAGAAAAAAAAAAGATGTGCAAAAATAAACCAACGACCTTTGAAACCTAATTTAAAGAGATTTCCAAACAACGCAGTTGCTATCTCTAGTCTTCAGAGGTAAGAGGTAAACCCACGAATCCCAGCCCTCTAGCTAAAACACTGGCATTTCCAAACCTTACTGCATCATGCAACCAAGGAAAGGCAATAAGGCTAAGGGCATAGAACAGAACCCAGGACTAAATCAATAGGGTAATAAGCAAAAGCACATCACACTTTCTATTTTCTTGTTTTTATTAGCTTGGGCCAATGTGGGGAATAGTTAATATTCATCAACCAATTTATGGGCAGAAATGTTTTTGGCTCATGCTTTGGTTCTTTCAACTAAACAAGAATCCATTTTCATATTTTACATAAGACATTAATATATTTGAAGGCAAGAGGTTTGAGGGAGGGCTTAATTGTATCCTTTTATTAAAAGGGAGAGTAATATTTTTCTCTCAAGAGACAATTTTCATGTGAAGTTGTAATTGCCAAGACTCACGGCACCCTGTCAGATCATTTTTATTTTCTTTTTGCATTAGAAAGATGATGGGGAGATTACTGAAGAGGCAAAGTCTCAAAGGTCATAGAATGAATCAAGAATATGCATCAGAATTCACACTTTTTTCTCAAGGTGGGTGCTAAAGACTTAATCAGCATATTCAATAAAATACAATGACTTCTGAAAAAAACTAATTCTAAACACACACGATACTATTACAATTTTATATAATAAGATATGCAATCATACTGCTTTTAGTCACATTTTCATTAAAAAAAAATTATTCAAAGCCTGCTTAAGAAACTGCATGGTATCCAGACAAAATGATTTCCTCTGAAAATTTTAGGAACTGTATTCTCTGGAAAAGGTTGAAGAATGGTTTAAAATGTCTGATTTTAGATTAATGTCAAAGCAGTGAGTGATGTGAAGAACTGACTCATTGGAAAAGACCCTGATGCTGGGAAAGACTGAGGGCAGGAGGAGAAGGGGGTGACAGAGGATGAGATGGTTGGATGGAATCACTGACTCAATGGACATGAGTCAGGGAAAACTCAGAGAGATGGTGAAGGACAGGGAAGCCTGGCATGCTGCAGTCCATGGGGTTGCAAAGAGTTGAACACAACTGAACAACTGAACAACAACAAGTAAGGTTGTAGACAATGAAGCAGTGAGCTTTTGGAAATACATCCTTTCTCCCATAGACATGACCATTTGCTCTTCAAGACACAGGAAAAGAGCAGGGCCAAAAACAAACATGAGTCATCTTTTCCCTTTTTTCCCTCTCTATTTCAAATCCTCATCTGATTCATAAGGAAGCAATTTGAAGAATTTTAATTTCTTTTCCCACTTAATAACAGCAATGACCTCCTGGGTCTAACCCTTCCTCCTAGTTAATGATCAGCTAACTGAAAGGCTGGGTAACAAAGACTTGCAACCTAGTCACTAACTGCCAATTAACAGCTGCTTTATCAGTCAGTGCTGTTTAAATATGACAAGACATATGCCAAGCTATCCACAGAGGGCTGAGTACCAAAATCATATCATTAAAAACACACTTCCATCAAGGCAAAGCTCTTGGGACATGCGTGCTATCACAGCACTCATTTTTCTGAAAGACAGGCAAGTGGCGATGAGTCCCCTTGTTCCAATTCTCAGCAGAGAGACTTTGATTGAAGAAGACAAATTTGCTCATCTCCAACGTCTCTGAGAGTAAACACTGGACACCACCCAGACACTTAAAGGGGTCACTTCAAGGAGGAACTGGCAAACAGAAATGCTGACCTGTTCATGTGGCCATAACCCTTATTTCTTTTTGGGTCATGGTAGATCTACTAGTGTGCTACTGTATAAAAGAATAAATCTTGGGGAAAAACCCCCAAATCAGATTATATCCTATGGGCTTCTCCTCCCAGGTTTAATTGAATTCAATTTCTTTCTTTTCTATGTATTGTAATCACATGTAAGCTCTCTCTTACAGCCAGCCCTTCAGCACTCCTAGGCAATACCTTGGAAATTGCAATACTGTTGGCTAATGGTTTCCAGACAGTCATTATTGATTCAGATTTTAGAGCTATCATGCAAGAGATGATGAAAATCACTGAAAGTGAAAAGTGAAAGTGAAGTCGCTCAGTTGTGTCCGACTCTTTGCGACCCCATGGACTGTAGCCTACCAGGCTCCTCTGTCCATGGGATTCTCCAGGCAAGAATACTGGCGTGGGTTGCCATTTCCTTCTCCAGGGGATCTTCCCAACCCAGGGATTGAACCCAGGTCTCTGGCATTGTAGGCAGATGCTTTACGGTCTGAGCCACCAGAGAAAGGAGAGGGAGCAGTCACTATCGGATAACAAATCTGTGTCATGCATTTCTTAACGCCCCCAAAGATTTCAATGCATGCTGGAATATATAAAATAATGTCTATCATGGTATTCTATACACTAGCCTCATCAAAAGAGTAAAACTGCTAAATCTTCAAAGAACTGTGATAATTATACTTTTCATTTGTGTAATGGATTTCATTCTCAGGATACTCTTTCTATACAATGCACAGTCCTGAAATAGCTAGTCAGAAGTCATGGTCTTAATTGGGATACAGATGGGACCAAACACAGGTCTCCTGGCTTCCGTCTATTATTTTTGCTCCATGACACTGCAGGGAAAAGTAACAGACTCAGGGTTAATGAACAGGAGTCTGGTTCACAGCTACTCCAGAGAAGAGAGAGGAGTACTTAATAATCTTCTAAATTTTAGTCAACTTGTTATTAAAGCTTTCATGAGCTTTCTCTTTAAGCGACAACTTGTTTTTGTTTTTGTTTTTTTCTTTTAGGAAATAAAAATGGAATACTGTGGCACAGAGCATGGTGCTTTCAAGGGAAAGAAGAGTTTTCAAACTGTGGAAAGAGGCCAAAGGTTGTCAGCGATCAGTGGTTATGAATGAGGCAGGTTTATCCCTATGCAGTGAACACGTGCTGCAAGACTCTTCAACCACGCAGGTGACATACAAATCTCACGACTCCAACCCACATCAGGCAGCATAGCGTGAAACTCTGCAGAACACTTAAGAAGCCTTTTTCTCCACCACCTTCCGGTCCACGGACTAGTGAAGTGAATATGTCTTAATGAGTAGCCCCAGTAAAGCACAAGAATGATTTTGAGCTCTTATGGGCAATGTAAGCAGTTGAACATTAGCTTCTGGTGGTGGTGTAGGGGAGTGGGGAATCTGATTGGTATGGAAAACTGCTCCCAAAGCAGGTGATGCAGTCTGTGTCTTGGTTCATTCACACTGCCAATGGGTGTCACCCTTACGGAATTTCACTTTACTGAAAAAGAGAACTGGATCAAACGAAAGGTTGATTATTTCTAGAATCCTTAGAATCCCACGATAAGACAATGTATCAAAGAGCTGCAACCCTGGGCTTCAGAGCAGAATGGAGAACATGACATGAATTCTTCTGGCCTGCCTGCTTCCAAGGAGTATGAATGAAGGAGTGAATGCTGAAATCGGATGCCCCTGGGTGGTGACAGATGTCAGCTCCCTACCTTCCTTGGCTCCTTCCATTCTTCAGCATATCATGTACATTACTATGTATATTGATCCTACTCTTTTCCCTATGTCAAGCCACCACCAACTTCCCAACCTCATACCTATTTTTCACAAAATGATTTCTTCCCCTAAATTACAGCTAGCCATTTAAACTGGATCAACCAGTCTATGATAGTTGGGCTACTGATCAGGAATTAAAAATATCAACAGGTAGGTAGAAAAATGGAATATCAAGAATCATGAGAAATAACTCTTTAGCATATAATAATACAAAACTATATGACCCCCTTAAGTAATAGAATTAATTTTATACAAACAGAAGCAAAGCTTTATTTAGTTTAAAGGGTTTTATCAATTATTTAAAAACAAATAAACAAATTTTCCTTTGAACCAGAAGTTTCAGTGTGCTTGAATTTAAAGAGTAAGAGATATCTTGCACACAGATTAAGGCAATGCCAAAACCCATTTTCTATGGGTTTTTTGAGATAGTAGATGATACAGATGAAGCTTAGTTTACTACATTTCCACATTTGGGGGCACTGAAATGACCCTGAGGCATGACAGATCCTGAAATGAAGTCATATGACCCTAATGGTAGTTTTCTAAGATAGAAAAGATGGCAGGTATACTCTAGAAATATTTGTATCAGCAACATTTTAACAAGGAATTTTCTGTTGATCAAGATATCTATAACATGGACTTTTCCATCTCTGGAGTATTCCAAGTTGAGACTGTGTTAGAGCCAGCTCAATACACATGGTAAATGTTTTCTAATTATAAAAGAATAATTCCCTATAGATTTAAAACTTGTGTCTAAACTAAGAGGCAGAGAAGTTAAGTAGCTATCTCAAAATGCATAGCAAGAGAATAACAAAGAAGTAAATTACCTCCTCAAAACGTATTTTGTGAAGTATATATGTGGAAATTTTACATGTTTTGGAAGCAGGAGTAGAGAACTGTGGACCCCTAACATAGACGTTACAAAGAGAGATCACAGTGAAACTTTGGAGGCCCAGTATCTTGCACATGGTGTTGCCTGATTAAGAAAAGAGTTCAGAAAGAGGTACTCCAGTCTACTCTAGATGAGCATTTCAGGATGAGACTAAGAGCTGCTGAAATGATGAGTGAGTGAAACAGGGAAGCTTGCTTGAAATTTTACAGTGAGGGTTAGTGGGATAAGCAGCAGAGAGTGCCTAGAAAGCTGGTGACAAAGGCCAAAACCAGACTCTGAATCCACAGGAAGAAGCTTTTTAGTCATCTGCCGTGATGGTAGAGGACATGGCTCACAGATTATGTGCTTTTTAAGCAGAAGTCCAAACAGAAGGGAACCCGGTGGCTCCAAAGACTCGGAGACCAGCTAAAGTCTCTATTCAGGAGGTAGGGCAGCAGAGAGAGCTTATTTAAAGTAAGAAGGGTAACAATTGTATGCCATTTATTAAGCACTTACTGTGTACCAAGCACTGTGCAACTATTCCATTTAATCCTTTCAAACACCTTGTGAAGTCAGTACCATCATTTCTACTTTGCAGAAGAGGGAACTCAGGTTCAGAGAGCTCAAGAATGCGAGTAATAAATAGCAAAA
The DNA here is from genome assembly GCF_910594005.1 of Cervus elaphus. Classification (NCBI taxonomy): domain Eukaryota; kingdom Metazoa; phylum Chordata; class Mammalia; order Artiodactyla; family Cervidae; genus Cervus; species Cervus elaphus. The sequence goes on from NC_057826.1 coordinate 11,780,787, forward strand.
CTATAATTCTGACCCAGATCTGTCTGATTCTAAAACATCATTCTTTTAACCATAACCTGTGGCCAGAGACAGGGGGAAAAGGTCAGGAAGTGAGTAAAAGGGCCTTTTACACTCTGAGCAAATCTAAGAGAGTGACATGGGCCTAAGGAGACTCAGATACAAAGTAATATCACTAAACAAAAAAGTCCAAGCAATCGCATTTGCATTTTGAACTAAAATGACCTGGAGGAGAAGGGGACAACAGAGGATAAGATGGTTGGATGGTATCACGGACTTGATGGATATTCATTTGAGCAAGCTCCGGGAGTTGGTGATGGACAGGGAGGCCTGGCGTGCTGCAGTCCACGGGGTCACAAAGAGTCGGACACGACTGAGAGGCTGAACTGAACTGAACTGACCTGGGGATACATGTAGACTCTGTAAAGACTCGAGTCTATACATCTTTTTTTTTTTTTTCTCCCCTCTTTGGAAAGGCCTTTATACACAGCCTACAAATAACAAAGCAAAATTCTTGTCCATTATTTAATGTGATAATATAGACTGTGGTTGAAATATTTTTTTTCAGGTTTGTCTAGTTTATTCCCTAACATTTCCCTGCCGCACAGAAGAGTCTAAAGCCAAAGGCATGTTCCACACCACCACTCCTGCGTCAATCCAGTCAGCCTTATCTGACACATTTACTATGCACAGGACCCTCATTACAAAGGTGTATGTGCCAAATTGTAATGAGCCAGGCAGCAGAAAGGAAGTTTACTGAGGAACTGCCTGCAATGCAGGAGACCTGGGTTCCATCCCTGGGTTGGGAAGATCCCCTGGAGAAGGGAATGGCCGCCTACTCCTGTATTCTTGCCTGGAGAATTCCATGGATAGAGGAGCCTGCGGGCTACCGTCCACGGGGTCGCAAAGAGTTGGACACGACTGAGTGACTAATACGTCTCCTTTTTCAGAGACTTTATAGAGAAGCCTGGATCTTTGAGGGAAAGTTTTAGAGGGAAGTTCTAGTTTGTTTTAAACTTTGAAGTAGTCATAGTGAATTGTTAACCAACAAGTTCCCTGAGAAGAGAGGCGTGATTCTGAATACATTCAACTTTGGTTGAGTCTTGAAAGTTTTTCCTATCTTGTCAAGAAAACAGTATATGGGGCTCTGCTCAGTGTTATGTGGCAGCCTGGAAGGAGGGGACTTTGAGGAAGAAGGGATACATGGGAATGGCTAAGTTCCTTCACTGTCCACCTGGAACTATCACAACATTATTAATTGGCTATACTCCGACACAAAATACAAAGTTAAAAGGAAAAAAAAAAAGCATTTTCAAATAATCTAGATAGACCAGTATTTCCCGAATTGAGTAGATTCCCCGTCCTCCACTTTTGATTTCACTATCTTTGGACCAGAAAAGCCAGTCTCCTGGGTCAAAAGCATTGCATTTCCTAATGTTTACCAATAAATATCCTTTAAAATAGGAATGAAAACAGATAGAAATAGATGCAGAAATCCACAGTCATCTATCAATCTCTTCATCTGTCGTAGAAGTAATTTTTGCCTTGTGATGTACTCTTAAACTCTATCTTCTGTTGACATTTTATTTTAGGTTTATATATCAGGTGTTGCTTCCAGCAAAAAAAAAAAAAAAAATCTTCTTTCTCCATTCTAATACTTTGTTCTGTTTCTTGTTTCACTATTTCAAGGATTATTTTCAATCTCCCTTGAAATCTGTTTCCCAATATTGTCTCTCCTTACCCCAGGGTTCTGTGTGCATTATGATCTCAAGGATATCTTTTTTATTTTATTTTTAAAGATTATTTTTTTTGATGTGGGTCATTTTTAAAGTCTTTATTGAATTTGTTACAATATTGGTTTTGTTTTATATTTTATTTTTTGGCCACAAGGGATGTGGGATCTTAACTCCAGGACCAGGGATCAAACCTTCACCCCCTGCATTGGAAGGTGAATTCTTAACCACTGGACCACCAGGGAAATCCCAAAAACCTCTTTTAAAAGACACTCTGTATCTACAGATAAAGACAACTCTGGTTCTAGTCAGGTGTAGTAACTGTCTTGAAGTGCATGTACATTTCCTATTTCATACTTCCAAGAAGGGGACAAAATAGTCTTTATCTTTCATCGGTTAGATTTCATAGGAGGCTAACAAAATCTGATTAAGATGAGGGATTAGAGAAGACAACATGCTATTTATGATAGTCTGTGCTGTAGAAGCCCATATACCACTCCTCCAAAATTATGCACTTGTCCTGGGCCTCCACTGCCTTCCCCCAAGAATAATCTCAAGGGTTAAAGGATGGGGAGGGAAGACAGAGAGAAGGAACTGGAGAGCAGGAGAACAAAAATGTAATTGCCTATCAGCTCTACTATCATAACTGTTTTCAAACTCTGACTTGAGTTGAATCAGATGAACAACCAAATCAATTTCTGCAGTTGGTGATCAGAACATTCTTAGCTTATAAATTAAAATGTCTTTCCTGGAGCACAAAGCGATGCCACTTCTGGGCTACCCAGTACAAGGAAGAAGAGAGTCTCCCCGCTTCTACACGCCCTTCATGCTTTTCTTCTCTGTCCCTCTTAGCCTCTGACCACAGTCTTTGCTTTCTCAGTGTGATCCCAGCATCTGTGTCAGTGCAGAAGGTCCCCGAATGCCGAATAATCCATGGAGAGCTCATGCTTTTTTTCATCAGAGAAGTGTATGAACTATGGGGAAATCTAAAAGAGCACACATTAACAACCTCCACCAATATATAATTTCCAGGAGGCAAAGGAAGAGATAATCATGAAGGAAGGGGGAAAAATATCCTGATATTGGAGAGCTTACTGCTCTGACTTGGCAGTGTGACTGTCACATAATCACAAAGCCCTGTGATCTTATTAAATGAATAAAGCATGGCTCACAAACCACACTGGTATATTAGAAACTTTAGACTCAATTTGATAAATGTTTATTGAGTGCCTAGTCTGCGCTAGATTCTATGTGCGGCAGTGTAAATACAAACTAAAAATCCCTTCGGTCAAGGATGTCATAGTCAAGGAGGGAGAGGAATTCATGAAATGTAATTACAATATGACTCATAAATGCCATTAAAGCAGAATAAATAAATCACCATAGAAACAGACGAGAGGGATAATTAACTTACTGTGAAGGCTGTAGTGAAAACGTGGCATTTGGAGCTGGTCCTTGAAGGATGATGTCAGTCCTCATCTGCCACAGTCCCACCCAATCCACCTCCAAAACTTTGGTCATTTATTCATCCACTCACATTCATTCCTTAACCATTTACGAAGTGCCTGCTTTGGGTGGGACAGCCTGAACTAGCTCTGGGGCTACAATGCTGCCTTTGCACAACCAGGTCTAAAGTACATGATGGGAATGTATTGTTTGCTCTCCACTGGCCAGTAATTAAAATTTGGAAATAATTTCATCTGTGGCTACCTTATATGCTGAATCAATGTGCCTAAAGCCAGACAGAACCTCCAGATGTAGCCTTTCTACTGAAGCTCTTACTCGTTACAGAGTTGGCTAGAATGCTGCATGGCCTATTGGTGTCCAACTGTCCGTTCATTTATACCCTCCTATCCCATCTTCTCCCCTATTCCAACTTGCAGTGATCGGGTGGACATCTGAAACTCAAACTCTGCAGTCCAGCTGACATGTGAACTTGGCCAGCTCATTCAATTCCTACTGGATTCTGCGTCTGGATTAACTCACTTTGAGCTCTGTCCTTCAGTCTAGGCACTTGTCTCCCCTTTTTGTCACATCCATAACAACCAAAACCGAGTCCCTCTAAAACTGAGTTTCCCTGCCAAGTTTATGATTCACCTCTCTTTCCAGAAATGTCTTCTCTTTCTTGTCCCATCTTTGTTCTCCTCAGAATTGAGAAGTACCAACAGAAAGGGGATGACAGAGGACGAGATGGTTGGATGGCATCACTGACTTGATGGACATGAATTTCAGCAAGCTCCGGGAGATGGTGATAGGCAGGGAGGCCTGGTGTGCTCCAGTCTATGGGATTGCTAAGAGTAGGACACGGCTTAGTGACTGAACAACAACAAAAAGGGGAACTGAAACAGCAGGACCTGGCAGGGCCCTCCCAGATACACAAGGCCCTCCATGTTCCCAGTTTCTTGTTCATATAAAAAGGCTTTGGTCTCCAAGGCCTTCTCTGAACTCCAAGGAGCAGACGCTAGCAGTTACTAATTAGGGAAGTGAGGGGATGTGGAAACAAAGGAAAAGCAGTTGAGAAGCAAAGGCTGTGATAAAACAGAGTCTTAGTTCCTTCTCAAGGGACATATATAACCATTGAGTTGCTCTACAGGAACCAAGACCCCTATCCAGGTGGATGATGGTGACCACAAGTTCAGCACACGCACTGGACCCCAGGTTAGTTGGAATCAGAAGGTTGATGCTTCAAATTCTCCCAAACACCACTCTGTTACCTCATCAGCAGCCAATGAGAAGAAAGTCACGTCCCCTGCCACTCTTATCCCAAACGTCACCTTTAAAAACTCTTCTTTGAAAGCCACCAGGGAGTTCTAATCTTTTGAGCATGAGCTGCCCTTGATCCTTGCTTGACACCATGCAATACATGCTGTACTTTCTCTTACTGAAACCCGGTGTTAGTAAAACTGACTTTGCTGTGCTGTGGGAAAGTGGACCCAGTTTTGGTTCAGTAACATAATCTTATTCTCTGACAAGAATTTTGAATTGGTCTTACCCATTTTACATTAAACAACTTCTCTTGTGAATAATCCAATTCTTATCTGGCACTAAGAATCACCCCCAAATACACAACCTACTGCCCTAACTTGAAATTGGATGACCGCAGTAATTATGACTGAATCCATCCTGGGTTTGATTCCTTCGTGGATGTGGTCCAGAATGCTTGAAACTTATCCCTAGAGTCATAACCTCCCCTTCCTCCATCAGGTAGAATATTCAATTTTGGCATGGTACCAAAATATATAAACACTAATTTCATGGTCTTATGTATTAAACATCCTCCAGTGATATTTAATATAAAACAGTACTATGCACAAGCCAATACAAAAGCCAGCTAAATGTAAATCTACATTGCTTGTGATATAAACAATCATAGAATTATACACTGCATTACTGTCCCTGACTGACGCTGGCTTGCTCCTTATACTATAATCCTTCTTTACTAGTAAATTTAAGAGTAGGGAAATCAAGTATCTAAGTCACCACCCCATTCAGTAATTTCAGTGGTGGGAAAAGGAAACTAATTGCACTACATATTTGATTCACTTCCTATTCCCCCTCCACCCCAACAACATGAGTCACAAACCATCCTCCCACATCACCACATCATCATCACGCTTCCCCTACAAATTTCCCTCCCTTATCCTATGACAAATTCAGAAGGCGGAAAGACTATCTAGTAAAAGGGAAGTATCAGTCATCTAGTTAGGATTTGTGCTTGTGCTCAGTTACTGGGTTGCAACTGACAATGGAAAAACACCTAATATAGAGAAACCAACGTGGACTATTACTTACATAGAAGTAATTGCAAGGTGGGCAGACTTTTCCAGTGGAACTTTCATCAAAGGGTATGCGAAGGCATGTTCTCAGGGAGACTGAATTTACTTTATCAAAGTCTGGTAATACCAAGGGAGTTCCGTGGTCTGACCAAGGATTTCAGATAGTAATCCAATGTCTAAGGTTCTAGAATGAGTTTCAGTCATTGTTCTGCCTCATTTTATCTGGAGGTCTTCTCCAATGGATGGGAAATTTTCATCCATTGGGAAAGCACAGAGCTGTGAAGTACTTACAGAGGTGAGACAGTACTTATAGAGGTGAGAAAGAGGAAATTAATCTGCTTTTGGATAAGCAAGATAACCACAGACTGGCAGAGCTCTGGATAATATGACCATTGACTTGCTCTCTGTATTTCAAAGTTTCCAAGAGATGTTTCTTGTATAGCAAACCCTTTGCAAATACAGAGTAATCACTCAAGATTATAAATGTCAGCCTATAGGATTACAGACACTGAACAAACCCAAAAGTCAATATTGGGAAAGGTCACAATGATGGACACATAAGCCACAGAACTAATCTCTTTGGTTAACATCTTGTAAGATTTTCCTCACAAATCACATAAAGTGCTTTAGGGCTCCTCTTTTCCAAATCTTCTCCAGAATATATTCCTGACAATAAAATGTCTATCACAACTCTTCTGTATCATGCTCAATTGCCCAATTAAGAGTTGGGCATGTATGACATTTAGATGAATTAATTGACTTATCCATTTGTATTTTCAATAAATATTAATTGAGAAATTACTAGGCATTAGGACTGGAACTCACTGGTCAGCAGAAACACAGTGGTGAACAGAATGAATCTAGTCTGCCTGGGTTCAAATTCCAACTTCACCTATTAGCTGTGTAAATTTGGGGAGTTACTTAACTTCTCTCTTCCTCAGTTTTATCATCTGTATAATGGGGACTGCTCTGGGAATTATGTAAGTTAATACATATAAAATGCTTAGAAGAGGGTGGGGCAAATGTAAGCAACTAAGCTGATGCTGGCTGATTTAATGATGATGTGACACATGATGATGTTACTTATTAGGAGGAAACAAACATGGATCAACTAACCATACCAATACATCACAGATAATGACTCTTCCTATAGTATTGTGAAAGAAAAATACATGGTGCTATGAGAACATACAAATGGGAGGTTAGATCCAATCAGGGAACTCAGGGAAGCATTTCTTTTACAAAAAATAACTGAGCTGAGACCTGAGGGATAAAATGAAATAAACAGGCCAGAGTGTTAGGAAGGAAGGAGAACTCCATGAAGAGTGCATCAAATGTATAAAGGCCCATTGCTGGGAGGCAGCAATGCAGCCCATTAGCAAAAACTCGAGGGAAGTCAATATGGCTGGAACATAGAGGTCAGGGTTGGAAGGACGAAGGTGGGACTGGTGAGGAATGAGACTAAAGAGGCAGGAGACAGATTGTACAGGGCCCTGTCTGTTGCATGAAGGATCTAGTCTTCCCCAAGAGTAATGGGAAGCCACTAACGTGATTCTGATAAGTGAGAACAAGGATTCACACCTAGGTCCCCATTCAGTGCTCATCAAAAAACCACGTGAGCAGGCAGTGTGATCAGTGTCATGGAGCTGAAAGGCCCCTGTCCTCTGCCACCTCTTGGTATGCTACGCAACTCATTTCCCATTACTTCTCAGCTTGCAACCCACCTCCAGCAAAACCAAACTATTTGGAATTCAGAATGTATCATGTAGGCTCGCTGCCACGTTCTGTGTGTGGTTCCCTCTGCCAGCAATGCCCTCCTGCCTCCTCCCTGCCTGGTAACTTCTATTCAGCCTTTAAGGCACAGCTTTACCATCTGCAAATAACATGGCCCTGGGTACAGTAGATTCTCAAGGAATGTTTGCTGTCAGCACGCATGAGTCTGTACTCATTGCAACATCAGAGTTCTGATCAGGATCAGCTTGCCAAGGGCCTAAGGAGATCTCCGTGAGACCACGAATTCCTTATGACCAGCAAGAAAGTCAGCAAAGAGCTCACACTTTTTCAGGTTCCTCAATTCAAAAAGTTTTGTAAATTTATTTTAAAACACGAGTCCCATCCCAGGGCGATAAGAGCACATTGAAGTCCCTGGTTGCAAGAGTCAGTTCCCTGTCTTTGCTCTATCTAAGGCACTTTTTTTCTTTTTTTTAAATAATTTAACTCAATCCCACAGACCTCAGTTGACAAGGCCTTCTGCCAGTGGTCTTGTGTACCAAATTAGATGTGATCGTGTCTGTATGAGAAACTTTGGCATTTGATGTTTCTGAGTACAGGAATTCAGCTCAGGAACGGGCTTTTTGAAAAGCTAAGTGTCTCTCGGGGGTGTCAGATAACTCACTGATAAATAAGATGCAGAGGACCTTTGGCATGCTTTGTTAATCATGTCACATGAACTTATATTACTCTAGTCACCAGTTAATGTGGCAGCCACTACTCCCAGGAGAAAAGCCTATTTCTGGAGGCAGAGAGGGAGTTCACAGCAGATAGCTGCACGAAGTGGACATATGGGTCTGGTTATCCTGACAAAATAGTTAGACAGGTACACAGAGAGACTGTACTAGGATATTGGATGCAGGGTATTTTTTTTTCTAATAATGATAACAATAAAACATTAGAAATATCCTAATTACCCAACAATAGAGGATTGATTAAATAAGGATGAGTGAAGAATAAAAATGTACCTGGGTATAGACATGCAAATATGGATTCATATGTTCAAAAATTGGTTTATTCTAAATAAATGCTATATGAACACTGTTCCCCCACCCACCCATCCACCCACCTTTAACACTGTATTTGAAATATCTTTACATGCCATTGCATGTGGGTGTATTTATTATTTAAATCGAAGTATAAGACCATGTAAACATTGATGTTTTTAAATACTTGAAATTTATAAAACTTTTGGAATTAAAAGTAGGGAATGTGAAAAGTAACAGACATTTCCTTTTTACTTCCTAATCAGTCATGTTGAACTTGTGATCTCCTATTGCAGAGGTGAGTCCCTAGTCAGAATGACCTTCTCAAGATTTTTTGAAAATATGAATATAGTTATTTATTTACTTGACTGCGTTGCACCCTAGCTGTGGCATGCAGGCATGCAAACTTCTCTCTAGTTGTGGCAAACAGGCTCAAAAGCGTGGGCTCAGTAGTTTGCAGCGTGTGGGTTTAGTTGCCCTGTGGCATGTGGAATCATCCCAGACCAGGGATCGAACGTGTGTTCTCTGCATGGGGAGGCAGATTCTTAAACACTGGACCACGAGGGAAGTCCCCAGTTCATGATTTATATGCAGAGCTTCACTCATATGGACCACACAGAATTTCCTGGCAGTATGCTATTTGCTATAGATGAAATTAACGAGACCAAGTCTGCTGAGGGAAGCAGCAAGTCAGGGAGTAACCTATTAGAGCAGAATGGAGGCAACACTATAGGCACACACCCGTGTGCTCTGCTGTCACGGAAGCTGCCGGGACTCCCCTGGGAAGGTACCACACCACATGGGGTGACTGCAAGAGTAACTGAGCCCAACGAACGTCAAGTTCCCACTCTAGCGCTTGGGATACACAAAGGTTCAATGAACAGTAGAAAGCTGCTCTCTTGAAAGAGCATTGGTCATATGTCTGAAGGTACCGGGAACCACATTTTGGTGTAAAGGTATTTGGATAGGCTGCTAGTGAAATGCTTAGGGACGTTTTTGTCTTCTGTGTATCAGGCTCACCTGTGGTTCTTTTATCTTGTCTCCAGCAATATAAATCACCAACACTATCTGATAGGTTGAAGCTGAGCTTCCATCCAAGTAGAATTAACGTGGTATTTTATACTTATATGTCATCAGGATAAAGCAGGAAGCTTCTAGTCAGGTTGACAAATAATAAAGTGAAAATATTAAGGTGAATTAGACAAGATCATTGGTCTTAACTGACTGAATAGTTCTGTGGTATGTTTGCAGTATGTGTGTGTGTGTGTGTGAATGTTGGAAGAATGTGTGTGTGAGGGGGGGTAAAGACCAATTTACAACAGATACAATAAAAAAATTCAGAATACTGGTGACATCATAGAAAACAAAATAATATAAGAAATGAGCAGATAAATGAGAATAAATACTGCCTTGAGAACCAGTCTGTGTAGATGTTGGCTATGTGTGTGTTAGTCACTCAGTCATGTCCAACTCTTTGCGACCCCACAGACTGTAGCCTGCCAGGCTTCTCTGTCTATGGGATTCTCCAGGCAAGAATACTGGAGTGGATTGCCATTCCCTTCCCCAAGATGTTGGCTATGCATGTTCTAATGCCATACTTTTTGACCTAGATCTGGGCTGGATGAAGTGCAAGCTGGACTCAATATTGCCAGGAAAAATATCAATAACCTCAGATATGCAGATGACATCACCCTTAAGGCAGAAACCAAAGAGGAACTAAAAAGCCTCTTGATGAAAGTGAAAGATGAGAGTGAAAAAGCTGGCTTAAAACTCAACATTCAAAACTCTAAGATCATGGCATCCAGTCCCATCACTTCATGGCAAATAGATGGGGAAACAATGGAAACAGTGACAGACTTTTTTTTCTTTTGGCAAGAAAATCACTGCAGATGGTGACTGCAGCCATGAAATTAAAAGATGCCTGCTCCTTGGAAGAAAAGTTATGACCAACCTAGACAGCATATTAAAAAGCAGAGACATTACTATGCTGACATAGGTCCATCTAGTCAAAGCAACCATTTTTCCAGTGGTCATGTATGGATGTGAGAGTTGGATTATAAAGAAAGCTGACCAGCGAAGAATTGATGCTTTTGTACAGTGGTGTTGGAGAAGACTCTTGAGAGTCCCTTGAACTGCAAGGAAATCAAACCAGTCAATCCTAAAGAAAATCAGTCCTGAATATTCACTGGAAGGATTGATGCTGAAGCTGAAGCTCCAATATTTTGGTCACCTGATGTGAAAAGCCAACTCACTGGAAAAAATCCTGATGCTGAGAAATATGGAAGAGAGGAGGAGAAGGGGATGACAGAGCACAAAATGTTTGGATGGCATCACCAAGTCAATGGACATGAGTTAGAGCAAGCTCTGGGTGATGGTGAAGGACAGGGAAGCCTGGTGTGAAGCAGTCCATGGGGTTGCAAAGAGCTGAAGATGACTGAGAAATGAACAACAAAAAGTCAAAGAGCTAAGTGTCCTCTTCCTGAGCAGACTCCCCATCAACAAGCCACTCTGAGTTCTCTGCATAAGGGTAATGGAGACGCGTATAAGGGAACACTCTGTAAGTGGCAGTTTCCTAGCTTAAAGCTCAGAAAAAGGTGAAGGAATAGAGTTTAGAAAATAAGAACCTGAGAAGCTTCATTTAGTAGGTGACTCCCAATGTAGCTGTAGTGGATTCCCTCCCCAGACAAGGCCCTGATTCCAGAGCTGTCAACAAAGGCATCAAGTAAGCCAGCCAGTGAAGTGGCTCCCTCCTTCTCCTTTAGCCCTTTATTCCTTATGAGTGGGGCCAATATTTAGAATGCAGCTATTGCTCTCAGTGATTAAACAATTTTTCCCCTTTCACACTGCTGATTTTCTTTTTGAAGGCTGAGTCATCCTCCAGCGAAAATCTTTTACTCAATGGATTCCACTTCCTTTATCAGCTTCACTAAGTGAAATCAAAGATTATAAACATGATGGCAGCTGGTGTGGAAGAAATGAGGTTTGAAATGAGGGATGGATGGTCCACATTTAACAGTGTTTTGAGGATGATGGATAAGACCATGGTAACACTCAACCAAAAATTAAAAAAAAAAAAGGAACCTAACCTAATAACTTCTTTTCAGAAGTGAAAATGCTAAGTATCATTGGACATGGCAAACTCTTATTTAAAAATACCACATTTACAAAAGTGTTAAATTTTTACTTTATAAATAACCTATTGTACCAATCTTACATATAACTATTACTTCTTCATCTTCAAAATGAAGTAGAATAAAAGTTAAATAAATTGTTCAAGGCAAGTGAAGCACTTACATAGAAATAAGGATTCAAATTTATTTCCTACTAACTACTATCAATCCTTCAAACTCATTATCATCATGCATGGCATTATTTTTATACAAATTGTGGCTTAATGTTATTGTTTTAAAAAATAAATGAGATAAAATCACCCTGCCCCCAAACTTAGCACATGCCCATTCAACCTCTGCAGGAAAATGTTTGAATGATACTATTACTTTGCATCTGTTTTGCACAATGGTGATGATCAGAGTAGGAAAGATAACCACCACCGTTCATGGATCTTTCTTTATGTCAGGCATTGTGCTAGGTAAATAACATGGGTTACCATAATTAAGCCTCACAACAATCCTACATAGCTATTCTAGTACCAAGTCCTCCTTTTACAAAGAAGAAATGGAGACTGAGAGAAGCTAAATAAATTGAACAAGCTAATAGAGCTAATAAGTGATGAATACATGAGCTTATATGTGATGCTGGGAAAGATTGAAGGCAGGAGGAGAAGGGGATGACAGAGGATGAGATGGTTGGATGGCATCACCGACTCAATGGACATGAGTTTGAGTAAACTCCGGGAGTTGGCGATGGACAGGGAGGTCTGGCATGCCGCAGCCCATGGGGTTGCAAAGAGTCGGACATGACTGAGCGACTGGACTGAACCGATGTGAGCTAAATCTACCTGATATCAGAATATGAACACTCAGCACCCTGGAAACTTGGTCTTTTCTTTAGTTCCCCTCAAGATATCGTTGAATTTGGGCATAATGAGATGGAAAATACTGAAAGCTCTGGGTTACACCCATGAATAAGCCATTTTACACCACCTACACATTTCAAGCAGTCTTCCTTCCTCAAGACATCTGGTTGGGCACACTTCTTTCTACTACTTGAGAATGCAAGGGTAGCATTTCACAAATCGGATTATGTGTAACTCTAATCCAATCAATGACAGGAAAGAGTTAATGCGCTAATTTTCTTGCAAGGAGTAAATTGCCAGAACCTTGCAGATTTAGGAGTGCTAGCAGTTTTTCCAATATTTAGTCTCATGAAGTCACCAGGCTGATTCCTCTAGAGTAAGGTAGAAGTGAGAATTAGAAATGTGCTGAGTTACAGAACTCCGTAAAGGCAGTTTCAAGGCTTCCCCCTAACCTTGTTTCCAACATGAAATCAGCATTCCCCCAGGCACCTTATACTAATTCATTCAGGATGCAAACTATTGACACAGTGAATTTATACAGTCACACAGGAGTGACTGCCTCAAATATACAGCCGATGTCAAATGCAGCCCCAGAGTCAGGAATGAGCTGAAGGTGCTCTCACGCCTCCAAAGAGACTCTCAAGGCACAAGGAAAGTCTGATTAGGGCCTTCTTCCTTTTAAGATTCAGCCTTTGGCCCGCATGAAGAGTTAAAAGATTTTCTTTGTGCATATGAGTTGATTCAGTCACTTAAATAATCAAAAGTAAGTTAATTGATAGAAACTGGATATTGTTGCTCAGCTGGGAAGAGTTCTAGTTGAGATGACTTTCTATAGAAATTTTAAGCCTAAGATTTAAATGAAATCCAACCCACTGTTGCTCAAATTTCCACAGTCTGATGAGAAAGGTATTTGGAGGACAACAGAATGCATTTCTTATCTATTGGCCAAATAATCTGTGTCACATCTGGGAAAAGAACAGTCTCCCTACACAGCTATGATGAAGGATATTGTAGTAGACCAAACATGAAGTTCACTGCCTCTTCATGAGATACCGAAATACAGAAACACAGTGAAGGAAGGTCTGTTGGGTGGCCAAATGTTTCCTAGTTAGTTACTGGTGAGCCAAAAGTGAGGGTCAACAACCACCAAAGACAAATGTTAGCTGTATAAAAATTTATTAAATATTTCTTTATTCTTTTTTCTTTGCCTTATCTCTCACTATTCTATTAGCAGCAGCGGGTCCTCATTTTCTCTCTTAGCTACATCAACACCCTATTCCTCAACCATAACCCCCTAGAGCAATAACTTACATTTTTCTATTGGACATAGTTCACTTGCTATGTGCATAATTACAGTGAATGACTATGAAGCACATCCGCCCTGGGGCCACCTTTGGTGACCGTGATGGGACACATGTAAGCCAAGGGCAATGAGGCCAAGGGGGTGCCTGGCTGCCAGTTGAGACTTCGCAGGCACAGCCACGTGTATCTCTGAGCTGCCCTGATTTGTGCCAGGTGCCCCTTGTCAGCGTGAAGAAAGACAAGTCGTGATAAGCCAGAAGACAGTCTGTGCCAGTGGCCTCTTTGAGGCTCTCTTGCTGAGGGCACCTGAGAAAGGTCAGCAGAAGTGGGAGGAGGCAAATTCATCCAACACAACAGAGGATCTGAGAGATTTCCCCCTGGGTAAGTACGCTTTCTTTGGATTTTAAAGCAAATTTATTTTTAAGTTCCCCCTTGCTCTTTGAGAAATATTTTTTTTTTTTAGGCATATCCTCTGCTTGAATATGTTTTTTATCCTTATTTCCTCCTCTTTTTTATCCCTTTTTCTCCCCCCAACTTCTTTCCTCTCCTCCAAAGAAAATACCACAGGCCAAAAATCTGTGTGACTTCTTAGAAACTTTTTTTTTTAAGGTTAACTTATTCAAATACATGCACTAAGGCTTGGAATTAGAAATCATAATTATTATTTTTCCAAATCCCTAGGAATAAAACTGATATTTGCATTAGGAAATTTTGGGTCCTTCTTTTAGTCAGTTATTAGAACTATTTATATGGGTTAAATGGTCTTTGGACATTTAAATATTACTAGTAGTAAGTATTGTAGTAACCATTACTAGACTTAGCTCACTTTGCTTCTTTTTTTTGAGAAGTACTATGCCTTCTGGCCCACGGTTCGGTATGATCCCACCTAATACACACACACACACACACACACACACACACACACACACATATGAAAGGTGTATGTAGAGATACTTTTCCAGTATACCAATTTCAGAAATGATCCTACTTTAGTTCCAACACTGCATCTTAGTCATGTAACACACAGTATTCATTCCTCCAATCAGAGACGGAAAATATTTACAAAGACAGATCTTGTCTACCTACATGGCTCTTTTCAAATGTCATACAAATATATTTTGATCTGATTTCCTATTGCCAAATAAACAGCCCAGATTTCCTTTCTTCTATGAAATTAAGCTTTCATGTGTGCATCTTTCTAATCAAGACATTATATTCCATCCTAGAGTAATCTTTACTATTTATGTGGTAACTTTATGACTAAATTTGGATTAAAACATTACTTCAGAAATATTAAATTTTTACTTTGAAGTACTACTCTAAACTATTTATCAAATTAAATACTTTACTACATATAAGAATTCAAACCAATTTTTGAATGTCATATCATAAGCGATTGTGGCAACAGAAGCAGAAATACGACTTCTAGGAAGAATGTGATTTCCTTCATAAGACTGAAAGTATACAGCTCCTTTTAATTGTTCTGAATAAGTGACTTTGCAACAATATATATAGGGTGTTTTTCTATTTAATCTAAATACCCCTAAAAGTAATCATTTAGGAAAATAGGATTTCCATTTAACTGAGCTTTGTTGTTGTAAAAATAGCAGAGAAGTATTCTGTCAACAGTGAAAGACAAGGTTTGCAGAAGTGTACAATGTCAATAGTCAAAACATGTTATTTGACTGCTTATGGGTATTAGCAGTGGTCTTTTTTAAGCTTTAACCACTTCTTTTTTTTCTTTTTTTTAGCCACTTCTTATTAAGCAAGAAGTATGTTTATTATCCAGTTATAACAGTAAGTTCTGACTTGAAACACCCAGTCAGTCTCTTCAACGTCTAAGTCTATCAAGTAACTAAGCTACTGGATCATTGTGCCAAAGCTCAAAGCATTTAATTTTACTCCTACTTTAAAAATCTCATTATCACCTACTTTGTTTTGTCCTCAATGCCTTTTTCGCCAAGAGCAGATTTCTGAAATTCAGAAAATACATAGATGAATAAAAGGATATCAAGGCAAACAAAACAGAAAGACAAATGGGTCTAATTTCTCTCCCTTACTGATGAGAAAGCTGAATCTTGTGGAGTTTACATGGCTCCCCTGGATAGTTGCAACTGGGAACCCATGACAGGAGGCCAAATCCTGAGAAGCACAAAGCGTTCGGAACAATGCCTCAGTGGCTGGTCTCAAGTACCTCTGAGATGTCTTCCAGCAAGGAGTGTGTAAAGTTCATCTCACTTTCTACTTGGCCACTCTGTCTCTGATTCTCTCTGGATTTCTGACATGGTGTTGGACATTACCTAAGAACAGCTGGACTTTGGTTTAGAGATACCAAATGTAGTGTATAATTTTTGTCCTTAAGGAAGTCAAGGAGGAAAAAGGTGAACAAGAGTGATCTGAAAAACACTTTAATGGCCTAAAAGTAGGGGAATTTGCTAGCTTGTTCCATGAAGGTAATCCTATCCTGTCCCATAAAGGATTACCTTCCTGGAAAAAAAGAATTTCCTTAATGTCAGTACATAATGCATTCTGCTTTAAAAGAGAATGTATATTTAAGGAAGAGAAAAAGTGTATTTTTTATTGTCCAAACTCTTGAAGTAGCTTTGTAAGCTGGCAACAGCAAAGAATTAATATGGCTGAAAGGTTGTATCCAAGGTCATGTGACAAATTAATATCAAACCTGGACAGGAATGCAGAGTCCTTGCCTCTAGTGTTCTTTCCACTGCACTGTGCTGCATCTTTCAAATTAGATAAGTGATACCAAGTGATTTGCAGACTTTTTAAATTAATGATACAAAAATACACATATGCTTGAAGATTAAACTGGGAGGAGAAAAAGAGCAGATCTAATTAACACCACAGGGATAACTTATGATACATCAGTCAGACAATATCATTATTAATTTGACCTACCTTTCTTAAAAATGTCAAGAAATCCATCAATGATCAGACATGGCTGCAGCTTCTGCTTGAGTCTTTCAGTAAGACAGGACCACCAAAAGACCAGTGATGAAAACACTAAGTTGGTCCTATTTTATCCAGGTACTCTGATACCAGTGTACAAACCAGACCAGACACACTGCATCTCTTTTGTGCATCTCATTTTATAAAGGTAAAATGAAGAGGCTGGCTTTGTTTTTACTTTCAAAAGGCTGCCTTTGTTTTTACTTTCAAAAATGAATATGCAGCTAATTTAAAAGCAATAAATAGCTCCTCAAGAAAACTAATTTGTGCACACCCGCAGTCGATGAGCTTGCTTGGAGATCCAACCAAATATCCTTCTGAAATGAAAGGTTCAGAGAGGGCACAAAGCTCGACTGGTTCCATAGGTGAAGCTGGACTTTGGAGTGCTGGAATCACGGATGGTGTGGCATTCCACTTAGACCACAGCATTCAGTGTGTTTCAAGTGAACCCTCAACCAAGGTATGCAAACAGGGGCACAAGACGGATACAGACCGATCACAAAGCAGGATCACCAGAAAACACCCTATTCTTTCTTTGCCTTCCCCTGCTAGCTAAACTTTCAGGTTCTCAGGAGTAAAGCCAGCTTCTCCATCTGGATTCCTGACTTCTTCAGTTTCAGCAGACTTAAGAACTGGGTCAGAAGGTAGAATGATTCCAGCCCAGATTCACTAGGCAAAATACTGTTACAGGAAGCACGTTGATCACAGATGCTTTTTGAAATGACTAAGTCCATTAGGAATTAGAAGAGAAGTGAAAGGCAAAGGAGAAAAGGGAAGATATGCCCATGTGAATGCAGAGTTCCAAAGAATAGCAAGGAGAGATTAAAAAAAAAGTCTTCCTCAGTGATCAGTGCAAAGAAATAGACGAAAACAATAGAATGGGAAAGACTAGAGATCTCTTCAAGAAAATTAGAGATAACAAAGGAAATTTTCATGCAAAGATGGGCACAGTAAAGGACAGAAATGGTACGGACCTAACAGAAGCAGAAGATATTAAGAAGAGGTGGCAAGAATACACAGAAGAACTGTACAAAAAAGATCTTCATGACCCAGATAACCACAATAAAGTGATCACTCATCTAGAGCCAGACATCCTGGCATGCAAAGTCGAGTGGGCCTTAGGAAGCATCACTGTGAACAAAGCTAGTGGAGGTGATGGAATTCCATTTGAGCTGTTTCAGATCCTAAAAGTTGATGTGAAAGTGCTGCATTCAAAATGCCAGCAAATGTAGAAAATTCAGCAGTGGCCACAGGACTGGAAAAGGTCAGTTTTCATCCCAATCCCAAAGAAAGGCAATGCCAAAGAATGATCAAACTACTGCACAACTGCACTCATCTCACACACTAGCAAAGTAATGCTCAAAATTCTCCAAGCCAGGCTTCAACAGTACATGAACAGTGAACTTCCAGATGTTCAAGCTGGATTTAGAAAAGGCAGAGGAACCAGAGATCAAATTGTCAACATCTGTTGGACCATGTAAAAAGCAAGAGTGTTCCAGAAAAACATTCACTTCTGCTTTATTGACTATGCTAAAGCCTTTGACTGTGTGGATCACAACAAACTATGGAAAATTCTTCAAGAGATGGCAATACCAGACCACCTGACCTGCCTCCTGAGAAACCTGTATTCAAGTCAAGAAGCAACAGTTCGAACTGGACATGGAACAACAGACTGGTTCCAAATCAGGAAAGGAGTACGTCTAGCCTATATATTGTCTCCCTGCTTATTTAAATTATATGCAGAGTACATCATGCGAAATGCCAGGCTGGATGAAGCAGAAGCTTGAATCAAGATTTCCGGGAGAAATATCAGTAACTGCAGATATGCAGATGACACCACCCTTATGGCAGAAAGTGAAGAACTAAAGAGCCTCTTGATGAAAGTAAAAGAGGAGAGTGAAAAAGTTAGCTTAAAACTCAACATTCAAAAAATGAAGATCATGGCATCTGGTCCCATCACTTCATGGCAAATAGATGGGGAAACAGTGACAGACTTCATTTTTGGGGGCTCCAAAATCACTGCAGATGGTAACTCCAGCCATTAAATTAAAAGATGTCTGCTCCTTGGAAGAAAAGCTATGACCAACCTAGACAGCAGATTAAAAAAGCTGACATTACTTTGCCAACAAAGGTCCATCTAGTCAAAGCTATGGTTTGTCCAGTGGTCATGTACGGATGTGAGAGTTGGATTATAAAGAAAGCTGAGCACTGAAGAATTGATGCTTTTGAACTGTGGTGCTGGAGAAGACTCTTGAGGGTCCCTTGGACTGCAAGGAGATCAAACTAGTCAATCCTAAAGGAAATCATCCCTGAATATTCATTGGAAGGACTGATGTTGAAGCTGAAACTCCAATCCTTTGGCCTCGCTATACACAGAACTGGCTCATTTGAAAAGACCCTGATGCTGGAAAGATTGAAGGTGGGAGGAAAAGGGGATGACAGAGGATGAGATGGTTGGATGGCATCACTGACTCAATGGACATGAGTTTGAGTAAACTTCAGGAGTTGGTGATGGACAGGGAGGCCTGGCGTGCTGCAGTCCATGGAGTCGCAAAGAGTTGGACACGACGGAGCAACTGAACTGAACTGAAGTCCATTAGGAATAATAGAGTTGGACTGGGACCTCTCTATTTTTTATTGGCATTTTCTGCTTTGGTACAAAATAGCATACTATCTTGAGCAGAATATTAAGATTTAGTTCTCTGGTTTGAATCAGTAATGATATGACAAAGAAAGAAAACCCGCAAAATAACAGCAGTTTTTTTTTTCAAATATGTATTTAAAGGTTAAAAGGTAAGTTAAGTTTCATCTTTATACTCAATTCTGAATTATATTTATTTCATTGATGTTTCAGCTAGCCCGAGAAGGAGAGATCCTCTCTCAAAGCAAAATAATCACTCTCAGAATTTGAAAAGGAAAATTTTCTTCATGCATAACTCAAAAATGACTTATTTTTCATTATATGAAGGAATCAACCCATAGTGGGAAAGGGAGAGGAAAAACATATCTGAGCATGTTTTAAAATTAAATGCCAAAAGCAAACATGTCTATATTTTGTGAGGAAATCATAATTTACTACAATTTTTTTAAAAAGTCATCAGTAGTTCACTAACTTGGCTCTGGGTACCTCATTCTGTAGTATACACTCTGCCTGTTTTATCTTCAGACTAAAACAGAGATATGATCATTTTGCTGGGACTATTAGAGTTCCTCCAAGAGAATTACCAAAATAGTGCTCGCTTCGGCGGCACATATACTAAAATTGGAACAATACAGAGAATTACCAAAATAGAGATAGGAGATTTTCTGGCATAAAAGAAAGAGTAAATGAAAATTACCTAATTTTCAATTGTAAGATTAGGCGAGTGACCCTTATGTAAAGATAAATATACAGCTGCATAGTGCTTTAAGCAAAACTTAAATGTGGAAATTAGGATTTGCATAGAAGATAAGACAAAGAGTGATTATTTGCTTTGGAAAAAGACTCATAATAGGGTTTACTCAAATAGCAAGTTCTTCCACATCTTTAAGCAATGACTTGATATCCAAAGACTCAGTTCCTACCCACCTCTTCAGGAACCTGCCCAGCATGCAAAGCAAGATGCCTCAGTTTAGGGGAAAATGGGTACATGTACATATATGGCTAAGTCCCTTCACTTTTCACCTGAAATTATCACAACATTGTTAACTGGATATACCTCAGTACAAAATAAAAAGCTTAAAATAAATAAATAGGATTGTGGTGACGGTCACTGAAAAAAGAGAAAAAAATGGAAAAATAAATAAATAAAGCAAGCTGCCCCAGGTAAGAGCCACACAGGTAAATGTGAAAGCCATGGCAAAGTACAGTTGTACTAGTCTCTCCAAGATCATAGAGGGGAAAAATGGCTGGGAAATAATAGGAATGGTGGAAAGGTTAAGAAAAGAAGAATCAAAAATGACCAGTACAGAAATAGTAAACTAATTCTGTGAACAATTAACCCACAGGATCTCTTTGTCATAAACATTGCTAACAAGGTATTTCCAGACCAAGACAGAAATAAAATCCTTTCATCAGTTAGTGAAGCCACTGTGGAAGAATCCAGCTTATGTCCTAATTAGGTACCTCTCTGGTGTTCCAGTGGTTAACACTTCACCTTTCAATGCAGGAGGTGTGGGTTTGATCCCTGGTCAGGAAGCTAAGATACCATATACCTAATGGTCAAAAATACTAAGATATAAAGCAGAAGCAGTATTGTAACAAATTCAATGAAGACTTTAAAAATGATCTACATCAATAAGTAAATACACAATTAAAAAATAATAGATTATATGTATAATTTAGACATACGAGAAAGGCAGTCTTAGACAGCTGAATAAGAATTTCTAAGATAAGAAGTTAAGGTTCTATTCAGAGATACAACATCAACTTTATGTTGAGGACAGTATATTCTCATGCCTTTCTCCAGCAGGGAGAGATTTGGTACTCTAGCTAATCCTTCCTGCTCACTCTGACCTCTTAGTTAAAAAAACTATTTATTATCAGGCATAGTAAATAATATCAATGACAAAGTCAAACAGGGCTCAAGAGGAAGAGTCCTTATGGATCCATAGCAGTACTTAAGGACCCTGACTTTGCAGAATGAGAGATGGATGACTTGATCAATAAAACCAAAGGCCTGAAATACTATAACCTGTCCTGACATGGGGGTGGGAGGATGGGATAGAGGTGGCTCCTTAGTGAATAAAAAAATCAGGACCACTGGATTTCACTCGCAGGTCTCATGTTGGCTTAGTTTCTGTGACCTTCATTAAACAGATTTGGTTACGGGTGAATTTGCAAGGGATGTCAGAGATAGAATAGTGAGACATAAAGACAATTTGCTGAAAGTCTAAAGTCAAGTAGAATAAGTACAAAAAGAAATTCAAGTCCAAAGTCATTGATGTAGGAGGCTATACCCACAGCACAGTCTAAGAGTGAAAATACACAGACATAGTCAAGTTTATCAACTGTTTTAAAAGTGGTAACAAGTAAGGGTTTCATGTATAAAATACAACAAATTTGAAATGATTTGCCCTGTAACTTCTTCCTAGTTCATCACCCAGATTCACTCTGAATGTGCCCAGAATATGCTTTCTCCATCTGCGCTGAGTCCCCACCATCTAACAAAGCTGAGTACTAAGCAGACTAGCAGGGCTTGAGTTTTTCCTAATCTAGCCCTTCTCTGTTGCAGACCAGTCTCAACTATCAATTGCTAGTCAACTGTAAGAGCTGAGAATTCCACAGACCATTAAGAACATGATGATGAAGATAGATAGGTAAGCCAAAAAGCCTAAAATAAAAGTCATCAAAATTGCTGGAAGCTGAGTGATTTTTGACAATCTGTAAGTCACAAGCTAGCCTTCTGGCCTTGCACTCTCTTTACCCACAAACAAGCTATTCAGTTATTTTGGTAATTAATTTATTGTGATTCTGCTACACACTGGGGATTGCTTTCAATTTGGGGATGAATACAACATAACCTCACTTCATGTGTTAAGTGCTAAAACCCAATTTCCTTAAAACTGAGTTTCTCTGCCAAATTTATGATTAACCTCTCTTTCCAAAACTTTATTCCCTTTCTCATCCTGCTCCTGTTCCCCTAAGGACTGAGGACATCAAAGAAAAAGAGGGAATTAAAACTGAGCAGAACCCTGTGGGACCTCCCCCTGCCATGTTAAAAAGCCCTTCAGTTTCCCCCATTTTTGTTTGTGGAAAAAGGCTTTAGTCTCTTCGGCCTTCCCTGAACTCTGAAGACCAGATTCAAGCAATTACTAATTAGGGAAGTGAAGGATAACAGGAACAAAGGAAAGACAAACAGTTCAGTGATAAAAACAGAGTCCTAGTTCCTCCTCAAGAAATATGCATAACAATCTGATGTATATAAGTGAATTGCCCTGCAGAAACTAAGACCCCCAACCTCAACCCCTCTCCCCCATGTTTTATCAGAACTCTCCACCATGACCCATCCATCTTGGGTGGCCCTACACAGCATGGTTCATAGTGTAGGGCCTGGAAAAGCTCAGTTTTCATTCAAATCCCAAAGAAAGGCAATGCAAAGAATGTTTAAACTATCACACAATTATACTCATCCCACACACTAGCCAAGTAATGCTCAAAATTCTCCAAGCCAGGCTTCAGCAATAAGTAAACCATGAACTTCCAAATGTTCAAGCTTGTTTTAGAAAAGGCAGAGGAACCAGAGATCAAATTGCCAATATCCACTGGATCATCGAAAAAGCAAGAGAGTTCCAGAAAAACATCTATTTCTGCTTTATTGACTATGCTAAAGCCTTTGACTGTGTGGATCACAACAAACTATGGAAAATTCTTCAAGAGATGGCAATACCAGACCACCTGACCTGCCTCTTGAGAAACCTGTATGCGGGTCAGGAAGCAACAGTTAGAACTGGACTTGGAACAACAGACTGGTTCTAAATAGGAAAAGGAGTACGTCAAGGCTGTATATTGTCACCCTGCTTATTTAACTTATATGCAGAGTGCATCATGAGCAATGCTGGGCTGGAGGAAGCACAAGCTGGAATCAAGATTGCCGAGAGAAATATCAATAATCTCAGATATGCAGATGACTCCACCCTTATGGCAGAAAGTGAAGAGGAACTAAAATGCCTCTTGATGAAAGTGAAAGAGGAGAGTGAAAAAGTTGGCTTAAAGCCCGACATTCAGAAAACCAAGATCATTACATCTGGTCCCATCACTTCATGGCAAACAGATGGGGAAACAGTGGAAACAGTAGCTGACTTTATTTTTCTGGGCTCCACAATCACTGCAGATGGTGATTGCAGCCATGAAATTAAAAGACACTTACTCCTTGGAAGGAAAGTTATGACCAACCTAGACAGCATATTGAAAAGCAGAGACATCACTTTGTCAACAAAGATCTGTCTAGTCAAGGCTATGGTTTTTCCAGTGGTCATGTATGGATGTGAGAGTTGGACTCTAAAGAAAGTTGAGCACAGAAGAATTGATGCTTTTGGGACTGTGGTGTTGGAGAAGACTCTTGAGAGTCCCCTGGACTGCAAGGAGATCCAACCAGTCCATCCTAAAGGAAATCAGTCCTGAATATTCACTGGAAAGACGGATGTTGAAGCTGAAACTCCAATACTTTGGCCACCTGATGCAAAGAACTGGCTCATTGGAAAACACCCTGATGCTGGGAAGGATTGAAGGCAGGAAGGGGATGACAGAGGATGAGATGGTAGGATGGCATCACCGACTCAATGGACATGAGTTTGAGCAAGCTCTGAGAGTTGGTGAGGGAAAGGGAAGCTTGGCATGCAGCCAGCCTTGGCGTCACAAAGAGTTGGACATGACTGAGTGACTGAACTGAAAACTTCCTACCCACACAGAGTCTGGTGGTCATCACAAGCACTATACTCCACCTGCTGACCACAAGCACTAGACTCCAGACTGGTTGGAACCAGAGGTTGATGATTCCTGAAATATCACCCTGTTGCCTCACCATCAACGAATGAGATGAAAATTCAAGAGCTGCAATTCTCACTCAAAATGTTGTCTTTCAAAACACTTTGTTGAAAGCCATCAGGGAGTTCGGGTCGTTTGAGCATGTTCCTTGCTTGGCACTGTGCAAAGGCATAAATACTGTCTTTCCCTCACCATAACCTGGTGTCAGTAGCTTGACTTTGCTGTGCATCAGGTGAGTGGACCAAAGTTCAGTGCGGCAGTAAGGAATATATTTAGATATCACAGCAAGGAGCCGGTATGGTACATTAGGTGTTTAAGTAGGAAATCAGGGGCTTCCCTGGTGGTCCAGTGGCTTAGACTCCACATTCCCAATGCAGGGGTTCAGGTTCAAACCCCGGTCAGGGAAATAGATCTCACATGCTCCAAATAAGAGTTCAAATGTCACAACTAAAGATCCCGCACGCTGCAACTAACAGCTGCCAGAGTCAAATAAATAAATATTTAAATAAATAGGAAATCAAAGTACTAGGAGAACAGAGGGGGTGCCCCTGACCTCAGTGTCATGAGTGGCAAGAACACTTTCCCAGAGTGATGACATCTAGTCTGAGACTTCAAAGGGGATGGAAGGTGAAGTCCGTGGTGATGGCTGTGCAAGATGGATTCAGATAAGGGAAAATCACGTTAAAAGGCTTGGACGCAGGAACAGTAATATGGATAATCACGGTTGTCTTTTGTCTGATTATTTGTCATGAAATATCTGGCAGTGATACTATTTGCAGGTACTATCTGGATGGAGGTGTAGGTGTAGTTGGTTCTCCGAGTACCAGAATATGCCACCTAAAAGATGCTTGTCATATGGGTTATTCCTAGCTAAAGACTATTGAGAACCATCAGACAAAAGAAAAGCTCTAGAAACAGGCTACTTCCCTTTTATAAAAGAAATTTACATTTATAAAAGAGACCTACATTTGTAAAGGCATCCTCCTTTTCCTGACCAGGACATAGAGAACTCTTAACAACTCTTATCAATGGAGAAGACACTGACTTAAATCTGCATAACAAACATTGCTAAACAACCCCTGTTTACCATAGCTTTCTGTCACCTTCCCATAAGCTGCCTGGGTAGCACGGAAGCCAAAATCCTCCTTTGCTCTATTTAACCTAAGATGGTATGTAAGAAAGCTCTAATCACTGCTTTGGGTTACTCATCACTTGGTGCCCCTGTGCGTACATGAATGTTGCACATGTCAATAAACTTGCTTTTTTTTTTGTCTTGTTAATCTGTCTGTTGCCAGTCTAATTACCAGGGCCCTGGTTGGAAAACTTACGGCGTGTAAAAGAAAGATATTATTTTTTTCCTCTCCTACAGTTCTTATACATAGTCAAGCAGGTTCATGCTCCAAAGACAGACACGGACACACATGTCTTCCATACCTACACACTGCCAAGCAGAATGAACAACTATCAGATACCTGACAACGTCTCCTAACAATGCAGAGGTGATTAACTTCTCACGGCTGATAGCAGGCAAGATGCTGACATGGGCTGGGTGAGTACGTTCAAGCACACTTCAAACAACTCAACCCGATCAAGAGAAAAACCTCCAGAAATATCTCAATGGATTTACTGTACAATATTTTTCATCTTGTCACAATATAAAAAAATAAATACACACACACACACAAACACACACACATACATGGCTTCCTCCAGACCTGCAGCTGAAAGGTTGCTCCAGCCTTCTTTGCTGCCTCCCTTTGAATTTAGTTTGCTTTCCTTTTTAATTGGCTGTAAACACATTTGCAGACTCTTCAGAGGACAGTATATTTATGGGGGAGACCAGGCCCCTTCTCTCTCTGTTGGCCCCAGAAACTGTTCCAATTCACCGTGTATTTATACGTTTGACGATCGCTCCGAGACAAGAAAGAGGGTGAAGGGCAAGTGCACTACTTCCGGATAGGGAGATCACATCAGAGAGAACAAGCAGGAAATAAAAAGATGAGTAAACCTGCCATTACCCTCTTTTTACCGAGCTCTGGTGCGGTTAGTAGGTACATGTGTGGAAGACAGAGTGAATATATAGCTCCTAATTCGTCGTCTATAATGCACTGTGTAAGAGGCAAGCAACGCTTCATGTGCTTGTAAGAAGGCAGGAGGAACCACCCTGTTTTACTGGGGGGAAAGTAACCCTCCAAAATGGAGAGCAAGCATTTGGGTAGCTGGACAAAGGAACTCTGTGCGTGCGGCGGGGGTGGTAAGAGTGTGGGAGGCACCTCCCTTATTTCATTTTCAACCTGAACAATCCACATCTATGCTTTCTCCAGTCCATTTTTGCTTAATGTGTGTGTTCATCGCTCAGTCGTGTCCGACTCCTTGCGACCCCGTGGACTGTAGCCTGCCAGGCTCCTCGGTCCATGGAATTCTCCAGGCAAGAATCCTGCAGTGGATTGCCATTTCCTTCTCCCAGGGATCTTCCCAATTTTTGCCTAATAACTTGGATAAAGTGATCAATGTCTATTAATAAAATAGCAGCAACAACACTCACTTGTTGAGTGTCTTCTGTATGTCCTATCCTAGCACTTTTAGTTTATTGTCCCATTTATAGTTTACAACAAAGTAGACACTATTACTCCCATTTTATACATCCAAGCCACTCAGCAAGGGTATGGCAGAGTCACTGAAGTTTGACCCGAGGGCTCAGGTTTTTATCCACTGTGTACTAATTGATGATAAGCACCAGTGACCCAGCATTAAACATATGGTCACTTTTACGGGAGTCCTTTAGTTTTGCTTTTGGCTTTGTTTCTAAGAAATCAGTTCTTCCAACCTGAAATTAGTAGCAATGTATGTTAGGCTTCCTTGTATTTTGAAACATCAGGTGGCTGAGTTATGCAGATCCCTAAACCTACTACGTGACTTTTACAGATGAGCCCTCAGACATTGCTGTACTGAAGGGGCAACTGACCTGAGCTGGTACAATTTGAAAGTGAGCAGGCCCTGGGGGGCTCCTGGGTAGGGAAGCTTTTTTGTGTCCCCCATTTCTTGTTTGTAGGAAATTAGTTTCAGCCTCCATGACTCTCCCTGAGTGCAAAGGGGCAGGTTCAAGCAGTTGCTAACCAGGGAAGCGGGGGTTGGGGGGATACAGAGACAGAAACGATAGTGTAGCCTTGGGGCTGAGTCCTGGTTCCACCTCAAGAGACACACAAAACCATATTTTTGAGCTCTTCTGCAGAACTAAAACCCCTAACAAATGGAAGATGGTAACTGCTTGAAGCATTCTTCAATCTAGAGAGAAGTTCACAGTTTGACCACAACAGAACTCATCAGGAGACCGCCTGAGGCCAGATTAAAGGAGGGCAGGCCCTGCACGCACCCTGATCCTTGTCAGCAATTCCACCTTGGAACCAACGCTATAAAACACTTCACCATAGCCACAACCCCCCACCCTGTGGGGACACAATTCTGAGGGCATGAGCCTGCTAACTCACCTTTTGCCTGGCAAGGCAATAAAGCTATTCTTTTCTGCTTTACCCAAAACTCGGTCTCCAAGATTTGATTCGACACCAGTGCACAGAGGCCAAGTTTTTAGCATCAAATTCCACAATAGAATATTTTGGATATGGGGGAACATATGACAGGAAATGAACCACATTTCTGGAGTCTGTGATTTTCCTATTGTATTATTTTCCTGGAGAGGCTGTGAAACACCTTCCAGCTTCTTCTTGCCTCTCTCAATACACTTTTCCCCAACAGCCCTCATAATTTTTAGAAATGAAATTTTATTATGTCACCTTTTTTTAAAAATCCTTCAGTGGCTCCTCACTGCACTGAAAATAAGATCCTAGTAGCAAAATTCTCAGGAAAACAATGTCCCAGTTCTTTCACATTAAAGTTTCTGTAAATTCCCTGTCCTTCGAACAGTTCTATGTGCAACTTTTCTAACTCAAGTCCAACTTGTGGAAAGATTTGAAGTTTCATTTCTCTGGCAGACCTTGGCATAAACTGCTGTGAGTCACACAACAGATTTTGTGTGAGGGAGAACAGAAAGGAAATACAGGGACAGGTAGCTTTTGTTTCAGCCCTGCTAAAGGCAGGATAGCAGAGAATTCCATGTCAAGGAATTTTCCTCTTCTCTAAAGAAACAAAGAATTGTTGTAGAGGTTCTTAAAGAAGTCAAACAAATGACTCAGAAGTGAAGGATTAAGGGGGTGGGGAAGAAGATGCTTTTCAATCTGTGCAAAACCAAATGACGGACAACTGCCACCTGTCTTTTATTCCTTCCAAGGTCAAAACAAAAGAAATAAGGTTCAACCCTGTGAATAAGGTAAGGAGAGTAAGATACAGTGGACTGCGTGATTGAAGATTCTTTAATTTGGACATCCCTGGTGGCCCAAGGGTTAAGGATCTGTGCGCCAATGCAGGGGACATGGGTTCAACCCCTGATATGGGAACATTGCACATGCTGTGGGCTCCCAGAATCCCAGAGAATAGATTTCGTTTATAAGCCTATGGTATTTTGTTACAGCAGTTTTGACTAAGACATCAAGAGACCCCAAAGACTGCTGGCAAACCACCAGAAGCTAGACAGAGACAAGGAAGGAACCCCCTACAGGTTTCAGAAGGAGTGTGGCCCTACTGACATCACAATTTTGGACTTCTAGGCCCCAGAACTGTCAGACCAAAATTTCTGTTGTTCTCAGTCACCCATATTGTGGCACTTTGCTAAAGCAGTCCTAGGCAATTACAATTACTAATGATCTCTTCCAACTCCAAATTTAGGGCCACATTACAAGAGATCAATCATGGTCCATCAGATTGAGAAAGATATGAATTCTCCTCATTTTCTGCTGTGTCAGTGAATTTGTATTTAAATCTCCAAGATCTATTCCATTTTTTGTATACTCCAGCCATGGTATTCCTTTCCTCTTATTGGCTTAAGGATGAACATGTGAATTAACCCTGACCAAAAAGATGTTAGGGGAACTTAGGAGTGCTGATGGTGCTGGAAAAGGTTTTCTTGCACCTAAGAAGCTGAGTTTTCCCTTTGGATGTCACCATTCCTGGATCTTACATTTGGAAGAGCTATAGATGTCTTGCATAGAAGATAGTCAGTCTAAGGACAAAGCTGACATACTGCAGATGACAGAGGGAAAGAACCTGGTCTATGACAGCATAAATGAGCCACTAAATCAAACAACTGTAGAGCCCATTCTACTTTGGACTTCTTGTTCCTTAATTTCTCCCTAGTTCTACATCATTTAGTTCACTACCCTTTCCTTAGATTCACATTTTTATCCCTGTACTTCAGAGGTAAATAAAGATAGTTATGCCTTCCCACCAGTTGAGTTTTCTTCCTTGGATATGTTTTATGTTTAACTTTTGCCTTAAACTGATCCTGACTAATAAATGTATCTTTTGAGAAATCTTGTTCAGAGACCGTCTCTCAGCAAGTTTTCCTAGTGGTTCCTAACAGAACTGACTTGGGTCAACCTGAGGCTGTCTGGACTATTCTGAATACTCCAGAACAATAGGAGGAATCTCTTAGTTACCTCATCCATACATCCCACCCCATCCTGACTTTCTCCAACATCAGCTAGCCTTAATATAACATGCTCCATTATTAGTAAGAACCAAGGAGCTCGTTAGAACCATGTAATTGTTTAACTTATCTACAGGTAAATGCAGAAAAAAAAATCTGCAAAACCATCATAAGAGCTATATTTCTGGGGAAAGTGATATATAATGTACTTCACCATTCAATTGTTAGGAATTTACCATCTTTCCTTCCTAGAAGCAAGCTTTGATATTGACCATAGGAACAGAAACTACTGAATAAGAATTTTCTTTTAATAAAATATTTATGCTTTGAGGCCTTTACCTGTGTCCATATTTGTGTGGCTCATATTACAATGCAGCATAGTCACCGGACAGGCTACCCTTTCTGATGAGATTTACACCACTGTGCTCATAGGGACAGAGAGAGGTTTTATTCTTTGACGAAGAGTCAGTTATAATTTTATTTAAGTCCTTTACTCAGTAGTAATTTTTTAAAGAAATAAAATATTAAACACATTTACAGAATATTACTGCAATTTCTGAGCTCAGAAAAGCTTGGACAATGTGACAAAGCACAAAGGGCAAAGCTTTCCATGCAAGTTTCCTCATTATCACTGTCAAATGTTGCACCCCACAGATGAGTGAGTGTTTCTATTGTAAAAAATTAATAAACAGAAACCTCAATTAAATAGAGTGGGGAGACCAGAGGGGAAGCTATCATACCCCGAGACAATCACAGAGCCCAAAAGGAAAAAGAAACACCTCTTCTTTCCTGGCAGAGACTCAGCCAATGAAAAGCCAAGGGCTCTATGTCCACTACAGCCCCTCAACTCCCTTTTCCTCTTTATAAAAGTCTGCTTCTTTTGCAGTTTGGGGACTTACATGTGCCTCTACCTGGTGACAGATTCTGAACTGCAGTTCTCTGATGATCTTGTTTTGGCTGGAGAAGTCTGGCAATCTATTTGTTTCAGGTCAACATGAGATATTCAGCGCTCATTCTAATGACGTGTTGTTGTTCATTGGTAGCTGAGTCGTGTCTGACATTTTGCGACCCCATGGACTATAGACCGCCATGCTCCTCTGTCCATGGAATTTGCCAGGCAAGAATACTAGAACAGGTTGCCGTTTCCTTCTCCAGGGGATCTTCTGGACCCAGGGATCAAGCCCTCCTTTCCTGCATTGGCAGGCAGATTCTTTACTACTGAGCTACCAGGGAAGCCTTGATGAAATGCTAACTTCTCATTATTCTTCCCTTTGCCATATGAAATCAACTGGAGTCACAAGTATGATGCTTTAAAAAGTCACTTCCTCTACAGTCAGAAACTTGTAAGTGGATGGAAAGGCCAAAAAAAAAAAAAAAAAGACTTAAAAAACAAAACACTTAAAGGCTTTGACTGCTTCTCAGCTTTACTTATATTGTCTTCTCCCCCAGAACATAGCTTGGGGCTACTAAAAAATTTCTAGGTTTGGAAGTGGTGATTAAAACAAAACTTTGTGGTGTGAAGTAATGGGGTCTACTAAAATCTCTCTGACCCATATTTATGCTTCCTTATTGGAGGCAGAAATTTATCATAATATTTTCTCTGACATTAACATCTAACAGTTGTTTGCTATGCAAAAAAGCTTGGTGATCAACAATCACAGCCACCCACCTGCTCACGTAGCATGCAGGCATTTGGCTAAAAACAGGTGGAATAGGAAGAATCTCATTAATCTCAATTTATTAGTCTATCCAGTAGGACTAGCAAAAAAGAATAAAATTCATGCAAAGTGAATATTAGGAAGCAAGACTAGAGACAATAGACTAAAATAATTTATCTGCTTTAAGTAGCCAATGTAAAATTGACAGGGTACATTTACGTTGGAAAATCTTTTTTCCCCAACAAGAATTCTGGCTGTACAGACATAGCATGAAGTTTGACTAAACTAGAGTCTGTTTCTGCCTTGTTTCAGGACCCAAAGCAACAAACTTAGCATCCTTTTCTTGACTGTTGTATGCTTGTAGTTAAATGACTAGATATTCCTAAAATGGTACAAAGGAGAAAAGAGGAAAAGGTATGGTCAGGGGGAATCATGGGGTCTTATCAACTTGGAAAGGGCCATGGAGATAATTTAGAAAAGTGTTTCTCAAAGTGTGAAATGTGGACCCCTGTTAGGATGACCTGGAGAGCTTTTTAAACACATAAACCCTCAGAACCCATCCTTGACCTCATAAAATGTTGAAGGGTAGGGCCTTACATCTCTCTTTCTCTCACTTTTTTACCTCACTCTCTTTGATACCCTCAAATTTGTGTTCACGTAAGGAATGAAAGGGTTTCCCTGGTGGCTCAGTGGTAAAGAATCCATCAGCCAATCCGATGGATTGTAGGTTTGATGTAAATGTAGGTTTGATCCCTGGGTTGGGAAGATCCCCTGGAGAAGAAAATGGAAACCCACTCCAGTATTCTTGCCTGGGAAATCCCATGGACAGAGGAGCCTGGTGGGCTACAGTCCCTGGGGTCACAACAGTTGGACACAATTCAGGGACTAAATAACAACAACAAGGAATGACAATATCACAGTCACTTGAGAAGTTATTTTGAAATACACATTTCCTTCTAACTCCTAAATCCAAACAAAATTCTAAAATTGTTAGTGCAATTTTACAAAAGCTTCTGAGGCAATTCCACCTTCTTGGGAACCAGTGATCTCATCTAATGCCTTCACTTTACTGACAGGAAAATGAAGTCTAAGAAGTTGTGATCCATCTAAAGTCAAGCAGCACATGTTACTGGCTGGGCCAGGACCCCAACCTGAGTCCCTTGACATGTGTCCCACTATAGAGGCTTCATTATATGTTTTTTTTTTTTTTACATTTTTTTTTAAATTTTAGAAAATGTCAAGCATACAGAAAAGTAAATAAAATCATATGATTAACCTCCATGCCCATCATCCAGGTTCAACAGTGATCAAATTCATGGCTGACTTTGTCCCATGTCTATCCCCAATCACCTCCTCACCCTAGCCCCTGATTATTTTAAGGCAATTCCAGAATCATGCCTTTTATCTATAAATATTTGTCTGATTATATTATTACTCAATATAAGGAAGAACCCACAAGAATATATTGCTTAGTTTCTTTGCACTTCAGCATTTTTTAATCTAAACAAATAAGAACCCTCAAATATGAAACTTGGGAAACCATTTATATATTTGAGTTACAAGATACTTCTCTCCCTTATCCTAGAATTAAGAGGTTTTTATAAAGCATACATTAGTTTGATTCTCTGACCAACTCCATAAGTGTTTGATTCCAGTGTAGAAGAAACTGTAGCAATATAAACTGAAATATTTAGGCATTATGGGCCAGTATTCTTGCCTGGGAAATCCCATGGACAGAGGAACCTGGTGGGCTACAGTCCATGGGATTGTAAGAGGCAAACATGGCTTAGTGACTAAACAAATGGGCAATTTAGGGACACATACATTTAGAAATAAAAAATATCATCTAATGGGCCAAGTTAAGACTCTTCCTTTATAAACCAAGACATAATTAGATCAAAGCAATAAGTCAAGTAGCAACCGATCACTGAGCAATTTTTTTGGGGGGGTGGGGAATGGCCTTTTATTTAGAAGTGCTTTGACTGACATAGTAATATAAACTGAAAAGTTCTATAAACAAATCATGTCAGATCATATATAAAATGTTTACTTATTGTGATAGGAGCAGGCAGAGGAATGGAGAGAAACTGAGACAGAAAGACAAAGAGAGAGAGAGAGTGAGAAATTCATTCATACTTTACCATATTCAGTACAAGGACATAATTATCATTATGGGAAATTATACAGTGCATGAATAAACTGGGATAACCATAGGGCAATCATCTCTCAATTCAATTAACAAGAAGTGCAATATCTTGGAAAACTCCAAAAGATTAAGAATGCTTTCTGTTATTGTTACCTGATGGTTAAAATATCCAGAAAAACTTTCCCTGTTCTGAAAACAGTAGGGTTGTAATTCTAAAATGAAATAACTAATCTCACATATTGCTCAAACTGCCACAATATATTGGAAAGAGATAAACTAAATGGAGTAAAGTATAATGACCACAATAACACATGAAGGTCCCCTCTTTTAGATTTTAAGAAAAATAGTAGCTGACAAAAGTGAATGAGGATCTTGTTATAAGGTAAGCCTGTGAACTGGTGTTCTGCATAAATATTACTGCAGTAAACTTAAAATGGCTAAGAAAAAGGAAACATATGTTACACATATACCTATATACAAATATACATGTATGTAAATGCATGTACATACTTTATATATATATATGTAATATATATATTTTAACGTATAAGGTCAGTGAAAATGTTGTCTGATCTGTTTCTTAAAATTCTGAGAAGAAATTAGAATAATAGTGTATTCTATTAAATAATGCCTTGCCTATTGCTTTTAGAAAACATGCAGTTGATTCTGATTTTTTCTTTTTTTTGTTATTGTTGATGTTGCTTTTAGATTTAGCATGTGATTTAAAGGAACATATCAGTGAATTTCTACATTTAAGAAACAAAGATACCAATTATTTCACACTACAGTAAGCTAAATCCCCTGGAAGAAAAATGATTTGTCTCCGGTCACAAAGCTAATTATTTGAAGAGCCTGGTATTTTTATTTTGCTAGGGAGATATGCCAGTTGAACCATCCATCAAGTATTAGTTGCGCAATAATATATTGAGTATGTAAGAGTACAGGTTCCCTAACCTTGAGAGGGTTACAATCTAATTTGGGAGATAAGATACAGGAACAAAAACTAATTTTTAAAATGATATTAAATAATGTAACATGCATTTATAATATTTTGGAGCTCTGATAAAGGAAAAAGCATTAGTCAGTACAGGTAAGGTGACATTTAAGCTTGGTTTCAAAGGATGAAAACATGAGTTTTAGCCTTCTGGAATTTGCAATCTGGTGTTGGAGAGAAGGGAAGGTAAACATGGAAATAATGACCTATGTTAAAAAGCAGATGTAAGTTGTATTATGCAACTGAAAGCAAAGCATGAATACTTAATAAGTATTAATGTGTTGTGTTAATAAGTCATAACTGAGTGAGTATCCTAATCTCCCAATTCTTCCTACCCTCTCCTTCCAACTCCCACGACCACATATCTGTTCTCTACATCTGCCTCTCTATTCTTGCCCTGGAAGTCTGTTCATCTGTACCATTTTTCTAGATTTCACATATATGCATTAATATACGAGATTTGTTTTTATGACTTACTTCCAGCAGAAACTAACACAACATTGCCCAGCAATTGTATTCCAATAAAAATAAATAAATATCATTAGTGGAGGTCAAGAATCAAAAGGGGTTTCATGGAGAATTTACACTGAACCTTAAAGGACAAACAGACATTATCAAAGAAGGTGGAATGCAGCAGAATACTTTCCAACGATAGTATGAATTCATTCAAGGAGATATAGAAAGAGGCAGGCCTGCTGGTTGAGACGAAGGGGGAATGCTGGTGAGCGTTGGAAGAGACAGGATTGGCAAACAGGCTGAGTTGCAGAGAGCCCTGCATGCAGGCTGAGAACGGAGGAGACTGCTGCAGGCCTCCAGGACTTCCCGAGGACACTGACAAGTTGCAACAGTGTTTCGGAAAGAAAACGCAGATGACAAGGGGGATCGGACCACTGGGCAGCTAGGAGCAGAGCGGCCAGTTAGGAGGCTGTGACTGTATTTCAGAAGAGAGGTCAGGGCCCAAAGTAGGACCGTGGCAAAATAAATACATGAGACAAGAGGGGAAATTATTGGGACTGTCAGTTGATGGAACATGAAGAATAAGAGCAGAGTTGAAGATGATCCCATGGTTTCAGCTGAGGGGGCTGAAACTCAGTGGAAGGAGAGTGATCTACTAACTCAGACAAGGAAAAGGGCCAGGGGTGGCTTTAGTATAAGATACAAGGCATTTTATCCAGTGGGTATGAAGTGGCAGCTGGCATCTTCTGGCTCTGTGAAGGATGCAGTTGAGAACTGGAACTCAAGCAAGAAGGCAGATTTTAAAAAATGGTGTCCATGTACACACCACTATATTTAAAATGGATAACCAACAAAGAACTACTGTATAGCACATGGAACTCTGCTCAAGGTTATTTGACAGCCTGGATGGGAGGGGAGTCTGGGAGAGAATGGATAGATGTGTATGTATGGTTGAGACCCTTCACTGTTCCCCTGAAACTGCCACAACATTGTTACTCAGCTATCAGCTCAATTCAGTTCAGTCACTCAGTCGAGTCCGACTCTTTGCAACCCCATGAACTGCAGCACGCCAGGCCTCCCTGTCTATCACCAACACCTGGAGTTTACTCAAACTCATGTCCATCGAGTCGGTGATGCCATCCAGCCATTTCATCCTCTGTCATCCCCTTCTCCTCCTGCCCCCGATCCTTCCCAGTATCAGGGTCTTTTCCAATGAGTCTCATCTACTCCAACATAAAATAGAAAAGTTAAAAAAAAAAATAAAAATACAACACCAACATAAAAAGGGTGTCCAGGCATTTACTCCAATTATATGAGTGTGAATAAGGAATCAGAATTGAGAATATGTTACGTGTGAGACACATTAAAGATGGCATTCTCTGAAACAGGTTTTGTTTGAGGAATAGCGGTAAACAATGTAAGACATACATTCAAAATGCCCTTTCTGGTCGTTAGCACAGCTCTTGCAACATATGCTGACCAGAATAGGCAAGGGGGCCTGGCACTGTGTCCAAAGTTTTACTTTGGACCTCATTCGATCACTGTCTTAACTTTCTCAGGTACCCCACTTTCGTACTTTTTAAGAATATTTTTTTGGATGTAGACCATTTTTAAAGTCTTCCTTGACTTTAGAACAATATTGCTTCTGCTTTATGCTTTGTTTTTTTTGGCTGCAAGGCATGTGGGATCTTAGCTGCCTGACCAGGGATCAAACCCTCACCCCCTGCATTGAAAGGTGAAGTTTTAACCCCTGGACCAAGAGGGAAGTAGCCTCCCTGCCTTATCCTTATCTTTCATATTTTGTATGTTCCTATTATTAGTGCCAGGTTATAACTTTGAACTCTTCCATTATGTCTCTCAGTCATAGAATACACCTTTGAAAGATCAGTGTGCCTTTATTTCAACTCAAAACACAGGCAGTGGTGGCTTTAGAAATTCTAAATAAGAAGAGCTTAAGATCATCAGTGTACTTGGAAAGGGAGGTCAGGACACTTACTCTGAAACTTCAGTTTTCATACTAAGATGTGTTTTTTTATTTACACTGGCTGCCAGAGTGATAGAACTTTCTGAAAACACATTTATGATTTTTACACTTTTTCTTTTTTGGTAATTACTGCTGTTGCTATCATTCTAGGTGTCTGATGTATTAGTTTCCTATAGCTGTTGTATGTAACAAGTTAACACAACTAGTTGGTTTCAGACACAGACTTTTCTCTTGTAGTTCTGGAGGCCGGAAATCCAGAATCAGTAGGACTGAACTGTGATCGGGACATCAGCAGTGCTGCACGCCCGCTGAGGCCCTAGGGGAGAGCTTGTTCCTTGACTGGTCCACCTTCTGGGGGCTGCCAGCATTCTCCGGCTTGTGGCTTCCTCACTCTGCTTTCTGTCTCCATCTTTACACCACCTTTTCCTCTGTGCTTGCAGGCAATCTCTCTCTGCTTCTCTTGCATAAAGATACTTGGAATAATATTTATCCAGAATTATCTCTTTTGCTCACAGTCTGTAACTTAATCATGCTTGTAGACACCCTTTTTCCACCTAAGGCAAAATATATAGGCTCCAGGAATTTGGACCTGATATCTCTGGGGGACATTTTCCAGTCTACCACAGGAGGAAAAGTGGACGACAGAGGATGAGATGGTTGGACGGTATCACAGACTCAATGGTCATGGGTTTGAGCAAACTCCAGGAGGCAGTGAAGGACAGGGAATTCTGGTGTGCTACAGTCCAGGGGGTTGCAGTCAGAAACGACTTAGTGACTGAACGTTGATCAACAACATGCAGGTGGGCCAAAGCAATCTCTCAAGGTTCCCTGGGGTGACATTCCCAGAAAGTTATTCCTTGTGAGATCCTGAATGTCAAGGTAGTAGCTTAGATATGACTTTTATCCTAAAAAGGATCTGGCCTTTCACATCTAAATCTATATGTCTCAGTCATCAAGACAGTGTTATCACATGATGGATTTCATATGAAGCCCACCATTTTTGGAAGCAATCTCAATTTTGTATTTAAGTATTAGAATATTTTCCTGAGAACACTGCACAATATGTGACATATGGATTTAATTAATATGATGCCAAGCCTAAGATCATCAATTCCCCCTGGTGACATTAAGATGAAATCAATGTTGTAGGCCACAAAATATGCAACCTGACAAAAATGACAGTAATTAGAAAATTGTTAAAATGAAATACATAATACAAGTTCCATGCTGAGACATAATATATGTGGCAGAAATAGAGATTTATATAGTGACATAACAGTTGCTGATAGCAATAAAATACTACTGTAGTCAATGTTTTTAATCACTTTACTGAAAAGGGGTCAGTGGCATAGAAGATCTAAGAGTGGATAATTCAACATTTAATTTTATTAGGTATGTCAAATTTTCCATTATTTTGTTGAAGTTACTTTAGAATAATATTGATATCACTGCACTCGTTAAATGTATTTTAAGTTATTGTTGCATAACTGCTGAGTGACTCAGGAAGCCATCAGTCAACACAACATCAGTCAACAAAACCCAGACCACAAAGTGGAGAACCCATGGGCCAATAATTGAGCTCTTCACGCATTTGGAATGATGTTACTATACTTCTAAAGAGTGAACTGAAAAATACAATTTAGACCCTGTACTTGGTCTTTGAGAAAAGGAATAATATACACAAGTGCAAAACTTTCAAATAGGAACAGAAATTTGCAGCTTGGATGTTTTGAACATCTGGATGCATGAGGTACATCAAACAGCTGAAAGGATTAACTGAGACTTTTTGTTTGTGATTATGTTAGTTTTGGAGTCATGTGGACACAGCTAATGATTCATTTGAGAGGAACACATTAGCCATTCCAAGTTTATTAAGGAGCTATATCTTTCCTCTCACCCGTGGAGTCAGGCCCTGTTATTTTATAAGCCCTATTCAAATGCATCTGCAAACAGATCTCTATACACAGCAAGCATCAAGCATGCTGAATGCAAAGACTAATACATTCAGCAGAGGAAGTTCTCATTTATTTTGCTTATGTTTAAAGCATGTTTGAGCATTATCAAGCTCCCTGTAGATTTCTCCAAGTCTAATACAAATTAATAAAATGATACTGGACCAAGCCAGGAAATCAAGACATTATTTTAAAATAACATTTCAAAATATGTAACCTCATTAGAGGGGATTCCCTGGTGCTTCAGTGGTAAAGAATCCACCTATGATACAGATGTTGGGTCAATCCCTAGGTCAGGAAGATCCCACAGGGAAGGAAATGGCGATCCACTCCAGTACTCTTGCCTGGGAAATCCTATGGATAAAGGAGCCTGGCAGGCCATGCAAAGAGTTGCACACAACTTAGCGACTAAAGAAAAACAAACCTCCTAAGTCATCTAGGTTAGGTTTAAACACTTACCATCTTAAATATTCGTGGAAATTGTACTGGTGATATTTTGTTCAGAAGATATATTTATTGCTATTTTTATTATGGCCTTAAAATTAACTGCACTTGCTTCTTTTTAATTTTCAAGTGTGGCTATTTGGAGATAAAAGATAGTGCTGAACTAGACTGTAGGCTGGGTGAAGAGGAGTGTTCATGAACAATGGAACCAGGTAGATCCTCAGTAACTGGAATCCTGGCCTCAAGAGAAAAGCAGAGATGTTCCCTTTAAAAGAAACATGCGGCTGAAGTATCGAATTCCAGAAGTCCAAGAGGAACCAGCAGCAAGACTAAGCCAGAGCTCCTCCCTGGCCCAGAGCAAGGTGTGCCCAAGCCAAGGGCATGGCTGGATCCATTGGTGGGTATCATCAGACTCTTCCAGAAGATACAGGGTAACAGGACAGGGCACGGAGTAGGATGTCCTAGCAGCAACTAGCAACAACTCAAGAGTAATAGACTTTCCCCTCAAACACTCTAATAGGTAAGAACGTAGTGAAACTAATGAAACTTCAGTACGGCAGTTCTTCCGGATCCTCACGCGAGCAGCATTTCAGACAATTTAAAATTTTATTCTTTCCCCCAGTCACTTTCTTCTGACTTACACTCAATTATATTTCTAAGGACAATAGCCATGTGGGAAGTTTGAAAGTTTACTTGCTTTTGAGTTGTGTGTACACAAAGCATGTCTGAGAAATACAAAAACCGCACTTTTTCCTGGTTCCGTAACTAATAAAACAGCTGAACACAACATTCTCCTAAGATTTTCCAGTGTAAACCAATGCCAAGACCAGGAAGTTTGAGGCTCTAAAGTCGTATTTCTCTACAGACATCTCTCTTCAACTGGAATTTCCTTCTAAAATGTTATAAATATAGTTATCTCTCCCCGTTGCTATCGGAAAAATTATTCTTGTGTAATAATTGGCAACTGATGTATCTGCACTGTAAAATAACATACATAGTGACCAGTTTAGCTTCTTTTTCCAAATCTGTATACAAAACCACAAAAATGGTAATAGATATGACTTTTGCTTTTAAACCACAAGGTCTTAGACTTGAAGCATTTAAGATAAAAAAATGCTATACAACAGAGTAGAAGGGAGATTCAATATACCTTAACACACTACAGTAACTTGTAACACTTGTAACTACAGTTACAAGATGCTCTATTATGAACAGGGGGTTCAATGACTGAAACTCAAGAATGGCTAGACAGTGACCCCTTTCTCAAGTATTCTTTAAATTAAACGAAATGAATCAATGCCACCAAGTAGAATTTTCCAAACTTTAGCTATCACTTTGCTACCATGCAGGGTTTATTCAGAACACTTTAACCAAAGCTTTAAAGCTTTGTGTCCAGCTTTCTCAAGAAGCCACTGGAGATTTGGTTCAAGCATTTACTTAGAAAGGGGTCAAAGGGTGGGTTTTCTTGTTCTTATAATCAGATTCAAAAAGAAGAGGCAATGGGGGAGCTGGGAGATGTTGGTAAGAGAATACATACTTTCAATTATAAGTAAGTTCTGGGGGTTTAACATGCATCATGATGATCAAAGTTAATAATGTGGTATAATATACTTGAAAGTTGCCAAGACAGTTGATCTTAGATGTTCCAACTTCAAAACATAAATGATAATTATGTAAGCTGATGGAGATGTCAGCTAATGCCAGCCATTTTGCAATATATATGTATCCAATAAACAAACTGTACACCTTAGACAATGTTTTATGTTGGTTGCAGCTCAATGAAGCTGGGAAAAAAACAGTTTTAAAAGGTATTCTGGAAAGAAAGCTGACATGAAAATCTGGAGACTGTGGGATTCTGGTCTCATTTTTGCCACTAATTTACTGGGTGATCTCAGAAATCATTTAACTATCTTGTGCCTCCAGTTCTCTCATTTGTAGAAAACAGGAGCTAACATTTTGCTTAGAAAAGTAAAAACAATAATAACCAGATTATGCATGTTCACAGAGATATATCAAGATAAGGATTATGAGTGATTTTTGTTTTCTCATGCATGTTATTTCCAATACATAAGTTTTTGAAAGCAACAACTGTATGAGATCTAGTTTATTTTTTTATTATATGGGTGAGGTGATTTCTCATTTGTTTTTCTGGGCTAGGATTCCAAGTCTCAAATATACAAAAATAATATGTATCATGTGAGACTGCCTGGACATCTGCCATCTAATTATCAGCCCGGCTGCCCTGTCTCCCAGCTTGCTATGACATCTGGATCATAAATGTCATGCCATTTCAGTTATTCAGCATGCCCTGTCACACCCCACATCCTGCCTTGGTCCCCAAATTAAAAATGGACACTTTCAAACAGAATTCCAGAGTCTACACAGTATTGGAACCCCTTTGACCAAGAGCAGAAAAGAACAGCTTTATAATGGAATATTGGAGTGGTGGTGGAGTGGGCAAAAAAATAAAGAGGGGAAATAAGTTTGCTCAGAAATGCACAGAGTTGGGGAAGGTATAGACTATGATCTGGTTAAAAAAAAAGAAAAAAGAAAAAAAATGTGTACCATACCTAGAGAAAGGTATTTGATTAAAAAAAAAAAAATGGTACCATATGTGACTGCAAGCCAATAAATATTAAAGAAATGATCCAGGAAATGTAGTGGTGGCAGGATTATATTAAGGGTAGCTGGTGGTTCAGATGGTAAAGCATCTGCCTGCAATGCAGGAGACCCAGGTTTGATCCCTGGTTTGGGAAGATCCCCTGGAGAAGGAAACGGCAATGCCCTCTAGTACTCTTGCTTGGAAAATTCCATGGACAGAGAAGCCTGGTGGGCTACAGTCCATGGGGTTGCCAAGAGTTGGAGATGACTGAGCGACTTCACTTTCACTTTCTTTCAGAATCATGTTTACAGTATGAATCAGCTGTGTAAGCATGGGGACCAGCTCCTGGCCCTTGCTCATTGTAGGCAAGAAAAGTGGATGCCCTTGGTTTCTGTCCTGGTGGGAACATGCCTATGCTGAAAATCACAGAGGGAAATAAACTCACAAGTATGATGATAAAGTTAGTAATTCTCATGCTTCCTACCCTTCTGATATACTGTAATAAGAAAAATTAACACCTGGTACAATTACAAATCTATTTTTACAGATTTTGTTTTTCCTCCAACTAGTAGTCCTTAAAAAAGTTACCGCAGTCCTAAAAAAAATATTTTTAAAAAGCCAAACCAACAACAATCCAACAAACTAAACTTGGGCATCATTTAATATATCGCCAGTTCATTGTGTTGAGATAGAAATCTGTGAATTCAGCAATTTCCCACAGTTTGAGAAACTGCCTGCTTTCACACCTCTGCTTGTGTTGAGCTATAAAGAATTGTTGGAATCCTGCACAGAAATGGACCAACTTCATTATCACATACAGTAGAGGTTTTAGCTGCACATTTTCTCTTTGCCTGAAGGAAAAACGATACCCTTGATAACCAAAGAACATTATTAAAACCAGTTTCCCAAAGAGTTTAATGATAACTAAATTATTTCTCCTTAAGAAAACCAAATTGGGAATCCAGTTATGCATATTACATTTGACACAGTAAGGTTTTTGTATTGCTGGCTGTTAAATTGCAGGAGGATTTTATTTTTTATTGTGCAATTCGTAGGATTAGCGGAAGGGTGGCATTTAAAACACATTTTGATTTTCAAATTAATTATCAAGGCTTTTATGAATACTGAGTCTGTCATTTCTATTTCCCCTTCATACTCCCTCCCCCAGGTTTTGTTGCTGCTCTGGCTGGAAGAGACATCTGGGCTTAATTATTCATCCACTGCATACTTTGCAGTTTGGTCACAGTAGTAGATTTCATGAGAAAGATTTAATATTATCCAAGGTCAAGACCCTTTTACATAACACTTATTTAACAGCTGATCCTGCTGGTATTAATAATACTACCAAAATATGGACTTCAATAGTTTCTTTTGAGCCCTAAAGAGTCATTGCTCTTTTTATCATTTTCATCAAACCACATTAATACAGTATAAATGCTGATTAAGAGTGTATGGGTTAAAACCCCACCTCCAAAGTTCACCAGCCATATGACCTGAGAGGAACTTCTTAAGCTTTTTGGCTCCTCAGTTTTCTCATACATAAAATGGAGATAAAAGAACCTTATTCATCAGGGTGTTGTGGGAATTAAATGAATTAATAAATGAAAAAGTATATTAAACAGTCCCTGCCTTATAAGTGCTTAACACATGTAGCTATTATTACAGTGTCATTATGAATGAAATGCACAAAAGACCCAGTTTTAAATCTAGGCAAGTTCCGCGTTCTATTACCTTCAGATGATTTCAATTCCCACACTGTACCTTAATTTATCCCTTAATAAAATAGATTGCAAATTAAATTTCCTCTTGCCTACCAGTCAAGGCTGGTCTTACATTAAGCAGATGAGCTCCAAGCCTGACTGGCACAATTGAAGTCCATCCGACAGAACCTCTTATGTGAAATATCCCTTCTTACTTTCCCCAGCTTCATACTCCTCCTCATCCATATACACAACTTACAGTTTTCAATTTAAAATACTAAGTGACTAAAGTGAACTTAGGGTAAACATTAAGACCTCATTGACTACAATGACCTTAGCTTGACTTACTTTATCTGACATATAACTGGATCCCAAGGACACGGTATATAGGATCGATACATTATGGTAAAAATAGAGAGCCTCCGATAGGGTGAGTATAGCAGAGTGTAACTTGTAGTCAGAAAAAAAAAAAAAAGAATTCAGCTTTCCAGGAGACTATGATTAAACACATAAATAGAGACCCAAGGGTGAGATCAGACACAAAAACATGACCAATTAATTTAATTTGTATTTTTATACCGCTACCATGCCCGAGGTCAGGGGTGGCGGCCGAGAGGAGCAACCCCACCTCCAAGGAGCAGCTGCTGCGGGGCGCAGGAGGGCTGAGAGGAGCTACTCCACATTGAAGGTCAGGAGGGGCGGCTGTGAGAAGATACCCCTGGTCCAAGGTAAGGAGCAGCGGCTGCGCTTTGCTGGAGCAGCCGTGAGGAGAGACCCCACGTCCACGGTAAGGGAAACCCAAG
The DNA here is from genome assembly GCF_910594005.1 of Cervus elaphus. NCBI lineage: Eukaryota > Metazoa > Chordata > Mammalia > Artiodactyla > Cervidae > Cervus > Cervus elaphus. The sequence goes on from NC_057826.1 coordinate 11,825,034, forward strand.
TAAGACGGTAGGTGTTGCGAGAGGGCATCAGAGGGCAGACACACTAATACCATAATCACAGAAAACTAGCCAATCTGATCACAGGACCACAGCCTTGTCTAACTCAATGAAACTAAGCCATGCCGTGTGGGGCCACCCAAGACGGACGGGTCATGGTGGAGAGGTCTGACAGAATGTGGTCCACTGGAGAAGGGAATAGCAAACCACTTCAGTATTGCCTTGAGAACCCCATGAACAGTATAAAAAGGCAAAATAATAGGATACTGAAAGAGGAACTCCCCAAGTCAGTAGGTGCCCAATATGCTACTGGAGATCAGTGGAGAAATAACTCCAGAAAGAATGAAGGGATGGTGCCAAAGCAAAAACCATACCCAGCTGTGGATGTGACTGGTGATAGAAGCAAGGTCCAAAGCTGTAAAGAGCAATATTGCATAGGAACCTGGAATGTTAGGTCCATGAATCAAGGCAAATTGGAAGTGGTCACACAGGAGATGGCAAGAGTGAATGTTGACATTCTAGGAATCAGTGAACTTAAGTGGACTGGAATGGGTGAATTTAACTCAGATGACCATTATATCTACTACTGTGGGCAGGAATCCCTTAGAAGAAATGGAGTAGTCATCATGGTCAACAAAAGAGTCCAAAATGCAGTACTTGGATGCAATCTCAAAAACGACAGAATGATCTCTGTTCGTTTCAAAGGCAAACCATTCAATATCACGGTAATCCAAGCCTATGCCCCAAACAGTAACACTGAAGAAGCTGAAGTTGAATGGTTCTATGAAGACCTACAAGACCTTTTAGAACTAACAAGCAAAAAAGATGTCCTTTTCATTATAGGGGACTGGAATGCAAAAGTAGGAAGTCAAGAAACACCTGGAGTAACAGGCAAATTTGGCCTTGGAGTACAAAATGAAGCAGGGCAAAGCTAATAGAGTTTTGCCAAGAGAACGCATTGGTCATAGCAAACACCCTCTTCCAACAACACAAGAGAAGACTCTACACATGGACATCACCAGATGGTCAACACCAAAATCAGATTGATTATATTCTTTGCAGCCAAAGATGGAGAAGCTCTATACAGTCAGCAAAAACAAGACCAGGAGCTGACTGTGGCTCAGATCATGAACTCCTTATTGCCAAATTCAGACTTAAATTGAAGAAACTAGGGAAAACCACTAGACCATTCAGGTATGACCTAATTCAAATCCCTTATGACTATACAGTGGAAGTGAGAAATAGATTTAAGGGACTAGATCTGATAGACAGAGAGCCTGATGACCTATGGATGGAGGTTCGTGACATTGTACAGGAGACAGGGATCAAGACCATCCCCATGGAAAAGAAATGCAATAAGGCAAAATGGTTGTCTGAGGAGGACTTACAAATAGCTGTGAAAAGATGAGAAGAAAAAGGAAAGGAGAAAAGGAAAGATATTCCCATTTGAATGCAGAGTTCGAAAGAATAGCAAGGAGAGATAAGAAAGCCTTCCTCAGCGATCAATGCAAAGAAATAGAGGAAAACAACAGAATGGGAAAGACTAGAGATCTCTTCAAGAAAATTAGAGATATCAAGGGACCATTTCATGCAAAAATGGGTTTGAAAAAGGACAGAAATGGTATGGACCTAACAGAAGCAGAAGATATTAAGAAGAGGTGGCAAGAATACACAGAAGAACTGTACAAAAAAGATCTTCATGACCCAGATAATCACGATGGTGTGATCACTCACCTAGAGCCAGACATCCTGGAATGTGAAGTCAAGTGGGCCTTAGAAAGCATCACTACAAACAAAGCTAGTGGATGTGATGGAATTCCTGAAAGACGATGCTGTGAAAGTGCTGCACTCAATATGCCAGCAAATTTGGAAAACTCAGCAGTGGCCACAGAACTGGAAAAGGTCCATTTTCATTCCAATCCCTAAGAAAGGCAATCCCAAAGAATGCTCAAATAACCGCACAATTGCACACTCATCTCACATGCTAGTAAGGTAATGCTCAAAATTCTCCAAGCCAGGCTTCAGAAATACATGAACTGAGAACTTCCAGATGTTCAAGCTGGTTTTAGAAAAGGCAGAGGAACCAGAGATCAAATTGCCAATATCCGCTGGATCATCGAAAAAGCAAGAGAGTTACAGAAAAACATCTATTTCTGCTTTATTGGCTACACCAAAGCCTTCGACTGTGTGGATCGCAATAAACTGTGGAAAATTCTGAAGGAGATGGGAATACCAGACCACCTGACCTGCCTCTTGAGAAACCTGTATGCAGGTCAGGAAGCAACAGTTAGAACTGGACATGGAACAACAGACTGGTTCCAAATAGGAAAAGGAGTATGTCAAGGCTGTATATTGTCACCCTGCTTATTTAACTTATATGCAGACTACATCATGAGAAACGCTGGGCTGGAAGAAGCACAAGCTGGAATCAAGATTGCCGGAAGAAATATCAATAACCTCAGATATGCAGATGACACCACCCTTATGGCTGAGAGTGAAGAGGAACTAAAATGCCTCTTGATGAAAGTGAAAGAGGAGAGTGAAAAAGTTGACTTAAAGCTCAACATTCAGAAAACTAAGATCATGGCATCTGGTCCCATCACCTCAAGGGAAATAGGTGAGGAGACAGTGGAAACAGTGTCAGACTTCATTTTTGGGGGCTCCAAAATCACTGCAGATGGTGATTGCAGCCATGAAATTAGAAGACGCTTACTCCTTGGAAGGAAGTTTATGACCAACCTAGATAGCATATTAAAAAGCAGAGACATTACTTTGCCAACAAAGGTCCGTCTGGTCAAGGTTATGGTTTTTCCAGTGGTCATGTATGGATGTGAGAGTTGGACTGTGAAGAAAGCTGAGCGCCGAAGAATTGATGCTTTTGGACTGTGGTGTTCTAGAAGACTCTTGACAGTCCCTTGGACTGCAAGGAGATCCAACCAGTCCATCCTAAAGGAGATCAGTCCTAGGTGTTCACTGGGAGGACTGATGCTGAAGCTGAAACTCCAGTACTTTGGCCACCTCATGCGAAGAGCTGACTCATTGGAAAAGACCCTTATGCTGGGAGGGATTGGGGGCAGGAGGAGAAGGGGACGACAGAGGATGAGATGGCTGGATGGCATCACCGACTTGATGGGCATGAGTTTGAGTAAACTTCGGGAGGTGGTGATGGACAAGGAGGCCTGGCGTGCTGCGATTCATGGGGTCTCAAAGAGTTGGACATGACTGAGCAACTGAACTGAACTGAACTGAGGTGGAACTTACTGGGGGAGGCGGGGGACAGAGGAATAACGGGGTTACATTCAACTAATGCCAAAGTATGTCAAACACTGTAGAAAAGCCACAAAAGCAGGTATTTTAAAATCAGGGCTACAATAAATGAAAGGACAGACAGAATAATCTAGGTAATTGCAGTTTTTTAAAAAAGGAAAATCAGAGATAAGACAAACTTCTAATTAAAAAAAAAGGAAGGAGTTGGAAAAAATGGGTCATTTAGAGAGTCAAGAAGCTCACTGGATAGAAACATTTAATGAGTTCATTTTCTTAGTTAAGAATTTTGTGTTTAAATGGCAGCTTTTAATTGATGATAGTTTTAAAAAGGGCTTCCCTGGTGGCTCAGTGGTGAAGAACCCACCTGCCAATTCAGGAAACCTGAGTGCCATACCTGGGTCCAGAAGAGCCCCTGGAGAAGGAAATGGAAACCCACTCCAGGATTCTTGCCTGGGAAATCCCATGGACAGAGGAGTCTGGTGGGCTATGGTCCATGGGGTCACGAAAGAGTCAGGTACAACTTAGCGACTAAACAAGTTTTCAGAAAAGAGCAAGATACATCACCTGAAAGGAACGGGTATTAAATTGGAAAATACAGCAATCAGTCCTAAATAGGATGTGTTTTAAACAATACTTTGTTTTTCACCATTTTTGCATGAGGCTTCTGTGAAATCTTTTATATTAAAAAAATATACAGGGACAACTGAAAGCAAATAAAATCTCTGCTCAGAATAAAGGCCGTTCTTTTAAACTTGAGCTCTCCATTTAACAATTTGCAAGATGTTTCCGTTGATGCTAACAGGCGCTTTGGCATCGTTGTAATTTAGAAAATTTCTGGAGAAGCAAACCAGACGGAAGCAGAATGAGTGACTGTGGTTTGCTCTGTTCATTCGATCTACCCTGCACTGTGGAGTCAAGAGCTCAGAAACACCACTGTTTTTCTTTACTTCAACCACAGAAACCACGCTCTGGCAATCCACACATAGTTTTCCTATCACGGGAGATTTTCATTCAGTATATTTCTGAGTCACGGATGTTTCCAAAGGGAACATCAACTCAGAATGATAAACTCTGAGATCATTCTGCTAATACCCCATCTCTACTGAAAATTACTCTACAGTGGAGAAAACTGACTTTACAGAATGATGTGATATCTTCCAAAGGCAGAAGAGTTATTATTATTATTTTTTTTTTACAAAAAGAGTTACTTCACTGACCTCGTCAAAGCTAATGGGTAGGACGGTGGAAGACGATTGTTCACTTCGCTAAAGAATTCACAATAAGTTTCCCTTAAATATTTTTCTCACCTGGCACATTCAAAGTTTCCACTTATTAAATTCTAACCTACAAGTAGCTCATTCAGGAACATTTCATTTTCGGAATTAGTATCTAGAACTCATTTTTCGTTCATAAAATACCAACCATGTAACAGGATATTGGGCGAAAAAAAGTAACTCACTGTATAAATCTTTCTTAATTATTATAATGAACCTCTTCCCACAATTCACCTTATAGAGGAAATTGAAATGCCATACCTGATTCTCCAATGTGTCTCAATAAAACAATTCATTGAAATCCCCATTGTGACCAGCTGGGCTAGTTCCCAAGGGTCTAGCAGGAACCCATTCTAACTAGAAGTCTCCATCAAGTGCTTTGCATTCTTTTCCAAATCACCGTGCACAGAGAAAATGAGGGAGGTGGAAGAGGCCTGCATGATTACAGGGGACTTGCCTGGGACTATGGTGATTTCGGGCCCCCTTCAACCACCTGGGGTGGTTCGACTGCGTTCCAAAGGCACCATCTGGGGAGCTGGGGCCTAGATTTCCTGGGCCTTATCAAAAACCCTCTCTCTTCAGCAGGAGAAACAGGAGAAAGCATTCACCGTTACCATCAGACTCCACGGTGAGTGCCATCTGGCTGCTTGCCACGGTCCCTTAAAAACATCTGTATGCTTCCCAGGCCAGCAGCCCGCTTTCTGCGAGGAAACATGCCTCCGTGGATGTCTCTAGGACAGAAGGCGTCCCTGGCCACCCACCCGTCACACACCTCGCTTCCAACTCTCGTGGATCGCGCCACGGTTTTGCTCGACCCACTCAGTGCATTTACAGCCTCAAAGGAAGGGGATTGCAGCAGGGCAGCCGCTGATGTTGCCCCCCAAAAAGAAACTGGCTCAAAATAACCCCAGCTCCCACCCCCACCCACCCCAGAGTTCATTACCATGCCCCTCTCAGGGCAGAACCTGGGGAAGAGAGAGGACCCTTTGCTTTGTAAGGGGAACAGACCCTATGGGCGGAGCCTTTGAGGGGGCAAGCCCTTCCCCATATCCTCTGCTTTAGCTCCTCTCTGAAGCACCTGGATAACAGTATCTGAGGATCATTTCCTGAGTCGTTTCTGTTGTTTAGTCGCTCACTCGTGTCTGACTCTTTGCGACCCCGTGGACGGCAGCACGCCGGGCTTCCCTGTCTTTCAGCATCTCCCGGAACCTGCCCAAACTCATGTCCACTGAGTCGGTGATGCCATCCAACCGTCTCATCCTCTGTCGTCCCCTTCTCCTGCCTTCAATCTTTCCCAGCATCAGGGTCTTTTCCAGTGAGTCAGTTCTCTGCATCAGTCCAGTTCAGTTGGGTCTCTCAGTCGTGTCCGACTCTTTGTGACCCCATGGACAGCAGCACGCCAGGCCTCCCTGTCCACCACAAACTCCCAGAATTTACTCAAACTCATGTCCGTCGAGTCGGTGATGCCATCCAACCATCTCATCCTCTGTCATCCCCTTCTCCTCCCACCCTCCATCTTCCTGAGCATCAGGGTTTTTTCTAATAAGTCAGCTCTTCGCATCAGGTGGTTAAAGTATTAGAGCTTCAGTTTCAGCATCAGTCCTTCCTTTGAATATTCAAGTTGTTTTATAGGTGTTAAAACTACCACCACAAGACGACGTTAACTACTTGATGACCAAGAGCACATGGTCCCCAAGCCTGCTGGAGACCTATTGGACCCTGAGGATTGATAACGTTAACCCCTGTGACACCTCCCTGTTACCCCTGCGCACGAACCGGTCATGTACTCTGCAACTCCCTTCCCTCACCTGGCCTTTTAAAAATGCTTTCCCGAAACCCATCAGGGAGTTTGAGTGCTTTGAGCATTAGCTGTCCAGGACTGTCTACTGCACTTTTCTTCACCACAACCCAATGTCAGTAGATTGGTTTTACTGGGCATGAGTGAGTGGACCCAGGTTTGGTTTGTTAACACATTTGGCTGTTATTCTTACATATATGAATATGTATATATACATATATACGTGTATATTATATATAATTAAATTTATTTATTTTTAATTGAAGGACAATTGCACTACAATATTGTGTTAGTTTCTGCCAAACATCAACACCTGTGGCTGTTACTGACTTAGGGAGAGAACCGTAGAGGTTGCCTTTCTTAATTCCCTCATTTAAGAAATGAGTTCCTGGAAACTTAAGAGAAGCAAATAGGAACTTACCCAATATCTCTGTGACAGAGACTGCGTATTGTCCCTTTAAATGTCTAGGTTCCCTTGCTCGTTTTAGAAAGAGAAGAGCCCAACTGGTTTTACGGTACATGGCTCTCCAGTTCGTGACTGTATTTTCTTGCCTTTTTGCTTTGCAAGCGGGTGTAGCCTTATGACACATAGAGGCAAAGTGTTGAGTGCTACTTCCAAGTCTTACCCTTAATCACAAGGCATGTTTTTTCCTTTTCTCTTCCCATTGACTGGAAAATAGGAAAGACTTGAACCCAGAGATGGCAGCCCCCTGTTGGGTGTGGCAGAATATCCCATGAGTCCTAGACCACTCACCTAGGGAGTGTTAACCCTCTTAAGCCAATTCGTATTGGTGATGGTGGAAAGAAGGCCTCTTCCTTATAGAAGCTGAGCCTTCACAATACCTAGTGCGGTCAGCGAAATTCATCTCTTCTTGAGAGGATGGTACAAGCATCACTGTAGCAGCTTTGGACATTGCAAAAGGTGACTAGCATTTAGAAATAATATATGACCCCTAGGAGACAATGAACTGCTCCAGCACAGGCATCGTCAGCATTCCCAGCACCTGGCACATAGTAGGTGCTCAACGAAAATGCTACAGTTTGGCACCAGGAGTTAAAACCACCACACCCCTTCTGCTTTCTTACTGTATCATCTACTTTCCCTGTCAATGCAGTGCTAATTTCTCAGGAGACAAATGAGGAACTTACTTCCCCAGTGAGAGATTAATTATCCCACGCCACTGCTACCTCCTGACAGTATCAGTCTGTGACAGCGTGCAAAGATAAATGGTGAGGCAACCATTTGAAAGGAAATCATTATGGCACCTCTCTGCTCCATGTTATCACATTCATATCAGCATGGGAGATAACTTTGAAACTGCTTGTACTGCACTGAGAAGCAATGCTCTGGCTGGGGCCTGCAAAGATGAAAAAGTCCCTCCCTGCCTTCTTCAAAGCCTTCCTGGGGCAGTTTGCCTTTCAAAGGCACCCACAGCTTGTATGAAGGGCTGCCCCAGAAGTGGTGGGTACCATCGAACTTCTTCTCATAAGAGAAAGCAATTGGGGAGGAGAGGGGCTGTCTCCTAGCAGGGGGGAGGTTTGGGTGGCTGCAAACATTGGGATTGGCTGGTAGACTGTGAGTCCCAGCCGGGTCCCATGCCAGAAATACTGGAGGTGCCCATCAACCAGCTCACTGCTGGCTCTCCACAGGTTGGAAGGAGGAACCAGGAACTCTACACACCATCAACTAAGTGGTCGAAATTTCAAACAAAGACCTTGCTAGTCCATGTAGTCATTTTTGCTTTTAAGGTTCTACTAAATTAAAGGCGCAGTAGAAACACCTACTCAGTGTACTGTACGCAGGACTATGTTAGCTCTAAAATGCTTTATCCTAACACAGACGTGAACTGTGTAGAACCTCACAGGAACACTCTCACTTTGCTTCAGGGAGAAGGTGACTCTCATTCAAGGCCAGCAATGTAAGACTCAACAGTCCCTTTTTCCTGCAAAGGGGGAGCCTTGTAGAATTTCAGCTGATTTGCATACATGTGAAATGACTCATTTTCCCCACCCAGGGCTCTGGGACTCCGAGCTTCAGATGAGGGACTAAGAGAAGGGTTGCTCAAAACCTATCAGATCTGAATGAAAAAAAAATAAAAGATCCAGGATTTCTCTTGTAGTTGGTTCCCTCCAGGCCAAAGGAATGAGTGTAATATTTGCACAGCGGGGGTCCTTTTTTTTTCCCCAACTGTCATAAAATAGCAACGAGAAAATAAGAGTCATTCACCACAGATGAAGTAAAACAAAAAGAAAAGAGAAATGAGATTTCTCAGCCTCAAAGGTTAGACCCGCCAATGTTTTTCTTACACCTAATCACCTGAAGGTATACATGGGGCTGTGACCTGATTCAAATAAGCCGTTTGGGCTGTGATCCACTAAATTTATGTCATCCTGGGCCTGATGCAGGCTTTTCTGATACCCTGTGGTTACAGGCTCTGTCCTTTGCTCTTTACTGAAAAGTTGAAGTGACCTTGAGTGGCAACACACCACTGGATAGGTCTCCAGAAAAGCATGTATTTATTTCAGAAAATAGCATCTGTATCCTTAGCTTGATTAGTCAGCAAGGATTTTCTATATATGCAATGCTCATGGTTCCTCTAAAACTTGCTGCCAATACACCTCTGGTCCAGTAAAACTGCAGTTAACCAGAAACCAGCCAGTGAAAGGTTTAAATAAATGCGCTTTCTTATTATTATATGGTTTCACTCAGATTTTAGTAGTCTGGGGTGTTTTTCAACACCAACAACCAACTGTCCAATTCCTTAGGCACCAAAAGGGTGTCCTACATTTCAATTCAATTCTGATACTTACAACTCAGAGTTAGCATCAAATTCTGTAAGTGAAAGGCTCTGACCTGAAATAGGAGGGAAGGGGCAGGGCATAACCTTTAAAAGAATGACACCACCATGCAGGATACAACTGGTTAGAACCAACTAGGTCCAAGATGGCGGAAGATTCAACTTCCAGTGGACCCTGGGCCTCAGTCTATGCTCGCTGTGGTACATTAGCCAAATGACATAGCCAGCAGTGTCATGACAGTCTTGAGGCCAACTATAAAAGGCCAAAAAGTAGGTGGTGGCCCAACTCCTAGAAATCCCTACCCCTTCTTCCGATAGTTAGAATAATCCTCTCACTCATTAGCCTACGAAATTACCCAGCCATAAAAATAACCACCTCATATTTGAGGGTCTCTCATGAGGGTCCACTCTCTGTCTGTGGAGTGCGTGTCTCCCAGGGCCATTCTCACCTTTTGAGACAGATGGTATTTTGTCTGTGAAATGTGTATTGCTCTAAATAAATCCACTTCTCATCACTTTGTCTCTCACTGAATTCTTTCTGTGATGAGACATCAAGAACCCAAGCTTCAGTAAGTCCTGAGACCAGGTGTGTGATCTCAATTAATAGACTGTGGGTTCAAGTCCCTAGCTGAATTGTGCAGTTTCAGCTCCATAAGATTGTCCTCACTTCAGATGTCAGTCGTGAGTCCTGAGTTCCCAGGTTACCCATACTTTTGTCCAACTTGGCTCACGAGGTTTGATGACTTTCTTGAATGGCTCACAGAACTCAGACCCTTGAGTTATATTCACGGCTTAATATAAAGGATACAAATGAAAAACCACATGAAGAAGTGCCTAGGGCAAGGTGGCAGGAGCTATCATCCCTGTGGAGTAAGGATACATTACCATCCTGGCATGTAGGTACATCCTCCAGTTCAAAAGCTCTCTCAATCTCCTTGTTCAAGACATTTTGTAAAGCTCAATCTCCAAACCCCCTCCTCTTCCTGGAGTTGAGGGGTGGAGTTGAGATCCCACCGTCTAATTACTTGATCTTTCTGGATCCATCCTGAACCTACCTAGGGATCCATTCAAAGTCATCTCATTAACATAAATGCAGGTGTGACTGAATGAGGCTTACTAGAAACCACAGAAGATAATCCAATCACTCAGGGCATTCCAAACATTTGGGGAATTCTGCCAGGAACAAGGGACAAAGACCAAATTACCCTGCAAATAGAAAGTGACAAATGCTAAGTTTATCAGAAATATGCTTTAGGCAACAAATAACTGGAAATGCTGTAATATCAATAGAGATTTCACTTAATTTTCTTAAGCACTATGTGTTCATAAGACTAAATAATTTTATCAATAGCAAAATCATACTGAAATGGAGCAGGACCCTGTGGAGTCGTCCTGGGTACAAATCTTTTCTGTGTCCACCATTTCTTGTTTGCAGGAAATAGGATTCATTCAGCTTCCTTGACCTTCCCTGAGTTCCCAAGAGTAGATTCAAATCCCAAAGAAAGACAATGCCTGAAAGGTTCAAACTACTGCACAATTGCACTCATCTCACACACTAGCAAAGTAATGCTCAATATTCTACAAGCCAGGCTTCAGCAGCACGTGAACTGAGAACTTCCAGATGTTCAAGCTGGTTTTAGAAAAGGCAGAGGAACCAGAGATCAAATTGCCAACATCTGTGGGATCCTCGAAAAAGCAAGAGATTTCCAGAAAAACACCTACTTCTGCTTCACTGACTACGCTAAAGCCTTTGACTGTGTGGATCACAACAAACTGTGGGAAATTCTTAAAGAGGTGGGAATACCAGACCATCTTCCCTGCCTCCTGAGAAATCTGTATGCAGGTCAAGAAGCAACAGTTAGAACTAGACATGGAACAATGGACAGGTTCCAAATCAGAAAAGGAGTACGTCAAGGCTGTATATTGTCACCCTGCTTATTTAACTTATATGCAGAGTGCATCATGTGAAATGTTGGGCTGGATGAAGTACAAGCTGGAATCAAGATTGCCAGGAGAAATACCAATAACCTCAGATATGCAGATGATACCACCCTTATGGTATAAAGTAAAGAGGAACTAAACAGCTTCTTGATGAAAGTGAAAGAGGAGAGTGAAAAAGCTGGCTCAAACTCAACATTCAAAAAATGACAATTGTGGCATCCGGTCCCATCACCTCATGGCAAATAGATGGGGAAACAATGGATACAGTGAGATACTTTATTTTCTTGGGCTCCAAAATCACTGCAGATGGTGACTACAGCCTTGAAATTAAAAGACTTGCTCCTTAGAAGAAAAACTATGACCAATGTAGACAGCATATTGAAAAGCAAAGACATTACTTTGCCAACAAAGGTCCATCTAGTCAAAGCTATGATTTTTCCAGCAGTCATGTATGGATGTGAGAGTTGGACCATAAAGAAAGCTGAGTGCCAATGAATTGATGCTTTTGAACTGTGGTGCTGGAGAAGACTCTTGAGTGTCTCTTGGATTGCAAGGAGATCCAACCAGTCCATCCTAAAGGAAATCATTCCTGAATATTCATTGGAAGGACTGATGTTGAAGCTGAAACTCCAACACTTTGGGCACCTGATGGGAAGAACTGACTCATTAGAAAAGACCCTGATGCTGGGAAATATTGAAAGCAGGAGGAGAAAAGGAGGACAGAGGATGACATGGAAGGGAGGGGATGCAGAAACTAAGGAGGAACAGTCAAGAAGCAATGGTGCTGCTGTGGGACAAGGTTTTAGTTCCTCCTCAAGGAATATGCATAACAATATCTTTGAGTTCTTCTGCAGGAACTCAGGTCCCCACCCATGTGTGTGTTAGTGGCTCAGTCCTGTCAGATGCTGTGACCCCTTGGACTGTACCCTGCCAGGCTCCTCTGTCCATGGGATTTCCCAGGCCAGAATACTGGAGTGAATTTCCAGTTCCTTCTCCAGAGGACCTTTCTGACTCAGGGATAGAACCCAGGTCTTCCACACTGCAGGTGGATTTTTACCATCTGACCTACCAGGAAAGCCCTCCCACCCAGGTGGAGGATGGTAAATTCTGGCTGAGTATAAGATTCCTGGAGCACTGCCCTGTTACCTAACCACCAACCAATCAGAAGAAAGTCTGCACACAGTGGAAGATAGGAAGACTAAAATGATTCTCCCTTTAAAGACTTTGATGGCCAAGTGGAATCTTCAAAGTTTGTTTTTGGACATGAGTCTGCCATCTCCCCAGGTTACCATCCTCCTGAACAAAGCAACCTTTCTGTTTCCACTAACACTTGCCCTTCAAGTATTAGCTTGAGTGGCAAGCAGCTGAACCTAAGCTTGGTAACAATACCAGCAACATTTATTGAACACCTACAATTTGCCAGACACTGTGCTAGGTACTTTATGTAAATTATTTATAATTTTCTCCAAAACACTGCAAATGGAGAAAGAAGGTATTATTGCCAAAGTCACATGGATTCTCTTGATGTGAGAAGTAGACATGGGTCTGCTTGACCTCAAGGCAGTCTCTTTCCCTTGTCATCTATCTCATGTGTAATTATTTGACAATCATAGTGATGAAGCTGTTACAGTGCATGAACTTACATCCTCAGAGAACAATAACAACTCTATTTAATTTTCTGTGTTTCAAAGCTCAAGGAATTTTTCAACAAATGATTAAGCAAAAGGCATTCATCCCCCTAGACTTTCAACACATCATTTGACTTACACATTGCCTTCAGGAAGATTCCCTGGAGAAAGGAATGGCTCCCCACTCTAGTTTTCTTGCCTGGAGAATTCCATGGACAGAGGAGCCTGGAAGGCTATGATCCAAAGAATTGGACATGACTGAGCAACTAACACTTTCGCTTTTTGCCTTCTTCATCTGTAAACTGAGGAAATAATAGTGCCATGTGCACAAAGCTCTCAGCTTCGCACATAGCACCTGTATTCAGGGAAGTGATAGTTATAACCAGTAGATAATTCAGATTAATAATCACAGAACTCTCCATTAGCACTGAGGAAATACTTGTGCAAAGTCAACTGAAAGAGTACTCGATGCACTTTAGATTCAACATACTAGTTCTTTTATTGAATGAATGAAGTTGTGGTCAGTGTGTAAAGAGGAGAAGGCAATGGCACCCCACTCCAGTGTTCTTGCCTGGAGAATCCCAGGGACGGGGGAGCCTGGTGGGCTGCCGTCTATGGGGTCGCACAGAGTCGGACATGACCGAAGTGACTTAGCAGCAGTGTGCAAAGAGTAGCACATGAAATGTTTTTGTTTGGTTTTCCCTGCTAGTTAAATCATTACAATGGAATGCAGTTATGTGAAAGCAATTCTACAGTCAAATACTGTATGCAGACAGAGTTTGTCAATCTCAGGACTGAGAAAACAACACTGTTACTAAAACTGAACCCCTGTGGGGCTCCTGGGCCTGGGGACCTTTCTGTGTCCCCCGAGTCTGTAGGGAATAAGCTTCAGCCTCCAGGACCTTTCCTGAGTTCCAAAGGGTAAGTTTAAACAGCTGCTAATCAGGTAAGGGAGGGCGTGCAGAGACAAGGGAGGAATGGTCAAGAAACAATAGTGCAGCCTTGGGACAGGATGCTGGGCCCCCCTTAATGGATACACATACAATATTTTATATCCTTGAGCTCTTAAAACCCAAAGATAAGGAAGGTTGAACTATTTGATGAATCATTCTTCAGGGAACATCAGGAGACCCCCTGAGGCCAGATTAAAGGCAGGCAGACCCTGTACTCATCCTGATCCTTATCAGCACCACTGCTATAAAACCTCTCATCACATCCTTGAGGGCTGGGATGTACAACTTTTCAGGGCACAAGCCTGCTAGGTTCCCCATTACCTGGCAAAGGAATAAAGCTATTCTTCCTGATTTTACCCAAAACTCCGTCTCAAAGATTTGGTTTGGCACCAGGGCACAGATGCTGAGCTTTCAGCATCAATACTTCTAAGGCAGCTGTCACTAAAGTGCAGAAACTGAGTCAGACCGGGACATTTTAAAGCAAATCCTACATCTTAGCCTGTAGGCCCACATGAATGACTTTAATTAAAATTTGCTTTTTTAAAGTAAACAAATTAGACAACAGGAACAGAAAAATCCCACCTCGGTCTCTGGTTTCTATGCTGTCAAGACAAAGAAGAGATCAAAAATACTGATCTGTTTAGCAAAAAAATATTGCAGGAGTCTTTTCCTTGGAAAGACAGTAGGAATTTCCTCCAAAATGCATCTAAACTCTATTTCTGTAAGCTCCCAGGGACGCCTGTTTGTCACTGTGGGGAGCATTTGACAGTTTCTTGAAGAGCCTCTAGGTAGAAATATGAATCAGGTTAGATTCCTGCCTTGGACTGATTGTCCTCAGGGCCATATCCATGTTCAAAAAGTGCACCCAGATGTTAGCAGACCACTGCACTGTCATCCTCCCCCTTCCAGAATTTCTGTCAGAAAACATGGTAGCGTTATGACTGTATAAACGCTGTGAATGAGATCCAGTAACAAAACCGGTGTTCCTTATTCATAAGGTATACCAGACCATTAGTGAGAACATAAGGCTGTTGACACTGCTTATTTCAACATTTCACTGAAAGATCACAAAACGTGTCTGAGATAGGCCACACTTTCTCTAACCTCTTTGAATGGAACAAGGGAGTCAATGGGGGAATCTGTATATAAGGTTAGAACTAGACACGACCTAGTCCAACACAACCTGTACACTGGCAGTGTCACTCAGCTTGTTAGTAGAGAGTAAGAAATGGAATTCAACTCTCCCCTTGCAATCCTAGTCCTTCTGTAAAGCCACACTCCCCTACGGCAGCCACTGGGACCTGGAGGTAAAGAAGAACAGTCAAGGATGAACCTTAGAGAAAGAAGCCAATCACACATCACAGGTTTCCTTAAGAAACTCATAGACCTGTCTGTGTGTCTGTCTCTAATCCCATTTCTGCTAAACTGAATAAAGGCAGCATCAAAGACTATTTTTGGAGCCCACGTGTCATTTTTGCCTTGTTGGGCAAAATGGAAATTTTCAGACATGTGTCAGTCTAAAAGTCCTGCAGGAGTTCTAAATTTCTTGGCCCACTTTTTATGTTTACCTATTTTTCAATATCAAAGATAGTTATTCTAAGAAACTATCCTGAAAAGACTTGAAAACCAGAGGGATCCCTCTGATCTTCCAAATATGTGTTCAGCTTCTACAATCGGCTTTGCTGGGCGTGCTTGAAGGTGTGGCAATGAAGGCAGGAAACTGGGCCTCGTGACCTCGTCCCAGGTCCTACCTTCTCCACTCTTCCACACACATCACCTCCAGTCCTATCTGCTTCCTCACCTAGTCACTGCAAGACTCTGGTCAAATTCCCCCTTTCCCATTAAATCTTCTTGAAATCTTTCCAGTATCAACTCATGGTGGGTTTATATCTGTGCTAGTTTCTTACTAAATTTGAAGCTTCTCCAGGAGGCCATAAATCCCTCGAGGGCACCGACATGCCTTTGTGTTGCAGTTGCCACAGAGCTTTGTATATAACCAGAGCTCAAAAATAAATGTGGATAGTTTTTCTCCCTAATGCTTGGAGAACAGAAGTCATAGCTTATACTTTTGAAGTACCTTCCATAGCATACCAGGCAGGATACCGAGGTTGACTTGATTTACACATTTCAGAGTTGATGTACATTATGGGATACGCAGGAGCATCTGTGGTCTCTCTTTACAAACCACCAAGAGCACCTCCACATAACTCGCCCTGACCCAGTTGTGACAACCCAGAACGTTTTCAGACACTGCTAAAGGTCCTCCTGAGGTGGGCATGTGTGGGGGTCAGAAGTCATCCCTGGTTCAGACTCACAAAATACATTACATTTACAGCTATAATAGAGGTTCCATATATAAAGAGTATATTGTCAGCTTCCTGGATCTCTGTGACTTAGAGAGAAGTTATCAGTAAAAAACAGATAGCTAGTGGGAACCTGCCATATTCGCAGGTAACTCAGTTCAGTTCTCCGTGGTGACCAAGATGGGTTGGATGGGGTGGGGTGTGAGGAAGGTCTAAGAGAGAGGGGTTATATGTATACATATAGCTTATTCACTTCATTATAAAGCAGAAACTAAGACAACACCCTCCCCCAAATTTAAAAAAAAAAAAAATTATAGTACAGTCAAGACTCAAGTTCCTTCTCAACAGTGGGCCCTTCAGAGCCATCTTTTAAGCAGATGTTTTAGCCAACCTATCTCTGAGGATGGAGGAAGGGCTGGGCCACATACGTGTCAGCGCTGCTTTGTAAACCTGAGCAGGCTGAGCGACATTTGTAAGGAGGTGCGTGAAAAACAGATCGCTTTTTTTCAGCTCTTGCCCCTGGCAGCCATCTGAGGAAGGTGAGAAAAGTGCTTTACTGAAAGAATATTCCTCCTTCCCTGAGCCTGGGAGATCTAGCTTGAAGTACAATTTCGTAGAAATTTGAACTCGGAGCCAAAAGAAAGCAAAAATGAGTCAGTCGGTTAAAAGGCATCGTCTGAGAGAGGAGAGGATCTGGTCTGCACTAAGTTTGGTGCTCCAGAGACCAGCATGGAGCTGGTCTCCACCGTGTCAGCTTTACTAACTTAACTCCACCCCATCAGCTTTATTAACTTAACTCCACCAGCTTAACTCCACTAACTTCACTCCACCCCATCAGCTTTACTAACTTAACTCCACCAGCTTAACGCCACTAACTTGACTCTGCCCTGCCAGCTTTACTAACTTAACTCCACCAGCTTAACTCCACTAACTTCACTCCACCCCATCAGCTTTACTAACTTAACTCCACCAGCTTAACGCCACTAACTTCACTCCGCCCTGTCAGCTTTACCAGTTGGTGCTGTCCCTTGCGTGGCAAGCTCCTGTGAGGGCAAAGGCAAGTTTGGCTCAGTCTCAGAGGTTCACTGGTGAACCAATAAAGAGACGGGAATGAGTAAACACTTCCTGAAAAAGGTAGCAATTAATTCTAAAAATGGCAATTTATCAGGGGGCTGCAAAGGGACCTGGGGCCCCTGGGGTGTGCTTTCAGGTGGCTATTCACTGCCGCGTCGGAAATCTCATTTGTCTCCTTTACACAGACACCTTCACAAAAGGTAAGGATGGAGACTTGGCAAAGGGGAAAACAAAGGAGAAGGCGGAATGAGAGCCCTGCCCGGGTTATTAATGGAGTGGACTCGAATTTCATGAATCTTAACATTCTGCTCTTGGCATGAGCGATTGATCATTTTAGATGCTACAATGCACCCAAGACTCAGGGCAAACGCTAGCCCAGGGTGGGGGTGGTGGTGGGGTGTCCGGCCATGTGCCTTAAGGTTAAACAGCTGGTGGTGGGCAAGTCCCGGAGAGGGAGACGGCAAGTGTCGAAGGAACAGCATGCTTTTGGCCTCTTTCTCCCTCATCCCCCCTTCTACTCCCATTTCAGTCCCCCTGCCCTCATTTCCATGTCTTTTCTATCAGGCTCCCAGAATTCACAAAGCAGCCAGTTGTAAAAATGAAGATTTAGGTATGATATTTTCAAGTCTCACCTCAAGGCTAGTATATTGATATATTTCTCTCTGATACATGCTCATATACACGCCAGGTCTCCTAGACTCCTGCTGTTCCCTCTAGATTGCAGTCATCTTGCCAATGTGGTGGACAAGGGTGGATGGTATAGTAAATAAAAATGACTCTGAATAAAACTCATTCGAAAGCACAGTAGCCAGACACAGCCAAGTGCATTCCTTAATTTCAGTAATTCAAGACAAGAGAGACGATCTTAAGTGATGATCCTTTATATCCTGTATATTTTGTTACATTTGACTCACCCATCTGTCCACCCATATAGCAATACATTTTTCTTCTATTTTAAAAAATACTGAATGCCTGCCAAAGGGCAGGCACTAATGTAAGTGTCTGTCCAAACAAAGACTAAAATCTTTTAAGAGAGGCAGATATGAAAAGACAATTACAATATAATAGAATTAATACTACAATAAGGATAAGCTCCATTACTATGGAAACACAAGAGAGAGGCACCTGGATTCCAGATAAGATCTCCCCAAAGATGTAAAGTCTGAGCTGAGTGTTTTGGGAAGAACATGAGCTAGCCAGAAGAAAAAGATTGAGAGGCTGAGTTCTCAACATAGAGACCAGCATGTTTACGGCTGAAAACAGGAAAGTTCATTTGGGAATTCATGCTGGCAAGCAAGTCAGCCTGGCTAGAGCATTACGGGAGAGGGCTGGGGTAAAATGAACTAGAAAGAAAGCAGCTGCGTGCATGAAGGATGCAATCCTAAGAAGGTCAGATTTTATCCTGAAGGCCATGGGATCCCTGGGAGGTCTTAAGCTAGGAGATGGCGTAGGCAGATGTACACTGCAAAAAGTTACCCTGACACCACTGTGGAAACTTGTACCAATGGGTAAGACTGGCATCCAGGAAAGCAGTTATGAAACTACTAAAGTAAACAAGATAGTGGCAGTGATGATGGGGAGAAGAGGTGGGCTTATTTGCTGCTAAATAGTAAAAGGAGATGTTAAGATGATTTGTATAAACCATACATCAATCCTGTTGTGAAAGCAGTGGTGATAGTGTTAGTCACTCAGTTGTATCTGACTCTGCAATGCCACGGACTGTAGCCCACCAGGCTCCTCTGTCCAGGGGATTCTCCAGGCAAGAATACCGGAGTGGGTAGCCATTCCCTTCTCCAGGAGATCTTCCCGACCCAGGGATCGAACCCATGTCTCCTGTACTGTCTGAGCCACCAGCGAAGCCCTGTTAGGTTTTCCATAGGCCCATCCATAAAGTGGGATTAAATAACTTGCTTAAGGTTCTACAATAAAAAACCAGTGGGGATGTCATAAACTCTTCATTAACTCCAGTGACCTTTCTCTTCTTACTGAGCTGAGCACGATTATCTCTCAATGGAGTTCTTATAACGTGTTAAGTCCTAGGAATTAAAAAATGAGTAAGAGCTGCTTCCTGGCAACAAGTTGCACAGAATGCAGTAGACTATTGGCAGCTTCACGTTCCTCTACCCTGCATCCTTGTCTCTGGCTTTAACCCAAGCAGTAAGCTCCAGGACAGGTCTTTTATAATCTATTAATTCTCACTGTCAAGAGAAGAATCCAGATCCTGAGTTTACGGTTTTCCTTCCCTTGATTTCATTCCATTACCTAAGTAATTCCTTCCTCTCCTTGTGGCCAGCCATTTACAAATATCCGCAAGTCGTAATGTCATCTTCTCTGACTTGTCATTTAGCCAAACAATAAAAATTTAGCTCCTTTAAACCTTCACAAGCCATTCCTTCACTTTCCTTAATCAATCCACTTGCCTCTGTCTGGCCTATTTCCAATCAGTCTACGTCTTGAAAGATCCTATGGAAGCAAAAGATACAGTGCTCTTATTAATAATTTTTCTTTTACATCATGCATTTCCACCATTTTCAAGCCCCTTTTTATTACTTGAGAAACTCTGCATGAAAACAACATTATATCTCTTGAGAAGCTTGTCTCCTCCAACTGTTCATTTCTCCAAGGAGACTCACACACCACCCACCTTTTCTATCCTAAAGAATAATGATGTTGAAGGGGAAGGAACAGTAACCATGATTAACATACTACTAGGCAGTCATGATCCGTTTCTGGAATTAGTTGAGTAGTAAGATTTTCTGTTGTTCTTTTAAGACTGCGGGAGGATGTACAAAGAATAAAAATAAAATTTATCTGCAAGATGTTTCTAAATGGAATGCATTTATGACATTCTTATAGGGCTTATTTGCAGCTCTTTAAAAATAATTGACTATCTAATTAGAGAGATAGATTACATCAGTATAGAAAACACATACAGATAAATACTGCTTTTTTATAGCCTCCACTATCATAGATATAGAAACAGACAGAGTAAAACTCATTCAGTAGCTTAACTCTTGGGTTTTCTCTATCTACATACATTGTCCAAAACAGAAGCTCAAACAAAAGCTCACAGCTTTTACCACGTAAATAAATATAATTCTCTAATTCTCTACAGACTGAAAGTTCCCATGGTACACACACACACACACACACACACACACACACAGTGATCACCATTCTGAAGAGTTTCTCTTCAGTTTGTTGAATGCTCTGATAACATTGAGAAAATAAATAATGGGTTTAATTTTCTTTATCTTCAGACAGTTTATTTATGACCCATTCATATCTGCTTGAAGTATATCAGTGGGAAGGAAGACTCAGAAATGGTCTAGGAACCTGATTGAGAAACCATTATGGATTTGCATTGCAGTACAGATGGGTCCTCCAGAGGCTCTGGTATTAAACAGAGAGCCCAGTACTGCTTGGTTTGAAGAATGGCTAAGGCTCTTAAGTTCCATACCTCAGTCTACCTGTCTGAGAAATGGGAAGAGCGTATACACAGAAATTCATTGCACTTATGGTTCAGTTCAGTTCAGTCGCTCAGTCATGTCCGACTCTTTGCGACCGCATGGACTGGAACACGCCAGGCTTCCCTGTCCATCACCAACTCCCAGAGCTTACTTAAACTCACATCCACTGATTCGGTGATGCCATCCAACCATCTCATCCTCTATCGTCCCCTTCTCCTCCCACCTTCAATCGTTCCCAGCATCAGGGTCTTTTCAAATGAGTCAGCTCTTCGCATCAGGTGACCAAAGTGTTGCAGTTTCAGCTTCAGCATCAGTCCTTTCAATGAATATTCAGGACTGATTTCCTTTAGAACTTATTGGTTTGATATCCTTGCAACCCAAGGGACTCTCAAGAGTCTTCTCCAACACCACAGTTGAGAAGCATCAATTCTTCAGTGCTCAGCTTTATGGTCCAACTCTCACATCCATACATGACTACTGGAAAAACCATAGCCTTGACTAGACGGACCTTTTGTTGGTAAAGTAATGCTTTTCCTTTTCAATATGCTATCTAGGTTTGTCATAGCTTTTCTTCCAAAGAGCAAGCATCTTTTAATTTCATGGCTGTAGTCACCATCTGCAGTGATATTGGGGCCCAAGAAAATAAGCTCTGCCACTGTTTCCATTGTTTCCCCGTCTATTTGCCATGAAGTGATGGGACCAGATGCGATGATCATAGCTTTCTGTATGTTGAGTTTTAAGCCAGCTTTTTCACTTTCCCCTTTGACTTTCACCAAGAGGCTCTTTAGCTCCTCTTCGCTTTCTGCCATAAGGGTGGTGTCATCTAAGGCACCAAGAAAAGGACATCAACCTGAGCTCAGCAGAGTGAGACAGGGTGGGAGAGCAGGTGCGTAACTCAGCAAGCAGAAAATATTGGAACTGCATCTTTGAGCGATTGTTACTTTACCAGGCAGAGAGAATGAGTAAAAGAGCAAAAACAATAATAATAATAATAGTTAACATTTATTGAGTACTTAATTTTTAACTGTGGTGTTGGAGAAGACTCTTGAGAGTCCCTTGGACTGCAAGGAGATCCAGCCAGTCCATCCTAAAGGAAATCAGTCCTGAATATGCATTGGAAGGACTGACGCTGAAGCTGAAACTCCAATACTTTGGCCACCTGATGTGAAAAACTGACTCATTGGAAAAGACCCTGATGAAAGACTGAAGGCAAGAGGAAGAGATGACAGAGGATGAGATGGTTGGATGGCATCACTGACTCAATGGACATGAATTTGAGTAAGCTCTGGGAGCTGGTGATGGACAGGAAGGTCTGGCATGTTGCAGTCCATGGGTTCACAAAGAGTGGACATGAGTGAGTGACTGAAGTGAAGTGAATTGAGTACTTAACTATGTACCATCTGGTCGCTTAGTCCTGTCCAACTCTTTGAGACCCCATTGTCTAACTGTTAAGACAGTCAACTTTGAGAGAGGCTGATTTTAGCCTGCCAGTCTCCTCTTTTCATATAATTCTCCAGACAAGAGTACTGGTGTGGGTAGCCATTCCCTTCTAAAGGGGATCTTCCCAACCCAGGGATAGAACCCAGGAGTCCTGCATTGCAGGAGAACCATCAGGGAAACCCACTGTGTATCAGGCATGCAGCAGTCTAAAGATATGAGACCTATGAACTCACATTTTTCTTCAGTAACTATATGGAAATGTTGATATTTTTATTATCTGTCCAAGATCCCATGTGCTGTAACTAAGACCTGGTGCAGCCAAAGAAACAAACAGTATTTTTCTTTTTTTTAAAAAAAAGAAAGAAGGCATGGGGTGGGAACTTGTAGGGCCTTATAAGTGTGATTCCACATGAAAGGTGAGATCATAGCTGGAAATTGTTTAACAGTGATTTTTCTTCGCAATAAACATGTAATTCTTTTCTAGAAAGGGAAATTGTTCAGAGTATAATACTCATGAAATTTAAGTATAAAGGAAAGAGAGTGTCCTCAACTGGGGACAGCAGGGAGCTGATGGCAAGGGTAGGAAACAGGTTCATAGAACCTGCTTGTTGTTTTGAGATGGAAAAGCCCTAGATATACTCATAAGGTGAAGAGATTCTATTAATGGCACCACCGGAAAATGAAGGCAATGAATGATGTCAAATAGCTTGGGAAAAGTCCAGGGTGGAAGGATCAGGAACACAAGATTTCGAACAGAGAGATGAAGGACTTCTAAGGTGAGCACTGATGCAGGTAAACTTAGAGGTGGATGGATTTAAAGAAACTCATGATTAATGGATATTTCCTTCTGAAACAAAGTAGCATTTGGAATTCAGTGGCACAGAGGTCAAGAAGGGAACTGAGCTGGGAGGTTGAAAGCATGCTAATCAACAGTTAGAGGCCAAGGGGCTGCTGACCAGGAAAAGGGGAGCCTTCAAAGGCAGGTTAAAGGCACAGTGAATGAGTGAGCTCACAGGTGGGGACCGTTGAAGAACGGCCCACTCTTTGGGCTTCTGAGACACATCCTTCATTTTACAGGCAAAAGGTTTGATGGTCTAAGAGGCTATGATTCATGGTAAGGAGAATTAGGATGCTGTATCAATGAGGCATCATGAGAAAACAAAACCAAGATAAGAAAGAGTAGTACAGTAGCCTCGGCACCTCAAATCTGGTGATGAACCATCATAATTTTTCTTCCAGAAAGTCCATGAAGCATTATTTATAGAAGCAGTATCATTAAGAGACATTTACAGTTTAAAGCACAAACATTCTACAGACTCAGAATTACACTGCACTGCTTTCTTCTAATTTGCTAAACGATAAAGTGCAAAATGGGGCTTCCCTGGTGACTTCGATAGTAAAGAATCTGCCTGCAATGTGGGAGACCTGGGTTTGAGCCCTGGATCAGGAAGATCCTCTGAGAAGGGAATGGCTACCCACTCCAGTATTCTTGCCTGGAGGATTCCATGGACAGAGGAGCCTGGCAGGCTACAGTCCATGGGGCTACAGTCTAAAGAGTCAGACATGACTGAGTAACTAACACAACATAAAGTGCAAAATAATAAAATAAAAGCCTGGACTCTCCACCAAGCCTTTTTCTGATCTCTTTTCCTGATGCTGTCTGGGTGATCTTATTACAAATGTAGTTTTAAGCACAGAAAACAAATTGAGATTTGAGTCTGGGAAAGAAGTTTGAAAGAACTAACATGTTGCTGAAAGGCTAAAACTCTCTTTAAGTTGGCTGGGCCATGCTGCTGCTTTGTGAGCGGTGTGGCACTGGGGACATTTCAGTAAAAAGGCAGACAGATAAGTGCTTGCTTTGGAGTCATCACAGGAGTCAAAGCCACGCGTGCTTTTGAGGATGAGAACCTGGGGCCTTTCTGAGAAAGACTGGACAGCCAACAGACATCCTTTGCCAGTTCAAATACTTCTTCAAAGCTGTAGTCCTGTTACTAAGAGAAGCCTCCACTGACATCCAGTAGTTGGTGAGAACTACACCTGGGGAAAGAGACCATCACTTCACACCAAGAAGAAACGTCTGAGAAAGCCTTGTATTTTGTATGATCTAAATAGCATTTAAATGCAACACAGTAAACTGAACACTCCACACCATTAAAGAAGGAAGAAATCATCTGTGTAAAAAACTAAAACATGCTAAGTTTGGAGGCAAAGACTGTGAAAACTACTCATCCAGCTTTGGCTGGAGATGCCCACTATTATTACTAATAATCAGAACAATGGTATTAAATGAATTTAATCTGAAAGCAGGAGGCATAATTGACAGCGTAGGCATGATGTCTTCTAATCACCCGAGCCTCAGCTATGCCTGGGCAGCAAGAGTGGGAAGAACTAGGGAAAATAATTACAATTAAGAAGAAATTGACATATGAATTGAATTGGGCACATTATCTTCAGATTCTGGTTCAGAGTTTTTATTACAAAATTAAATAGAGAGGGTAATCAAACTGCAGGAAAATTTCCACTGAGCTTCACAGTTTTCACTACGAAAAAAAGAAACCAAACCCACCAAGACAAAGCATAAGAAAGGAGGAAGAATTGTGTGTGTGTGTGTTCAGTCGCTAAGTCGTATCTGACTCTTTGTGACCCCCCTGGACTGTCCCCCGAGGTTCCTCTGTTCATGAGATTTTCCAGACAAGAATACTGGAGTGGGGTGCCACTTCCTTCTCCAGGAGATCTTCCCGACTCAGGGATGGAAGCCATGTCTCTAGTATCTCTGGCATTGGCAGGCCAACTCTTCACCACTGAGCCACCTGGGAAGTCCCAGGAAGAAGAGTTAGACGTTTTCGAATTACTGATTCCTGGTTACTGGTGTTCTCTTAAAGAAACAAGGAGGTGACATACAGCATGGCTATAAAGTCTGGAAACCTAGATACAAACACATACTAATTTTTTTGTTGTCGTTGCTGTTTTTTGGCTGCAGTGTTTGGCTTAGTTCTCCTACCAGGGACTGAACCTGGGCCCTCAGCAGTGAAAGTGCAGAGTCCTAACCACTGGACCACCAGGGAAATCCCCAACTAGATGGTTTCTTGACTTTACAATACACGAGGGCCTATGACATGACGTCTGTGACATATGATCTGTTCAATGTGTATGGTCACTCTTCAGCAAATAGAGTTCCATGTATTGAGCATAACTGTGCTAAGCACAGTGTATTCATGTATTTGTTTCAGTTCTTACATTTGCATCTGTGAGGCTTTGGCTTAAATTATTTGTATCTCCGATCGTCACTGAGGAAACCACGGCACACCATGCAGCCAGAAATCTAGCGGGTTCAGAACAGGAGACTATGAAGTCCACTCAATATGGTGTGCCATTCAATCCAGCTTTGGAAACTCATTCAAACCAGCCCCACATCACTCTGTCATAGTAGTTGATGGTGCTTCATCCTGCCGGGTTCCTTATGGGTGGCCTCCTGGTCAGTTATATGGTCAGATCTGGTATGTCTCAAGACTTTAGAGCGAAGCTGTAGACTAAAAACCTGAAATGCGATACAGCATGCTCCCTACAGCAAGGCCTTAGCACCGGCTCTTCTCTTGGGTTACAACACTTTGCCTTGTTCTCCCCTGCTTACCAGCTTCTCATCCTGAACAGTGCAGTTCCTATACTGCATCCTCAAGAAGCTCTTGCCACACCAGAACATTAGCTCAGATCTCCTTCAGCTTTCTCAGCAGCTTGCACTCCTTCGTTGAACTCTTCTTGTGATTAAATAGTTGCTTGTGAAATTAGTTTTATGCCTTCTTCCTGCTATGTAAGCTCCATGAAGACAGGTAGCATATATCTGTCTTATTCACCCTCTGTCCCTATGCAGATCCTTCCATACAGTAGGCAGTAGCTACTAACTGCTGAGCAGTTAATTGTCCTCCTTTAATTCCCTCACACCATCTTGAATTCAAATTAAATGCTGGGGGAAAAAAAAAAGACTACAAAGACCCCCTTTGCAAATGCTGGCTCTGCCTTGCAAGAAAAACCCAAAATTTCGCTTGCCATAATCTCCAGAGTCCTTTAAAGGAAAGAGACTTTCACCCATCACCTGAGTCTCTCTCTCCTCAGGGAGTTTTGGGGAAGGCTGGGAGAGGTGACTGAAGCCTTGTTCAATTGTCAAATCATTCCCTTGGCCTCATTTACCGAGCTCTTTAGGACAGAACATGATTTAACACCTTCAGACATGACAAAGCCATCTCTGATATTTTCTAATATAATCGCCTTTCATTGTACATTGCAAAGGAAAATGTTTCTTGAATTTACAAAGGATGTTGAGATGGGGAAAATGTTTACAACAGAAGAAAGGGGAAAACTCTCTTATAAAAATACCTAAGAGGATGAGGAAAAAACCCAAAAGAATGTAGTTTACTGAAAATGAAGGGGAGAGAGAGAGAGAGAGCACAGACATACCTTAATCCCCCTCCTATCAATGACTTGAGTGGCATTGTTTTACGTGATCTATATTTCCCTCTAGTTATTACTATGCATACTGCTGAGTACAACAACAAAAATGAGTTGTCTAGACATTCACCCCAAATCCTCTAAATTAAAAAAACATGAATTACCCCGTAGCTATTGGAGTCAAAAGAACATTTATAGGTGCTCTTTGTATGGCCGTATGGTGTTTTCAGTACGGCTTTGGGAGTAGATTTTGTTATTATCCTCTTCTTCAACTATTTTGATCTACTTCAGAGCCTCTAGCAATCTTTGTTTACTGGTTGGCAATGTGGATAGCAATGAGTCCCTATAGAAATAACCTTGGGGACATCCTCACCAACTTTACTTAAATTTCCCCTGAAACCTCCTACTTGTGATTTGCTCACACTGGCCTCCAATCCTCTCTCCTCCAACAGATGTAATCTTTGGCTCATACCTAGTGTAATCAGTTGATCAAATCCTACTTCCTGTGTCTATATCCATATATGAAGAAAGTGAAAGTGAAAAGAGTTAGTTGCTCAGTAGTGTTCGACTCTCTGTGACCCCACGGACTGTAGCCTGTCAGGTTCCTCTGTCCATAGACTTCTGCAGGCAAGAATATTGGAGTGGGTTGCCACCCCTTTCTCTAGGGGATCTTTCCAACCCAGGGAGCGAACCCAGGTCTCCTGCATTGCAGGAAGATTCTTTACTGTCTGAGCCACCAGGAAATATCCAACATGAATTCACTGATTTTTTTTTTTTTTTGGTGGAGATTCATTTGTCCTCTTAGAATGTATTATCTCTCTTGAGTTGCAAGGAATATGTGGAGTGATTCTTTTTCTACAGTACTACATCAACTTGCACATGTAAAGGAAAGCTAATAAATACATTACAGTGATAAAGCCGGAAGAAACTGAGAGCCAAGTGGATAGACTTTATCACCAAACACTGTATGATGGAACCCAGTGGCATGCAAACACATTGTCTGACATCGCACAGCATAAAAATTCCAAAGTGACTATTCTAATCCTTGCTCATCTCAAAAATAGAAGCCGCTGGTGTGAAGGAAGAGACAGCTATGCTCATTTCTGAATGCAAAATATTCAAAGCACTTATATGTATTATTTAATTCCTATGCTCTCTGAGATGGCTAGAGAATATTATATGAGGGCAAAAAGGAAAAAGAAAAGAAAACCCACAAAAATAGAGGACCCTAAGGAAAACTTTGTCTCAGTATACAGAAGAATTCTTACTGGAATTTTGCATTGAGAGTAAATTTAAATATAACACATACCTATTAAAATACCTATTAAAAATATAGCAGCTACCCCTCCTAGCAGCTAAAGTAATGATGCCTCTGCCCTGTAGTAATGAGAGTTTGGTGCTATGTTAAGGTTTAAGTTATGTAGATGCATTATTTAGATAAATTAAATGAAAGCATCAAATTAATATACATTTATTGTTTATTTTATTTATTTTTTGGCTGTTTTGTGCAGGTTGTGGGATCCTAGTTCCACAACCTGGGATCAAACCTGGGCCCTGTCAGAGAAAGTGCCAATTCCTAATCACTAGACTGCCAGGGAATTTCCAATGCTTATTGTTTAAATTACAAAAGGTGGGCAAGTAATTTGCCCCTGGACAGATGGCTTTGACTGATGAAACGAGGTTGGCCCATCTCTAAAGTTCTACTCATTGTGTGGAACTCAAAAATTAGAGATTTTTGAGATTCTCAGATTCTCAGATTCTGAGCATCTGAGATTCTTTGAATATAAACATTCTATGAGAGTATAACCTCAAACTAATAAAATATTTGCAATAAATACTATAGACTTAGTCCTTGAGACAAAAATACATTTCAAACACAACAATTTTAACATGATTTATGGTTGCCATCTTTGTTAGTCAAAAAGAGACTGTTCACATTTGAAGATTGCCTTCCTCTTTTGAGTAGAAATTAAAGACATTATTCTTTAATTGTTATTCTTCAATTGAGCTGACCTGTATAAACACAGACAGTTGCTGCTCCTGCAACTGTAATAGACCAGTGTGCTAGAGTTTCTGTAGAAAACTGACCTAAAAATGAGTCTGCTCAAATTTAGACAATATTTAAGAGTGCTCCCAGACTATGGGTTCATTTAAGGCAGAAAAAATATAATTACTTCGCTTTGCAGAGTCAGACACGACTAAGCGACTTTCACTTTTATATTTACTTCATCCTTGGTTTCTCCAAAGTCTGGTTCTCATAAGGCACCCCATATTTAGTAACAGAGTATATGCCCCAGAGAAGAGAGACTTTTTGTCTGTTTTGTGTATGTCTATAACCGAAATGCCTAGAAAGGTGTGTGACCCATACTAGACACTCAATTTACTAAAATATTTGTTAACTGAATACAAATCCAACTAAAATTGAAGTCACATGTGGGTACCATAGTTATATATTTTATATCTTCATAAACTCAACTTTGGAAAGACAGCATTTTCTAAATCAAGATTATAGTACTCTGTGTCTAGGTAAATGAATCTGCCATTTTATCAGTAGACACATGTGTTGTAATAGTGCTTTTACTACTGTTCCGTCTTTCCCACAAGGACCACTGCTATGTGGTCTTCGTAAATGACAGAGCCAGAAATTACTTAGCAATCATCCTTTCTCTGAATGGGAAACAGGAGAGAATCACACCACAGTATGTCTGATTACATACATACATACATACATACATACATACATAGAATTATTTATTTTTAAAGTAGCCTTTTCAGAAACTTGAAATCGACCAGGATATGGACACAATTATATCATGGGAGTTACAAAGCAATGAAATTATTCTGTCCAGTTTTTGCATAAGTGGTCAGGAATAACATTTGCATATGTTATATCATATTGATTCTTGCAGATAGAGACTCAATAAAGACAAAAGAACACATGCACAAATAAATGCCTAGGAGGGGAAAAAAAAAGAACAGGAGACACAGATGGAGGCATTTATTATATCTGGCTTTAAAATGAAAATAACAAAAATAATGGAATCAGCAAACAAAACCAAAAATAAATGACGACCACCACCAAACCCCATCCAGGACAGTCCTCGTTAGTAAAAAGTGTCTATTTCTATCTTTGTCCTTGTTCATTTCTCCCTCGTGAAATCCTCTTTCAAATGTCATCCCCTCCCCCTTGCCAATAGATCAAGCATTCTCTAACAGGATAGATAGGGCAGTAAGGAGCTAATAATGATAATAATAATAATGAGAAATGGCCTCAGAGATATATTTCATGTGTCTTCCCCTCTCCTTGTCTTTCTTCGGTGGAATAGCTTCCCAACCAATGGGGCATTAATCATCAGAACAGCAGCTTGGAGATAAAGGCCGGGTGAAATTTCATTGTGCATTATAGTGTGAGTTGTGTGTGCATGAATACGTGTCTCGCTCACTATCTGGGAGGAGGACGTGAAGAGGCAGAGGAGAAAAATCTGTCATTTCATATATTTAGACCGCTCAAGATGGTCAGGACTGGTTTCCCATTGTTACTGTGGATTAAAATCATTCATGTCCTTCTGCTTTCATTGGAGGTCACCTCTCAGAAACGGGGATATATATTGTGACAAGTTAAATTCTACCTACTTTTTTTTTGCATCTGCCTTGAGGGTGTGTAGCAGAGGAAGGGACGGGAGGTGGGGGGGAGCGGGGTCAGTGGAACCATGAGCAGGACTGTCTGATGGGATATATTTTTGTTGGTGAATCCTCAGCTGGGTAGTGTCTCTTTCCCTTACATAATGCTGCAGGTTAACAACATTTCCTATTTTGAAGAATTAAGTTTGAATTAAGTTTGGGGAGACCATTCAGAGGAGATAGATAAACAGGTGCTACTACTATTCAACAAAGAACTATAAATACCTATGAGATCCTTGCTCCAGAAAGTGAGATCCACAAACTACAGCCTGCTATCATTGGGAGCTAGATAGCTTGACCCTGTTGTTGTTCAGGGGCTCAGGCGTGTCCGGCTCTTTGCAGTCCCATAGACGGCAGCATGCCAGGCTCCTCTGTCTTTCACCAGCTCCTGGAGGTTACTCAAATTCATGCCCATTGAGTCAGGGATGCTATCTTAGCTTGATCTTAGCCCTGCCTAGAATGGACTCAGAGTCTGCTCGCTAATCACATCACCCAGGTGATCTGCATACATGTAAGTTTCACTGTTTTAGCTAATACATGTGAACATACATGAGCATCCTCTCTCTCCAACTCATACACATGCAGATAAAATGAGAGGTAGAAGAGACCACATTATACACATAAGTCAATCAAATTTCCTCCAAGTCATTCTCTCAGTGACTGCTGGCCACCACAGATATGGTATATACTTATTTCCTCAGACATCTCATCTCTGGATGATAAAAAAAAAAAAAAAAAAAACCACAGGAGAACCTTACATTATCCATTTAGCTAACAGAACTAGCTCTCTAGACAACCCCAGGCTTTAATTAGAAGGTTTCAAAAGGCAGGGTTGTCATAACAGCCTCAGTGTGTTTCTAATTTTTACAATCATTCAAACATACACCAGGAAGATATGAAAGCACATCCCATCCCTCCTACAGCCTTGTCAAAGGCAGAATGGAAATATCCATCTTGAAGCCTGGCTAGCAAAGATTGCTGCTTAAAGTCATTTCCCTGTCATATATAAATAGAAAGAGATGCATTTTCAGAGAAAAAGAAAATTCTTGGACCTTAGCTTAAACTGGAATCATTGATTCTTTTCGACAACTCATGAGACATTTATTAAGTGTTTTATCCTCTACATAGAGGTAGTTAGTCATTGTGGAACTCTTTCTGAAAGCTTTCAGCAAAGGGAGGGATGGGGTACAAAAATAAATCATTATTTGCATTATAATTTGAATTAAAGACATCCTATGCATTCCTCTCAACATGAGCCATCCAATCTGGGAAATGGACAGATTGTTCTTACAGCAACATGATTACAGAGTATTTTTGCTTGCTCTCTGCTTTCTTCTCCTCAACTTTTCTTTCCCTCCACCCTCTAATTCATTTGTCCATCCATTCACTGCCACTGGATGTTCAAGGCGGCCTGTTAGCTACTGTTAGGAAAATGAAGATATTGGAAACCAAGTGAATCTACCCTTATATTTGTTAGCTGAGGAAAGAGTGGAGATCCAAGGAAGCTAATTACCCTGTCATAGGCCAAATGACTAATTAAAGAATAAAAACCAAAAGTTAGATGCCAAAGAGACCTGGATTAGAATCCCATTTAAAATAACAATAACAACAATCTGTTGAGTTGCACCAATTTGCACTGTTGACTTGTATTATTATAACCTATCCATGAAGTCGATGTTATCATCTCCTTGTGTCGGTGGTAAGACTAAGCTTCAAGAAGCAACCTAGCCATCCCAAAGCTGATAAATGAAAGCCCACCTTGAGTCATGGTTTAAACCATTTTATCTACAAACGAAGTCTCCTGACTCTTGCTGCCCAGCTCTCTTTCCTTCATACCAGCCTGCTTTCTCACAGCTGTCTCTGTAGATCTTCAGCATCAATAACATTGCCCCCTGATCTGCTTCTTCCCTCTGCAGATAAGCATTCATTCACTTAATGCAGTTTCCTTTCTTTCAACAAACATTGATTGAGCCCCACTTTGGGTCTGGCACTGTGCCAGGGCATGAATGCTGAGTGAGGAGCTACGTAGAGATTACTCCTTCTCTCAATCTAGTGACTTCTCATAGTATCTTCCAAAATCTTCTTTTCAAAGGATCACAAACTATGGAGCCACATAAACCATAGAGTCAAGACCAGGAAATGGCAACCCACTCCAGTATTCTTGCCTGGAGAATCCCACAGACAGAGGAGCCAGGTGGGGTCGCAGAGTCAGACACGACTGAGCGACTAACACCTTCACTTTCAAAACATTCTTAGCTATTTGCTGTTGTTAATCGCTCAGTGGAGTCTGACTCTTTGCAACCCCATGGACTGTAGTCGGCCATACTCCTCTGTCTATGGTATTTCTCAGGCAAGAATGTTGGAGTGGGTAGCCATTCCCCTCTCCAGGGGATCTTCCCAACCCAGGGGTCAAACTCAGGTCTCCTGCAGTGCAGGCAGATTCTTTACTGTCTGAATCATCAACTTAGTTATTTGAGAAAAACAAAAAAGTAACTTAAAGTAGATAGAAGACTCCCACCCACATATGCACAACCAGGTAAATTAGCCCTTGGTTAATTTTCTATCCATACCAATAGAACAGAGTAGAAGCACCAGTCCATTAATATAGTTTTTACTTGCTGATATATAAAGGTTCATTTTAGGAGAATTAAGAATTAAATAATTTGGGAAAGGAATATGGCAAACAAATTGGACAGGGAAAGTGGATGAGATTACATGTTCAGAATTGCTTTGAAAACTCTAAGTACTAGAAACCACCTTTGCTATTAGGATGGCAAATAATTTCTAAGGAAAGGGAATTTAAGACCAGAAATCAATAAGAACAATCTCACATACCAGATACAAGGAGACATCTCTGGACTCTTATTCTTAAGATTTCTTGATGGGCAAAAAATCAACATGTTAACTAAAGACAAGATCAGACTCAGCAACTGTACAAGGCAAGGAGTCCAGAGCAGCAAAGCCGCTGCTGAGGGCATTCCCTGTTGGTCCAGTAGTCAGGAATTTGTGCTTTCACTGCAGAGGGCACCAGTTCCATCCCACAAACAAACAAACAAACTGCTCCTGACTACCATTCCTACTGGTGAGCCTCATCAGAGAGCCAGAGCATGGGCCTCCTGAGGCGGCAGAGGCGGGGATAGTGCTTGGAAGTGGGATTCAGTTTGTGAGCATCATGAGACCTGTGAGCTCCCTGCAAAGGTGCTAGTGGATTGCTGTCCACCCATCTGTCTCCAGCAATACTGACTGAGGGCTTACTCTGTGCCCTGATAGCACTGGAAACGAATATCTTGCCATCCTAAAACTCACATTTCACTAAATAGAGATGACAAGCAAACGTGTGATATCATGTCAGGTAGAGATGACTGCTCTGAGAGGCCACAAAGCAGAAGGTGACAGGGAGTGGGGCGCTATTTCACAGGGGACGGTCAAGGAGGGCCGCTCCAGAAGGTGCCATATGGGCAGAGGTCTGGACACAGTAAGGCAGTGAGGCATGCTGGGAAGAGCTGCACCAGGCAGAAGTCTGGACACTAAGGCAGTGAGGCATGCTGGGAAGAGCTGCACCAGGCAGAAGTCTGGACACAGTAAGGCAGTGAGGCATGCTGGGAAGAGCTGCGCCAGGCAGAAGTCTGGACACAGTAAGGCAGTGAGGCATGCTGGGAAGAGCTGCACCAGGCAGAAGTCTGGACACAGTAAGGCAGTGAGGCATGCTGGGAAGAGCTGCACCAGGCAGAAGTCTGGACATAGTAAGGCAGTGAGGCATGCTGGGAAGAGCTGCACCAGGCAGAAGTCTGGACACAGGCAGTGAGGCATGCTGGGAAGAGCTGCACCAGGCAGAAGCACCTGCAGGGGAAACCCCGCAGGCGTACTTGGTACATTGGAGCAGGGCTGGGACTAAGGAGGAGGCTCATCCATTGTGTAACCTTTAAAGGAATGGCCTCAAACTCAGTATTTAGAGAGAAAGAATACTTTATTGCAATGTTTTGAAGTCAGCATCAATGCAAAAAAAAAAAAAAAAATTCTTGATCAGCAAAAAGTCAACATGTTAGAGACAAGATCAGACTCTGCAACTGCACGGCCCTTGCTCATCTCTCCCTTCTCCTGGATCTAAGTTCAAGGAAGCTCAAGAAGACCTGTGTGCCTGGAGTGAGATGGTAGTAAACACGGTCAGAGAGAGAGAACGAGCGAGCGAGCAGGGGAGATCCATATGGCACACGGTAAAGATACAGGCTTTATACTTGGCCAAGTAGTCTGTTAGGTGATCGGACAGTCACTTAGAGCTTTAGAAACATTGGGGAGACTTCCCTGGAGGTCCAGTGGCTAATACTCCATGCTCCTAATGGAGGAGGCCAGGGTTGGATCCTTGGTGGAAGAACTAGGTATCACATGAGGCAAGTAAGAGTTCACATGCCTTAACTTAGAGTGCTCATGCCTCAACTAAAGATCCCACTTGTGCAACTACAAAAAGAAAAAAGAAACATTTGAAGACCTCCATAGTGAGTAGCCAAGAGCTGACTGCACCTCCTTCTCAGCTATTAAGATGGCTAAAAATAAGATCCAGTGCTTTATTTGCAGTTCTGGTCAGAGATTCTACCCTATAAATATTACATGCTAATTAGAAGGGCATCTCTACAACTTATCTGAGCATCTTGCAGAGTTCCTGCCTGTATGTGATGAGGACCTTCTCAGAGATCCTTTCATGGACTTTTTCAGCTTTGGGAAGTACTGATCTCTTTGTACTGCTGACACCTAAGTCTTTAAGAGGTAGGTAAACCCATCAAGTTCCCTTTTTTCCCATTAGAACTATGCAATTCCAGAGAGAAAATGTCACTGGAGGGTTCTACTAGGTAGAGTCCATTCCCCCCACCCCCAATTATTCTCCAAGAGGGGAAAAGAAAGTACCTGCGTGAGGGTAAAGAGGAAACAGAAGGTATTTCTTGGCTGGCAGCTGAAGGCTAATTAGACAGACAAATCTTCATTGCCTCCCCCAGTTATGAGGCTTGGCAGGAAAGGAATGAGCCCTGGAGCCCCACGTTATGCAAGGCCATTAATCAATATTAGTTGAGCCCCGATCCTAAAATAAACTTCCCCTGGAGGCTCTGCTGTCTTATGGTTAAAGCGAGGGATGGAAAACTGTGTGGACTCCTTGTCTCACTTCTGTCAAGCTGATGGCAGCAGGAAAAAGGTAGAGGGGCCCAGAGGGGTGATTTGGGGGGTAAGTATAACATAATTTACCTCCTATTAGAGCATGGTATTTGAAATAAGGTAGATGAATCTTGTATCCCAATCCAAGACAGTCTGATTATTCAAAGAACCTTCAGAAACCTGTTCCAGCCAGAATCTCAAAACCCCATGGATAACAACATACTGAAAATGAATGTGTCATGTATTTGTGGAACCATATGAAGTTGCTGATATCCGACCACTCTGCTCCTACAAAACTGGCAGCTTCACACGCTTCATCCTAACAAAAAGCTTTGTATGTAATAACCACTCAGCTAACTCCTACTCCATAAATTCCTTCTAATTGATGAGTTCAGG
Source organism: Cervus elaphus (assembly GCF_910594005.1). Lineage (NCBI taxonomy): Eukaryota > Metazoa > Chordata > Mammalia > Artiodactyla > Cervidae > Cervus > Cervus elaphus. Next base: position 11,860,639 of record NC_057826.1, read on the forward strand.
GCTATGATTCAATCTGGAACCCTCAAAGGAAATCCTGGGTAATAGTGGGTTTCTGTGGGTGTAGACAAAATTGTTTTTGTGCTTATCCAACCATACAAGAAGGCTAAGCTCTATGAGGATCTGTGAGTCCTGGTAGAGTCTCTTGGGTTGAAGCAGTTTTCCGAATGTCTAGCATTTAGTGAAAACTGATGGAATAGGGCATGGCCTAAGTTCTTTTCACATGTGGCTGTATGTATTACTCACCACAAGCCTATGGTAAAGATGCTCTTGAGCCCATTTTATAGATAATAGAACTGAAGTTTTGATGGGCTAATCAACTCATGCAGAAATACATAGCTAAAAAACTGGAAGAACATAGGGTCCAATGAGAAATTCTGACTCTAATTGCTCTCTCTTCCCTTCAGCACACTGGGACTCCATCAGGAACATGCAGCGAGAAGGACCACTGTTTTTTGGCAGGTCAGCCTGCTGGTTTTCTGTCTGTTTTAACTTTTAATTTTATACTGGAGTATAGCCAATTAACAATATTCTAACAGTTTTAGGTGAACAGCAAAGTGACTCAGCCATACACATACATGTAAAGGATTAAATTTTTAATCACAAGTTTTGGTTTGTTGTTTTGCCATAAGTAATATCAAGGCTGAAGGGTGCTTCTGAAAGAACTTAGGCCCCAGCGTAAAAGCAGACCATGGGGAGGACTTTCCATGAAGGTATTGTTACAAAAGCTGAAAAACTGTGGCTTCCATCTGCAATTTTTGAAAGTGGTCCACGTTTTTCCCACCAAACTTGTGAGTTCAAGAAAAGAATGAAATCTCAGAAAGCTTTTACATCTTTCATTTCTATTGTTTATTGGGAGTAGTTCCAGTACTGAGTGTTATGATTTTCTGGTAATTTTCTGGTGTCAGGCAGCCCTGGCCAATGCCAAGGTGACTTTACCAATGCCCAGTTCAGAAAAAGTGGGTCACGATCAGTCTCCTGCTAAAAGCTTAAAAACTATTCCAAATGGTGATTTGCACGGAACACATGGAGTTCTTTCTTGACTAATAACTTGGTCTAGAGCACTAAGGGAAGAGAATATACCTTACTCTTGGAAATATTTTCTTCTTGGCCTCTTGCAGGAACATTTTGGTCCTAGTGGCTGACAGTGATCCCTAAAAGACTTTTATTTCTCACTTTTACCCTTCTGTCCTGATTGAAGATTCAGGAATGTGAATGTAGCCTGAATTGAACTTTTCCATTTTAGAAACTGACCTATCACAACAGTCACTCCCCAGCACTGGGGTCAGATGTCAGGTAATGGACGTGCCTGCATGATCTCGGGGGCATCTCTGGTAGTGAAACCCACAGGGAACCTGATCTAGTTCTCCCCTCTAGGACCTCTTCTGTTTGAGGGAGTTTTAGGCCAAAACACTCAGAATCTGAGTCCCTGATCTCCCACCAACCCTCCTCTGTACACTCTCTGTTCTAGTTGAAGTTGGCTATCTCTCTAGGAATCATCATCTCTGACTTTGTCAATTTAGCTTCGTACATTCAACCAACCTGAGATATGCTCCTTTCTCCATGTATCCAAGACTTGGAAAACTCTTTCCACGAGACCTAAGTCTCCATGAAAGGAGTCCGAGAGACACGGAGAGTGACATGTTCACAACTGAGTCCAGTATTGTTCATCCACTGAGGCTCCAGGTGCATGTGTGAAGCCAGAGCCTCCAGCCCAGAGTGGCCACTGAGTGACAGCCAGTTCCACGTGAGGCAGAAGAATGTCTTGCCATTTTTGTTGTTGTTCAGTCACTAAGTCATGTCCGACTCTTTGCAACCCCATGGACAGATCACTCATCTCTGTCCTTCACTGTCTCCTGGAGTTTGCTCAAACTCATGTCCATTGAATCGTTGATGCTATCTAAACATCTCATCCTCTGCCTCCCCCTTCTCCTTTGGCTTTCAGTGTTTGCCAGCTGAGCCCTGCCCAAATTTCTGATCCATAAAACCCTGAGATCTAATGACATAATTGTTTCAAACTACTAAATGATGACAGGTTGTTTCCACAGCTAGGTAACCACAACATATGTGACCTCCCCAGGGTCGCTTAGCTAATACGAACAGGAAACTAGGTTCTAAACTCAGACAACCTGACTTCAAGTACATGCATTTCATCAGTCTTCTATAGTTTTACCACTGGGGGGAAAAAATTTTCAATTGTCCAAAGTCCACTGATCATCTTAGAGGGAAAATCTTCCATAGGCCATGCCACTTCTGATTGTTAAATGATAAAGTACATTATAAAGCCTATCTTGTTTTCGGATTTACTCAACAAATGTTTATTGAGCATCTACTAAGGGCCAGATCTTTACTTGAGAATTATCACCCATCCATTTGCTTTATCAATGTACCCACCTCTTCTCTCAACCTTAACTTTCTTTTTCAATCAGGGGAGTAACCAGAGACATCCTTCTTAATGCAGGGTAAAGACTTAATGCTTGGCACCATGGCTGTGAGTAACTGAACATAGTCCATGTAATTCACAAGTATTTTGTAACACACTAGTACATTAGAAAGATCAAAATGCTAATTATTTCCAGGAGGCTGGAGCATTAGAGGGCCATCAGTTCAAAAACTCTTTGTTCACCTTCACACATGGCTAAGAGCATCACTAAAAGCACTTCACAGTTTTTCTTTGATCTAAAATCAACATTAACCAAGGTCTATTAGAAATGAACAGTTCAAACGATTTTTTTTTTTACCTTATGCTTAAAGAAATAACCAGTGGGTTTTTAAATAACCAGATATTTATACTTGTGAATGCACAGGCTTATTTTGTTTCTCCTGGAAGAGTCAAATTTTAGGGCAACTCTACTCTAGCAATATTATCAAAGCCAAGGAGGACAGAACAGAGTCACTTGGAAACGGCTGTAAGATTTCACACATAGGTGAAAACATGAATGATAAATCTACGGACATGAAATCCAGTCTTCCTCACCTGTTTTTTTTTTTTTCCTGAAGATTTCTTAGAGATCAAATTTTTAAATTTGATTAAATAAATTAAATTAAATTATTTTTAATTGGAGGGTGACTGCTTTACAATATTGTGTTGGTTTCTGCTATACATCAACATGAATTAGCCAGAGGTATACATGTGTCCCCTCCCTCTTGAACCTCCATCCCACCTCCCACCCCATCTCTCCTCTCTAGATTGTCAGGGAGCATTGGATTTGAGGTCCCTGCATCATACAGCAAACCCCCCCTAACTATCTGTTTTACATATGGTAATGTATGTTTCAGTGCTAGTCAGAGCTCAAATCTTTATGAATCCATTTCATCCAGGAAAATTAGCTGGCTCACACAGGGCACATTAGAACTTCCGAGAGTGACTTTCTTCATCCAAAGTCTTTGCAGTCTGGAAACTGTCTAAAACCTTGGATAGAATCTAAGGGTTGTTGGGTCCACATGCCTAACACAAGTTTGATATGATCTACAGAATGTACTTAAGAGGCAGACTTGGAGACAGGCAGGCTATTGAATTTTATGTATGTGAATGTTCACTGTTGATAACCTTTTTTTTTTTAATTCACTAAACATTTTATTTTGTATTGGAATATAGCTGATTAACAATGTGGTGATATATTCAAGTGGACAGCAAAGAGACTCAGCCGTACATATATATGGGTACATTCTCCCTCAAAGTCCTTCCCATTCAGGCTTCCACATAACAATAGCAGAATTGTTGGTTATCCATTTTAAACATAGCAGTGTCTACCTGTCCATCCTAAGTTTTTCCAGAGCCCAAGGCAAAATCCTTATGGCTGGTTGGCCGAACAAAAAGTTCAAAACCCTTAGCATAGTTATTTCCTTTAGCTAATCTTTACAAAGAATATGGGGCTTTTAAATCTCTCATTCCAATCTATTCCAATTCTGCTCATCTGCTGGCTTTTCTCCAATAGCACTTTATGCTTTTATACACTCTTAAAAACAACAAGCATCAACAGGTTTATAACTCATTTTTATAGCCTTGTCTTTAGAAGCAAAAGGAAAGCCATGCAGATGTGATCCAATTATTACTAGACTAAAGGAAAAGGGACACATCAGAAAGGAGGCTGTCAGAGATGACATCTGCCAGCTGTCCACAGCTGTTGTCCTCTAAAATGACAATAGGTCCAATGATGTCCAGAGTCATAACCACTTACAAGACCTTTGTACCTTCTATCGTAGGCTTTCTTAGTTTGTACAAATACTCACTTAATCTACTCCCATTTATGTATTTGCCCCTGGAGGGAAAGCCCCAAACTGATCATTATTATGGCTTAGTCCCTGAATCCCCATGTAACATTAAATCCTTCTGAGGTCAGTAAAAATGTAGCCTCAAAAAAAGACTACAGGGCCATCCATTCCTACGAAGAAAAAGCCATTTGCTCCTCTGCTTCCCACAGAGTTAGTGGAATGTATTCTGACAGAAACAGAACCAGACCTGTGCAGACAGAACTATCCTTTCACCAACAATAAACAGATCTGCTCTCGAGCTATAGAGAGTCATAATAGAAATATATATTGCCTTTTATCTTCTTTTCAGTGAGTAGAGTGAAGTGTCAGGAGTTATTGCTTTAATATCAGCGGAGAAGAAGCTATTTTTTTTGAGCATGTACATAGGTATGAATGTAACAACACGTGCAACTCTAAGACTGGGAAGTAACCGGCTTCTCAAGTAGCCTTTCTAAAACAAATAAAATTGTACCGATAACATCATCTGTGAATCAGCTCCCAATTGTTCCTGTGGAATCATGTAAGGAGCTGTCTGGCTATGTCTACTCAAAGACAAGGGAAAAGGAAGACAATTTTACCACTACCTAACTCACATAAAATTAATTCGAAAGAATGAGAACACATCAGAGATTTAATTGATTATTGACTTTAGGTTTACAGTGCCCAGTGAAATCAATGGAAAGGTGATGTCAGAGACTCAATTGAATCCCTGGATAATATCTTAAACCAAGAAACAGAAAGGACAAGTACTGATCTACTGAATCTCCTATGGACACTAACTAGGCTGGGGTCAATTCCCCATGAGCAATTGGAATGTCTTATTTTTTGCCTGAGCATTTAAGGTTAATACTTCGACTAACTTTCTACCCTCTAATATCTAGATTTATGAGAAGCCAAGGTAATCAGCAAAGCATTAAGCTTTAATTTGGCTACAATTACTTTTAAGTGACAAAACAAAAACATTAATAAAAACTAAGGACTCCCTACATAGTTAAACTCAGACCTTCAAATTTGCTAACAGAATTAGGATTTTGGTCAATACAATGTAAAAGAAACAAAGTAAACCAAAAATAACAAGTGATTAACCAACACTTATAAAATACAAGTATTGCATTTTATAAAGATTGATGAAAACTTCAGCTTCATCTACCCTTGATTTAATGCTACCCCTTGGCCTCAGAAATGAACAGTTCATCTTCCAACACTAAGCCATCAGGAGGATGCAAGTAGAATTTAACTAGAATATAGTCTTTCCTATGATAACAAACGTTCCTTTCCTCCTTTTTTTTTCCTGCTGTTGAAAAGAAAGGTAATAAAATGAGAGGAGAGAGTATGTCATAGTGAAAATGTTCTCCATCTCTCACCTTGAATAACAGCTTTACCATTTCAGTGATGGATATAAGAGTAATAACCCATGCGTGCGCACCAGACATTGATAATTTCTTTAACGATTACTTTGTCTTTCTCTACTCCTGGGTTTTACTACTACGAGCATCTGTAGGTGTCCTTCCTACAAACATAGTAATTCAGACACTTTAGCTACAAAGCAACACTGACCATGATAGCAATGTCTCACAGATAAAGATGCCGAACCAAGGAAATGCTGGAGGGAGGCGTACCTGAATGCTGGCTGTGGAGCGATTCTTGCGGGTTGTGGTGGTAGCCATGGTAGTGGTGGTCTCCATGACAGTGGTAGACATCTCTGGCGGCATGGAGGTTGTCTGTGTTGTTCCCAAGATTGATGGGACTTCTCCCACCAGCCGGACACTTCCATTGATTTTAATATTGGGGTTGTTCTCAGCTGCCATGTTCAGTACTTTCAAACCATCATAATAGAGCCCAGAAAGCTGGCCTTGGAAGAGGCGTCCTTTGTCCTTTCCGCCGATAGCTATTTGCGCCTGGGTGTTGAAGATGGTTAACTGCCGGCCTAGTGGGTTGGGTGGAGGAAACATCATTATTCCCATACATTTTTCTCTGTTTGCCTTACCTGGTCTGAATGGACCAGACATCAAAACAGGCTTCCTTGAGCAACTGAAGAGGAGAAAATTGGATAGCAAAAATTCAGTAGAGGTATTGGCAAGTAACAAAAATTCAATCTAGACATTGGCAAATAACATTTCCCTATGTTTATCTCTTCCACTGTCTAGCTGAATATCCTAGACAACCTGAATAATTGAATCTCTACTTCTTTATTGTGAAGCAGGAGAAATCTTGCTTCAATGATGAGTGGTATTGCAGTCTTCCAGGGTATACAGTTGTGGATGACAGAAAAAGAAAATAACCCAAATCAGGTGATTATAATAATAAATCATAAATACCTATTGTACTGACTTTTTTAACTTACAAAGTAACATAATGAAAATGAAGGAGAATTATATAGGGCAAATAAAAACTCAGTGGGGTAACTCAGTACACTGAACTAAAAAACTAGGTCTGATAGTTAGCTGAAATTAAATTAGGTTTTAATTAAGAGACCTGCAGCTATTGTGTACTTATAAAAATAAACAACTCTAGGAAATAAAAGATTTCCTAGAAATTTTCCTAATGTATAATATTCTATCCATACTTGCTATTTCATAAACTTTATGACAGATTATTTCCTGTCTTTATTCATTTGGGGAAGGTGAGAGACCATGATCACACAACTAAATCGCTCTTGAAGGTATGGAAAATAAGTAGACATTGATCATGTCAGCAAGAAAGGGAGAAAGAAAAATGACATCATTCAAAATCAACAACTTTTAAGAGGAGAGATAGGTGTTAATGAAAAAGGCAACACATAAGACACCTTAAAGTGATATACAGGTTTGTTAATGGATTGAAGACACAGTAGCTCACCTTATTGTTAGTTCCCATTTGGGGAACCATTTAGGCTCTGTGTACAGAAAACTATCAGAATGAAATCACGGCAGAACAAAGAATGGTATAAGTCAACTTATCTTACATCCCAACTATCCCTATTTTAAAAAGCTTTCCTTAAGCTTGAGATCTTTCCCAGAAAAATCTAGCTTTTGAAGGACAACGCCTTCTGTTCTATTGTTTCTCCAGATTATTTGTCTGCTTTTCCATATGGAGAAAGATGGAAAAACTTTTTTTAACGGAATTAAGTTTATCCTTTTTGAATTTTTCCTCCATTTTAGTTAGTGATCAAACAATGCTCCAGTCATCCTTAATCTTGCTGGAATTATTTTAGCTATTAATGACTGAAAACAATGTTCTAGTATACTCACCTGTTTAATTGAAAGGAGTATTTTTTTTGAAGACTGAGATCTTTGCTCTATGATCTCTAATATGAATAGAGACATACTGTGATATTTAGGCTCTTAACTTCTACCACTATTATTATATGGTGTTTAAGTCTATATGTGCTGTGTGTGTACTAAGTCACTTCAGTCATGTCCAACTCTTTGCAACCCTATGGACTGTAGCCCACCAGGCTCCTCTGTCCATGGGATTCTCCAGGCAAGAATACTGGAGTGGGTTGCCATTTCTTTCTCCAGAGATCTGCCCAACCTAGGGATTGAACTCATGTCTATTATGTCTCCTGCATTGGCAGGCAGGTTCTTTACCATTAGCACCTCCTGGGAAACCCTTAAATCTATATAATGATTAGTATCCTTGAATTTCTAGTATATAATGTGGAATCCCTTCTCAATGTATAAAAATGGGTGAAATGGAAGAGGTTAGAAATGGGAAAATGCCTCTACTCAGTGGGAACTCTTTGTATAAGAGCCCAATCCACTCATCAGGCAACTCTCAAGGGCATATTAGTCAAGAATGGTTTATAAATAATACCACTTTGGGAGCTTTAAACACTACACTGTGGAGAATTGGCCAGATAATTTTGTTATAGTGAAAATAATGTCTATAAAAATATGTGGAGCATGGAAATGGAATCTGTTGGCTTTAATAACAAAATTGCCCAGATCCTAAGGGACTAATCAAATAGATCTAATAGATTTCCACTTCTTTTCCCATCAATTCCTTCAGTGCCCTGTGCACACACATCATTGCCTATTCTTTGACCTCTCATTTTTCATATGAGATGCAGCAAAAAGTTCAATGCACAATAATGCTGGGTAATGGCCTGGAGCTCATTACTATTTAGTTTTTTGACAACAGTTTTTTTTCTGGGAGCCCCAAGCTTACTACTGAAAGAAATGCCATGATGGAAGGGGAGAATAAATATGCTCTCAGCTTTTCATAGGCATTTGGAGTAGCTTAACATAATAAAAAGTTGCCTAATATGAGATCTGTAGGGCTAAAGTTTAGTGTCTTGTACCAGATAGCCCCAATGCCGTAATATCCCTTCCATTCACATAACTGTTGGCCAACCATAATATTTATTCATTGCCTTTTTTATATATAGCCCAGCACTGAAGATCAGTTGATGGTTATAACTGACTATAGTAGATTTTGCATTTCTAATATTCCCAGAAGTACTCCACATCTATAATGGTCTCCATCTTATTTTTCTAGTGATGTTATTCCGCCTATGCTTACAAACAAAGGAAGCTCAGAGAGAATTGAAATGCAAAGCTGGCTAGGAATGATGGATCTCTTTTATTCCAGTTGCCATGGTTCACTCCAAAAAGTGGTCTCTGCTTGTTCAAGATAGACCCAAGTGTGGAGCAAGGCAAGACGTTTCCTGGGCTATACAATTAAACCATGGCTTCATTTCTGGCTATTCCTGCTTTCACAGAGAGATCTGACTAATCATTTCTTGACCACAAGACACTGATGGGGTAAATAGGGAAGGAGTGTGTATGTTTCAGGCATCCATCATGCCATAGGAAGTATTTGGGTCTTTGTTTCATGATTTATTTTTGACTGGATCTGCTTTTGTTATGTTCTAAACCTCTTTCCCAGCCCTCTGTACCTTAGATTAGGTGGTTAATAGTAATGCTGGCAGGCACTAAAGGAATAGTGGGATATTCAAGTCTTCTGCCATCTTTTCCTCTGATCAATTTCTCTCTCTCAAGGAAGCAGGAGTAAGTGAGTAAGTGAGAAACAATCATCATGACCCTCTCCTTGTGAAGGACATAAGGGACCGACCGCAGAACATTATACTATCTGCCCAAGATTTCTCAGAATCAGGGCCAGGTCTCCTTGTCGTCATTCATTATGATCAATCATGTTTTGTTTTGTTTTTTAATAAGAGATGACCACTATTCTATCTATATCCCAGTCTGATAATGGATTCCAATCTATCACCAATAATATAAAATCTGATTACAATACCAGTACGGGCTTTGTAGCAGTTTATTTTGTGTTTTGTTTTGGGTGCCCGTCCTCCTGGAAGTCGTTAAATGCTCCCTCATTTGGACACCAAGTTCACATACTGCTTAAATTAAATCTTTGCATGTTTCCAGTCAGTGTTGCACAAAGACTAATTAATTAAACCTCAGAACACCCTTGGGGAATAGGCAGTATTATTTCTCCTCTCCTCAGATGGGAAATCTGAGATATAAAGAGGTTAAGTGGATTGTCTAAGGTCAGAAAGTCAGTCAATAGCAGACAGCGCCAGAAAACAGGCTAGGGAATGCCGTGACTCACATCTCCTCTCCAATGACAGAAACAACTGTTTCTGCCCAAGTGACAGAGCCGTCCAAGTACTAACTAATGCCTCTGCCTAATCATCTTTCCAGATTCACCCTTTTCTAACTCCTTGTCCCTGCAAGGTCCTTTGGTATACGTTTTCTATTTCTTTGAAGGGAAAGTTAGCTAGACAGAGGAAGAGATAAAGCAATAGAATGAATAGATGTTACTTACCTAAATGAAAGAAAAAAGTAATTTTGGCTAAAATAATGTAGGAGAGAGAATCCCCTAGTTCTCATAGAACTCTTTTCAATATTATTTGCATATATAAACATACATACTCAGTTAAGAAACAAATTCCTCCCTTCCTCCCATCCAAACCACCCCCTACCCAGTCCCACCCGTTCAACCTCCCTCTATTGTGTGTTTGGAAGCGTCCTTCTATTTAAAAGCCAACTGATAACAATGCTATTGGAAGAAAAACTAAAAGCCTACTAATAACTTTAAAATGATTAATACAAATGAAAATGCCTGGCATGCTATTGAACTTAGACTTCAAAAGGCAATGGAATAAAATAAAATATTATTAACATAAAATTGAAAGAAACAAAAACAATTTTCTCAGGCACATGAGACTCAGACATGCATCTAAATTGTCTTTTCCTTTTTAAGAAGTGAGGCAGTCATCATCTCTAATGTTAAAGGGACTTTATGAGTTGGTGATTACTAAACAAAATTATTTGCTTTTTAGAGTTATTCTTAATTTATTTTTAATTAGACCACGTACGTTAAAAACAGGGCAAACAGTTAAGACTCAGTGAGGATTTTCCGTGTTTAAAGTCCTGAATGTTGTCACTCAACTTGCAACTGTAGTAGTCCTTTGTCTTTTTTTAAGTTGCATATTAACATACCCCATTACTTTTTATAAATAGCTCAATCAAATCTCTACATATTTTAAAAACTCACTTAAGATCTCCTTAAGAAAACGAACAAACAAACAAAAAAACTCAAGCTAGAAGAGTAGCTACTGGCTCAGGGAAAAAAAAAAAAAGTCACCAGCTTGTTCAAGTCAGAAGTCTTTCTTCATTGAAAGGCAATAGCTTACCTCCCAATGAAGAGGAGCCACACAGAAAATTCTAACATCACATATAACCGCTGCCCTCTTTTATTAACAAAGTGGTTGTTTTCTTCAGCAAATGAGAAACTGCTGTTTGGCCTTCCATTAACCTTTTATTTTCCGACTACTTACACTTTCGTTGCATACGTATCAAATACACAAAGGTACCACACAACTGAAGTGTAGAATAAGTTTATCTATTTATTTTTTTTAGTTTCCATCAGTAACTAGGATGTCATTAATCTCTTATGAAACATATTTGCCTCTGTAAGTTTAACTCTGAAGGCAAAATTCATCCTTCTCATTCTTTTCTTGTTTAAAAACAAATGTTAAAGAACATGGCTCCCCTTATAACATTTGTTTAAGCAGTTTAAATTACGAGTCAATCTATGATTTTTGTTGTTGTTGTTGATGTTAACCATGCTACAGATAGCAAAGCCAAAACAGCCTCAAGATGTTAAGTTTAATAAGTTCTTTTGAAATTTCTTTAGAAAGCTCTGGTATAAGAGGTAATTTAAAACAAATTAACAAATAATGTCATGCAGTGGTTAAATTGCCATAATACATTTCTTTTTTTAGAGGTTCCTGGAATTTCTTGTTGGTGGTTGTCATGCTGATAGAAAACTAGATGTTAGTCCCTTTAACTGTATTTTAATGGCAATGTATTATAGCATGATTTATCAACATATGGCAGGTGGAAGCTGACACAAATTATAATGAAAATTAAAACAGTCATTTATGCAGCAGGCGATTATCATTTAAGGAACATTTATTTGCAGGCTTTAAAAATGAGGGTTTAGAGTCAAATGATTTTAAAATGAAAGTTTTAACGACAGTTACCTTTTTCCTGCAGCCACTCTTCTACGGGCCGGTTATATTTGAAGGGGATTTTCTGTTTTACCATTTGGAAGCGTTCATTATCAGTGTTGCCTTTAAAGTTTAAAAAACAGCTTAAAGAAGAATCTGAAAAGTCAATAAGTCATTCAAAAACATCCTAGGTTTTGGTGCGTTTTATGAGGTTTTTAGAGATAGATAGCAATTTATCTTTAGTGGAGGTGGAGTCGAAGTCACTCTGCCCTTGGCTGACAGGTTTGAGGTCAGGTTATTCTTAGCTATGCCGTGCTCTGGAGAGTTTTGGGAGAGGGGCCGGGGGTGGGCATCCGGGAGAGGCGTGGCTGTTTACGGAAAGGTTTGCCCCTGCTCTTCTCCGTCTGTCTCCAACCATACCTCGATTGGGTCAACGGAGGCACAAGGACCCCCCTGGCTTGTGAGTATCAGGACCCTTGATGTCTCAGTCACACATATTCCACACTCACTTTGCTGTATCCTATCAGAATACACTGAAGACCGGAGCCCTGGACCTCCTCATTCTCCTCTTAAGTGTTTGCAACTGCTCTACCTTGCCAGAGAAAACAATTGAAGCCTTGATGGCCAACGGAGACTTCTTATTCCATAAAGTGGGGCCCCGGTATCCCATTGCCTATGTAAAATAGAGTACCACATGGAAATCTTTTCATCTCTATCCCTTGGTCCAGATCTGTTCCATATTTTAAAATCAGAGGAACTCCCAAGTAAATATCTGTAAATAAAAGCAGCTATACATATAGTGGTATAGCATTTCCAGACTTTTGAGCATCTATATTTTATTAATACCAATAGACACAGGTTTTATAAGTTTACCTAGTCTCACTCTCTTTCCTTCCTATGAGAGGTCCTTCCTGAATATGTCTCCATTCAAAAAGCCTGTTAGGGATACTTCTTCCAAGCATGAAATATCTAATTAATTTCAAGGCTCAAACATAATGTTTTTAACTGTGAGTATGCCCCCTTTCTTCCCTTCGTAAATGTTATTACCACCCCTGGATGGTTTGTCTAATTAGGACAGACTTGGAGAGTGGTGGTGTGAAGATATACCCCTAATGAATATGCTTCAAAACACAAAATAATGAAGTCACGCTTTGGGAACTCTACTGTCTTGTCAACCAACCTCACAGAGATCAAACAGAAACTAGTGAACTTCTAAATTACTTCTGACTCTTAGCCTTCTAGTATTGGAACTTCAGGAAGCCCAATCCAGATCACCAGCGTTAAAAGTAAAATAAAAATCTCAAAACAGGTGGTTTGAAAGCAATTCATAAAGAAGTATAAAAGCTAGAAAGAATATTAGGATGGCATGTAGCACCAGGTGGATAAAAGCTTGCCCCAGTATTTCCATCTCTGGGCCACCTGCATGTTGGAGTTTTTACTGGTGGAGAAGATTCTGCGTGTGGTCAGATTAGTACCTGCCATCTGTGACAGGCAGAATGGTAAAGGGTACTGGGTACATTTAAAAGATTTCCCATTCATTTCTCCTTTGAACAAATTAGTCTTAGGAGCTGACTCATTATTCTTACTCCCCAGGAGTAAAAACAAACAAAAAGCTCATCAAAGAGGAGACTGTGGATCTGTTTCCAGCCTACATTATGAGACTGTATCTGGCTGGCAAGAAGCCTAATATATTAACATATCAAAGGACAACATGTAATGAATGGAAAGAACAACGAACAATTTGGGATTGCAGTGTATAATTTAAAGTTTTCCTCAAAGTGTTATTTCTCACAGAAGAAAAAAAAAAAGAGACAGCTAGGAGCCAAAGTAGAAAGGTTTCTTAACTTCTTGGTGTTTCAATAAGCCCATGGCGAAAAAAAAGGTAATTTTATCTGTTAACATAAACAAATACCTAGGAGACCATTATATGATCATCCTGGTAGATCTGGTACACAGACGTCTACTAATCCAAAATAAAGTTGGGCTAATTTTCACATGTCCTAATAGAAAAGGAAGATGCACTTTTCTGAAAAGAACCTATATCTCTCTAACTCTTAATTCTACCCTACAGGAGACAGCCACACAAGGGATGTCATCCATCTTCATAAGCTTTGACCTCTCTCAAGTTTTAGTCACAACAACATACTGAGAAATGCCAAATGGATTATGCCAGATTCACCTTGAATATATTCTATTACTTTGGGTTTTCTCTAACTGTCATTGGTGCAATATTAAGTGTAGTAATGACCTTTTCCCACTCTCTGTAGAATGGATTAGTGAAGTCAATAGTGAAGAGAAAGCTAAATATTCTTAGTACCACGCAAGGCAAAATATGAAGTACCGAATGTTCCAGACTGACAGTTCTATATGTACCAACTTAATTAAGAAGCTGCATTGACTTACTTCTTGCACAAACATAGGAGCCTTGGTCCTTCTAAGGATCCCCCCTCCCATTCAGTCTGTCAAGCATAAAGCTCCGTGGAAAATCATTTCAGATGTGGTACGGGATAGACGAATAAGACACAATGGGGGAGAATCAACAAGTGATGTGTTGGGAGGACAGCATAGCCACGATTCAACCTTAGACCCTTCGGAAAGTGAAAGGCAGAGAGTCATTCTTCTCCATCTCAGCTTTAAAGACATTTAGAAAAAAGTTTTAAGTTTTCCATGCCAGACAGATAGCATCTGGCAGTGGGGATAGCGATCTTGCATACTGTTAAAAGTTGTGAAAGATGGAAGGTCATTTGGAAAACCAAATTGGTTTAAATTGCCACATTAACATTGTTCTTAGTCTCTTTTCATGTTCTTGTTGGATTTTATTTTAATTTAGCTCAAACATTAGTGAGAAATGTTTTAGAAACATGTGCATGAGAATGAGTTCATTTGCCCCAAGCCCCATTTGTTAGACTAACTGAACAGCAAACAACCTTCTAAATATCAGAATTCATACACAGGGACTACTCTGAAAGCTGAGCAAACCTCATCAAATCCATTTACATTCACATCCAATCCTTAATGACATTTAGTTGTACATTTTATATAGCAACCAGTATGAACATTGAAACAAAGGCTAAAATTGATACTTCAACAGAAAGGGATACTATCCTCAAGGAAGAATGGCCTTATGAATAGTAATGTCATAATGTCATTAAAAAGAAGCATATGTGCATTACTAATTAGATCCTAAAAATGTAATGACTACAGTTCTCAGCCACACTGAGAAATTTGCAAATTGCACAATGAAATCTTCAAACACACAGTTCTTAAATTACTTATGTGGATCTGACACTCACCTACATGGGACTGAATTTTAGAAAAAAAGCTCTGGTCATATTTCATTCTACTTAAAAATTAGAGGTATGTATATGTGACGGTGTGTGTGTATTGCCACCCATTTTTTATACAATTAGTTGCCTATTGTCTTTTGCTTTGGTATTATTGACTCTATTATCAAATATTTCAGTTCCTGGAGACACATACAACCATGCACTGTTGAATTATAAATATTGTGAAAAGCAGAATGCTTTGAGGTAAAATTACTAAGGCCCAACTGGTTCATACACCCAGCTACAACCTTTATGCAGAAACAGCTCACATTTGCGACATTTGGGTTAACCCATTTAGAAGAAAAGGAAGAGAGAACAGAGGAAGGAAAGAAAGAAAGCAAGCTGACCCTTGACTAGTTTCCCAATACATTAAGTCCCTCTTTAGGTAATCCAGAAACTTGCCGATGGCCCCAAAGAAGTAAAAAATTCTTTTAACTGAAGAACCTAAAGATAGAGCACACTCTTGTATAGCACAAAAAGTAACTTTTACACCAGTTTTATATTCTGTTGGTCCAATCATAGATCCTATTCATTAGAAGTTATACTAATTTTCTTAAAATCGTAATCAGTAAAGTGTAGGAGGTCATAACTTTGGGCTGTGCAGACAAACCTGGCTTTGAGTTTTAACTTTAGAAGCTGCTTGACTCTGAACAAGTCACTTAGTCTCAGGTTCTCTACTTGCCAGTTCACCAGAGGACTCAGTATAGGATATTAAGAGGTAGAGCATATACAGACCCTGAGATATGAAAAAAAAATCCAATCTATTTAAACTACTTATTATTATTAATATGATTGAATTTGTTCCTACTAATCAAAAGGAAGCTCATTAATTCCATGGCCTCCAATCAAAAGATGACTGTATTGTTACCTTTGGTCCCACTGAGTTCATCATTCAAAGGTTAACTGACCATAGAAAATGAAACAGCCTACATATCCTCTAAATCCCCTGGTTGTGGCTTTTTATATTTCTTCATCTTCTAAAATACACTCAGCTAACCCCATTTCCAAAACAAAGTGGGTTTCTAAAACCACGGAAAGTAAAAGAGCAATTCAGGCATTGACAAATGTGATTTCTGGGTCCAGCCACAGGTAATGATGATATACTGCTGCTAAGTTGAGGAAGAGTGGCTTAAAGGTTCTGGCAATTTGCTCTGGGCTGGCAGAAAATGCTTTCTTGCAGGTAGACTATTAATACCATCTGAAATGTCGTCAAGCACATGGACATGCTAATAGGAATATCGTAGCAACATTCGTCTGTGCAAAATTAATGCCAGAGGTATTTTTTGCATTTTGTTTTGGGTCTTGGAATAAAGGAAGGGAAAGTTTTCTTTATTTCTTTGTTGACACTAAAAAATGAGACTGTGGGTCTAATGAACAGTCAGAGAATGAATACTACGTATTAGAGCTAGAGGCAAAAGAAAATCGATGTGGGTAGGCGCAAGTATTAGGGCATTTTCAGAGGTGCTTAGAATGTCTCTCTCCCCAAAGAATACTTTTGAGTTTCAAAGCAAAGTCAGACACTAAAGATAAGGGACTGCGGAGACTCCTTGAGCCTCGCTCTGATTTTGTTCCTAGTCTTGACCCAGATGAACTCTCTCTAAGAGTCAGAAAGAGGGGGGTTGTGCTTCCCAAAGGGCATCTAGAATATTCAGCTACTTATAAGTGATGGATAGACCTCAACAAAGAATTAATATCTTGTATTTATAAAGCGCTTTGTGAGCAAGGAGCTCAAAATGCACTTATAAGCATCATCTCATTAATCCTCACAACACACCTCTGGGGCTGAAGAAAAAAGAAGTATTTGTATGTTGTGAACCTCAATC